>NC_064931.1:84538145-85738145 GCF_023897955.1 Schistocerca gregaria | reverse complement strand
GTTGTAGAACTAAGACACCTCCTCCCTTGGGAGCAAAGACGATTTGCCTGTTAAATCAGCCACAGCGGCCTCAGACGGTCTCGCAGATCAGAGATAGAAAAGGTTTTAGTAAACTGCAGGAGTATCCAAGTAAAGGTCCCAGAATTAGTATCATTTACTGAAGGTTATAATGCACAGATAGTACTGGGAACAGAAAGCTGGTTGAAACCAGACGTCAATGACAACGAAATCCTAAGTTCACATTAGAATGTTTATCGTAAGGATAGTTTAGTCGCCGATGGTGGCGGCGTGTTTATTGCAGTAAAAATTTCGATAAAATACAGCGAGGTTATAAAAAAATGGTTCAAATGGCTCTGAGCACTATGGTACTTAACATCTGTGGTCATCAGTCCCCTAGAACTTAGAGCTACTTAAACCTAACTAACCTAAGGACATCACACACATCCATGTCAGGGGCAGGATTCGAACCTACGACCGTAGCGGTCACGCGGTTCCTGACTGAAGCTCCTAGAACCGCACGGCCACACAGGTCGGCGCGAGGTTATCACTAATTCATAATGTGAATTAAACTGGGTGAAATTCAGTATCAAAGAACGGTTAAAAATGATGATTTGATGCTTTTATAGACCACCTGGCTCAAGATCAGTAGCTGTAGAGCGCTTGAGACAGAACTTGCAGAATATCATTAGTAATTTTCCTGATCATGCCGTTGTAATTGGGAGTGACTTCAACTTTCCAGGTATAGATTGGGACTGTTATGCCACAAAACTGGTGCCAGAGACTGGGAATCGTGTGCCACTGTTGTCTTGTCTTGTCCGAAGACCAGCAGACAGATAGAGAACCAACTCGAGACGGTAGCGTCTCAGACCTCCTGGCAACAAACAGATCTGAACTTATCGAATCAGTTAACGTAGAGGAAGGTATCAGTGACCAAAAGGCTATGACAGCATCTGTGACGACGGCTCCTAAAAGGAATGTTAAGAAAGGTAGGAAGATATATTTGCTCAGCAAGGGTGACAGGATACAAATTTCAAAATATCTCAGCAGTCAGCATCAAATATTCGAAGATGAGGACGAAGATGTGGAGAACAAATGGAAAAAAAGTCAAAGGAATCGGTCAATATGCCCTAGAGAAGTACATTCCGAGTAAGATTTTAAGGGATAGGAAAGATCCACCATGGTTTAATAGTCGTGTTATAAAAGCCTACGTAAAAAAGAGCACTTCATATCAGCTTCAAGAGAAGTGAAAACCTCGCTGACAAACGAAAGCTGAACGAAGCGAAAATGAGCGTAAGGAGAGCACTGAGAGAAGCGTTCAATGATTTTGAAAGTAAGACGTTGTCAAGCGACTTGAGTAAAAACCCTAAGAGGTTTTGGTCGTATGTAAAATCAGTAAGTCGGTCAAAATCATCTATTCATTCTCTCAGCGACCACACTGGCACCGAGACGGTAGATAACAGAGAAAAGGTCTAAATACTGAATTCGGTCTTCCGAAGTGGTTTCACCGCGGAAGATCGTAACACTGTTCCTCCTTTCAATCATCGTGCGAACATTGAAATGGCAGGTATTGAGATAACAGATCGCGGAACGGAAAAGCAGCTACAATCGCTTGGTAGTGAAAGGCTTCAGGACCAGATAAGATACCTATAAGATTCAATAACGATTATGCGAAATAACTTGCTCCCCTTCTAGCAGTAATTTATTGTGGATCGCATGAGCAACGAAAGATACCTAACGACTGGAAAAAAGCGCAAGTCATTCACGTTTTTAAGAAAGGCCGTAAGACAGATCCACAGAATTATAGACCTATGTCGTTGAAGTCAATCTGTTGCAGAATTACGGATCATGTTTTAGGCTAAAGAATTATGAAGTTCTTGGAAAATGAACATCTCCTCTATAAAAATCAACAAGGATTCAGCAAACAGAGATCCTACGAAACTCAGCTCGCTCGCTTCCTCCATGAGATCCACAGCGCAGTGGACATCGGCACTGAGGTTGATGTCGTGTTCCTTGATTTCAGTAAGGCATTTTACACAATCCCGTATTGCTATTTAATGAAAAAAAATTGAGCTTACGGAGTATCGGAGCAGACCTGCTATTGGATACAAGACTTTCTTATCGGAACTAAATCGACACATGTGAAGGTAATATCCGGAGTGCCTCAGGGAAGTGTGATAGGACCCTTTCTGTTTGCAATATGTATAAATGATCTAGTAGAAAGCGTTAGACGCTCTTTAAGGTTATTCGCAGATGATACAGTTATCTATACCAAAGTAGCACCTCCAGAAGATAGTAAGAATTTGTAGAGCAACCTGCTGAGAGTTGATGAATAGTGTAGACTCTGGCAGTTGATCCTGAACGTAAATAAAAGTAACATATTGCACATACATAGGAAAAGAAAGCCACTACTGTACAGCCACACTATTGATGACAAACAGCTGGAGACAGCGTCTGCCGTAAAATATCTAGGCGTAACTATCCAGAGCGACCTTAAGTGGAATGGCCATATAAAACAGATAGTGGGAAAAGCAGGCACCAGACTCAGATTCATCGGAAGAATCTTAAGAAATGTAACTCATTCACAAATGAAGTGGCTTATAAGGCGCTTGTTCGCCAGATCCTTGCGTATTGTTCATAAGTTTGGGATCCCTATCAGGTAGGACTACTACAGGAGATAGAGAAGATCCAACAAAGACCGGCACGTTTCGTCCCTGGGGCGTTTAGCTGGCGAGCGAGCGTTACGGAGATGCTAAACAGGCCCCACCGGCAGACGTTACAAGAGAGGCATTGTGCATCACGGAGATATTTACCATTGAAATTTCGGTGTAGCACCTTTCAGGAGGAGTCGCACAGCGTATTACTTCTCCCCCCCCCCCTCCCCCCTCCCCCACACACGTCTCGTGTATTGAACACGAGGAGAAAATTCGAGACATTAGAGCCAATACAGAGGTTTACCGACAATCATTCTTCCCACGCAATATTCGCGAGTGGTGCAGGTTTGGAGGGATCAGATAGTGGTACCGAAAGTGCCCTCCGCCACACACCATTAGGAGGCCTGCGGAGTGTGATGTATGTGTTGATGTAGATGTGTACATGTGGATATCGCTATCCCATGATTTTGTCACCTTTCTGTATAGCAGGCTACAACATGTCTTGCAGCAGATTAGTTGGTGCAGGGAGGGTGAGAGCAGACAGTGGAGAGAAACAGCTGTGCCGAAACATGTCGAGAGATAATTAACGAAGCAAATATCGTCCGCTAGCTACGTATTCGTACTTCTGCTCTTCTGAGATGTGGATTCAGTATATTGAATAATGGAGTAGCACGGGAAACACCGAGAGAGGTAGCCCAGTGGTTAGGGCACTGGATTCGCATTCGGGACGACGACGGTTCAAACCAGCGTCCAGCCATCCTGATTTAGGTTTTCCGTGATTTCCCTAAATCACTTCAGGCAAATGTTGGGATGGTTCCCCTGAAAGAGCACGGCCAACTTTCTTCCCCATCCTTCCCTAATCCGATGGGACCGATGACCTCACTGTTTGGTACCTTCCCAGAGATCAACCAGCCAAACCAGCAAGGGAAACAAAGGGCTCGAATGACAAGTACTTCCTGTTAGAGTAAGAAGGAAGATAAGTGTTAACGCCCCATCGACAGCTAGGTAATTGAAGACAGAACCAAACTTGGACAAGGATGAAGAAGGAATTTGTCGATGACGATGCAAAAGGAATCATCCCGGCACAGGAGCTGGCTCAAATGGTTCAAATGGCTCTGAGCACTATGCGTCTTAGCTTATGAGGTCATCAGTCGCCTAGAACTTAGAACTAATTAAACCTTACTAACCTAAGGACATCACACACATCAACGCCAGAGGCAGGATTCTAACCTGCGACCGTAGCGGTAGCCCGGCTCCAGACTGTAGTGCCTGGCACAGGAGCTCAGTTATTTAGGGAAACAATGTGAAACCCAAAGTTGACGGACCAGACCCACACCTCTCAAATGTGAGTTCACTTTGTTATTACTGTGCTATACCGTTCTGTTGGTTTCCCCTTTACTTTCGTAGTCATGAGACCACAACCCGATGTGAACTGCAGTGAGCCCATGGATCAGCCACCAGAAAGAAAGTATCATTGGGTACGTGAACAGAAGGCGTCCCTGACGTTGAATGTTTATGAGCCTTGAACCGTTCACTGTCTGTCGTAGGAGACAAGTATTTATACTGGTCTGCAAACCCAAGGAGGCCAGCGGTGCATATCGTCAGTGCCGTGTGAAATGGGGACGCAGGTTCCATTTCTACTTTTGAAAGTGGGTGCTTGTGTTAAATATGGTATGTCGGTATTGTGTATGTCTTCTATATTTGCAGTCACACAATGGAAAAGCGTAACGAAGAGTAATGAAACGTGGGCTAGAGGTACATGTATGCTCGCGTAATCAATAAAAGTTTACAACGATAAAAAAAAAAACATGTAGGGTCAGCTTTGTTATAGAAAAACCAAAATTTACTTTTGAAACTGACTATAGAGTATTTTTATCTGAAACTTTCCATTGTAACCGACCCGACACTTACCTTAAGCGATTTACAGAAATGACATAAGTTCTGGATGGAGGGGGGAGGGGGAGGGGGATTAGATTCACCGTTCTCCGAAATGCAAGTGGAATGTGCTAGTCGCGGTGCCACCATGTTCGATTTAATACATGACTCGTCGTCCGTGAGGCTATAGCAGTGGGTGGTTAGAAAAGAGTGCCGCAAATGACTTTCCATTTCAGTGTTGGGGAAACAACTGTCATTGAGCACTCATACCGTTCACTAACAGTCCCGTGCTTTGTGGTACAGAAGCCAGCGTTCCATACGTGTACCTGGCTGTACGGTCCGTCACAGTGCACGGGCTTTCACAAGGACGGAGTAGCGCAGCCCACAAATGTCGCGGCACACAATGATGGCGAGGTACGAATACGTCGAAAACCATTTGATAGATGCATTCCGTTAACGAACAGGACGCCATTTAGGCAAGTGGTGGGGTCGTTCTCGTAGTTGGGTTGTTAACATGGCATTAAACGGAGTCTTTGATACGTATCACACCGACGAACAATACCGGAACTTATAACCGGCTTAAGTGTATCAGTGTGATCGCCTACAGTACCCTGTAAGTACTCTGTACCTTCTCTTACTCAATTCACCACGAAATTACTCTCCAACTGTTCCAAAATGAACGACAACATTTCCGTCATTGACTGTACTTTATTCAAACCCAGCTATTACAATTCCGGCTGAACCCAATTTTGAAGTGGTCTGCTGCAACAATATCAGCGCTAGAAATACACTTACGTTCCGCGAAACATGTCATCTTTCTTCCAGGTATTGTCATTTCATTTCCAAGCGTATTTGTAATTGCTTTCGTAACGGGCTATACCAACCCGTAACGATCCTAGCAGCGCGAGCCCCAATTCGTGTTTGATGTTTGCTGAGATGTCTGCTTGATAAGAAACCCAAACGCTTTAGCAGAGCGTTAAGGTTGGTCATAGTATCGTTTTGTGTGCAGTTTTCTTTACAGATGCAGTGAAATTATCCAGAACCTTTCCCTGATTTTAAGCGTTCAGCTTATTTCATGTTTTTATAGCTTTACCGTGCAATAAATGATGTGACAGGCTAGAGAATTTCACCATAAATCTCGTAACCGGATTCTATGGAATATACTTCTGTTTGAAGGACCGAAGGTCTTGTTAGGGATCAAAATATCTTCCGGAATCCATAGTTTGCTGTTTGCTTTATTCTATTTAACTTCTGCCTCGTCCAACGCTAAATTCTGGATTATCGCATCACATCAAATGTTGATGAACGAAACCAACTGCTATACATTCCACGCTGAGTGGCGATGGTTAGTCCTACCTCTAAGTGCTGAGATCTTCTGATGAATTATCCTGTGTATCACAATCCGCAGCAGCTGTTAAAGTCAATTATTATTAGTTTTTATCGTCTTGAGCTTACTGTAACTAATTAATGACAATTTTATACCAGATACATTTCGCTTTTATTTTTCTGCCGTCATTCTGTAAATATGGATACATTTGTGTGAACTGATTTGATTGTTTTAGGTTAAAAACATTATTTATTTTTAAAGTTGGCATGTAGGTTACTTACGGTGTTCAAGCCTCTTGTTCACATATTCTGCAAACCACTGCTTCTTTCCTGTTTCTTAGCAGTGGTTGACTTCGTTACACATATACAGACACATATACACTTGGCAGTATTCTGTTTTTGGCGCAAATGGCGTTATTTGCTTCACTTTACTTTAGGAAACGGAACTGCAGTTACATGTGTTCACACTCAGCACAGTGTTACAGTGCTTATGTTAGTTCATTTGTTTTTCGTGTAGGTTGTAAGCATAGCGTTGCCCACATGAAGGAGATTTTTTTTTTAATATTTGAATCGTGTGGGTGTAGAAGGATTGGGAAAGAGAGAGGGAAAGAGAGAGATAAGCATTGGGGGTGGGTAGAGGGAGAATATGTGTGTGTGTGTGTGTGTGTGTGTGTGTGTGTGTGTGTGTGCCAGTTGTTCACAGAAATCCTGAAGATAGTCGTTGCATCACAGTCACAGTGCCTTTGACTGTTCAGAGATGTCACCTAACCCACCCAACTGCAATCTCCTCCCAGGGATTGGCGGTAAGTTTGAACTTTGGGGGGGAGGGGGGGGGGATAGAATAATAACCTAAGAAAATGGTTGTAAAGAAAGGTCACTTGGGCTATCTCTACTAACATAAGAAAATGGAGGGAAAGAAATGTCCCTTGGGTAACCTCCACTAACCTAAGTCATCCGACCACTACCTCTTCCTAGCGATAGGTGGGAAAAGGACCCAGCCTGCACAGGGCTACGGGAGAGACGAAGGAGTGTACTTTATTTATTTTGGGACAATTTATGTGGGGCGGATTTTGAGGGATAGTATATTTATTACACTGATACAAAACACATTATCTGACATGCTTGGGGTCACTGTACACAGCCCACAGACCTGCAAACCACTCGTAAATAATGCAATATATTTATTATGTCCAGAGAGAAAAACAACTCGTAAATCGTCAAAATAATAATCCGTCTAAAAGACTCTGCAAACATGACTGCTAATCATCAACTGTTGAAATCATGCACCAATCTTTATTTAAGCAATCTGAGCCACTAGCACCATTCAGTATGTTCGCCACAAGTTCCAGAGTCCAACTGACCTAGTACACAGAGCCACCACCAGAGGGCACTGTCGTCCACTCCGTTACGTAATCCAAGATGGCAGCCATGACGTCAACTGATGACGCAAGTACCATTATACACGATGGAGAGAAACAGTGTGTTCACCACTACGTCTGGACCTAGTCACAGCACTGCAACCAAAGGGTACTGTCGTCCATTCTGTTACATAATCCAAGATGGTGGTGGAAAAAGGTGGGAAACAGTGTGGCTGCCGATATGGCTACTGCACCAGTCGGAGGATGGCATTTACGTTTCGTACAGCCGTTATGGCGTCTTTCATGACCACCAGTGGTGTACGTTGGCCCCACAAAATGCCTCCCTAAAACAGTAGGGAACCTCCACGTCTCTGACGATCGTCTGGTTGGAGGCATATGCGCCACTCATCGCTGCAGAGAATGTGATGCCAGTCCTGAGCGGTCCATTCGGCATGTTGTTGGGCCCATCTGCACGGCGCTGCATGGTGTCGTGGTTGCAAAGATGGACTTTGCCATGGACGTCGGGAGTGAAGTTGCACAACATGCAGCCTATTGCGCACAGCTAGGGTCTTAACACGACATCCTGTGGCAGCACAAAAAGCATAATTCAACATTGTAGCGTTTCTGTCGGGGTTCCTCTGAGCCATAATCCGTAGGTAGCGTTCACCCACTGTGCCATCCTTGGGCAGCTTGAGTGAGGAATGTCATTGACGGTTCCTGTCTCTATGTATGTCCTCCATGTCCGAACAACATCGCATTGGTTCACTCTGTGATGCCTGGACATTTCCCTTGTTGAGAAACCCTTTCTGGCTCAAAGTAACAATGTAGATGCGATCGAACCACGGTATTAATGGTCTAGGCATGGTTGAACCACAGACAACACGAGCTGTGCACCTCCTTCATGGTGGAATGACTGGAACTGATAGTATTGGGACAAGGCAGGCATGGCCCCACTTTCCATTGTTGCCAGATGTATAAAAAATGGCGGCAGGTAGACTTGGCAACAGTGCATGACATCATGCAAAATGGCTGCAATGACGTCATTCAAGATGACTGATTTTGGCAGGAAGATAGGACAATTGGGCTACCTCCACTAACCTAACCCTCTCCCTCAGGAATTGCCGGGAAGTTCACATTCCATCAGGATAATGCAACACACCTCTATTAACCTAAGAAAATGGCGGGAAAGAATGGTCACTTGGGTTTCCTCCACTAACCTAAGTCACCTGACCGCCCCCTCTTCCTGGGGATTGGCGGGAAGTTTTAAATTTTGGAGGGAAGATAGGTCAATTGGGCTATCTCTATTAACCTAATAAAGTGGTGGTAAAGGAAGGTCACTTGGCGTATGTTACCTAACCTAAGAAAATGGCGGGAAAGAAAGGGCATTTGGACTACCTCTACTAACCTAAGTCATCTGTTCATCACCTCTTCCTCAGGGTCGGTGGGAAAAGGACCTAGTCTGCACTGGGCTGCTGGAGAGAGGAAGGAGTGTACTTTATTTATTTTGGGACAATTTATTTAGGGGTGGATTCTGAGAGATAGTATATTTATTACACTGATACAAACCACATGCTCTGACATGCTTGGTTTCATGTCACACAGCCCACAGACCTGCAAACCACTCGTAAATAATGCAATACATTTATGTCCAGAGAGCCAAACAACTCGTAAATCGTCAAAATAATAGTACACAGTACCTCCACCAGATGGCCCTGTCGTGCGTTCCATGACGTAATCCGAGATGGCAACCATGACGTCAGCTGATGATGCAAGTACCATTACCCAACACGGAGGGAAACAGTGTGTTCACCATGAGGTCTGCACCTAGTATGCAGTACTGAAACCAGAGGGCGCTGTCGTCAGTTCCGTTACATAATCAAAGATGCTGGGCTGAAATTGCAGGAACAGTGAGGTGCCACTTTAGGAAGACAGCAAAGAATGCATTCAGTGTTATTCCGCGCTATTTTTGTAAACACGTTCTGTTAGGGCAAGAATGTCTGTGCATACGAGGTGAGACATCAATAAAGCTAGTCTTAAGTATTTCTGGGACACTATACGATTTCCTAGAGTTGGACTTGATACTTATTTTAGATAGCCATGTGCCTTCAGTATAACATTGAGAACGTTGCTAGATGCGCCTTTGATGGTATGTAGCTATGAACAGCGATGCGTCAGCAGCACGTCATGCATGGCCTGTTAGGATCGCTAGGGAGAAAGCAGTCTGTGCTATTCTGGAACGGATTTATGTCAGAGTGAGTTGCTCTGCAAATAGGTCTTCACTCCCATCCAATTGTGTCAGCAATGGTGTCTTGGTGATCACGTATTTCAAGAGGAATTTCTCAGGTGTCATCTATGAAGGGGATGCTGCTACCTCATGTGAGCATCTGTGCATGGCTTGGCAACTGATGGCCGTGTTACTTTGCACGGTTGCTGCCTGTAGCCTCCTGTGTGGTTCAGTGGACAGGGGGGCGGTGGGTGTTGCTTGCGTACGTTGACTGAGTGCCTATTTCATTATTTTGTTAGCATTTCTGTTTTGTGTGATATCTATTATTTGGACTGTTTACAAGTTCATGTCGTGTCTGCACAATAGTGTAGTGCTTTATTTAGGAGGACTTTGCATGACTGTACTCAAATAATTTCGGTAATTTAGAAGTTGTGATTCTTGAGTTTCTCCCGGCGTATTTGATAATCAAAATATCCACGGGTGTACTGCCGGTCTATAGTGTCCAACGTGCACAATATTTCGGCGATCAAACATCTCGCCATCATCAGGTGAACTGACGGACTGAGCTCCTGTGAACGCGCCGGCGCGGAGATCCGTACGCTATGGCTGCTCAGAGGGAACTGGGTTCGGTCGCGGTGGCGGCCGATTTAAATACCCTCCGCCCGCGGCGCGCTCCCTCCGCCGTCCGGGCCCCGCGCCAGGGTAGCACGGTGGAACAGATTGCGACGGCGTCTGAGATGACGTGGGTGTGATGTCTCTGTCCGCCGTGGTCGTCACAACTATGAGTTTGCTCGATTTACTCTTGATTAACCCAATCGCTGATTCCCAAGCCTTGCTAAGATTATGGATGACATTGTGGATGACATTGGAAGTTCACTGAGGCTTTTTGCGGATGATGCTGTGGTATATCGAGAGGTTGTAACAATGGAAAATCGTACTGAAATGCAGGAGGATCTGCCGCGAATTGACTCATGGTGCAGGGAATGGCAATTGAATCTCAATGTAGACAAGTGTAATGTGCTGCGAATGCATAGAAAGAAAATATAGCAGGTCAGCAACTGGAAACAGTTAATTCCATAAATTATCTGGGAATACGCAGTTCAGATACCTCGGCAGTCAATAGGAGCACAGGAACTCTGCATCCAGTCAGGTGATCGTGACGTAGAGGATATAAGGTGAATGTGGTAACCCTCAACTCTCAATCAGTATTGACTCAGTAGCCATGAAGCATTAACAGCAGCAGCTGACATCGCCCAGGACGTAGAGATCCCCGGCAGATCCATTTTCTTCCTTTGTACAATTCCATTTCTTTTTGTCTGCATGGATGCTCATTGCTTCTTCTCCTTTTTTGTTCAGCAGCGACCTCCAGCGTGTCCAGACAAGCAGCAGCAACGACCACCAACTTGTCATGGCCTGCAGCGACCTCCAACATGTCAGGACAACCATCGGCATTGGCACTGTGGGATCCTGTTGCGCATATTGTCAGCATTTTGGAGCAGGGCAATGATGGGCTGTTGTCTAAACCGCTCAGTGATGAACACACACAGTCTGTCCCTCCCTCACAGAAGTGAGCAGTTATTCCTATGCTAAACGGTATAGGTCAGTACTGGCATCCAACATATGAGCCATCTATTAAGACTTCGATGCCATTGAAGAAGACTAAGGTGTAGACCCTGTAGAGGAGGAGATAGTGGTTCCACTTGGCACTCAAATGCTTTCCGCTTCAACATAGAATTTAACATCAGTTTACGCGTATATTCTAATGTTTGTTAGTAGAATGTTTTTACAGACACAGTAGAGAAAGCACACGAATGTCGATGGAGTGAGTGAGGAATTAGGTAAGGTGGTATCGCCACTGAATTTGCATTTAATTATTTGAAGATCGTAGAGAGCCATTTGGCAGCTGTCAAAACAGTCAGTTTAATTATACTCGTTACAATGAACCTTAAAATAATATGGTTATCATTTTCTCGTCGGCTTTCACAGGAAAAATGTAATACATGAAAGACAAGCTTTAAGTACTTTAGTAAATATATTTTCTATTTACAATGGCCAGGATAGACCTCTACTTCACAAATGGACGAAGTGGGAGCACATTAAAAAAGACAAACAAAATAAAAATCTGACGTAATTGACCGACGTTTCCTCACCACAACTGAAAGATGCACAAATTCTACAAATAAAAAAGCTAGCAAACGTAACAGTACTCACGATTAATCGTATTTGTAAGGAAGAAAAACAAGGCACAGAGGCCTGACCTTCTCCAAAAGGCAGCAGCTACCACATGCAAGGCACAGTCAACACTAAGAGTGAAAGAAGTGCAGCCTATCGTACATTGTTGCCTCATTACGGTACTCATTGCGATTCAGCCAAAGATTTTCCGACGTATGTGCAATCACATGTCATTTTAGTCAGCGTTCTCTCCCTCACACCCAATCAGAACACTCCTCCCCCCCCCCCCCCCCTCTTCTATCGCTACAAGTGAATAGCGTGAGTACGGGAGAGTTTCGATCCCGTCATCACAAATTACCTTCTTATATTCATGAGGTGACAGGTCGATTTTAGACTGTAGCTTAGTATACACCTCATGTCCTCAGCATGGAGTAATAGTATGCCGTACCATATGCGGAGGCTGTGGTGCGTCACCGTAAACATTGCTCTAAAGGCACCGCATATAGTCTTCTATAAAGTGGGCACTTCATACCATACAACGTACTCCTTTAACCCGCCTGTGGATGGCACCTTTCAATGTGCCACACGTGTACAGTTTTGATCGCAGCCCTAGGAACTCCACAATCGGCAAACCATTCGCCTAATCTTTCGTAAGGCCGCTAACCTTCTTGTTCTGTGGAACAATACTAGAAGGATTATAGGCCATGTATGAGGACATGTCGAATTCATTACCTTGGTACCTCATTACATCATATGGATTGCAGCACTTCTCCAATAGATGAAGCTATCTGTATCCATATAAAGCAATTTAGAATCTGTGAAATGAGTTTCCGCAATCTCGTAATGGAAGCGGTACATGTGGAGTTCTGATATGTCTAGTATACACATCCCCACATAAATATACTTCGTAAACTCGATTTCAGTATTCGGCATCTCCAGAGCAACGAAGTTGTTATTGAATATGGTGATCCATTTAAAATGGGGTCCAGCGATTGATTTTCTTGAACCATAACACTCATCTCATTCGGTTCTAATCAAAATTTCACGTCGTTCCCTCAAATTCTCCATTGGTTTGCCGAAAATTTAATTATTCATGAATTTATAAACATCTTTCTCAAAGTCACACGTCGCAGAAGTTCTTTGTCTCGCACTCAAATCAACATACTCCTTCAACCAGGGGGACTTCTTGAAGAAGATGTAATTCTAACCAGCTCCATCTCCAAGCTGAGACACCTCTGGAAAGTACGATAATGAATAATATATCCCCGCTTGTTCTTCAGCGTGGTCATCAGTTTTTGGCTGGAGCCTCCTCGTGGAACCAGTTGCTCTGGAAACAGCCGAAAATCGGCGTGCGCATCACACAAAGTGATAGGGTATGTGAGTTCTGCTTACACCACATACCCCCCATCAGAATCAGCCGCCATACGCCCTTTTGATTTTTCCACTAATCGCTTGTATTCGTTTTCCAGCACCCATCGAAACTGATCAATCGGCAGTGATTTTGCATGGCGTGCCCGTGTAAGCCATTCGCATCGATGTAACTTGAATCAAGAGACGCGTTAACCTGGCACACATCTGTGGGTTATTTGCCTTGGCAAACCTATGGATACAATGGCAAATTCCCTCGCAGATTCTTCGCTCAGTGTAAAGAAGCATATCAGCATCGGTCAATAATTCATTCTGCACTTCTTTTTTTTATCATTGCATTCCAAGACAACCCACGTGCTGTGTAATAAAAGGTGCAATCTGGAGAATTCATAGACTCCGGAATTTCTCGAAAATATGCGCAAGCAAGTGCACGTGTGTGTCCATCTAAATCCGTGCGTTCTGTCCTAAAGTGGAAATGTTGAATTCCAGGCACACATTCATGGCACACTCATACTCTGCATCCCGTGTAAGGTTGCTGGAGAATGCAATTATCTTGAATAGCCTTTTTTCGGTGAGTTTTGTCATATTATCCACGTAGTCATATGGAAAACCCCTTTCCTAGTCGCATGTTGAAACTTTTCTTCGTCTGGAAATGCAGCTAGAGTTATGTGCATTTCCTCCCGAGGCAGAGTTTAAACGAGTTTCTGGAGTGGTGCGTGGATAAAATGTAGCGAGTGAAGGAAGCTGAGTACAATTCTTGCCGTCATTCTTTTCGAGAATTAAATGTATTTCTCAACGCTCTAAGGCAGGACACCATCCTGATATTTCTCCATATCGAAATCAGCTAAGTGTTGAAAATAGAGTGAGCGTCATACCCACTTACATTATGGAAGAAAACGGGTATGTGCCTTGATAACTGGTATATCATATTGCACCCATTGGGAGCTGCGCCACGGAACTTCCCCCTAAGATGACTGGTGCCGACGAGGAGTTTCCGCTTTCCTGTCTAAAGGCAGCCCACAAATATGACAGTCAACCGCGTTATTGTACAAACCCTCATTCTCCTTCGATTTGGTCATGGGAACGATGTCGCTGTAAGGCTTATCAACTTTCTATGAAAGCTT
Source organism: Schistocerca gregaria (assembly GCF_023897955.1). Lineage (NCBI taxonomy): Eukaryota > Metazoa > Arthropoda > Insecta > Orthoptera > Acrididae > Schistocerca > Schistocerca gregaria. The sequence goes on along the minus strand of NC_064931.1, from coordinate 85,724,047 downwards.
TTCAAGCTCACTGAGATGCCAAACCACAGAATTATCCCTGACATAAGATTTGTAGCGGTTAAGACTTGAATTATAGGACGATACAATTTGGTACGCTGCCGAATATGGTACGAAGTTTCTGTAAAGATAGTATGTGAGGTCGTAGGGTTCTCTTCACAGCGGGTCACAGGAGGGAGGAGGCATTCAGAGTCAGGGTACAATACAAACAGGCATCGCTCCTAATGGTTAGCATTTTTAAACTTAATGAATTTGTTTTCCTTGTAGCGAGTCCTTGGATGAGCAATCTACTAGATGTTTTGGTAATAACTTATCTGAGGAAAAGGCACTGAGGCACCTTAATCAAATATATTCTGTAGCCTTATGTTTACTCATGTGGGAGGTGAGAAGGTGGGACATGAACCAAATATAATGATAAGTGTCTTTCTCCCTATTTTTCTCATCAGAGAATAGGAGCATGTTTACATGCATATTAAGCTCACTGGCAAATTTTGAGAAATGGGTGGGGTGGAGGGGGGTGAGGGAGGGCACGACTATATGCTTGTTCTGCTCATATGACTTGATTTTCTCCAGGCCACGAACATGAATCGATATTCCAGTATTTTGAGCCTCAAATTTTGGTATGCCTGGGGTCTTGACAGGAAACTCGATACCGTCAAAGTTATCCCTCCAAATTTTTGTGTACATGGTATTTATCTGCACCCTGAGAATCTTTCGTGTGATTTCTGTCGCAAGCCGGAATTAACCATGCAAAACAACCCTGATCCGCTTTATTTTGGACATTAATGCATGCCTGCATGGCAACCATATCTTTAAGTAGCTCTCTATAGCTGGACCCTCCATTTACCGGATCATAGACATATATATGGATGTCCAGATGTAGTGTCCAGCTGAGTGCTTTAGCTGACTGCCTAACTTCAATCCCTGAAATTCGGCTTCATTTAACACTCAAGGTGGACTCACGATTAGTGTGCTCCTCATTTTCACGTCCTTAGCCCTCAAAGATAATGAAGGCATGTGTCTTCAAAGCCTGAGGCATCTCTGGGTGGAAGGGAGGGGCAGTTTCGACAGGTGGATGCACAGCACCGCTCTGCATTTGGTTGGTTTGTTGATTTGGAGGAGGGGACCAAACAGCGACATCATTGACTCCATCAAATTAGTGAGGGATAGGGAAGGAGGTCTGCTGTGCCCTTTCAAATGAGTCATCCCCGCATGTGCCTGAAGCGATTTAGGGAAATCACAGAAAACCTAAATCAGGATGATCGGACACGGGTTTGAACCGTCATCCCCCCCAAATGCGAATCCAGTGTGCTAACCACTGTGCCACCTCCTTTGGTATGAACTGCATTTAGTGGTGGGATACCACATATCATTGAATACCTTGAGGAGCTCCGTTTCCATGAGAGGAAACCCAACAGAGTTGAAGTACCCTCCTGCCAGTTTCTTGATCCTTGTGAACTAGATTCTCTCCTCAAAGGCCTCTGCGATCACTAAGTATTCTAACTGCAGCATGGTGTCACTAATGTGATGTCTTTCACTAAAAGGACAGGAGAGGGAACTGGCGCCAGCCACAGGATCATCTTTATTACTAATAACACTACTACTAGGGGATGATGCGCTCCATCCTGTTCATGATGGAGTTGGTGAGCTGCACAGCAGCACACGCTTCTGCACACTTACCTAGCGGGGTCGGCGATTCTGGCGAGGATCAGGAGGACGATTAGGAGGTGCTACCGGGTCAGAACAGTAGGAGCAGCCTGGTTGTGGTGATGGCTCTTGCTGCTGAAGGCCTGACCCACTAGGGCCACACTCTGGCAAGGCAGACTTAACTGCCACCACTACCCGCACAATGGCATTTTGTGGCTGTGGAGACATGACCGCTGCAGAATAACGGAAAGGTTAAGTACATCGCCTGCTGCTGCAAGGCAAGAAAATACACAGAGGATCACATTGTCGCTATACATAAGAAGAGTGAGTTTTCCTGCTCTGGGTCCATGGCGTGAGCATTTCATCAAGTTTGTCGGGTGTCTCTACCACCCCATCAAGGCAGTAATCCCCCTCTTAAAGAGTCAGCTCACGCTGTCTTAACCGCTCTTCTTCTAGAGCCATCTCCCTGACCCATTCAGGCATCTCATCCTCGTCAGAATCTACGTGGTACCACAGATCCATCTCGCCTACAACAAAGACAAAGACAAAAAAAATTAGAGACTTTTAGAGAGATAAACAAAATAAGTTAGATTTTTTTTCTCCTTACAGGGCTGCTCAGCTGTCTCGTTGGGTGCTGGAGACCGTTGTAGTTGACGAACAGTCTCCAGTCAGTAGCTGCTGGGTGTGGAGTGGACATCACTGAAGTACTAGGGATTAGCCTTCTAGCAGTCTACAACTAAATAACGGCTGGATATGGCGAGAATATTTTCGGTATTAATCCAGCATTACAGAGTTACTCCAGCCAGTCTAGCCAGTAGCCCTGTAAAAGATAGAACAGTAAGCTATGACTGAAGTACAGGGTAATAGTCTCCTGCCGGTCTATAAGTGAATATCTCAGGCTGTGAGAAACATAAGGATGCTGATAATAGTATTAGAACAACGACCCGCTGTTACGCTGTGTATTTTTTTTCCTTTATTGTCATTTCATTCCCCTCCCGCATGCGGACTAGGGTGGGCTGGCAGCAGCACAATTCTCCGCTCTTCAGCGAAGAGACTACATAAAATATCACAGGACAACAGTACATAAATAAAATATGGGTATAAAAGAAGAGATTTACTCACGAGAAGGAGAAACAGTTGGAGTTAAAATATACAAAAAAAGGGGTAGTTGAATGAGACACATTTACATAAAATCCACATATACACTCCTGGAAATTGAAATAAGAACACCGTGAATTCATTGTCCCAGGAAGGGGAAACTTTATTGACACATTCCTGGGGTCAGATACATCACATGATCACACTGACAGAACCACAGGCACATAGACACAGGCAACAGAGCATGCACAATGTCGGCACTAGTACAGTGTATATCCACCTTTCGCAGCAATGCAGGCTGCTATTCTCCCATGGAGACGATCGTAGAGATGCTGGATGTAGTCCTGTGGAATGGCTTGCCATGCCATTTCCACCTGGCGCCTCAGTTGGACCAGCGTTCGTGCTGGACGTGCAGACCGCGTGAGACGACGCTTCATCCAGTCCCAAATATGCTCAATGGGGGACAGATCCGGAGATCTTGCTGGCCAGGGTAGTTGACTTACACCTTCTAGAGCACGTTGGGTGGCACGGGATACATGCGGATGTGCATTGTCCTGTTGGAACAGCAAGTTCCCTTGCCGGTCTAGGAATGGTAGAACGATGGGTTCGATGACGGTTTGGATGTACCGTGCACTATTCAGTGTCCCCTCGATGATCACCAGAGGTGTACGGCCAGTGTAGGAGATCGCTCCCCACACCATGATGCCGGGTGTTGGCCCTGTGTGCCTCGGTCGTATGCAGTCCTGATTGTGGCGCTCACCTGCACGGCACCAAACACGCATACGATCATCACTGGCACCAAGGCAGAAGCGACTGTCATCGCTGAAGACGACACGTCTCCATTCGTCCCTCCATTCACGCCTGTCGCGACACCACTGGAGGCGGGCTGCACGATGTTGGGGTGTGAGCGGAAGACGGCCTAACGGTGTGCGGTACCGTAGCCCAGCTTCATGGAGACGGTTGCGAATCGTCCTCGCCGATACCCCAGGAGCAACAGTGTCCTTAATTTGCTGGGAAGTGGCGGTGCGGTCCCCTACGGCACTGCGTAGGATCCTACGGTCTTGGCGTGCATCCGTGCGCCGCTGCGGTCCGGTCCCAGGTCGACGGGCAGGTGCACCTTCCGCCGACCACTGGCGGCAACATCGATGTACTGTGGAGACCTCACGCCCCACGTGTTGAGCAATTCGGCGGTACGTTCACCCGGCCTCCCGCATGCCCACTATACGCCCTCGCTCAAAGTCCGTCAACTGCACATACGGTTCACGTCCACGCTGTCGCGGCATGCTACCAGTGTTAAAGACTGCGATGGAGCTCCGTATTCCACGGCAAACTGGCTGACACTGACGGCGGCGGTGCACAAATGCTGCGCAGCTAGCGCCATTCGACGGCCAACACCGCGGTTCCTGGTGTGTCCGCTGTGCCGTGGGTGTGATCATTGCTTGTACAGCCCTCTCGCAGTGTCCGGAGCAAGTATGGTGGGTCTGACACACCGGTGTCAATGTGTTTTTTTTCCATTTCCAGGAGTGTAGTTAAATGGCACTCGTTGAAGATGTAGCACATAAACACTGGCGAAACGAATAAGCACAATTAAAAACGGCTTTCACAGTATGGGACGACAACACTGAACACAAAATGCGCTTGTGTTACATACATGGTGAGCACCAAAACACGGTAATGTAACCGGATTAAAATTTGAAGGGCCTGCCAAGGAATGGGGGTCAGAGAGAGGAGGGAGAGAGGAAAGACAGACAGGGGAGTTGACAGAGGAGGGGTACAGGATGCGGTGGAAGGGATGGAATCAGTAGCACATGAAGGGGCAGGAGATGGGGAGGAAGTGCAGGGACTGGGAAATGAGAAGTGAGAAGTGCAGGGGGGAAAGTGGGAGGGAACAGCAGAGGGGGACAGGAACGAGAGGGAGCTCAAAGGGGGAGGAGAGGGGAAGAGGAGGGTCAGAGTTGTATAAATATTGGGGTGAAGGAAGCACATCATCCTGGGTGAGGAGACGTTGGTAGGTCCTCTGGGAGAAGAGGTGGAAGGTGTGGAGATGGAGAGAGGGTATGACACATCGGTAAAAGCACAGCAGCAGGTGGCGAATGGACAGGAAAGGATACACAAGGGGGTGAGGGGATCGAGGTGGCAGTTGGTGTAAAGGATTCGGATATGTTCAAGGAAAAGGAGAAGATGTGGGAAGGTTGAATATCCAGTCAAAATTGGCGTAACAAATGATGGGATGGATCAAGGATTTGTAGGTACGAAGGGTGGTGGAAGGGTGCAATTCCCCATGTCCATCCAGACAGGAGTTTCAGGAGGCGGAGTCTACTGTGGGCTTTGCGTTGGATGGTAAGAAGATGGGGAGTCCAGGTGAGGTGACCATGAAGCAAGGTGGGGGTAAGGTGGATATGTCCGCTTCACCTGTAACACCTTGCCCCTATATTCTGGATTTCAGTAGCGACATCATTTTGGAGTAAAACGCACTTATCCTTGTTTACGAGTCGCAAGTCGCATCCTAGCCAATGGAAACATGGGAAATATATCGTGCGATATTTTCTTACAAATGTAGTGCTCATTATCTTACTTGAACATGGTGTCCGAAGACGAAAAAGATAAATGACTAGTCACCTGCAATGCAGACCATATACTAGTGTATTGTGTACCTGAAGAGCCAGCTGACCAAGACAGCCGTGAGATGCGGCGGCGATAAGCCTCGACTTTGGGCCACCCGCCATTCTCATGACTACTCCCGCTGCTGACCGCGGCACAATGTGGCACGACTTGGGCTAACTGCAGCTGCATCGCTAACATATACTTTTCAGTTTAAAATATCGGAAACGGGTTGTTTTCTCAATACACCTATAATTTTCCTCGCGATATGGAGATTCCACCCTTCTATATATCTATGTAGTAGTAGTAGTAGCTGCAGAATTAAAAGAAGATCTATGTTTTGTCTAGCTACAGCAACAATTTTTGAGGCACTAGTATCGAGAACGGCGAGTAATCCTTTTTCAAAGTCCAATTGTAATTATCTGTGCGGGAGCTTGAAAACTCTTCTATTGTTGTTCTTCTTCCAAAAAAAGCCATTCATCTCTTTTTGCACTTCAGGGAACATGGTTCAAGTACGTAGATAAATAAAATCATTGTCGGTGGCATGGATTTGTTTCGACTGGATTATTTGGTTTTCTGCTTGCAATAGAACGGGATTCCGTACTGTGAAGAAATAATTTATTACAATGAAAAGAGTGGTACTGAGCCAACGAAATTGGGAAACCAGTAGACCTAATAACAGACAAGTGCCGGCCGCGGTGGTCTCGCGGTTCTAGGCGCGCAGTCCGGAACCGTGCGACTGCTACGGTCGCAGGTTCGAATCCTGCCTCGGGCATGGATGTGTGTGATGTCCTTAGGTTAGTTAGGTTTAAGTAGTTCTAAGTTCTAGGGGACTAATGACCACAGCAGTTGAGTCCCATAGTGCTCAGAACCATTTGAACCATTTTTGAACAGACAAGTTTTTTTCCATGTCATTTCCATTTCTGGAAATCGTCAGTTGGCTGACGCAAAGGACAGTGTTGGTATAAGTTTAGCAGACAATCTTGTCGTTTTCGTTTTTGGAACGCCTTTTCTTTGCAACGAGGAATATGGTGGACAGACGCAAGTGGGAGAAACTGCCAGCTACCAGTGGTTGAGTGAAGTTATGTAATGTTGCACTCCTCAACATTTTAATATTGTATGGTAACACACATGCAGTTCACGGAGGAAGGCAACAACTAGTACTTCTGCATTAATAAGTCGTAAATTGTAGCCATTGATAAAAGATATTTCCAGGAAAAATTATGGTACTGCAAGAATTGCAACTGCGTACTTAAAGAATGGCTTCAAAAGGTATACAATATGACGTGTTTGGTCTGTCTAAGGGATATGAAACGTGAATATCATGTGGAAGCAAATTTGCGCCACGTTTTCAACTGCACTATTTCTGAGAAGGCGGGCTACAGACAACTTTTAGTGTAACTATATATGTAAGAGGAAAGCCAAGCTTTCGTTAACAGGAAATATGTTGATTGTGTTTTTTGGATTAATAGAGTGATAGATATTTCACAAAGGGGTTACTCTCTTTTTCTGGTAGCTTATACTTACTACGTTTAAAACCTATCTTGAAGTTATGTTCATTAACTGGGGAATTAACTCCAGTTATTCCAATCCTACATAAATGAACAATGGACAGCTTCGAAATTATTTTGTGTAGCCTTCAATGGCCATTTAGAAAAATGTCGATCTTAATTCACACACCCACATAGTTCGCAAAGGAGTATAATATATAAACACACTTAACAGAGATCAGAATATTGATGGACAACTGAAGAATGATATTTTCCTTTCTTAAACGACTTAAAATGGAGTTATTGGAACATAGGAAGGTATTGGCAAACAAAATCCAGCACTCATTTTCAAGTGTGCGATTGACTTCCATATTTGAGATCGACACTGGAAATCTAGAACTATCAAATAAACTGAAACGTGTCCTAGAGTACATAAGATGGAACAGCCCGTTTGAATAACTGCTCTCTTATTGATGTCATTCTAAGACTATTGTTAAATGAGAAAGCAGAAGAGCCAGACATGAGACTCCGTGGTAAAACTTAAATTTGTTTAGTTTGTATGTTTGGAACCATCGTGTTGTATGTACCTGGGGTACATCTTGAAATGAAACAATGCACTTCCTTCTTGCTACTATTGACTTCAACGATGCTGAAATGGAAAAAGGTGAACTATTAGAAATTCAATTAATACAGAGGGTAAATAAATTCCCTATACAGATTTTGAGGACAGGTTCCTTACACCAAAACAAGAAAGGAATGTCTAGCAAACATGGGCTTAAAAAGCGATCCTTAAAATCTATGAGCACTTGTCCATTCATCTCCACTACTGTAAAACTCATCTCTTCTATTGAACAAATGCTCAGAGTTCTTAAGGTATGTTTTAGAGCCCATATTTATTAGATTTTTTACTTTTTTTATTTTTGGGAACCTATCCTGAAAGTCTGTAAACGGAATTTAGTTACACCCTGCGTAAGGGTCAGTCACAGGGAAATGAGGCAGAGGGACAAAAGTAACTGTTAATACATTTATCCCACCATGAGACAAAACGGCAATCCTTTCATGGAAAATATTTTAGAGGTACTATTAAAGTATGCAAATTATACCGAGGCGTGCACCTCCTCGCCCGAAAGAAATCGACAGCCACGAATGTCTTTATTCATGGCTACAAAAATATGGAAATATCATGGGCAGAGATCGGGACTGCATGGTGGATTTTCTAAGAGTTACCCAGCGAAATTTCAGCATGGTGCCCTGTACAATCTTGGCAGTATGTCGGCTGGCCACATTCTCCATATTGCCCCGAACTCCCCTCATACGATTTCCATGTTTTTGGAGCTCTGAAGAAAGATATTCATGGCCGTCGATTCGCTCCAGACGCAGAGGTGCACACCTGGGTACTGTCATGGTTCTGTAGGCAACCCCAAACATTTTTCCTGTGCAGGCACTGACCGTCTTGTATTACAGTGATTTAAATGTGTTAAGCAGTTACTGCTGTTAGTTTTGAAATAATAAACAGTTTACTTACTTTTTCCCATCTGTCTCGTTTCCATATGACTGTCCTTTATATTATTCGAGAGTCTGTAGTATCTAGCTCTACGTCTTCTAGTTCTTACATAACCGATCTTCTCATGTGGAGCAGTTGATGACTACACTCGTTCACTGGAAATGTCGTCAAAACTAAACTACCGGATAAGTATAATTAAAGCGCCGCCACTCACTGAGGTCCAGTTTGGGCTGCAATTGTCATATGGCAGCGAAACTTCGTAGATGTGCTAAAACGTTAACGAGGAACCGATTTACACCGAAAAAATAGTTAAAATTTTGGCCACTAGGTGAAAATCTGGCACTGTACACTGTTCGTTCACGGTATGACATCCATGCTGTGATCTGACAAGCCATAACGATTAATAATAAAATCAACGTTATGCCTTTCTCACTTGTCTGACTTTTTCTGCCTATGTCCCGTTTCTAATCGACAACAGATATACATCAGATATACATCTTTCTTACAATCACAGGGCCAGGTTTCCACCTGGAGTCCAAACTGAAACTAACTTTTTCCCATCGTAAATCGGGTCTGCATTAACGCATTAGCATAAATTCTAAATTATAATTAAAGCTCACACTGTGTCTCTGCAAATAGCTGCTGGAACTTTATAACCATACAGTGCTTCGTTGCTCTGTCCAAGTTATCAAATCTACCACTGTATCCTATCCCCTCTACAAAACAGTCTTCCACAAGATTAGGTTCCTCCCGGAAGACGGTTGTGTTAACCTAGAGAAAGACTAGTGATCTGAATTGTTATAGTGGTCACAATTACCATTACCCAAATTGCAAAGGGAATTTAACATACCAGTGGAAATATTTTAGTGGTTACTATTATCGTTACCGAAATGCAGATGGAGTTCCTTGTTCGTGTGATGGTCTGCTACATAAGCAGGCAACTGCTAACTATGTAGCCAAGGACGATATTGCATCCAAAAATAGCTCACAGCGAAGAGAGCACCATTCACAGCCGAGAACATGGAACGAATCACGCCGCATCTGACAGCGACTAGAAAAAACTGCGACCACTTCAGGCTTCTACTTGCCCTACGTTTTTCACATTTGCTACTCAGATACAGCGTCATCAAAACCCTTAAAGAATAGTGTGTAATGGAATGCTTAGTTCAGTCATACTACCAGCGAAATGTACATACACGACTATTTTTGCCGGATAAGGACTCATTAGCGCTGAACTTCATTAATTACCCGAAAACATGAGAAAACAAGTGTATGCTAAACATAACGTATCATCACACAAAACGGGCGTCATCATTTTCAAAACTCACTCCTTACATGTGTTAATAATTTTCTCAATCAAGAATAGTGAACATTATTTATATTTACCTTGTTTCATGTTGTTTCGCTTTGGAATGTTTCGACTGCCGGATGTATACCGTTTGCTAGAGTAACAACACTGCGCATTTGATTAGGCTTTCTTAGTCATATTTTGTGAATGCCGTTTTATAATCAAACATATTGTAGTCTGACAAATGGTCAGCATTTTACAGGTCTCAGCAATCACGCGCGTAAGCAACGTGAACGCATCTAACGTGCAAAACGGAAGTGAGAGCTATAGATGCACTCAAGAGAGTTCTGGCATCAGTGGTTTTGGACAGCAAGCTCAATACCTCTAGTGCCCCATTAGAGTACTGTTTCAGGAATATGAATGATTAAAAATGATAATTATTGAAGTGATTGCTCATCCTCTGACTTTCCTACTTACTATTACGAAACAAATCTATTTTACAAGAAATTAAAGAAAAAATCGCAGGAAACGTAGAGAAGATACCTGACAATACTAGGATAGCAGTCGTGTTAGTAATAGTTGAAACATACTTAAATCAGACGTTCACGTGTTACATACCCATGTCGAAATAAATTTCACCAAAACATGAAAGATATGCTCTAATATCCTAAAATACGAGCACACATTCTCAAAGCCCTCGACAAAATAGCCAAAAATACACATAGGATGTGAGTGGAACATTGCAATCCTAGTTCTGCACATGTCGTTGATATAAAAATTTCACCGACTTCCCTTACGTCTAGCTCGGTAGTCGAGATGTCAACGCGACAGACGCCTGTGAGAACCAGGTTCGATTCCTTGTACTGCCAGGAATTTTTTCTTCGCCGGAGAACTGGAAAGAGATGCAGTCATCTTCGTGATGCCAGTTCCGGCGCTGCCTGATTGAGAGGTAGTGGCTTCAAAGTCGAAACGTAGACAACTCCCGGGAGTGCGGTGTGCTGACCCCGTGCCTCTCCATACTGCATCCGATGATCTGCATCTGCATGCTTGCTGAAGTGCCTGGCAGAGCGTTGTTCGAACCAGCTTCAGACTATTTTTCTACCGTTCCAGTCTCTAACAGCGCTTCCGAAAAATGAACCCTTAAATCTTTCTGTACGAGCTCAGATTTCTCTTATTTCATTATGATGATCATTTCTCGCTTTGTAGGTTGAGAGCAGAGGAGAATGCTGGTGATTGAAATTTCAGAAGAAGATCTTTCTCGCTTATCATATCCCTGACACTCTCTCCCCTATTTCGCGATAATACAAGACGAAGTGACCTGTTTTGAAATTTTTTCTAAGACCTCTGTCAGCCCATACAACACAGCAGATGACGAACAGGCGTAGTGTAGACAGTCTCTTTAGTAGACCTGCTGCACTTCTAAGTATCCTGCCCGATAAAACGTAGTCTCTGTTTTTACTACCCCACAACATTATCTGATCGTTCCACCGTCAGTTGTACGTAACTGTATTTCCTAGGTATTTAGTCGAACTGAAAGCCTTTAAATTTGGTTGATTTATCGTGTAATCGAAATTAACGGATTTCTGTTTGTAAACGTGTGCATGACCTCACACTTTTCATTTTTGAAAGACAATTTCCACTTTTCGCACCATTCGGATGTTTCTCTAAGGCACTTTGCAATTAATTTTGATCTTCTGATGACTTTACTAGACGGTAAGTGAGAGTCTCATCTACAAAAAATCTAACTGTGCTGCTCTAATTATCTACTAAATCGTTTCCGTCAATTAGGAACAGAAGAAGGCCTATAAAACTTCATTGGAGAACGTCGGATATCACGTCTGGTTTACTGGACGATTTTCCGTCAGTTACTATGTACTGTGTTCTTTCCGACAGGAAATCTGGGATCCAATTGCAAAACTGAAGGGATACTCCATAGGCACGCAGTCCTTTGAGGAACGGTGTCAGAAGCCTTCTGGACATCGGGAAATATAGAATCAATTTGAGTACCCTGTCGATAGCACTCATTGTTTCGTGCGTGTAAAGACCTAATTTTGTTTCACAAGAACGATATTTTCTGAACTCGTGCTGATTGTTTATCAATCAACCGTTGCCTTTGAGGTAATTCATAATGTTTGAACACAATATATGTTCCAAAAACCTACTGCAGTGATGACTGACTGAGGGTGACTCGAAGGTCGCTCGATTATTGCATGATATTCAGAGACTGATCGCGGGGTTTCCTTTCCTTTTTACTCACATACTAGTTGGTTCTTTCATTACGCTTAAATTTTGTGCGATATTTTTACCTGTGCTGCAATGATATTGTGTCACAGGAAGAATCTCACAAAACGATGAACCAATCATTAAAACTTCTCTGTAACTAACAGAACTATATGTTTCGCTATTAGAGTCATAACACAGGTATGAATCATTAACATCAGATTACACCGTAATATGGGAACTGAGAAGTCAGAATCCTGTATAAATGCTTTCGTCAAAAACCTTACACAAACTGCTAACCATTTTCGTGGTGTTCTCTTGCACAATGTATACCGCGTGGAAAAAATACTGTTGCAATTAATCGTCAGCTATTAAGTGCTGTGAGTTATTTTGTAATTTATTATTTCTCACACTGCAAACACCCATGGTGTAAAACATATAGCTTGTGTATGTGTGGCTGTCTAATGTTGACTCCGCAATGGAATTCTCTCGTCTACAAATGATTAAAATGACCCTGCCGTTTACAACCTACACCTAGGGAAATATCGTGTTGTGATTTTACCTCACTTTAGCACATCAAACCAATCATTTTTATCTGGATGATACTAGAATGAATCACAACGGGTTGCCGTAACTTTTTTATTCTCAACAAAAAACAAGCAGAGTGCAACAAATTTTACAGATATGAAACACACAACATCGGATTCTACCATACATGTAAGTCTTCAGATCGTGTCCCACGGTTATTAAACGGACATAAAGTTGGCTTATACTGATTAGCGCTGAGAAAAAGGAGACCCACACCCTGACTGGAACTTTCAGAAAAAAACTCAGTGGACATGAAAACGAAACTCAACACGTTTACTGCGGTTGTCGCCCTACCCGCTGAACCGGAGTGCGCATATCACGTTCTGAAGTACGGACAGCAGTTGTACTGCACCGATGATCTTCTCGTTGGGGCGTTGCTCGCTGTCTAGATGATGAATGTGGAGTGCCTGCAATTCTCTGACTACTCATTGGACGCAATATCCCGTCCGCACATTCCTAGGACTGAAATTATCTTAGTACGAGACAGAACACGAGTCAAGATTTCTGTTTGCTCACTAGTGAGGAACAGAATTCGACTTAAGTATTCTCCCGTAAAGATGCACTTCAACGTGTGTCAGACTCCACAGAGAGATAAAGAATCGTCACTAAAGTAAACAAAATAACAACTCTGTCACAGAGAAATGACTTCACGTGCTCCTTGTGTCGAAAGCGACAGTTCTCAAAATTTACCCACCAGCTTCTCCTCTGCGGCAAAAAAAATGGCTCTCAGCGCTGTGGGACCTAACATCTGAGGTCATCAGTCCGCTAGACTTAGAACTACTTAAACCTAACTAACCCAAGGACATAACACACATCCATGCCCGAGGTGGGATTCGGGCCTGCGACTGTAGCAGCAGCGCGGTTCCGGACTGAAGCGCCCAGAACCGCTCGGTCACAGCGGCCGGCTCCTCTACGGTACCTGACACCGAAGTGCCTTTCACGATCCCCGGAGGGAAGTGCCTTCTCACGCCATACGCTCCTCCCTGCTGGACACCCGGCATCTACGTTTGCGCTCAGGCGACGAATCCCAGCTGCCGTTACAGAAACACTACATGCGTCATGAATCTGCCAGCCATTCATCTGAAGCTCAGAAGTTTTCAGAAGATTTTCTGGAAGTTTAAATTTCCCATCCTACATCCTTAGCACTATACCAGTCTTGGACATTTTGGCTGGAAGCGTGCCCCAAGACTTCCCGTGAGAAGATCCCCGAGAAATCAGCTTGCGATCATCGTTTGTGACCCTGCGCTTTCCTTCACAGTAAAAGGGTACCTTTTCGCCTTGTTCCGCCCCCGACACTCTTACTCCGAGTACGCCATTGTGAAATTTCTTCCATTGTAACAGAGTGCACCCTCTTTCGCTTACTGTCCGCGTTTGGTGGGTTGTAAACTGATACCTCCTTGCTCTACTTTCTCTCAGAGCAGTAGACGTCCTCCCTTGCAGAACACAAGTCATTTCCTAGCCCATGTTCATCAGATAGCATCTTCTGAGGAACGTATGGTTCATGTCACCCTTTCTGTGAGTGCTAAGCTCTAATTAACTCCCAAGCATGCAGTGCTACAGAAATTTCTTTTACACGGTGCTAGCCAGTATGAGCTAAATAAATCATTAACAATATGATTGTACATTGTAAACAATGATCTAATATAAATATAAATTGAAAAGAATATGTTGTTGTTGTTGTGGTCTTCAGTCCTAGGACTGCTTTGATGCAGCTCTCCATGCTTCTCTGTCCTGTGCTAGCTTCTTCCTCTCCCAGTACTTACTGCAACCTACATCCTTCTGAATCTGCTTAGTGTATTCATCTCTTGGTCTCCCTCTACGATTTTTACCCTCCACGCTGCCCTCCAATGCTAAATTTGTGATTCCCTGATGACTCAGAACATTTCCTATTAACCGGTCTCTTCTTCTTGTCAAGTTGTACCACAAACTCCTCTTCTTCCCAATTCTATTCAAAACCTCCTCATTAGTTATGTGATCTATCCATCTAATATTCAACATTCTTCTGTAGCACCACATTTCGAAAGCTTCTATTCTCTTCGTGTCCAAACCATTTATCGTCCATGTTTCACTTCCATACATGGCTACACTCCATACAAATACTTTCAGAAACTACTTCATGACACTTAAATCTATACTCGATGTTAACGAATTTCTCTTCTTCAGAAACGCTTTACTTGCCATTGCCAGTCTACATTTTATATCGTCTCTACTTCGACCATCATCAGTTATTTTGCTCCCCAAATAGCAAAACTCCTTTACTACTTTAAATGTCTCATTTCCTAATATAATTCCCTCAGCATCGCCCGACTTAATTCCACTACAATCTATTATCCTCGTTTTGCTTTTGTCGATGTCCATCTTATATCTTCCTTTCAAAACACTACAGAATATTAAATGTATCGTGGTAAAAATCTTGCCGCCTTGCAATGTAAACACATAATATGCTGATGGTCAAAAAAATCGCAGCACCAAGAAGGAGTTGTGCGACATAAACGAAAGCTAGTAGGCGTGTTTAGAAGATGTCTATTCCAATTTCGCGTCAGTCGTATAAGAGTGGCCCTAGTAGCGCCACTATGAGAATGCAAATCAAGTTTGCTGTAATACAGGCTGTAACGGTCATAAGCGGTAGTTACCTCTGAGGCTGGAAATGCTGAGTCGATGTTAGTCAATAATGCCTTTAAGGCGTCAAAGACACCATTATATACACATCACTGAGTTTGAATGAGGTGGTATAATAGGGTATGGAGAAGCTGGATGCTCCTTCTGCCATATTGGAGAAAGACTTGGTAGAGATGTGGGCACCGTACATGACTGCTGACAGCGGTGGCCACCTGCCACTACCGAGAGGGAAGAACATAGTGTTCGGCGTATGGCTCTGCCAAAGCAGGCTGCGTAGGCAGCAGAAATCTGAGCTGAAGTTGGCACCATTTTGACACAACTAAATGTTGCAAATTGGCTACTTCAAGGACATCTCTAAGCCAGATACCCTGCACCGTACATTTCACAGACACCAAACCACCGTCATTTGCAACTTTTGCGGTGTCAGGCAAGAGTTCATTGGAGGGCAGGATGGAGATCTGATGTCTTTTCCGATGAATGGTGCTTCTGCCTCGGTGTCAGTGATGGCCGTGTGTTGGTTAGGAGGGGGTCAGGTGGGGGCCTGCAACCAACCTGCCTGTGTGCTAGACACACATGACCTACACCAGGAGTTGTGGTCTGGAGTGCGATTTCGTATGGCAGCAGGAGCACTCTCGCAGTTATTCCACGCAAATTCGTACGTCAGTCTGATGGTTCGACCTGTTGTGGTGACATTCATGAACACCATTCCAGGGGGTGTTTTCGAACAGGATAACGCTAGCCCACATACCGCTGTAGTAGCCCAACATACTCTACAGAGTTTCCACATGTTGTCTTGGCCTGCTCGATCACCAGGTCTGTCTCTAGTCGAGCACATATGGGACCTCATCGGACGACAACTACAGAATTAACCGTCCCTGTTTTGACCGACAGAGTGCAACAGGCATGAAACTCCATCCCACAAACTGACATCTGGCACATGTACAATACAGTGCATGCACGTTTCCATGCTTGCATCAACATTCGGGCGGTTACACCGGTTATTAATGTACCAGCTTTTCACACTTGCAATGGCTTATCTCCCGCTTACATCAACATGTTATCTTGCAATGTTAATCACCTAAATGTGTTACCCAGACAAATGTATTCTCGACATTTCATTACTGTAAATTAATTATTGTTTGGTGTTGCAAGATTTTCTCATTAGTCTATAAATAGGACAGATAGTTAAATAAAATAATTAGTACAAAGAAAATGAAACGATAGTGTGGCACCGATGGCCGGGAGGCCCATCCGGGGAAATACGGCCGACGGGTGCAAGTCTTATTTCAGGCGACGCCACACAGGGCGACAGGCACGTCTGAGGTGATGAGGAGAACACAACACCCAGTCCACGAGCGGAGAAAATCGTTAACCGAACAGAGAATCGAACTCGGCCCACTATATGGGAGGTAAACACATTTCCACTCAGCTAAGCTGAGGACATAAATATTACATATTCTATATGATGCAAGATGAAGGTTACTGATTACAAATAATTACATGAGACACAGTTCACCATGCATGTACAATGTGCCCTGGTTGAATCAATGTCTTGTAAATCGTATCAAATTCTTGGGCCTGTTCAGGGTCCTCCATCCTATGGTCCACTTCTGTTCAGAACCGAGATGTAGCTTCACAGAAGGTTTCATCACTTTAGCGAGGGGTTGGCAGCCTGCCGACCATTTCACCTGATCGCCGATTGTGTTGATGTTGTGAGAAGGCTCTTTCTGGATCAGAATCTTTCTTGCTAACGGCTGACTATTTATAGAATGTCGCGCGTTCAGAATGAGTTCGCTAGCCTCCAGTTCAGTTGGAACTTCCATTCTCATTGATCACGGTGCTATTACATATGATGACTTTTTATCATTTCGCTTTTTTATGCACCCTGCGATGTTGCCTTAGGTCTCGCTTAGTAGAATGTTCAGCAGGATTCCACGCGCAGAGCAACGCTGTACTTAGAAAGCACGTTCTACTACCGAAAGTGTAGTGCGAGAGCACCTGTTCTTAGGGTGGAGATGCAGCGTGACAATTACTGAACTATATGAAAAAACAGTAAATTACACTACTGGCCATTAAAATTGCTACACCGAGAAGAAATCCAGATGATAAACGGGTATTCATTGGACAAATATATTATACAAGAACTGACATGTGATTACATTTACACTCAATTTGGATGCATAAATCCGGAGAAATCAGTACCCAGAACAACCACCTCTGGCCGTAATAACGGTCGTGATACGCCTGGGCATTGAGTCAAACAGAGCTTGGATGGCGTGTACAGGTACAGCTGCCCATGGAGCTTCAACACGATACCACAGTTCATCAAGAGTGGTGACTGGCGTATTGTGGCGAGCCAGTTGCTCGGCCACCATTGACCACACGTTTTCAACTGGTGAGAGATCTGGAAAATGTGCTGGCCAGGTCAGCAGTCGAACATTTTCTTTATCCAGAAAGGCTCGTACAGGATCTGCAACATACGGCCGTGTATTATCCTGAGGAAATGTAGGGTTTCACAGGGATCGAATGAAGGACATAACCACGGGTCGTAACACATCTGAAATGTAAAGTCCACTGTTCAAAGTGCCCTCAATGACAACAGGAGGTGACCGAGACGTGTAACCAGTGACACCCCATACCATCACGTTGGGTGATACGACAGTATGGCGATGACGGATACACGCTTCGAATGTGCGTTCACAGCGATGTCGCCAAACACGGATGCGGCCATCATGATGCTGTATACAGAACCTGGGTTCATACGGAAAAATGACGTTTTGCCATTCGTGCACCCAGGTTCGTCGTTGAGTACACCATCGCGGGAGTTCCTGTCTGTGATGCAGCGTCAAGGGTAACCGCAGCTATGGTCTCCGAGCTGATAGTCCATGCTGCTGGAAAAGTCGTCGAACTGTTCGTGCAGATGGTTGTTGTCTTGCAAACGTCCCCATCTGTTGACTCAGGGATCGAGACGTGGTTGCACGATCCGTTACAGCCATGCAGATAAGATGCCTGTCATCTCAACTGCTAGTCATGCGAGGCCCTTGGGATCCAGCACGGCGTTCTGTATTACCCTCCTGAACCCACCGATTCCATATTCCGCTATCAGTCATTGGATCTCTACCAACCCGAGCAGCAATGTCGCGATACGATAAACCGCGATTGCGATAGGCTTCAATCCGACCTTTATCAAAGTCGGAAACGTGATGGTACGAATTTCTCCTCCTTACACGAGGCATCAGAACACCGTTTCACCAGGCAACGCCGGTCAACTAGTGTTTGTGTGTGAGAAATCGGTTGGAAACCTTCCTCATGTTAGCACGTTGTAAGTGTCGCCAGCGGCGCTAACGTTGTGTAACTGCTCTCAAAATCTAATAGTCTCTAGCAGAAAGCAATACTCTGCAGCCTCTTTACATATTTGAGATGCCCTGCACGTCCCTCGAGAGTTTTATGCATATACGAGGCGAGTCACTAACTGTTGCCACCAACAATCACTCCGGAAGTGTAATAGGAGCTCAAAAGTTTGGGGGACAAAAATTGCATGGGACCACGGGGGCCATAATATGACGTTGCTTTTTTGTTGCTAGATGGGTTCGCTTTAGAGATATGAAGGTCAACTATTTTATGTGGGATGGTATAGTTGGGTACTTATTATCTGATAGCGGCTATCGATACGAATCCAATGATGTATAACGGTAAGGTCTTTGAAGATCAACGAAGGTCACAAAGGTGGCATGAACGTCCATTTACAGAAAGTGTTCGAAGTGATGACCATCAGTATCAGTGCAGTGTTGCAGTCTTCTTATCATGGATTGAGCGGTATTCCTTATCACATCGTCATTTATCGAAGCACATGCTCTGACAATTCTTTGTCCCATATCTACAGGTGTAGTTGGAACGTCTTTATAAACAATGTCTTTTACGAATCCCCACAAGAAAAAAATCCAGAGACGTCGAGTCTGGCGAACGAGCCGGACACGACACGTCTCCTTTGCGTCCAGTCCAACGATTTGGGAATTATCTCTGCAACTCATTTCTAGCCATCAGCGTAAAATGTGCCGGACACCCATCGTGTTGATACCATATTCTGTTCCTTGTTCCTAAAGGTATTTCTTCCAGTAAGAAACCCAATGTTTCTTGCACGAATGTGGTGTACTTCTTCCCATTAAGATGTCATTCGATGAAACAGGGGCCTATAATTCTGTTCTCCAGAACCCCACACCATACATCCACCGACCATGGTTTTTGGTGTGCAACTTGCCACAGTCAACATGGATCTCCTGTTGCGCAATAATGTATGTTATGCAAATGAACATTTCCATGGTTCGTGAATGTAGCCTCGTCAGTAAATAAAATCAAATTAATAAATGTGTCATCCCTCTGAAGCTGAGTTGAGCTCATCGGTAGAATTCCATGCGGCGCATACAATCCGTACCAGTTAATTCTTGGTGGAGACTAATATGATAAGGATTATATTTACGGCGATGCAGAACACGCGCGGCTCATGCCAGATTCCCTTGCAATTTGACGCGAACTAACACAACGGTCTCGAACCACAGAGGCAAGAGTACCAATCCTCATGCGTTAATGATCCAGTTGTTCTCGGTTCATCATTCACATATTTACATGTACGAAGCGTAGGGTAAGTACGTAAAGGATATCTTTCAGCATATAAGTCTCTAGCTCTCACTGAATTTCGTTGGCATTCTCCGTAAATGACAAGTGTATCGACTTGTTCTTCGAAGTAATACATCATTCACATTCGCTTGATTCGACGATACTAGTCGTACCGTTCCTATTAGTGTTCTGCTGGAAAACCGTCGAATGGTGTTTACATGTCAATGTCACGTTTGAGGGATATGCTGTATTTGTCTAATATTTACTATTTGCACGATATACGAGAGAGAATAGTCGGAGCATGTGCTTCGAGAAGTGCCTAAGTGATAAGGAATACCACTCAATCCATGATAAGAAGATTGGAGCACTGCATTGATACCAATGGTCATCACTTCGAACAACTTCTGTAAATGGACGTTCATGCCACCTTTCTGGCCTTCGTTGACCTTCAAAGACGGTACTGTTACACTTCATTGGATTCGTCTCGATAGCCACTATCAGAAAATAATTACCAAACTCTAGCATCCCATTTAAAAAAACAAAGCTGACCTTCACATCTCTAAATCGACCCCACGTAGCAACAAAAAACCAACGTCATATTATGATCCTCGTTGTCCCACAAACTTTTCAGTTTCTATCATACTTTCGGAGTTATTCTAGATGGAAATAGTTAGTGACTCGCTCTGTAGAATGGCGTAAAGTTTTCAAAAGAAACGTCCACACATTTCATCAAAACGGGAACGTTATTGACCACAGGATGTGGTACGTTACTCTGATTACTGTTGTTGAGAGTCACATATGAGCTAGGTGGACTAATCACTCAAGGCCTCTAATGATTTTAGGTGTCAATACTGCCCAACGGCCTACTCGACCGCTGGTAGTTGAAATATGTGATTTAGGCTTAACGGTTTTCCCACAAACAGCTAGGGATGAAAGTCCACCCAGACAGAGCACCACTAGACTGAGTAGGCCTTGTACAACTGAGGTGCGGCAGGTTGTGTGCTAGTGACTGTTCCTCTTCAACAGCCATGCATCTCATCAGCGTGCAGCACACAATGAGATTGAGTTTTTTTTTATAGAGTTTTACCATCCTCACGATCTGGGCAGTTAAGCCAAAATCCCAGTCCACTTTGATGTACATCGTTCCATCGCCGCGCCACACCGAGTTCGCTGAAGCATGCCCAGAGCTTACAGTAAGAGAGAACTGGCAGAGCTCATAATTCTCCAGCGCAGGAGCCCCGGGGTCGCCAAACCCATACCCTGCAAACGAGTTTTAGAGACTGTAAACGCTGAGTCTTACTATGATTTAGTATCAATTTATTTTCTACAAGCCATGGACTTACGTCTTGAACCACGATATTTGATACTGTGTCAGTATTACGTACGTCCTCCTCTACCACGCTGGTGTCATCAGTAAACAGAAGTATTTCTGTATTACCGATAATACTAGAAGACATATCATGTATATAACTAATAAGCTGTAGTGGTCCCAGGACCAAATCCTGGGCCACCAGAATCTACCTTTGCCCCACTGGAACACGTCATTTAGATCTCTCTAAACGACATGTTTCATTCTCTTCCGATTATACGAAATTTTTAGTGTTCCGACCACCAGGTGGTCCCAAAAGTGATGTTCAATAGAGTTTTTACTGTACACAGAGGACGGTAGTATCTCGTACACAAGCTATAAAAGGGCAGTTCATTGGTGGAGCTGACATTTGTGTTCAGGTGATTGATATGAAAAGGTTTCCGACTTGATTATGGTCGCACGACAGGAATTAACAGACTTTGAACGGTGAATGGTAGTTGGAGCTAGATGCAGCGGATATTCCATTTCGGAAATCCTTAGAGAATTAAATATTCAGGGATCCACAGCGTCAAGAGTGTGCCTAGAATACCAAATTTCAGGCATTACCTCTCACCACAGCTAACGCAGTGGCCGACGGCATTCACTTAAAGACAGAGAGCAGCGGCGTTTGTGTAGCGTTTTCAGGACTAAAAGACAAGCGACATTGCGTGAAATAAACGCAGAATTCAAAGTGGGGCGTGTGGCGAAGGCATCCGTTAGGACATTGTGGGAACAATGCCGTTAATGGGCTATGACAGCAGACCACCGACGCGAGTGTCTTCGTTAACAGCATGACATCGCCTCCAGTGCCTCTCCTGGGCGCGTGACCATATCATTTGGACCCTATGACCGTAGACGACTGGAAAATCGTGGCCTTGTCAGATGGGTTAAGATTTCAGCTGGTAAGAACTGATGGTAGGTTTCGAGTGTGGCGCATACCCCACAAAGCCATAGATCCCAGTTGTCACCTGTCAGTGAGCAAGCTGGTGGTGGCCCCATAATGGCGTGGGCTGTGTTGACATGGAATGGACTGGGTACTCTGGTCCTGAACAGCTGCACGTGGCTTTCAAACCCCATACGTCCACTGCATGATTTACTATTAAAAATGCCTGCCTGCTTGCTACTCCATAAAAATACTATTCGATGAGAGCCACCATAAAGATCGCACTTGCATTAACAATGTACACGCTTCCATCAATGCCTGCTCATGCTGATAACTTCTTGTCGTCCCAAAAGTATTATGTCTTGCGTGAAAAGCAATATTAATTTCTACCATTTAGTATAGAGAATAGTGAGAGAGTGATTCGTCCCTTCTGTCTAAGTGCTTCTTTATGTCATTCTCTGCTGATACGCTGTCAGATCGTTTTGAGCAGGAGACTAGTGCACCTTAGGACAGTGTTTTACGTTTACACTTTTTGCTATGCCGTAAGTAGAATCAGATGTACAGAAAGGAGAGTGTCGCTTCTTTGTGGACGAGTCTGCTGTTTTCTGTTCCTAAATGTGTGGCGCACAGATTAGAGGACTGAGCTGTGAATAAGGGTTTTCAGTTTTTGGCAGGTAGGTGTGAGTGTATTCAATCCAATCGTTTTCGTTATATTTTAAATTTACCTGACTTTATATCAGGGTCATCGTTTTATGTTTTAAAGCCTCAGTGAGGTTTCTGTGCCTCATTTTTTACCCTAAATTGTCGTAGTTGCAACACCTAAGAAATCTGAAAGCCAGAATTCTGGAGGCACTGAGTATCATAAAATTCCTTAGCCACAGGTCCTGAGGAGCGGACAGGGCGCGCTCTGCTCCGACTTTATGGGGGTTTCGTGCATTCGCGGCTAAACTATGTATGGATCAGCGAGGCCTTCTAACTTGAACATCATTTACGCTATCCACCATGAGGGGATTAGGCTGGCCACAGGTGCTTATAGGACCAGCCTCATAATCAAACTGTGTGCTGAGGCTGGTGAACCGACACTTGCAGTCCGATGGCATTTCCTCATGGTGCGTCAGGCATGTAAGTAGCTCACAGCTCCGATTCCAACAGTATACTATACTCTTGCTCGTCCGCCTCTGGAACGCGTTTTCTCCAATCGTCCACGAGCAACATAGCCGTTTGTGACCCGTAGCTACTTGCTGTGGAGCAAGTACAATCCCAAATTCAGTGTTTTAACTGTCTGCCACCCTGATTACTGCAGAGGCCCAGAATAATTTTAGATGTAGTGCAGCATAGGAGAGGCTGCACTTCTGTATATGTTTTTAATACATTATTTAAGGACATTTTAACGGAGCACCATAACTCTGCAGCTGTCTTTATGGATGGGTCGAACGGGGGTCTCCGTTGGTTGGTCTGTTGTTTTCCCTGATTGTGTCCCCAATGTCCGACTGACTCAAGACTTGACTGTCTTCGATGGGGAATTTTGTACGATCTAGAGGGCACTGGAGCATATGAAATGTGATTCGAGTACTAAGTGCATTGTTGGCTCCGATTCTCTTAGTGCCCTTCAGCCTCTGCAATGCTTGCATCCAGCTGATAATGTAGTTCAGGACATCCAGGGTGCCCTGTTCCGACCACAACGGCTGAGGATGGAGGTGTCCTTTTGCTGGGCTGGGTAACAGAGCATATGGGTATTGCGGGGAACCCAAGGGCGGATGTAGCAGCCAAGGAGGCGTGTAGCGATTCTCGGCTAGTTTAGTGTGCCATTCTCATCCATGCTCTCGTCTCGCTGTTGAGGAACAGCGTCATGTGTCGATTGGAAAATGACTGGCTTGATATGACAGACAATAAGCTCCGTCTAGTAAAGCTCACAATGCGGCCGTGGCGTGCCTCCTTCCAGCCACGTCGATGGGACGAGGTCCTCCTTATTCATCTTCATATTGCCACAGATCTCTGACGCATGGCTTCTGGCTCTGGTGAGAAGAACCGCCAATGTTTGATACTTGTGGCATACAAATCACTATGCACCACATTTTATTAGACTGTGTTTTATTTTCAGACTAGAGGGTAGCTGAAGATTTACCAATAGATATGCTCTCTATTTTATGTGACTTTCCAACGAATGTGGTCAGAATTTTATGTATTGTGAGTTGTCCAACATTTTTCCCAAAATTTGGATGCGTTAACAGGATGACTGGATCACTCACGTTTTTGTAAGTAATCAGGTCCTTTGTAGTTTTTCTTGTATTTTAATCCCTGGCCTAGCACCTTTCCACCTTTATTCGTTGTCTTAAGGCCTGAGAGATAGAGTGATTGTGTAGCTCAGTGTGAATGAGATGGGAATGAATATGTGATTGTCGTTTTGTAGGTTTCAGTCTCACTATGCGCAACAGCTTTAGCGTTTTTGTCCACATTCGTTTCATTTAACACTTGTTAGGGCATTGATAACTTCACCGTTGAGCGCCCATAAAGTAGAAAGTCATACACACACACACACACACATACACACACACACACACACACACACACACACACACACACACACACACATACCTTGAATGAAAAAATCGTGAGTGTGCATTGTATTTAACTGTAATGTGCTTTTCAAAATCTGTAGCTCTTCCTAAACCTGGTTCAAAAACTTTCCTGTATTTATTACACATGTCAAAACATTAGTGTGTGGCACTGAAACACTGATTTCTAACACATTGTCTTATATGCACAGGTCGAACACATCATATTAGCCTAAACCAAAAATTTTTGCTTTGGTTCTAGAACAAAGTACATGGAATGAAACACATTTTGTAGCGTCACGAAAAGTTACTGACAAACTATACACGCCAAATACTAGTATTTCATGTAGGTTATTTGCAGACAAAAGAGAAGTAGGCTATTGTAGTTTTGGTCTACAAATTCTTTCACAGGTGTCTTTGTCAGTGACTTAAAGCGATGCATCTATGCCTCATTGAAACTTTATTGTCATTTGAGCCACTCAGTCTAGGCAAAAAGTTTCTTCTTCTGTCTGTGGACAACAGCATCCACAAAGTGGGAATCCTGCCTAAGTAGGCGCTGGTGTTACTTGACTGGGATCGACACTATGTACAGTACTCGCCTTGTGTTAGACTGGTGCTGTGAATTTTAGCGCTATAAATATATGACCTAGATATATGACCTTGCTTACCACACTGGGAACACCTTGAATTATGTCAGCGACAATCGTGTCTATTATGCCCAGAGAAACACCGAGGACAAAATTTCGTCACATTATTCTGAAGTACACCATGTGCACTACGTGACTGGAAGATTTACCTTTAGTTTTACCTTTAATCTGAGCTCTGATTTTGATCCACTTTTACATTCACTTTAAACTGGATGTCTTTTTTTACCATAGGCAGGAGAAGCAGAGGACTACTAAAAATAAACTTCAATTGGGTCCGGAATACTTTGTGACTCTACAACAGACAAAAGTGTTTTCAGATCTGGATCTGGCAGTTTTAGAATAGCAACTCGAATGTGCGCATCTTGACACATTTTGCGTAATTGCATCAAGTAACGTAACATCACGGTAACTTAATCCATAAGAACATCTGAGGCTGCAATCTTTGTAATCCCTTTAAGTGCAGCGATCTACTGTCTTAAAGACTGTTCCGGCTGCTTCTTAAGACGGAAAAACTTAAATCGTCCTGCAGTAATACCAGTTTGAACATCACAAGGTCTGGCTTACGAACGAGGTCTTCGTAAGCTATTTCTTGGGGACAGGAGTCTGAGCACAACTTGAGACAGAGTCTATACATGTTAGCTCCTATTGTCGACAGTAAATAAGCAGTACGAGCCATGCCTTTCATGCTATAAGCTGTGAAGTAGGCTTCTAGTTGTTTGCGATGTTCGGGCAAGTCCTCTTCTTTACCATTAAACTGGCGAAACTTGGGAGCAGCAACCGGTTGTGGTGTTGCTTGTTGGGACAACAACGCCGTCACTGTTGAACGCTGAGCAGCAGTCGTTCAGTCTGCTGCTTATGAAACTGAACAACAAACATTTCTCGCGATGTGGAGGGCAGTCTGAGACATAGTTAAACGCTTTGTTGGATACAATAATCAAAGGTGCAAATGAATGCTGCTGTAACTAGCGGTTCTCAGTGAGCCACATGGAAGCGTGAGAAAGACTATTTACTGAAACTTTCATCCTTCAGGTCGTCACTATGCGGCGGACGGAAAACTCGAAAAGATCAACCCCGACGTCATAGTGGCGTATTTTAGCAAATCTAGTTCAGGAGGAGGTTGAGCAGCTACTACAACACGCACATAAATTATGAATAATTTTTTCGCAAATAGTTATCTTTGGAAACAAGTAGTGTTCACACAGACGACTTGAAACTGATGGCGTCGCTGACATTTGTAACATATAGCACTTCATTGCAGAATGATGGTTTCACATCTGAGTTGAATCCTTTAACTGACGTAAGGTTTAGAATAACTGTTCTGCTCACACTCAACCGGATCTAAACTACCACGATAGTGTCGTCGTAAGCAATAATTTGAGTTGGTCACTGATTACATAGAGAATGGGCTTAGTGTCACTGTGCTCGGACGTAAATAACTTTCCGGCTGCAGCAGTTTAACGAAACACTCGGAGAATGCCCACACCGATGTCTCCGATTTTTTGAAGCGTTTGGCAGCGAGTGTCTTTACTTGGGGTGCCATCTTGGGGTATCAACTTTTCCATAAGACCTCGTTCTGCGTAGAACACCACTTATTCAGGGAAAGCTCACACAAGAACGGGTCACACTTCATTTCACAAATACGCTGTCCAGTCACATTAATGTGACTACCTGTCAGAAGCCTGAATTGTGGACCGCTGAGAGAAGTTCAAGAAGAGCGTCAATGAGGTTCTGGAAGCTACAGACAGGGACTTGTATCTGTTGTGTACATAGTTCCGCGTAGTCAGCGCCTACAGAACTTTCCCAATAGAGCGCGCCCCTGTAAGCGCTCGTCTGTCTCTGCACTAAGAGATGGCGCTGTCTTAGAGACGGACCAAATTCTGCTTCCTCCGATCCACGTATTAATACACTCCTGGAAATTGAAATAAGAACACCGTGAATTCATTGTCCCAGGAAGGGGAAACTTTATTGACACATTCCTGGGGTCAGATACATCACATGATCACGCTGACAGAACCACAGGCACATAGACACAGGCAACAGAGCATGCATAATGTCGGCACTAGTACAGTGTATATCCACCTTTCGCAGCAATGCAGGCTGCTATTCTCCCATGGAGACGATCGTAGAGATGCTGGATGTAGTCTTGTGGAACGGCTTGCCATGCCATTTCCACCTGGCGCCTCAGTTGGACCAGCGTTCGTGCTTGACGACCAGACCGCGTGAGACGACGCTTCATCCAGTCCCAAACATGCTCAATCGGGGACAGATCCGGAGATCTTGCTGGCCAGGGTAGTTGACTTACACCTTCTAGAGCACGTTGGGTGGCACGGGATACATGCGGACGTGCATTGTCCTGTTGGAACAGCAAGTTCCCTTGCCGGTCTAGGAATGGTAGAACGATGGGGTCGATGACGGTTTGGATGTACTGTGCACTATTCAGTGTCCCCTCGACGATCACCAGAGGTGTACGGCCAGTGTAGGAGATCGCTCCCCACACCATGATGCCGGGTGTTGGCCCTGTGTGCCTCGGTCGTATGCAGTCCTGATTGTGGCGCTCACCTGCACGGCGCCAAACACGCATACGACCATCATTGGCACCAAGGCAGAAGCGATTCTCTTCGCTGAAGACGACACGTCTCCATTCGTCCCTCCATTCACGCCTGTCGCGACACCACTGGAGGCGGGCTGCACGTTGTTGGGGCGTGAGCGGAAGACGGCCTAACGGTGTGCGGGACCGTAGCCCAGCTTCATGGAGACGGTTGCGAATGGTCCTCGCCGATACCCCAGGAGCAACAGTGTCCCTAATTTGCTGGGAAGTGGCGGTGCGGTCCCCTACGGCACTGCGTAGGATCCTACGGTCTTGGCGTGCATCCGTGCGTCGCTGCGGTCCGGTCCCAGGTCGACGGGCACGTGCAACTTCCGCCGACCACTGGCGACAACATCGATGTACTGTGGAGACCTCACGCCCCACGTGTTGAGCAATTCGGCGGTACGTCCACCCGGCCTCCCGCATGCCCACTATACGCCCTCGCTCAAAGTCCGTCAACTGCACATACGGTTCACGTTCACGTTGTCGCGGCATGCTACCAGTGTTAAAGACTGCGATGGAGCTCCGTATGCCACGACAAACTGGCTGACACTGACGGCGGCGGTGCACAAATGCTGCGCAGCTAGCGCCATTCGACGGCCAACACCGCGGTTCCTGGTGTGTCCGCTGTGCCGTGCGTGTGATCATTGCTTGTACAGCCCTCTCGCAGTGTCCGGAGCAAGTATGGTGGGTCTGACACACCGGTGTCAATGTGTTCTTTTTTCCATTTCCAGGAGTGTATGTAACGCAGCCAATGAGATTGCTGCTAACGTAGAACCTTTTCTCCTCGCGGATCACACTCGCGCAGTTTACCTGAACGCGCGAGGTATTATAACGAGTGTACAGACCTCCGATAAGTCAATCTGCATTAGTCTGCATATGTCTGCACCTGTCTGTACCAGTCTATAGTCAAGTTTCAGTCTGCGCCTAATAAGATTATCATATTCCTGTACATAGCCATGAAGAGAAATGACTAGACATTTTGTAAAGTAACAGACATATGTGAGAATAAGATTAACTTACCAAGACCAAAGGAACTTCAGATTGTCAGTTGTAAACAGCATACAGAATCAAGTTACGTAATGTCTGTTATTTATTATTTTAATAAATGTGTGTGAAAATTAATCAGCTTCTGTTTAAAGTTGGTCACCGTCAATCTGCTACTCTAAGCGTGAAAGTGGTATTTCTATCGTCTGACCTAACGGCAGAAGATAAACACGCCACGATAAGACCACGAGACATATTGCTGACACTCGCCTACTTCGCTAGAGCGATAAGTCAAATAATCTGATGGTGTGTGTACCGAAGGTATTACAGTAAGCACACCACAGTATCCATGCCAACTCAAGTGTCGTGGCCAGCTGCGCTTGGCTTCTCGGTTGAGGATCCTTGGCGCGGACAGCCCAATCGAGATGGTCATTCAGATCCTCAATTTGAGTTTAAATCCGAGGAGTTTGGTGGACAGGGGAGTGTGATGAACTCATCTTGGTGCTTTTGCATCTACGCACGTACACTGCGAGCTCTGTGATACGTTACACCGGCCTGCATGTTATGGTGGTCATGGTCCCGAATAATAGATGCATATTTGTGTTGATCCATTGTACCTTCCACAATGACGAGATCGTCCATCAAATACTACGAAAACATTCGCCAGGGTATAACGCTCCCGCCTCTGGCCGAGACTTTTCCAACGATTATTACAGAGTGTTTGCTTCCAGAGATTTCACGTCGTACACGCCAACTGCTGTCTGCCTGATGGAGTATAAACTGCGATTCATCTGAAAAGGCCATCTGTCGCCACTTAGTGGACGTGCAATTGTGGTATTGGCGTGCAAATTCCAGCCTTTGTGGCCGATGAGCGGCAGTCGAATTGGGTGCACGAACCAGACGCCTGCCGCGGAGACCCATATGCAGCAGACACCTTGCTGGTAGCCCCTTGGTTCACCCGGACGGATAGGTGCTCAACAGTTGCACGTCTGTTCGCCCTTACATATCTCTAAAGCTCTTGTTCACTTCTGTCATCTACGGCCCGTGGTGCACTACATTTGACTCGGTGCCGATTTTGGATAACGCCACTTTGCTATGTACAGAACACTTTAACCACGGCGGTTTGTGAACAGTTTACAAACCTAGCCATTTTGGAAATACTTCCTTCCTAGGCCGGAGAGCCAATCACGATGCCCTATTGGACATCAGATAAAGCGCTCTATTTCCGATTTACGACAATGATTGCACCGTATGTCCCGTCACCCTGACACATTTTGTATACCCTCCACTGCTAGTGTTGCCACCTGTCGTCTGTGAGTGGTTATTGCACGTTTACGTCGAACGTAGCGGTGGTTACGTTAATGTGATTGGACTGTGTATTTCTTGTGATATTTTCTGTTTTCTTACACTAACATTTTTCTTGCTCTTCATATTACAGAACTAATGGAATACAGTTAAGAATAGTTAATACAGATTTCACTATAATGTACCAAAGCTTTCTATTCGTGTCTAGCAGGAATACTACAAATGGACAAAGCTTTTTAGTAAATCTATTAAACTCTCCTCAATGCTTGGTATATGTTGATTCTTCCGTTGCTGGAAACACATTATCAACCCAAACAGGTGCACAATACTCGGCACTTGAGTATACCAAGCCCAGAGCTGAAGTTCGCAGGGTGGTTGCTGAAGATCCCCAGGTAGTTCCGCATAGCTTATGGAGGATGTTGCTTCGAGTCCTCAGCTTTTTAGATAAGTTAAGAAGGTGTTGTTTGAAGCATAGTGTACGATCCAGGATGACACCAAGTTATTTTGGGTTCCAATTGTGACGGAGAATTCTGCCTCTGAAACGTACTTCCAGTTTTACGTTCGCCAACTGGTTATTTAGATGGAAGCAACACACTTCTGTTTTACTCACATTGGGTTGGAGTCTCTAGATTTTGAAGTAATCGTCTAATGCAGTCAGGTCATTGGCTAAAAACTCTTCTGTTGTCTTCGTTCCTGGTGTTTGACGGATAGAGCCAGGTCATCGGCATAGCAGTATTTTCTGGACGAAGTGTCAGCTAGATCAGATAGATATAGGTTGAACAGTAAGGGTGTTCAGCTTCCTCTCCTTACTTATGCTGCTTCCAGTGATTACCTGAACTTCCGATCACTTAGCATGCTGTTAATCAGTCGAGCCATTGTTCTGCAGGGTATGATACGGCGAAATTTGTAGATAAGGCCTTCCCTCCACACAGTGCCGAAGGCGGCAGTTAGATCAACAAATGCCACAGATGTTTTCTGCTTCGTCTGGTATCCTGACTCTATGAAGGATGTGAGAGACAATACTTGGTCGCAGCAGCTACGCCCTGGTCTGAAGCCTGCCTGATCAACTGGAACGTTCTCTAAGATAGCCCTACTTATTCTGTTATATATTAGCCTTTCAAAAAGCTTGTAGCAGCTTGGAAAAAGCTGCCTGATCCAGCTAGTGACTGCGGGGCTCCATACCAGACTGTTCACCACATTGTCAGTGAATGCAGGATTCGAGCCTACCACGGCGCCAAAGAGGACTTCCTGCTAGCAACTCCAGATGCAGTGCGCTGGATTGAAGGACTGGATACTCAGTTGTAAAGACAAACCTAAGTGTTTTGTGTGTCAATATGTACATATGTATATGTAAGTTCATGATATGTCTATATTAGCCATACGCTAAATAAATAACATTATCAACCTTCCGTAGAAATAATCACGGGGGGGGGGGGGGGGGGGGGGAAGGGGGCGGGCAGCACTGGGGCCCTGTGGCCGAGCGGTTCTAGGCTCTTCAGTCCGGAACCGCGCTGCTGTTACGGTCACAGGTTCGAATCCTGCCTCGGGCGTGGGTGTGTGTGATGTCCTTAGGTTAGTTGAGTTTAAGTAGTTCTAAGTCTAGGGGACTGATGACCTCAGATGTTAAGCCCTGTAGTGCTTAGAGCCATTTGAACCACTTTTGGTGCGGGCGGAAGGGAATTGACTTGCTTCGGTGTGGATATTGAACAGTGTGGTAGGAGTCTGTATCTCGTGGTCTGGTGGCTAGCGTTGCTGCCTCTGGATCACAGGGTCCAGTGTTCGATTCCCGGCCGGGTTGGGGATTTTTCTCTGCCCGGGGACTGGGTGGTTGTGTTGTCCTCATCATTTCGTCATTATCATTCGAGACAATGGCTAGATTGGATTGAGTAAAAAGTCCACTGTGTAAAAATTGGGACTTCGTACGGGCGTTGATGATCGCGCAATTGAGAGCCCCACAAACCAAACGTAATCATCAGTGTAGGAGGAGATATATTTCATTATGGATTGCACGTGTTTTTTCCATACACTTGCATGACGAAGGGAGTTGAAAGTAAAGGCCATAGTTTTATTTCCACCCAAGACGTCTCTCTGGAAATATTACAGACGGCAGTGAAGGAGGAGGAGGAGGACGAGGAGGAAGTTAGAGTTTAACGTCCCGTCGACAACGGGTTCATCAGAGACGGAGCACAAACTCGGATTGGGGAAGGATGAATAAGGAAATCGGCCGTGCTCTTTAAGAGGAAGCATCCCGCCATTTGCTTCAAGCGATTTACGGAAATCACGGAAAACCTAAATCAGGATGGCCGCACACGGATTTGATCCGTCTTCCTCTCAAATGCGAGTCCAGTGTGCTAACCACAGCACTTTCTCTCTCGGTGACAGCAATGGATACCAATAGATTATCACATACAGGGTGGTCAAAACCAGTCTACAAAGCTAGTAGTGGTGTTGCAAGTAGGTTGTCCTGAGAAATAAATATTAAGAAAAGAAATTCGACACGTTGCGTCGTTTCAGCGTTAATCTGCATTGAACTTAGCCCATAAGGACGGTACGCGCGCTAATTCAAGCGGCCCACCAGAGACAGTGTCGCCAAAGGTGTTCTTCCTTTCATTTCCTAAAATCGACCATGAGAGCGATACAAAAATTGGACACCGGACTTTAGCAAGGGTCGAACCCGAGTCAGAGGTTGAGCAGTTTCGTCATCTGCTAATTTCAAATCTAATTAACTCGGAAACAGTGCAACGTATCGATTTCTTTTCTTAACAGTTATTCTAAGCAAAATCTACCACGCAACATCCTTTCCAGCTTTTCAGACTATTTCTGACCATCTCACTGTATAGAGACGTAACTAAGCACTGAACAAATTTACTGTAAGGGAATTAGTTTCACTGGACCACGCCAAAGCTATGATGTAACGATATGATTCTGGAAGTATCTTGTTCAATATAACGGGAGCGGGAGTGAGAAAGAAAAATAGACGACAGTTTCTGGAGAAGTTCTCAGTATAAGTGCGACGCCAGAACGTGAAGTAGAAGACAGACATGAGCGTCTTAAAACGACGAGAGCCAGCCTCAACAGTAAGGGTGCAAGATTTATCGGGGCAGTCGTAGCTGCGTCTTGATGAAGGGGCATTTCCGAAGCAAGCCGGCAGTGTGGCCTTGATGTCCGCTGTTTCCTGCCATCATTTGTATCAGCTGGCGAGCGGAAGTCATCAAGGCGAGCCGCCGCCCGCGCGGATCTCACAAATCGAAACCTGATCGCAGGCCCGCTCTTACTACTACCTTTCTCGTCTGTCGGTGGTGGAAGGGTCGAAATAAATTTTGCGCTGACTCATGAAAGTGTTAGGCATCCGTTACAGTACGGCTCTCCCTCACAAACTTACAGCAGTAAGGGTTATGGCTGATGCAAACAAAAAAGACTATTCATAATAACTAAAGGTCTTTGAAGATGTCTTGTGTATGCTGTTTGCAGATTCAGCAAGTTGGGTGACATGCATACCACTGCAGAGCTGCTTTTTTAATACCTTTTTTTACCACTAACGGTTTCGAGCGATGGCTCATTCTCAAGCGGTCTCGAAAAGATCTTAAATGTGGTCTTTCATTTTTTTTTAAAAATACGTTATTTAATACAACACAAGATAATTACACAAATGCAAAACAAAGATAATGATACAATAGTTTAAAACAACAACCTGATAGTCATACACAATAACCCACCACCTTATTTAATTAGTGGGTCCTTTTATCATACAATAGCAAAAGCAGCTTATACTTGGTTGGTTTCTGGCACAGGCTAAGGACGAGGTTAATCTATCTTGTTAACTACACTAGACTACACTGAGACTAATGTACCCTGCAGCGTTACAGTTGTGCCAGATGATCTACAAACCTACTTTTAAGGCCTGCTCACCCAGCCAATCCCAGTGAGCGTGCCTCTGGCACTGGGCTGACCTTCTACTTAAAAAATCGCTGCAGTCCCTACCTGTGTTAGTAGTGTTAGTGTTCTAATTTTTACGTTTTTACTAGTAGAACTAGTTTCGAAAATCTAGTGTGAAATTTCAAGGTCGGGGATGATACACCTGCCTTCCTGGTCCTACAGCGCGGCGGGTTCCGGTCGTGAGAGCGGCCGATCAGTTCGCGCTCGGCTGCATTTGCAGGTGTACCTGTGTCTAGATCGTTTTATCTCTGGTCTCTAACCATTTTGGTTCACGATAAAATCCCTCGTAATCTACTTTTGTTTGTATGAATGTAGCCTTTCCCAACGAATACTAATGACGAAAAGCTGTCACGTTTCCAGCTGGATGGCCGCGGCAAAATACTGTCACGTTTCGAAGAGTGGCATATTCATCATATTGTGACAGCTTGTCGACACAATTTTTTATCGCTTTTATTTATACTTTTATTGTTTATAAATTTAATTTTTTATTATTTTATTTTATTTATTTATTTATTTACTTTTTTTATGGTTAGGGTACAGCGTCACCAGTGGCTCTCGGTCTTACTCTCCCGATGTAAAGGTAAAATTTTGCCATCATACAATGACATCTCAAGAAGAATATAATCATTCTAATCCCAAAGAAATCAGGTGTTGACAGATGTGAAAATTACCGAACTATCAGTGTAATAAGTCACAGCTGCAAAATACTAACGCTAATTCTTTACAGACGAATGTAAAAACTAGTAGAAGCCGACCTCGGGGAAGATCAGTTTGGATTCCGTAGAAATGTTGGAACACGAGGCAATACTGATAATACGACGTATCTTAGAAGCTAGATTAAGGAAGGGCAAACCTACGTTTCTAGCATTTGTAGACTTAGAGAAAGCTTTTGACAATGTTGACTGGAATACTCTCTTTCAAATTCTGAAGGCGGCAGGGGTAAAATACAGGAAGCGAAAGGCTATTTACAATTTGTACAGAAAACAGATGGCAGTAATAAGAGTCGAGGGACATGAAAGGGAAGCAGTGGCTGGGAAGGGAGTGAGACAGGGTTGTAGTCTCTCCCCGATGTTATTCAATCTGTATATTGAGCAAGCAGTGAAGGAAACAAAAGAAAAATTTGGAGTATGTATTAAAATCTATGAAGAAGAAATAAACTTTGAGGTTCACCGATGACATCGTAATTCTGTCAGAGACAGCAAAGGAGTTTGGAAGAGCAGTTGAACGGAATGGACAGTGTCTTGAAAGGATGATATAAGATGAAAGTCAACAAAAGCAAAACGAGGATAATGGAATGTAGTCGAATTAATTCGGGTGATGCTGAGGGAATTAAATTAGAAAATGAGACACTTAAAGAAGTAAAGGAGTTTTGCTATTTGGGGAGCAAAATAACTGATGATGCTCGAAGTAGAGACGATATAAAATGTTGACTCGCAAAGGCAAGGAAAGCGTTTCTGAAGAAAAGAAATTTGTTAACGTTGAGTATAGATTTAAGTGTCAGAAAGTCATTTCTGAAAGTATTTGTACGGAGTTTAGCCATGTATGGAAGTGAAACATGGACGATAAATAGTTTGGACAAGAAGAGAATAGAAGTTTTCGAAATGTGATGCTACAGAAGAATGCTGAAGATTAGATGGGTAGATCACGTAACTAATGAGGAAGTATTGAATAGGATTGCGGAGAAGAGAAGTTCGTGGCACAAGTTGAGACCCCGGCTGCGGTTTCCCTTGACGCTGCATCACAGACAGGAGTGCCTGCGATGGTGTACTCAACGACGAACCTGGGTGCACGAATGGCAAAACGTCATTTTTTCGGATGAATCCAGGTTCTCTTTACAGTATCATGATAGTCGCATCCGTGTTTGGCGACATCGCGGTGAACGCACATTGGAAGCGTGTATTCGTCATCGCCATACCGGCGTATCTCCCGGCGTGATGGTATGGGGTGCCATTGGTTACACGTCTCGGTCACCTCTTTTTCGTGTTGACGGCACTTTGAACAGCGGTCGTTACATTTCAGATGTGCTACGACCCGTGGCTCTACCCTTCATTCGATCCCTGCGAAACCCTACATTTCAGCAGGATAATGCACGACCGCATGTTGCAGGTCCTGTACGGCCCTTCCTGGATACAGAGAATGTTGGACTACTGGCCTGGCCAGCACATTCTCCAGATCTCTCACCAACTGAAAACGTCTGGTGTATGGTGGCCGAGCAACTGGCTCGTAACAATACGCCAGTTACTTCTCTTGATGAACTGTGGTAACGTGTTGAAGCTGCATGGGCAGCTGTACCTATACACGCCATCCAAGCTCTGTTTGATTAAATACCCAGGCGTATCAAGGCCGTTGCTACAGCCAGAGGTGGTTGTTCTGGGTACTGATTTCTCGGGATCTATGCACCCAAACTGCGTGAAAATGTAATCACATGGCAGTCCTAGTAAAATATATTTGTCCAATGAATACCCGTTTATGATCTGCATTTCTTCTTGGTGTAGCAATTTTAATGGCCAATTCTGTATTTGTCTTACGAGGTGGTCGATAAACTTACATTGTGTTTTTAAAATATTTTCAGAAATTTGGCTGAGAGCGGTCCCAGGTACGGAAGGAAATCGAATTCTTGTCTTCCTCCTCCTCTTCCCGCCTTGCTCCATATTTTCGCTTCTTAAATACGCCACTAACCTGTGCTTTACTGCGGAACACTACGCGCAGGTACCGTAGTTCTGCTGGGAGACTTTCTCTATCACAGATAATGAGCGTCCTATTTACCAGGATACTTAGCACTGCCTACCGTTGCTGTGTGCTGTGTGTATCTCCTTTCTACATACTGTATGGCCTTGTGTACCATCTGCCTTCTGAAAACCAAAGTGCTTACTGACATTTGATTAAAATGGATGATCTGCTCGTGGAATTCGACATTACGGCGCTATTTACGAAAGTATCTCTTCAAGATTCCTTGGCGTTACTGACTCAACTTTTCGAGCTGTAAATAGTCAAACTCTTTGAACATGTACTTACATCAATCTGCTTCAAGTGCAAAGTGTAGTTTTATTAACAGTCGGATGAAGTATTTATGATATCCTCACTGGCTTCTGTGATCGAAATATGCACATGGAACACTTAGGTGACGTGGCACTTCAAACCGTTCGCTATAAACCCAAGCGGTTGTTCCGCAATATCGACGCTACTTTCGTAGACAGGTGCTTGAACAGTTTCAGGACCACCTTAACAGCACTCATGAAAACATTACGGTTACAATGAAAATAGAAGAGAATGGTTTTCTCCACCTTTCCTGAACATACTGCTAAAAAAAGACGTACCTGGAATGCCGAAACTGTGATGCAAACACAGCCTCCGGCAGAGGTGCAACCCCCACCACTGCAGTCTCATCCACCTCCCCAATCCCCGGCCACACAGCAACCAAGGAGCAAGGAGGCGAGGCACACGGTTAGTACAAATATACGGCCTCCGCAGTATCTCGCAGAATCGTCAGAAGTTGATGAATATGTCCATTTGTTTTTTTTCATATTGATATCGATATTTGTAATAGTCATGCAAAAATACGCGCCTGAGAACACGACGTTTTGCGATTGCTACATCCAGTGGTGATGCTGGGTACACATTCGTCTGCGCATTTCTGTCTGCTCCCTCTTCATTAGAAGCAGAAACGATTTTCTACGCCACGTCTGTCTGTGGTGCTCCAGACGTCGTCGCACAGCCGTGAATATACTCGTCTTGCTGCAATCAAAGACAGTTCCTGACTAAATGCACGTGACGTGGATTATGCGATCTATCACGGCCGAGTGGACAATATTGGGGTCCCCTCGAGCACTAGTTTCGTGGGGCCATTCAGAACCTGCATTACGATGAGTGTGGCTCTCCTGAACTCATCGATCCACAATCGGATGACGCTCATGGGATCCCGACCAGTGATAGCAGCACCATGGCTCAAGAGTTTAGCTGTGGTCTCGATATGCCACGCGTCTACAGCTGTCGAATTCCGGGATATGTTGGAAGTCGTCTCTCCCACTTACAGGAGATACAATGAAGCGCCAAAGAAACTGGTATAAGCATGCGTATTCAAATACAGAGACATGTAAACAGGCAGAATACGGCGCTGCCGTCGGCAACGCCTATATAAGACAACTACTGCCTGGCGCAGTTGTTAGATCAGTTACTGCTGCTATAATGGCAGGTTATCGAGATTTAAGTGAGTCTGAACGTGATGTTATAGTCAGCGCACAAGCGATGGGACACAGTATCTCCAAGGCAGTGAAGAAGTGGGGTTTTTTTTTGGTGCGACCCTTTCATGAGTGTACCATGAGTATCAGGAATCCGATAAACATCAAATCTTCGACATCACTTCGGACGGAAAAAGATCCTGCAAGAACGGGACCAACGACGACTGAAGAGAATTGTTCAATGTGGCAGAATTGCAACCCTTCCGCAAATTGCTGCCGATTTCAATACTGGGCCATCAGCGAGCGCCAGCGTGCAAACCATTCAGCGAAACATCATCGATATGGGCTTTCGGAGCTGAATGCCCACTCGCGTGCCATTGATGACTGCACGACACTAAGCTTTATGCCTCGCCTGAACCCGCAAACACTGACATTGGACTATTGATGACTGGGAACATGTGGTTGGGTCCGACGAGTCTCGTTTCAAACTTTATCCAGCGGCTGGACATGCACGAGTAGGGAGACATCTTCATGAGTCCATGGACCCTGTAAGTCAGTAAGGAACTGTTTAACTTGGTGGAGGCTCAGTAGTGGTGTGGGGCGTGTGCATATGCAGTGATATGGGACCCCTGATACGTCTAGATACGACTGTGACAGGTGGCACGTACGTAAGCATCGTGTCAGATCACCCTCATCCAGTCATGTACATTGTGCATTCCGCCGGACTTGAGCAATTCTAGCAGGACAATGCCACACCCCACACTTCCAGAATTGGTACAGCGTGGCTCCTGGAACTCTCTTATGAGTTTAAAAACTTCCACTGGCCACCAAACTCTCCGGAAATGAACATTATTGAGCATATCTGGGGTGCCTTCCAATGTGCTGTTGAAAAGACATATCCACCCTGTAATACTCTTACGGATTTATAAACAGCCCAGCAGGATTCATGGTTTCAGTTCCCTCCAGCACTACTTCAGGCATCAGTCGAGTCCATGCCATATGGTGTTGCAACCACTTCTGCGTGCTCGCGGGTCCCTACACGATAGTAGGCAGGTGTACCAGTTTCTTTGCTCTTGAGTGTATGACACCATCTTCTCACATACAAACAACATTCAAATGAAACATCTGAATGAGAAACCCTCTGTGTAATATTCTCTTATATAT
Organism: Schistocerca gregaria; assembly: GCF_023897955.1. Classification (NCBI taxonomy): domain Eukaryota; kingdom Metazoa; phylum Arthropoda; class Insecta; order Orthoptera; family Acrididae; genus Schistocerca; species Schistocerca gregaria. The sequence continues at coordinate 85,684,791 of NC_064931.1, read as the reverse complement.
AGAATGTGCACGATGCTACTCCTACATACTTCGTGCGTACGCGCTGTAATGTTAATCGTTTGCATATCCAAGCGAGTAGCACATTCCATAACAATTTGAGGTTTGTTGCATCTCTTCTTCATGTTTGGAAGTGTAGTTGTCCATATAGGAGGACTTAAAACCGGTTGAAAAATCAAATCTGTTGTATCATACTGGTATAGTTGAGAGCTACATTTAAATAAACTGTTTCAGGCTATATGTGGATCACATATTACAATTTGGTGCCAGAAACTGATATTGCCCTTAATTTTCTCAGCATTATTGGATAACGGTTAAGAAACTGGTGGCTGGAAAGAGTCTGCAAAATTACTAGAGAGAGTGAAATTTACCGGTCGTTGTGGCCGAGCGGTTCTAGACGCCTCAGTCCGGAAGCACGCTGCTGCTGCGGTAGCAGGTTCGAATCCTGCCTCGGGCGTGGATGTTTGTGATTTCCTTAGGTTAGTTAGGTTTAAGTAGTTCTAAGTGTAGGGGACTAATGACCTCAGATGCTAAGTCCCATAGTGCTCAGAGCCAATTGAATCATTTGAGAGTGAAATTTTCAGGTGAAAAGCAAAAAGAAAACTCTGGGTGCAGAAAATCTTTAGTGAAAATTGATCAAGTAGCAGGGGAAAATTGGGCTCCCAATCTAGTAAACGTTGAAGAGATGCTTGAGACACTCAATAGCTCCAAAATCAATGAGGTGTCTGGTCAAGGCTATGAGCTGGCTCCGTGTTTCGTTCTCTCAACAACAACAACATTATCATAAGCAGTTACAACAAGAAGCGCGCCACTGCACAACAACCGCTTTCTTTACAGTCATCTTCACTAACAGATTTACCGAAGACATTTGATATTTAAATCTCTCAAGGGCATGAAACAGTAAAAATGGTTACACTATCAGTTCAGTTGCATTAACTTTGTTAATTGCACTGGTCCTAACGGCATCTAAGTAATATACTGCAGTAGTTACGATTAGCTGTCACACGTATAACCGACAGACTTGTGAATGAGAGGTGTGCTAAAAGAAAAATTAGAAGATATAAAAATCTGTAGAGTTAGTAAACTTCAGTCATCAAAGAAGCTGTGGAAAGTAGAATGTCTGTAAACAGCTTTAATAAATATGAGGGATTCAGACCCAGGAGCGTGGGATGGCGAGAGCTTCAGGCCGAGATACTGCACGGGATTATGTCAAGGATTCATTCCTTGGGTCAGGGTTCGGGAAATAAATATCCGAAATCTTAGAGCACTGAACATAACAGAGTGCGCTGATAATCTTTTCCTACTGGTCGAAAATAGTAACAAATTTCAAACAGAAACTGACGTGAGAATTCTACTAGACACTGATCGGAAATGGTGCAGAGTAAAAAATCAAGAACAACATTCAAGTCCACTCATCTCAGAAACAACAGAATATCTGTTACCAGAGTTAGTCATACGTTCGCACACAGATGTATTAACATGGTGCTTAGATCACAGATCCAGATTACATGCGCACAAAGACGTGACACGTTTAAAGTGATAGGCTAGTATGAGCAGACCTGTTATTATCACACAATTTAGGTTAGACTTGACACTAAGAATTAAACATTTCTGTCACGAGGCAACTTTAGCTGCCATGTAAGGTCATGAAGTATTTGCTGAAGCTGTTAACAGAGGTGCGACATGCAATGTATTAAGAGTTGAACGTACTACGCCAGTGCTCGAGTGCATTTGGTACAAAATTAATTCACACATTGTTGGTTATAACGAAAATATGTCTTCTTGTCCTATGCACCCCAGAAGGAACAGAAGACTATTGTCAAAAGACAAGTAAGCCACACAATGTAAGCACAATACCAAGGAGTTAGGCTGATAATCTCAGTTCGATGAGAGAACGTAACATACACTTGCGGTAAGAGAGGTATTACTCCTCTGAAAGAGGAACGTATTTATCTGCTAGAAATATCACCGTTGAACTGCAAATAATACACTTGCCAAAAACCGCTGATACAGCCAATTATAACGTTCCTACGCTGAATCGAAAGAAAGCGGCGACCCATTTTCGACTGTGAGATAATATTTAAACCTGGCCGAGCGTACGTATTCCGCATTGTCACCTCACTCTGCGTAGCAATAATTTGAGATGTCTAATACTAACAGACACGATACCACAAAGGAAAGGCTTCAGCATAAACTATAGCTTTCCAAACGATCATTTTGCCTGACGGCCGGATTACAGTCTGTTGACATGTTAACGCATGCCTGAGACAGGAGAACACTATGTGCTCTGTAGAAAAATAACAACATATAGCTGCTAGCTCGTGAAGGGGATAGGAGCTAGGAGTTGAACTTCTATACAGAAATGTCCGCACTAAAGCATCAACTTGTGTTTAGATTCTTATCTATACTAACTGAGCTACAGGTGGAGCAGTCATTCAGAGGTAACCACCATAGCAGCATAAAAGGTAATTAATCATGCGTACTGTCGACTTGGCATGTTACACGCAAAGTTATAACGAAAAGAAGACCAAATGTAGAGTACCATCAACACTAGTAACTACACTTGATTAAAAAGTAAAACATACTGTTGGAAAACAACAGTAAATTCTCGTCCTCAGTCTCCGTTGTTGCCAAACAAGTTCTTGTGCGGTCTCCTTCACGTAATAGATTTTTGTGTAGCTTCTGGGCTGTCTTGCTTTTGATAATGCGTCTGTGTTTGAGAAAATCAAGGCTCTAGGCTATTGATGCCCTTCTCATTACAGTGACCACAACTTTTTGTGCTGTCTGCCAACACTTAAATTTCTTAAGCATTGTATAAGGAATGTGATGTCATTCCAAGGACGTTTCCTTCATTTGTAGATCATACAAAGGACTGAACGTCTAGCATTATTGGCTGAGGGTTTTTGGGCGGCCGCAGGAGCCTTTTTATTTGATGCAATTTTGGCAACTTGTGTGATGATGGAAATTAGATGAAATGCTTAGGGCAACACAAGCATCCAGATGAAAATCTCCGACGCGGCGGGGAACAGAAAACGGATGCCATGTCGCAGAGGCAGCAGTTCTAACCGCTTTTTCTTCGTCGTATTTTTCTTGCGGAGTGATCGGTTCTATGCGGGCGCCGCATGATGTCTCTCGAAGTTCTCTCTAAGTCAAACAATGAAAACTATACTTTTTTTGAGCTACCGCGCCAGCGAACTACACCACCAGGTGTGAGCTCTAGATCATAATTATACGCTCATGTATCACGGTCTGTCATGACATCTGGAAAAAAGGAATGTTTATGGTGCTAGGTCGCTTCATGCAGATGTGAGCAAACTTCCACTGTCCTCCTACCTCAATCGTCCCCACCCCGTCCCCAAAAAATATTATATGCCATCTGCAGAGGTGCCAAATCATTTGACACACATTCCCCGATATCCCAAGCTTCCAATAATCTGTATGACATTGTGGCGGCAGTTTCACTGTGCAACAAGTTCACAGATGGGCACAGACGTGTCCACGATAGTCAATTTCTCCACTCGTCCATAGTTCATGTCAGCAGGCGCACCTAATAGCCCTCCACTGCAGTGTCTGTGGTAAATATTGCATTGTCTTCTGCAAATTTCTTCATTGCTTGTCCACATTGCTATAATCAATGGCGTCACGTCCGGCCGTGTTCTGTAGCTTTCTGTGGATGTACTTCAGCTTGTAGTTCTCTTTCGTCAACAGCAAGGTGCTGCTGCTTAGAGTCCAATGTTACCCTGTGAAGGTACTACCACAATCTGACTTTCTTTTTTTTTTTCCTTTCACATCGAAGATAGAACTGCAATAGTGGAGGTTTTGTGTGTCTTTCTGTATACGTTCTGTAGCTGCCATCTATGAAATTATTATTTTTTAATTTGCACTCTTGTATACTTACACATTTAATAACTTTTGTTACTTTTGATCAAAATATTTCTATGGCATAAAATTGTATATTCGCATAAAGAGTTTACAAGATTGTAATTTATGCAATATTTTGAGAAAGAGACGAGCTTTGTAATATATATCTTATAGGTCACTAAGTGAAACTAACGAAGCATCATGGAAAAAAGATCTAGAGACTCGTTGTTACGAGTGAGCTAGGCATGGTGTGTTAAACGCAACCATGTAATACATTGTGTATTTGTTTCGATGTGAAACACTGAATGACAAGTGGACAATGTGTAATGGTACCACCGACCACTTTAAAATGGCAATCGATGCTACCGCTATACCTGTGCGAGGAAGTTTTGAAAGTTGTGACCCTAAGATAACCTAATGGACACAGAACAACCAAACTGAGAGTTGTTTTGGAAACACTCCAGTAGAGTATAACTGACAGTAAACAGTGGGTCAGGAACAGACGTTCTCCCTGCACAAAAGCAAATTGTCGTTGTTGTCTTCAGTCCTGAGACTGGTTTGATGCAGCTCTCTATGCTACTATATCCTGTGCAAGCTTCTTCATCTCCCAGTACCTACTGCAACCTACATCCTTCTGATTCTGCTAAGTGTATTCATCTCTTGGTCTCCCTCTACGATTTTTACCCTCCACGCTGCCCTCCAATGCTACATTTGTGATCCCTTGATGCCTCAAAACATGTCCTACCTACCGATCCCTTCTTCTGGTCAACTTGTGCCACAAACTTCTGTTCTCCCCAATCCTATTCAATACCTCCTAATTAGTTACGTGATCTATCCACCTTATCTTCAGCATTCTTCTGTAGCACCACATTTCGAAAGCTTCTATTCTCTTCGTGTCCAAACTCGTTATCGTCCATGTTTCACTTCCATACATGGCTACACTCCGTACAAATACTTTCAGAAATGACTTTCTGACACTTAAATCTATACTCGACGTTAACAAATTTATCTTCTTCAGAAATGCTTTCCTTGCCATCGCCAGTCTACATTTTATATCTTCTCTACTTCGACCATCATCAGTTATTTTACTTCCTAAATAGCAAAACTCTTTTACTACTTTATGTGTCTCATTTCCCAATCTAATTCCCTCAGCATCACCCGATTTAATTTGACTACATTCCATTATCCTCGTTTTGCTTTTGTTGATGTTCATCTTATATCCTCCTTTCAAGACATTGTCCATTCCGTTCAACTGCTCTTCCAAGTCCTTTGCCGTCTCTGACAGAATTACAATGTCATCGGCGAACCTCAAAGCGTTCACTTCTTCTCCATGAATTTTAATACCTACTCCAAATTTTTCTTTTGTTTCGTTTACTGCTTGCTCATTATACAGATTGATTAACATCGGGGAGAGGCTACAACCCTTTCTCACTCCTTTCCCAACCACTGCTTCCCTTTCATGCCCCTCGACTCTTATGACTGCCATCTGGTTTCTGTACAAATAGTAAATAGCCTTTCGCTCCCTGTATTTTACCCGTGCCACCTTTAGAATTTGAAAGAGAGTATTCCAGTAAACATTGTCAAAAGCTTTCTCTAAGTCTACAAATGCTAGAAACGTAGGTTAGCCTTTTATTAATCTTTCCTCAAAGATAAGTCGTAAGGTTAGTATTGCCTCACGTGTTCCAACATTTCTACGGAATCCAAACTGATCCTCCCCGTGGTCCGCATCTACCAGTTTTTCCATTCGTCTGTAAAGAATTCGCGTTAGTATTTTGCAGCTGTGACTTATTAAACTGATAGTTCGGTAATTTTCACATCTGCAGAACCTGCTTTCTTTGGGATTGGAATTATTATATTCTTCTTGAAGTCTGGGGGTATTTCGCCTGTCTCATACGTCTTTCTCACCAGCTGGTAGAGTTTTGTCAGGACTGGCTCTCCCAAGGCCGTCAGTAGTTCTAATGGAATGTTGTCTACTCTGGGGGCCTTGTTGCGACTCAGGTCTTTCAGTGCTCTGTGAAACTCTTCACGCAGTATCTTATCCACCATTTCATCTTCATCTGCATCCTCTTCCATTTCCATAATATTGTCCTCAAGTACATCACCCTTGTATAAACCTTCTGTATACTCCTTCCACCTTTCTGCCTTCCCTTCTTTGCTTAGAACTGGGTTACTATCTGAGCTCTAGATATTCATACACGTAGTTCTCTTCCCTCCAAAGGTCTCTTTAATTTTCCTGTAGGCTGTATCTATCTTAGCCCTAGTGAGATAAGCTTCTACATCCTTACATTTGTCCTCTAGCCATCCCTGTTTAGCCATTTTGCACTTCCTGTCGATCTCATTTTTGAGACGTTTGTATTCCTTTTTGCCTGCTTCATTTATTGCATTTTTATATTTTCTCCTTTCATCAATTAAATTCAATATTCCTACTGTTACCCAAGGATTTCTAGCAGCCCTCGTCTTTTTACATACTTTATCCTCTGCTGCCTTCACCACTTCATCCCTCAGAGCTACCCATTCTTCTTCTACTGTGTTTCTTTCCCCCATTCCTGTCAATTGTTCCCTTATGCTCTCCTTGAAACTCTGTACAACCTCTGGTTCTTTCAGCTTATCCAGATCCCATGTCCTTAAATTCCCACCTTTTTGCAGTTTCTTCAGTTTTAACCTACAGGTCATAACCAATAGATGGTGGTCAAAGTCCACATCTGCCCCTGGAAATGTCCTACAATTTAAAACCTGATTCCTAAATCTCTGTCTTACCATTATATAATCTATCTGATACCTTTTAGTACCTCCAGGATTCTTCCATGTATACAACCTTCTTTTATATTGTAACATTCAATATATATAATTGTAACATTCAATATTCAAACCGGTCGCCAGCCTAATTAGGCATTCTTGTGTCAAGCAAAAGGATAAAGCAGAAAGCAGTGCTAAGGCTGTCTTCCTTGACACATACACCAAATTCTTTCCCTACATCTGTTCATACTGCAACGCAGTAGCCTAACCTTGCAGATAAACGTGCTTCTAACAAACAAGTGGCCAATGAGATAGTAAACAGTAACGTATGCGTCTCTACAACACGTACCTTAAATGAATTACTTGTAACAGTTTATAAAACCAATTACCGACACATATGAAACTAGTAGCAATACTCCATAGGGAAAAACTTGAAATGATTCTGAATTTAAAAGTGGGTCTACTAATGATCATAATCTATACCTCCATTGCTTAGTACAAGGTCCCTATGCTTGCGCATTGACCAACTTGCATTAGAATAGGTAACACAGTAGATATATCTTTCTTAAACTCGGTTTGACGCAACTAAACAGAATGCAAATCTAACTACACTGGCTCTGAAGGAGCTTTTGCACTGCTTCATTCACTAACTGGCCTAGCACATGAGGAGCTTTAAACATTCATAGTTTGAAGAGCCATGCTCATTAACAAAACTACACCAGTACGTGTGAGAAATGATAAGTATTGTTATTATTAATTAAGTAAACCACAACAAACTATAACTCTTTAACAACAAATGTGCTTTCATAAGCCTTCTTTTGACCTACTTAATAGTATGATTGGCTGTGCAAATGACAACACAACATTCAATTCAAGTTCAACTTTCTCATAACAAATTAGGACACTAGGATAAGATTCCTGTCCAAGTTAGTGATTTGGGATAATAACGGGTGTAAGATAGAGTTTTTAGCAACACCACAATTATTATTATAAAATCAATCAGATTACACAGATACCTGGTCCATTTACAGGGTCTGGTGGTACTGGCGGCGTAATTTGCAGTGGTTATTAACCTGGCGGCGATGCAATCATAGCAATACTGTTGGCCTCGCCCTGTTACATATCTTCTTGCCATGCCATGATAGTCGTATCACCAAATGCAGCATCCGAGGCCCATAAAAACTGCCCTTAACGTCTTCTGACCTCCAGGAATATTAGCCACAACGATCCGAGGTGTTAATCACAGCACTGCTCAGCCCAGACTCCTTACCCACCAAAAATGACGAGTTGCAACTTTTGCGCCAACCACATTTTTTCCACTCCTCCAGGCTACTTCCGTAGCTACACCACGTCTTTTACATTCAACCCTATGTTCCCTAAACATGGACCAAGTCATTTACAGTACATTATATAACAATCATTTCGGTTGTTATTTAAATTCACAAGCATAATTTAAACATCGTTCAAAACTTCACATAGCTGAAATATGTATACAGAGTCAAAGAATTTCGATGACAGACACAACACTATACATAAGCAATACTACAAATTGACATAGAAATATTGATACCGATAAAAGACAGTTCAAAAATACGTGTTACAAATGAAGTGCGTTTACACTTTCATCACCTTACGTAAATCTTTCTTGAATGTTAAATAAAGTGATATGAACAAATTGCGAGATCAAAGCACCCTTTTTAAGTTGACTTTTATCCGCGGTGCAACGAATAGTGATTTGAACGTTTGCATCTGACTTGTACTCTTGTTGCTATTTAACAAGTTCCCACTGAATTGACATACAGAGTGTCACGCAGAGTACTAAAAATATTTCTAAATTAATTTTTATCTATGGTGTTGTGAACGGTGCTTGTAGGCATTAACATGATTTTCGCCCAGTAGCTGCTAGCTCTTATAGTTTGCACACTACACGCTATTACTGGTCGCAGTTGAATTATTATTGCAAACTGCCACAATAGTGCACAATAGGCACAAAAGACGTTTTAATAATGAACTACTTCTTGCGCTGCTACAAACTACGAATAGGACACTTACAGGTGTCTTACATGTTGCTTGAATTTACAAGTATCATTTGAATTAATATTCACAACTCCACATTTAATCTGTGAAGTAAATGCCGTTTTCAAGTGAACTAATTTTTCGTGTTGTAACGAGGTATATACTAGACATTTATATAAAATTTGTGTTATGTTTACTATTCGCCACCCGTAGCTAAACTGGTTTGTAATATGCAAATATAGACATCTCTTAGATCTATTTGAATCTACAGGCTGTAAACTATAAGTGTGTGAACGTATCAGAGTCGTGTAGAGGAAGTAGAGTCAGACAATTTGATATACGACACTTGTGCTGCATCAAGTACGGAAACTGTCACGAATTGGACTACGGAAATTAGCTACGCTACAGCCCACGCTCGTCGTGGGAGGCCTTTGATATTATCTCGGTCTCTTCAGCAAATTATTAGCCTTAGAAGAAATAAATGAATTGGATATTTTGTAGGAAATTTAATATAGATTAATATTGAACTGGTAAACATTTTCGCTAGAAGTCACGGTTTTAGAGTTATTTTAGAAAAACATACAAAAGTGACCTTCAGACAGACCATCGCACCCCAGACTCAGAACTCACCCCCCCCCCCCTTTCCGGTCAGACTTTTTGGTATGTTATTAACCCCGCTCTTTACTATCACCACACAAAAATTTGCGGCTGTAGGAATTACTTCCAGTATTACGTAAAGAGATTGACAATACAGAATCTTCTGATCCAAATGGTAGTTCAAGCATCTGATTTGTGTATCATACTTTGCGTGAAACACAATAAACCCAAAAATTAAATATTTTCACATCAAAATCGTTCTATAGAGCACAAATATTACCAGTACTACAATATTTCCATGTCGAAAAATTCGCAAGCTTCATCTGAATTGGGTAAATTGGAGCTATTAATCACACTCACACTCATTCACACACACACACACACACACTCACTCAATGTTTATTCCATCAACTTAAAGGGTTGGTGTAAGGAACTATGTATCGTGAAATTAAATATTTTCATACCTAAAATGTTTTAAAAAACACATAATGTTTGTCAAGTGTCATATTGTTAATGCTATGTCTAAAACGTTTGCAAAATTGTGTTAGCAACACAAAAATGAAAGAGGACTGTGTACTGTCAAATTGATTGCCCCAATACTTCCACATGCCTAAATTGTTTGACAACACATGTGCCTAAAAAATAACATCCTAAGCAGGCAGCTGATATTGACTTTCAGTCCTAAGTGAGACTATGTACCAAGTTTATAACCGCACAAGACACATGTTGGCTAAAACCTATGCTACACAGGCAAGCACACAAACAAGTAGGCAGTCTGAGTTACTGCCAGCTGCTAGAATAAGTAATTAACATGATACTAGGGCTAAATGAGAGTACCAACAAAACAAACCTCAATAAGCGCCATTTAAGGGGTGAATACGATAACACATAAAATGTATATGTCAAGTGTCACAATGTTTTTTGACGTTTTAAATGTTCATCGCGAAGGCTAATACTGCTAGTTATTACAGTTGGCCTCGGTTTATTCGAGTTTATGTACAAAATCATATTTTAGAGGAAGTTTCCAACGTTTACCAATTGGAACTTTGGTGCCAAGGCTGTCTAAAGCGTTTACAGGATGTATTTCGATAGTCACGTGGTATCTACATCAGCTGTCGGTATGGGACAACTCTTCTCGTTCTTTCAGTCCTCTTTCCGTTTTTCTTCTTTTGCGTCTTTCTTATTAGAATAGGTGACGGATTGCTTTTAAAGTTTGTTTCATTAATTACCAACACAGTTTCACGTCTTATCACTGTATCTTACAGGAAACCAGTGTGAATAACTTTGTTAATAAAAATGTAACAAGGATTACTGGATCGAACGTCCACTGGCTGGGAACAAGAATGTAAGGGCAGAAATTGTTCAAGAAATAGAAACATAACTACATATGAACAAGACTGCGCACTATTTTTCTGGACGAATGATGACTTATATGAAATTTCAGGCATTAACATAATGAACAATGCGTGAATATACAGGGGTGTCCTAGCAGGAATGGTCAATATTCAGGGAAATGACAGGAACGATTGTTAGAAGCAAAAAAGCCTGGTTAACATGGGCTTTATAACGCATACCTTAAGAGCACGTGTTTACCAGACAATTTTTTATTCATTTGGTCCATATTACCTCTTCCAAAAATACATAAAGCGAAAAGCTTGCAGTAGAAAAGGTTTGTTTCACTTTATCAGATATGAAGAAGTGCTCATAGTTCTTAAGGTAAGCAATATAGAGCGTGTGTTTTGCATCGAATAATCGTTCCTGTGGTATCCTACAGTACTCACCATTCCTGCTGGGACACCCTGTAAAAATAACTATAAAACACGACGAGCACAATGTTGGGATGATTCCTCATCAAGCAAACAACCGATTCTTTTCCTTATCCTTGTTCTGACGAAGTGAAACATCACGGGTTGAGACGGTATATGATGTTGTTTCAGTGAATACGAAATCGAGTCAGATTTTTAAAAAACTTGCCAGTATGAGCCCAGTTGTCAGTGTGACATAGCAACAACTCTGGCCCGGATGCATTCATTGACCCGGCGAGGAAGGGTGTCGCAAAGCGTTTGTATCAGCATTACACAGGCAGTTCACAGAGAGACGTGCATGTGACAACGAGAATTGTCTTCATCGCGATACAGACACATGAGATAAAATGGTTCAAATGGCTCTGAGCACTATGGGACTTAACATCTGTGGTCATCAGTCCCCTAGAACTTAGAACTACTTAAACCTAACTAACCTAAGGACATCACACACATCCATGCCCGAGGCAGGACTCGAACCTGCGACCGTATCAGTCACGCGGTTCCGGACTGAGCGCCTTAACCGCGAGACCACCGCGGCCGACACAGACACATGAGATGTAACACTTGTGGACACAGGGTGTCCTGGACGTATCAGTGTGCCGTCAGAGTTCCCAAATCACTACCAGCCACGAACTGAGTCCCCACACCGTGACACCAGGAACATCATCATGACTACGAAAAACTGGAGAATGGGACCTCTAAAAAATGGTTCAAATGGCTCTGAGCTCTATGGGACTTAACTTCCGAAGTCATCAGTCCCCTAGAACTTATAACTACTTAAACCTAAATAACCTAAGGACGTCACACACATCCATGCTCAAGACAGGATTCGTACCTGCGACCGTAGCAGTCACGCGGTTCCGGACTGAAGCGCCTAGAACCGCTCGGCCACCAGCGGCCGGCAATGGGACCTTTCCTCAGGCCGCCGTCATATTCGCCGAGGTTGGTCATCCGAGGTAGCGTGATTTCCGCCGAGCACAGTGTAACGCCATTCAGCAGCTGTTCATGGCTTCTGATCACGGCGCCAGCCCAAACATAGCCGTCTGTGTTGTGATGCTGATAGCAGCCTACACATCGGATGGTAACTGCCTAGTCGGGCTGCTGCTAGAATCCGGTGCAGGATGACAGAATGTCTCAAGCAATCCATTATTTGTTATGGATGGCAGGTGCAGATGTGAATGGGATGCAGTGTGCTTGGGTGTAATACGGAAATCCTCCTTTTTGGTGGTCAGACGTGATCGATCGGAATCTTTGACGACGAGTGTGACTGCCCCCACGTTCCCATTCAGTCCATTACCAGCAGAAAGCTTTTAAAATCGGGATTCGAGCAGCCGGCCAAATATTGACTTGCTACTGTCAGGTGTTGGTAAGCCTGTCTCACACGAATACGTAGCATCTCCGTGTTCTTAACAGACATCTCTCTACATCTGATGCTGTTCACACCCCTTATATACTATACGAGCCCTGATTACAACACTAAACACGAACAACAATAACGCACTCTGGTGACCTATCTACCACAGGCAAAGCATTGCATATCCACCTATGATGTGTATGTGTACGTGCACGTAGTTTCACTGACACGCTGTCCACATCTGTATAGTCGGCTGACCGCTGTGGCTGAGCGATTCAGTCCGGAACCACGCGGCTGCTACGGTAGTAGGTTCGAATTCTGCCTCGGGCATGTATGTGTGTGATGTCCATAGGTTAGTTAGGTTTAAGTAATTCTAAGACTAGGGGACTGATAACCTCAGATGTTAAGTCCCATAGTGCTTAGAGTCATTTGAACCATTTCAACCTGTATAGCCTATAGTTGCTCGGTCACCAATACAAAGACTTTTTCATACTTGACACCGAGTGACGAGGCCCTATAGGGTTCGTGCGAAGGATTGTCTTTTAGCGACGGCTGTGGCTGGTTCTAATCTTTTACACCATGTTATTCCGCAGTTTACGTTTCAGTCTTTTTGATATTTATATTGGTTTTTATTTGACATTTATATAGGCATCATGATTTTGAAGTGGTGTACACTGACGGCTCGAAACAAGGGGACACCCGGTGGCTGCTCAGTCGTATTTCCCGACTATTCCTTTAGAATTCACGTTCTCCATTATTATACTTCATTTTCTGCAGAACTCCATGCGCTCCTGAAAGCATTGGAATAGATAAAGTGTCTCCAGGACAGTCAGTTTCTTATTTGCTCCGGTTCCCTTAGTGCCCGAAGGCTTAGCCTACAGTCGTTGCGGCACATGTATACAGCAAAGAGAATTGCCCGGTTAATAGACGACCAACGAGGAATTTCGGTATATTAATAATCAGGCAAATCTGCCATGGAGGTTACACTCTATACCATTTCGTGCTGGCTGTCAGTTAGCTGGTTTGCTGATTCATCACTTTTATTCCTTCGCCCAGCCAACCGCAGCTACGAAACTGACTGCTCTATTATTTTAAATTTTATATCTGCGTTAGCCTCTTTTCCCGTTTTTCGATCTGACGACGTGATTTTCGTTTTTAGTGTGTGTGTGTGTGTGTGTGTGTGTGTGTGTGTGTGTGTGTGTGTGTGTGTGCGCGTGTGTATGCTCGCGGCGCGCGCGCGCTCCATATTTCAGGATGGGTTTATATTTTTATTTACAGTACCCCTTTTGTATTATTATACGCCTTTTATGCACACTCGTCTCATTAAATTTTTGTGTGAGTGCGAAAGACCTTTGCTGTCGTATGCTGACACCACCATATCATAATCATGATCATGTGAAAATATTTTGTAAGCAATCCTTTGTGAATGAAACGACTTGCCCCAAAATACGATACCATAAGCGTCGAATGAAATAAACAAAGTAAACAATATTTCGCGTATTACCTGCATTCAAAAACTGAATTATCACCACCTTGACTTAGCCATTTTAGTTGTTGGTAAGCTGCTTGAGTACAGATTATATTACTTTAAGAAATGGAGCAACAACACACTTTGTATTTATACCAATACGCGTTTAGGTCTTTCACCCCTCTTCAGTTGGCGTAATACATTTTTAATCTTCACCTACTACATCGCTGCAGTTGCCCTGTGCAACTTAACACTTTGTCTAATTACTGCTCTTCGCGAGTTACAGGCTTATATTTATGATACATTATTTGTTAGACGTACTTACATTCTATTCTGCTTATTGTTGCTCCAGTATTTTGCAGTTGCAATCGTGGTACAAACACTTCTTCTTTGGATATTGCGCAAAAAGAGAGTAGTATCCACAGTGTTGCCGACAGACAAGTTTGTTTATGTTTTTAGATGTAAACAAGAAAACAAACCTTTGAAAGAGGTTGACAGTTAACCAATTAGAACACCCAACCTGTTTGTATCTATCATTTCATTCTTTTTTTTTAAATTTTTAAATATGTTATAAAACGAGATTATCCACTACTATACCTCCCTTAAATGAACTTCCTAAATGCACCTTCAAATCTGTGGACGTATGTATTCCTAGGAAATTATATACTAACATAAATCAGAAATAGATTTCTCTGGCCAATAATGGATGGCAGTCAAAAACGACTTAAGTCTAACGATCCAATCAATCTGAGAAAGAATATTTTCAATTTTATCATTTACTATGCGTGATGAGAATGACTATAGATATACGTAAGTGGACGCTATTACAGCCTAGTAGCACGGACATTTTCTTCGACTGGGAAAAGGTTTCACAAGTGCGTCATTCTATTGGGCAGTGGCTCTTTCAACTGTCGTCCTCTTATTTTTCGTCGTAGTTTTGTTCAATAACCGTCAGTCACGATCACATAACAAACAGTTTTTGTCCGCACTGTGACTTAGCGGGTGATGTTTCTCGCTTTCCTTGCATGCGGTATAAATCTTCTATATGGCGGCTCTTGTAATATCAAACATGTCAGCTACTTTGGTTACGGAAGCGCCCACCATAGTCGCATGAACAGTTTACCCACTTTCGAATTCGTTTATCTCTGACATAACACAATCACAGCTACACAGAACTCTGTTCTGACCACGAGTGACATTTGTAACGTACTGAGGACGCTGCGCAGGCGCCGTTAGTGGTCAGATACAACAGAGCAACCCCAAAGCTTGGCTAGCATCTGCACTTATGTTGTTTAAGGATGCATTTCTCAAGGATTTTCCATATTTTCGTCCAACCTCCATAAGTCGGCGGGAACGGGCAGGGCAGTCTATTCACCGAATATCCTCTCGTGCAAAACCTACCGCACGTGCACTGTATGATGTGGTTGTACTTGGACTACCAAAATGATGCATTTCGATAAAATTCCTGGGTATATTAATTGTTCCTATCTCTCGCCATATGAGGGCATGTAATGCACCCACGAACATTGTCGAAGTAATCGTTTTGGTGGTCTAGGTGTTATGGTGTGGGGAGGCATAATGTTGCGTAGACACGCTGACCTCGAAACCTTTGAAAACGGTGCTCTCATCAGTGCATTCGGTTCTGACTTCATTTTTGTGGATGACAATACGTGACCGCATCGAACCGTACAAGTGCAGGAGCTATTGCAAGAAGAGAATATTCGGCAAATAAACCGACCTGCCAGTTCCTCCGACTTATATCCCAACGAGAATGTTTGGGATGCGTTTGGGACAAGTATTGCAGCTCGTCCATATGCATCAACGCCGTACCACAGGCACTCCTTACTAACTTTGTGACAACCATGGGAACACGTTACAGAGGATGCGCTGACTTCCGTACTAGGCATCCCGCTGCCCAATAGAATGACGCACTCGTGAAACCTGTGAGCACCAGAACAACATGAAGAGAGCTCCATAAGCGGGGAATAGCATGGCGACGTGGAATTCCAAAACCACTCATCAGTGATGCAAACGCCCGTAGCAGGAAAACTTGGCTTCGAAGCCATAAAACTTGCAC
This sequence comes from Schistocerca gregaria, assembly GCF_023897955.1. NCBI lineage: Eukaryota > Metazoa > Arthropoda > Insecta > Orthoptera > Acrididae > Schistocerca > Schistocerca gregaria. Next base: position 85,668,880 of record NC_064931.1, on the reverse strand, counting down.
TATGGAGCAATGGACGACTGTCATGTGGTCAGACGAGTCTTGTACCCACTATTTTCAACTTGTGGCCTAGTTTACATCTCAAAAGGGAAACGTGGTGGAGTTCGTTGACGATTTGGCAGCCATATCGCGGTATTCCAAGAGGCCCATGGTTGCAATGCAAGGTCACATTAATGCCAAGGATTTCCAGCCTTTGGTACAATATTCGTTTCTCAATGGTGGTGTTGTGTTCCAAGACCACAGAGCCTCTATTCACACAACGAGCACCTGAAAGAACTGTCGCATCTTCCCAAGTCACGACAGTCACCAGATCTCAAAATTATTGAGACATCGGATCCAGTTTGGACAGAAGGGAGCATGATCGCTATACAGATCCATAATCCGTCACCTGAACTTACCTCTGTTTTGCAGGAATAAAGGTATAACATTCCCATGAAACACATACAGGACTTGCATTTACTCATTCCGAGAATACTGGAAGCTGTTTTGAATTCCAACTATTTCCTTACATCGCATTAGGCATGTTAATAGGCTGTATTTTAGTGTTTCCATATTTTTGTCCCCCTCTTGTAAATCTCCTCAGGCATGTGTGGGATACGTTGGGGAGACGTATCGCAACACATTCGCATGCACTAACGAACATCTAGCAGTTGACAATACTGTTGGAGGTGGAATATAACGCTCCAACAGAAGAACTCCTCACCAACCTTGTGGCTGCTTGGGAGCACGTTGTAGTTTACGTACTGTGGACCGTGGTGGTCTCACACCCTATTAGCATCCCAGTCCCACCTTTTGTAAGGTCCAGGGGACCATAATAAACGGTGGCTTCAGTGTAACTATTGTCTTTGCATAAAAGTGACATTTCTGTTCGTCTCATTGCTTATGTCTGTCAGTTACCTTCTGTACTTCACTGTAGCACTTCTGTCTATGTATGATCAAAGTTACACGGAGCAATTTTACTTGGCAGTGACACATAATGCGTAAGTTCGGTTCGTCCTGAACTTCGCACACCAGAGTATTTCACAGAAATAAAGAATTAAGTTTGTTATTAGCATCACACTACTAGTTTACAGAAATATTAAAAGAAGACTCATGGTCTCCATACTGACAAATCAACTATACAACTAATAAATAATAAGCGACATAGCTTCTAAACTTAAATTGAGTTCAATGACATACTTGTAATTATCGTTTTTACTATTCCATTAGCAAAAAAATGTTTTAAAAATTAAACTCTGTGTTGCACAGCAGAACCAGGAAGCGTCATTCATGTCTGTTTACACTCTCTTCATGGCATAAACGAATCTCTGCTAGTAACCTAGACATTACGACATCGCAACGTATACAACCCACTTCACTAGTGATGGAGAACACTTCAATAAAGCAACATCGTCCCCGTTTACTGTCAATGTGGGGGTAGTTTATTGACATTCAGATAGCTAATTCTCCTTTTACGGCACGGAACGCAATTACTAGTATTGTAATTACATCGTATCTCCGCGCAGTAACCAACCACAGATCAATATTGGTAGAGCTGCGTACGTATTTGTAATTTACGTCTACGATTATCTAGTTTTACGATGCAAAAGCAGTATTCAGCAAATGGATCGCTATTGACGAGCAGGGCACTAACGCCTCCGGACAACAATCGTCGTTGCAAATCACGTCAGAACACCAGCTCTGTAGGGCCGATAGGATAGTATCAAATATTACGGACGCGTATTCTACAAGCACTGATGCAGGAATTGCAACGATAAATGGGATTTCTTACGAACTAGTACAAAAATTCCGATTGTCTATCAAATTACAATTAAAGCTACTTGGAGTTGAGTCGGTACTTTCGATATTAAAACGAAGTTACAAAGAAACATTGCATTAGATACAGGATGCTAAAAAAAATTCCATGTTTTGAGAGGTGGCAGTATGGAAAAAATAGGAGAAAAAAATATTCATGAAGACGAAATCTGGCCGAGCGGTTCTAGGCGCTTCAGTCTGGAACCACGCTACTACGGTCGCAGGTTCGAATCCTGCCTCGGGCATGGATGTGTGTGATGTCCTTAGGTTAGTTAGGTTTAAGTAGTTCTAAGTTCTAGGGGACTGATGACCTCAGATGGTAAGTCTCATAGTGCTCACAGCATTTGGACCTTTGAAGACGCAATCAGTATCTTCACTGTGCGATAACAACGGAGAAGTCACTTAGGACACTGACACTAAAGCTGAGTCATTAAACACGGTTTTTGAAACTCCTTCACGAAAGAAGACAAAGTAAATATTCCTAAATTCCTATCAAGAACAACTGCTAAGATGAGAAACATAGAAGTAGATATCCTCGGTGTAGCAAAGCAGCTTAAATCACTTAATAAAGGCAAGGCCTCCGGTCCAGATTGTATACCAGTCAGGTTCCTTTCAGAGTATGCTGATACAATAGCTACATATTTAGTATTTATATAAACCGCTAGCTCGCAGAAAGTTCCGTACCTAAAGAGTGGAAAGCTGCTCAAGTCACACAAATACCCAAAAAGGGAAATAGGAGTAATCAGCTGAATTACAGGCCCATATCATTAACGTAGATTTGCAGTAGGGTTTTGGAACATATACTATGTTCGAACATTATGAATTACCTCGAAGAAAACGATTTATTGACGCATATTAAGCACGGATTTAGAAAATATCGTTCTTGCGAAACACAACTATCTTTTTATACTCATGAAGTAATGACTGTTATCAATAAGGGATGTCAAATTGATTACATATTTTTAGATTTCCAGAAGACTTTCGACACCGTTCCTCACAAACGTCTTCTAACCAAACTGCGAGCCTATGGAATATCACCTCAGTTGTGCGACTGGATACGTGATTTGCTGTCAGAAAGGTCACAGTTCGTAGTAATAGACGGGAAGTCATTGAGTAAAACAGAAGTAATATCCGGCGTTCCACGAGGAAGTGTTATATGCCCTCTATTGTTCCTGATCTGTATTAACGACATAGGAGACAATCTGGGTAGCCCTATTAGAATGTTTGCAGATGATACTATCATTTACCGTCTTGTGAAGTCATCAAATGACCAAAACGAATTGCAAAATGATTTAGATGTGATATCTGTGAGGTGTGAAAAGTGTCAATTGACCCTGAGTAAAGAAAAGTGAGAAATTGTTCAAATGAGCACTAAAATAAATCCGCTAAATTTCGATTACGCGATCAGTCACACAAATCTGAAGGCCGTAAATTCAACTAAATAGTTAGGGATTACAATTAAAAACAACCTAAATTGGAATGATTACATGATAATGTTGTGGGTAGAGCAAACCAAAGACTGCGATTCATTGGCAGAACACTTACAAGGTGTAACAGGTCTACTAAAGAGACTGCTTACACCACACTTGTCCGCCCTATTCTGGAGCATTTCTGTGCGGTGTGGGATCCGAATCAGGTTGGCCAGACGGATGAGATCGAAAAAGTTCAAAGAAGGGCTGCTCGTTTTATATTACCGTGAAATAGGGAAGATAGTGCCACAGACATGATACATGAATTGGAGTGGCAATCATTAAAACAAAGCGTTTTCCGCTGCGACGGGATCTTCTCATGAAATTTCAATTACCAGTTTTCTCCTCCGATTGGAAAAACATTCTGTTGCCACCACCTACATAGGGAGAAATGATGATCACGATAAAATAAGAGAAATCAGGGCTCGCACAGAACAATTTAAGTGCTCGTTTTTGTCGCTGCAATCTGGCATAGATCTGGGCGTCTGTCGGAGCCTCGGAGCTCTCGTTGAGTGAAGCTGAACTTAGGCTTCGCTCCAGAAATCTGCATGTTTGAGCTGTCAGTTGTCGAGGTGACATGTAGGCGGAAGACAGTGTCCCGAATGACAGCCGGCTCTCAAATGGACGCGTCGGTTCTTCACTCACGGGAGGCTGGACTGACCGTCATCTTCCATCAGTCTCTATTGCGACCGACAATTGTACAGCTCGCCGAGTCGACGTGCTTTCCACTGCCAGATGGCTGCGGACTCATAGCAGGAGACTCCAAAGTGGCGGTGACTTTTTCGTACTCACCAGGGCATGCTGCAACCAGTACAGCTGACCTTTCATTGGTACTTGTGATGCAGGCTGTGTAGCATAACTCTGACAGTGAGTGAAAGGAAAATGAATTTTTTATAGCAGTTGATGACGTGTCCCCCCACCCTATCCCTGCACAGGTCACCGATGCTCCCATTTTCTGAACTTGTCAGTGTTCTCGGCTGGCCTAACTTCAGTTCTTCAGAGCGTTCCTTTATGCGAAGTTTGCATTCTGAAAGGCATTCTTGTGCCATCCCTAGGTGGAGTTCCCGCATGTAATCTCCTTACAGAAATGTGTTTTTTCTGCTCTGCTATGTTGACTAAGTACTCAGTCAAGTGTTTCCAGGCGTCTTTTCTCGCTCGCTATGAACCAACAAGGTGCCTGTATGTTATTACTTCAGTTCTTTTGAGTGTTGGCATTAGTACGCCATGGTCCACGTAGCGTTGTCCCGGCCAAAAAAAATGGTTCAAATGGCTCTGAGCACTATGGGACTTGACTTCTGAGGTCATCAGTCCCCTAGAACTTAGAACTACTTAAACCTAACTAACCTAAGGACATCACAAACATCCATGGCAGAGGCTGGATTCGAACCTGCGACCGTAGCGGGCGTGTGGTTCCAGACTGTAGCGCTTAGAACCACTCGGCCACCTCGGCAAGCTGTCCCAGCCAATAAAAACAAAATTTTGTTCTTGCATTTAATTACTATTCTTCTGTGCAACAGTTCGCTGCAAATACAGCAAGGTCTCTCAATTTTGTGTGTTTAGTTCAGTTTTATTCTACATGAACGTAAGGAGTGGTTGTATCGCATCACTATCCCCTAGAGCAATCGGTTGGGAACGCTCCGAATCATAGTCGTTACGTAACGATATCTGTCCAGTGTGAGTTATGTGCCTTTCTAACGTATCTGTTAGTTTGAGGATGTTGTCCTCCAGCTTCACTTTTGCGTGTTACAGGTCTTTCCTGTACTCTCACAAACGACAGCAGTGTCAGCTGGTGATCCACCCTGGTGCTGTCCAACCTCACATTCCATTACTGTTACTCTCATCTCAACCTGATATGGTGTTTCCTCCTGGTTTCTATGTACGTCCTAGACTGCGTTAGCGATTTTAGTTTTGCAGAGGATAACTTCTTCCACTTCAGCCCTAACGTCTTTAATATTACGGAGTAATGACTCTGCCATTGACTGAGATTCAGAATAATCCCATCTATCCTCTTATTCCGCTCTCGAAACGTTCATCAGTTTTCCTGTTCTATTCACAAAATAGTTCCTCGAATTCTTCACTATTTTTTGTAAACCTTTAACCCACTTTCGGTCCTCTTCCTGACTCCTTTTTTTACCCTGTTCGTGGAGTTCTAGACCCTGTTTCTTGATCAATTCAATGCACGTGTCTAGTAACATGGAGACCTGTTTTGGTACAACGACTATTGCCATTGCGGTCACTGTTTCCTGCACAATATCCTGTTCCGGTTCTACTGTCACTTCCTCATTTTCAGTACTTAATGTTGAGACCGATTATCATGCCTCTGTATTGATTAATTTATTTCCTAAAATGTCGTTTTCATAGGTAACTGCGCATTGCAGCAAAATATGGCCACATGTATCCAACCTACCCAACCTAGTGATCTGACTGATCTGCGTTTCAAGATCACATGCCTCATTGTCGGTTTCACTCATTGTATCGACCATGTGGTCACATTCACTCCTGCCAAAATTTTGTCATCCCACAGATAACTAATATTGCAAAACCATTGAGTTACTCTGTGTATTATGTATCCCAAAAATTTGAACTCATTTTACACGAACATATCATACATTGGCAGAATAAATAACATACATCTCCCAAAAGAAAAAAGAAATAAAATAAGTAACACAACATGTAGTCAAACAACAGCACAGCACCGATGAGCAACGGTGATGGAGGACACATGTGTAAATGTATGACTTCCGGAAATTAGAAACACAAATTAGTAAACAGCATCTTGCAATGAGACTGTTTTATGGATGCTCGCAAGGAACAGACAATCCTCATTGTTGGCAGGGGTGGCCGTGTTGACGGCACCTACTCATGTGGTGTGAGTTTGATTGTCCAGTATAAATTAATCTCGTTGCTTCTTGTTACTTATTCAGACATTCTGAACTCTGTTTCAGTAGCTAATTCTCTCTCACAGGCGTGAACATCACTACCTTTGTATGCGAATTGGTGGAATGTAATTTATGAAAATGGCATAAACAGCGCAAACGAACCAATAAATAAAACGTACTTAATCCTGTAGCACAATGGATAACCATATCAGGAGTCAGTTAAGCACATGGTGGGCATACGAGCATAAGAGGAAGATGATGTAACCAGCAGTGTAAATGACGGATTAGAGTGTGAACGAACTAACATTGCTTGGATGTTCATATTGTTCTCTTTTCTGGCTCCAGCAAAAATGACAGGGAGAGGCAGATGCTAGTGGAATGCTGAGTGTGATTCCTCATTCCAAAATTATCGATTACAAAGTTCATTTGTTATATAAAGTTACCACCAGAAACCCTCCTGAAAACCCACAACCATATGGCACAAATTTCAATATAAATCTAACACTTCCCACTGGGAAACTGACCCATTAATTAATATAATCCCATACAAAACAATGAAATTGGGAGGAATGAGACTAAATTTGGTACAGCCGGTTTTAGGAGGACGAATTGATCCAAAGTGGGCATCAGAGTCAGTCACACGCAAGAAAATTTCATATAGGGAACATGCGTCTTTTCATGAACTGGGATGTAACCCTCTAGGTGCTAACCGGAGCACTGAGGAGTAAGAGAGAGGTGTACTAAGTTGGGGCACGTGAATTAATTACCACCACGAAACAGCGAAAATCGTTGTTTGGAAAAAAAGTTCCATAAACATATATGATCATCTTCCTTACCGGTGTCTGACTATGTCCGCAGCTTGTGGTCGTGCGGTAGCGCTCTCGCTTCCAGCGCCCGGGCTCCCGGGTTCGATTCCCGGCGGGGTCAGGGATTTTCTGTGCCTCGTGATGACTGGGTGTTGTGTGATGTCCTTAGGCTAGTTAGATTTAAGTATTTCTAAGTTCTAGGGGACTGATGACCATAGATGTTAAGTCCAATAGTGCTCAGAGCCATTTGAACCAATTTGGTATCTGACTAGAACGACATGCCAGGATTCCAAAAGAATACATACTGACAACAGCAAACAGGATTGTTGTCAGCAATCTCAATCAGTTACGTAAGGTTCGAAAACCACGAAATAATTCAGAAGAGCTGGCGTGCACGTATTCATTTAATTAAGGGGGAAAAAATCAACTCATTGAGCATAGTTATACACTACTGGCCATTAAAATTGCTACACCAAGAAGAAATGCAGATGATAAACGGGTATTCATTGGACAAGTATATTATACTAGAACTGACATGTGATTATATTTTCACGCAGTTTGGGTGCATAGATACTGAGAAATCAGTAACCAGAACAACCACCTCTGGCCGCAATAACTGCCTTGGCATGCCTGTGCATTGAGTCAAACAGAACTTGAATGGTGAGTACAGGTACAGCTGCCCATGCAGCTTCAACACGATATCACAGTTCATCAAGAGTAGTGACTAGCGTATTGTGACGAGCCAGTTGCTCGGCCACCATTGACCAGACGTTTTCAGTTGGTGAGAGATGTGGACAATGTGCTGGCCAGGGCTGCAGTCGAACATTTTCTGTATCCGGAAAGGGCCGTACAGGACCTGCAACATGCGGTCGTGCATTATCCTGCTGAAAAGTAGGGTTTCGCAGGGATCGAATGAAGGGTAAGGCCACGGGTCGTAACACATCAGAAGTGTAACGTCCATTGTTCAAAGTGCCGTAAAAGCGAACAAGAGGTGACCAAGACGTATAGCCAATGGCACCCCGTACCATCACGCCGGGTCATACGCAAGTATGGTGATGACGAATACACGCTTCCAATGTGCGTTCACCGCGATTTCGCCAAACACGGATGCGACCATCATGATGCCGTAAACAGAACCTGGATTCATCCGAAAAAATGACGTTTTTCCATTCGTGCACCCAGGTTCGTCGTTGAGTACACAATCGCAGACGCTCCTGTCTGTGATGCAGCGTCAGGGGTAACCGCAGCCATGGTCTCCGAGCTGATAGTCCATGCTGCTGCAAACGTCGCCGAACTGATCGTGTAAATGATTGTTATCTTGCAAACGTCCCCATCTGTTGACCCAGGGATCGAGACGTGGCTGCACAATCCGTTACAGCCATGCGTATAAGATGCCTGTCATCTCGACTGCTAGTGATACGAGGCCGTTGGGGTCCAGCACGGCGTTCCGTATTACCTTCCTGAACCCACCGATTCCATATTCTGCTGACAGTCATTGAATCTCGACGGACGCGAGCAACAGTGTCGCGATACGATAAAGCGCAATCGCGATAGGTTATAATCCGACCTTTATCAAAGTCGGAAACGTGATGGTACGCATTTCTCCTCCTTACACGAGGCATGACAACAATTCAACCATTCAACGCCGGTCAACTGCTGATTGTGTATGAGAAATCAGTTGGAAACTTTCCTCATATCAGCACGTTGTAGGTGTCGCCAACCTTGTGTGAATCCTCCGAAAAGCTAATCATTTGCATATCACAGCACCATCTTCCTGTCGGTTAAATTTCGCGTCTGTAGCACGTCATCTTCGTGGTGTAGCAATTTTAATGGCCAGTAGTGTATATATATTCCGGATGTCTGTCCCTCTTGAGAGTCGTTAGGACTTCAGTTTTGTAATGTGTTGCTGGACTCATCTCAAACAGGTACTGCTCGATCACGTCTTTCATGTGATGTCAAGTGCTGACGGAAAGCGCCGGTTTGTTTCCCGTTACAAACAAAAAGGGTATTTTCAGCGGAATTTGATTTGCACATTCGACAGAGCGGTTCCAAAGTAGTCTAGTGTGATATTTGTTATATCTGTATGTATTAACAGGACAGTAAGACACGAGAAATAAACAGTACTTCAGTTGCAACTGAGCAGCATTTGAAAGGGTGGTAGTGAGGCTGTCAGAATACCGGTTATTCTTTGTTTTTTACTAACACTGTTAAACATAGACTAATTTTGAAACGCGCTATCAAATGGGCATGTAAAATTCACGCTTAAAAATCATTTTGTTCCTAACGGGAAACAAACCGACGCTCTCGGTCAACAGATGTTGCTTGAATGACGTGCTGAGCAGTATTTGTTTGGTTGATTCCCGCTATACATTACAAAAATCAAATCATATATCTGCTGGAAGAAATGCTATTGATGATTCGAAGGGTAATGTGGCTGCTAAATGATGGTTCTCCAGCCCACTTCGCCGTTAACATTCACACTCATCTCAAGCGTGTCTTCCCTGGTCGATGCATCTGAAGAAGAGGTCTACTTGAATGGCCTGCTCCTTCACCGTATCTCAACCCGTGCGATTTCTGATTATGGGGCCTTTGACCCTGTTCGGATGCAGTTTGGCCGATGTGAACGTATGAGACAGAATATGCTACGGCGTGTACACGCATGCGTTGAGGCACATGGAAACCATTTTCAACACATACTGTAACTGCGGCTCGATGGTACAGTGCGTAATGGACCGCAGTCTCTGTAACCAAGTGTGACTGATTAAATGGTCTCTGGCACGGAAATCATGCGTTGCCAGACATAAGTTCATGAGACCCTTTTCTTTCGTACCCTCTCATCGCTCAATCCCTAGGGTTTGTACACAGTGGAAAAAATCACACTGTATGTATAATGCGTTAGGGTCCACAGCTGCGATGAATTTTTTGAATGATTTCGTGATGCCTTTGCTGCTATTCTCTTTATTTCATGTACGATTTATTAGAGCTCTGTGATCGATTTCATATATAAGATATTTGTAAGAACTATTCAAAAATGAGGTGCTCCCACAATAAGAGAACAAATATTTGCAAGTTATTGTTAAAAAAAATTATACACTGTCATATTTACACCAATGATGAACGATAATTAAATATAAATGAGAACAAAGGCATATGCAGTTTAATTAACAAATCTCTGTAAAATAATTGTGATGACTGGGTGTTGTGTGATGTCCTTAGGTTAGTTAGCTTTAACTAGTTTTAAGTCTAGGGGACTGATGACCATAGCTGTTTAGTCCCATAGTGCTCAGAGCCATTTTTTTGTAAAATAATTACAATCTTGCTAGTGTTAAGTAGGTTAAAACATGGACCCTATATATACGAGCTCTGCGACAACTGCTCGAAAGTAACGTGCTCCTAAAATAGCGTTTAAACTCTCTTATTTACTTTTTGTGTATAACATGGAGGCCCTCCTGTCTGTGATGCAGCGTCAAGGGTAAGCCATGGTCTCCGAGCTGATAGTCCATGCTGCTGCAAACGTCGTCGAACTGTTCGTGCAGATGGTTGTTGTCTTGCAAACGTCCCCTCCTGTTGACTCAGGGATCGAGACGTGGCTGCACGATCCGTTACAGCCATGCGGATAAGATGCCTGTCATCTCGACTGCTAGTGATACGAGGCCGTTGGGATCCATCACGGCGTTCCGTAGTACACTTCTGAACCCGCCGATTCCATATTCTGCTAACAGTCATTGGATGTCGCGATACGATAAATCGCAGTCACGATAGGCTACAATCCGACTTTTATCGAAGTCGGAAACGTGATGGTACACATTTCTCCTCCTTACACGAGGCATCACAACAACATTTCGCCAGGCAATGCCGGTCAACTGTGTATGAGAAATCGGTTGGAAACTTTCCTCATGTCAGCACGTTGTATGTGTTGCCACCGTCGCCAACCTTGTGTGAATGCTCTGAAAAGCTAATCACTTGCGTATCACAGCATCTTCCTGTCGGTTAAATGTCGCATCTGTAGCAAGCCATCTTCATGGTGTAGCAATTTTAATGGCCATTAGTGTAGGAAACTAATTTAAAACTGGAGAATACGTGCTAGTTGATTGTCACAAAATCAGCTAGTTCATACAAAGTAAACGTCTCTGAAAATTGTGGAAAATAAATAGATAGAATGCATTTCGCAGGTAGGAAGGGTATGCAGACTCTATGTAAGTAATAGCCTTTATCTTTATACTGCAAATAGTATTACAGGACAGTAAGTTTAAAGGTCGTTTCCCAGAAAAATCAAGTCTCATGAACTTCACTAAAACACATGAATGTACCCCAAAATATATGGTAATGAAATGAAGTCTCATATTTCTTGACAGAGCGTAGGGGGACGACACGGGAGGGACACGCACCACCGTACTATGCAAGGTCCTAATGTAGGTGGTATGCCGTTGCCTTCCTCCAACCGCAGTGGGAATGAATGATGATGATGAAGACGACACAACCACAGCCAGTTATCTCGGACAGGTGAAAATCCCTGACCCCGCCGGCAATCGAATCCTGGACCCCGTACTCGGGAAGCGAAAACGCTACCGAGAGACCACGAGTGGCGGACCCAAAATTTATACAATAATCAAAACTCACGAAGGCTACGTGTCATCGAAATGACAAACTGTTCCAAGTTGATTACAAACCGCAACCGACACCGTTTAACATAATACTTTGTCCATGTCCTTTGAGCAGAGCCAGCCAACCGTGTGGAACACTTTTCAGGCTCCAAAGTGCAGTCGGTACCTAAAGCGTTGTTCCCGGGGCGCACCACAGACCCATGTTAGTGATGGGGGAGAGAGAGGACCTGCACGTGCGTTCCGCAGTAGAGTGTCCGCTTCATGTTACAGAGCTGTGGCCCTGGGCATTCGCTAAGCAGCTGAAATGTTAAATTGGCATTACAACCCTATAACTGTGCAATCTACCTGACTGTGGTGTAGCATGCTTCAAATCACTAGCATTCTCCCAGTTACACAAACTCACACACACACAAAGGGAAAACGACAAGAAAATGCCGTACATAAAAAAGTATAAACAGACCAAAGCTCAGTCTTCCCTATGAGATGCTATGTGGATGAACTTGCAAAGAAGCGAAAAAATTGAAAAACTGGTATAAATAAGTCTCTCTCAACAAGCTGAGGCACAAGCAGCGCTCAACTTTAATAAAATCGGATCTTATTGACCCCTTTCAACTATTCAGCTCATTCCACTTTCAGAAATGCTGTCAGAAATCTACACTAAGCATATATGCGCGAAGCAACTGAAGTAGCAGCTCTTCAACTTCTACAGTTGTGGAAAGAGTGATTCCTGCACGTAAAAGAAATGTTCTGCGTAAATAAAAAAACGCTCTTTCCATATCTCACTAAATCAAAAGGAAGGAAAGTATTTTGTGGAGAATATACTCTCAGCTTAATGACGCATATTTCCAATGATTGAGAAATTAACTTCGGCATGACGCGCTTTCATCTCTCTACGAGAACGTCAGAAATAGTATAATGTTAAAATCCGTTTCTGCTTCGCATTTTGCAGGCCAGTATATGAAACAGTCATTCGACTCGAACTGTCTCACCGAGTAATGTTATTCTGGAGCAAAAATCTAATTCCGTTTTAAAAAACCAAATGTTTTTATCTCGGTGCTTTATAAGGTTACGAAAATATCTGGTGCGTTTTTTGTAAGATCCTTGAGACTACTCAACTAAATGAAAACAGATCATTAGTATCAGTAATGTATAAAAATACATTTCACATAAACATGTTAGGGATTTCAACAACTACGCTGCGATGTCTAAATTTTGATCGTAAAGTTATACCTTTCCCAAACAATTAATTCAATGAACATAATTGAATTTTTAGCTAATTAATAAGATAAAAATAAAACTTATGCAAAAATTTTAGCTCTATATTCCAGTTATCACTGTTGTTCAGCATTTTGCAGGATGTAATAAAAATAAAGACTCACAGCTGATGGTACTGATGTACTGAAAACCGAGGTTAATATTAGTTTCTAACATTTCTTTCTTGAAACACGGGTACGTCAGAGGTATATAAACAAAATAATTATTATTACGCCGATTTATCTCTCTGTGTTTTAAATTGTTACGATTTATTTCACTCAGTTTCTTGCTAGAAGCAAGTTTCCTGGCCCCTTCACTTAAGACTGTTACATACGTAAGTTTAACCTTTGCCTTCTTAATTTACGGGTAACATATCGTATGTTAGAGTGTTCCATCATACCTTGTCCTCATCTCAGCTTATATAATGTTGGTGTGGCTGTATCGCAAACTCTGTCGCAATAAAATTAATATAGGCCTGAAATTGCCACTGACGTTATAGTTTCCATGAACCAAGTAAAGAAACGTCCGTACTGTAACGTATCATGTTCTGACACAAGATATAACATACCTACTGATGTAGAGATGGCACATGTCACATCTCTCAAAAATTTTCAGTAGTATTTCTATTTTATCCCTTTTATCCCATAGGAGGCATCATTATCATACACCTAGTCTGTAGAAAGCTGAGTAGGTCACAAGATACTAGGTTATTAACTGAATAAACTGAATAAAAATTGCTTTATTCATCCAAAATGATACATTTCGGCGTATGCCATCACCAGATAATCTGTCAAATATAGAATGTCACATATAACTATATACGAAATAAAAGCCAACTACAAAACCAATACTCACAGCTCTTCTAAACGAGTAAACATAAGGCACATACACTGGCAATGAACGTAACATAATATGAACGTAACCATCATGAAGAGACTGAACAAGAATCCTGGGCTGTGTACACAGTAAATAAATTTTAACACCAGATGGCGTTACGTGAATCAGAATTTACTATGTGAAACAATAATTCAGTACAGTATTTCGGATTAATAATAGTTTTTTATAAAGTATGGGTTGCTTACAAGATTCCATAATGCTTCCGCTAATAGTGAAGTAAAATATGATTTGGACACGCAGTAACGTTGCTCTGTGGCGTCACAATTTTTATATGTAGCGCATACCAAAAGTAAAATACAGAAGTAATAACAGCAAATAAGAACAAAAATACAATTTATTAAAAAGGCGGCTGTAATTTATGTGACCGAAACTACAAGATCACTGATACTACATATGGGGGAGAGAATCCAACATCACAACACATTAAGTGCATTACCTCGCCTACTTGGTCAAGAAAAAGAATCATTTGATGTCAAACAAATCCATGTATCATAGCAAAATGAACCGTCAATAGCAGCGTTTATGGCTTGTACTAGTGAGCTCACTCGCACTGTACAACAGCACAATTTGAGTAGACGAAGTGCAACCTATTACTAAACCGTTAGCATAGCAACACACAGCAACCATATGACACTGGTCAAGGAGTAAAAGACAAAAAATAAAGATTCTTATACCAACAGTTAGTGAATGCCATTAACTGAAATACTCCAAAACTCTTAAATTTGAACACCAAACGTGAGTACTGCATGTAACCAAGCCATCGTATGACATAGTGTAAAAACGTGATACATGAGTTATAATATATAAAAACTTTTATCAACGGCGAACTAATGCCATAAGGTAGACTGGTATCAGAATACTCTTACACCGAATTCTTTGTATACATGAAACTACTAAACATAGGAGGGGGCGGATGGAGAGGAATGAAGCGTAGCTGAAAGTAACCATTGCCATGATGATTTTTTTTCTTTATTGTGATTTTATTCCCCTGCCCCATACGGGCAGGGGAGGGCTGTCAGCGGCACAACCCGCTGCTCTTCAGCCGAGTGACACTACAACTAAAACAAGAATAAAATGATATATACATAAGGAGATAAAAAAGGGGAACATAAAACAGAGTAAGGGGAGAAAATGGAGGTAAAATATACACTGACATGGAGACGTTCATGGGGTACAGTTAAAAAAAGTCACCAGAAAATTAAAAACACAACTGGCGATTCTTAAAACACAGAGAAGACACTGAATGCACAGGCACAGGTTAAAAGTCGGCCACAGTAGTAAAAACACTCTGGAACAACACACTTAAAACCCACTTGGAGCACACACAATGAACAATAAAACTGCCAGGTGGGACCTGCCGAGGGAGAAGGTCAGAGAGAATGGAAAAGGAGGGGAGAGCAAGGGGCAGCTGGGAAAGCGGCGGGATGAAGAGAGGAGGGTATCAGTGGGTTCACGAAGAGGCAGGACACACGTGGGGCGGGAGAGGAAGAGAGAAGACAGGGCAGGAGGGAGCGCAGAGACATTGGAAGGAGGCACAAGAGATGGAGGGGGAGTAGGAGGGGGAAGCCGTTCAGGAGGAGGGAGGAGGAGGAGAGGGAGCCCTGAGGAGGAGGCAGGAAGATGGGGTTAGAGTTGGTAGGAAGGGTAGATGTGAGGGCGAAGCTCATCATCCGGGAGGGGTAGACGGTAGAAGTTGTGTTGGGAAAGGAGATGGAGGGTGTGGAGATGGAGAGAGGGTGGGACACAATGGTAAAGGCGCGACAACTGGTTGGGGGTTGAGAGGATGGGAGAAACCAGGGGGTGAGGGGGATCAAGGCGGCGGACAATATAGAGTGTGCGGATGTGTTCAAGGAAAAGGAGAATGTGGGGGAAGGGGATGAGGTCGTAGAGGATGCGCGTGGGGGATGGAAGGCGGATGCTGAAGGCGAGACGGAGCGCATGGCGTTCGAGGATTTGGAGGGCTTGATAGAACCAGGGAGGGGTGCCAATATGAGTTCATATGTGCAATACAAAGGCAGTGCCCAGAAATCACAACCAAAATTATGCATCCAATAGATCCTTGTAAATGTCAAAAAACCATTTACGGTTTGAAGTGATTTGTTCGTTCAGTAATTCTGTGGGTTCTTCAAACGATGTAAATAGATTTGAAGTTCTTCAAGTAAGTTTACGTCAGGGCCGGCCAGAAATTCTGCACGCGTGCGGTGCTCCTGCACATGTGCAACTTCCGGGTCACAGCGTGCAAGCCGCAGCCGTCAGCGTTCATGTAGTGCATGTTTCTACGCACAAATGTCGCTCTATCCACTTGCTGAGATACTCTGTACCGGCGCATTCTAGTGCTCTTTCCACAGCTTGCAAGCCAACCATGGGAAGGTATTTCGCGTATTAAACATTTAAAATACTTTTATAGTCTGCTTATTGAGACGTCTACTTTTATGTTAACAGTTTAACCCAGTAAGACAAGTAATACAGTTAACAACCGTGGGTTTTTATTAAAGCAGCTTGACTGACGGCACGTAAATACGCGTAATGTTTTTGATCTAGTATTTAAGAAAGAAAGAGAGCACTTAGCGACTTCCAACGAACCTTAGTCATGATATCAAATAACATTAAACCAATGCAAGGTTTCCTATAACTAATTCACGGTGCCCTCAGTTACACCCACATAACTTCTGTCTCACTCATCTCTGAACAGAATGACAACCGCAGACCTCTCGATGACCACCTGTACCATTATTGCTATATCTTTAATCAGTTCCGTCTGAAATCTGCATAATAACCGACAATAAGATGAATGTTATGTTTTATCGACTTCAGGTGAGCGTAGCCCTTCACACATTAAAAAAACCCTAAATGTTAGTATACAACAATCGGTTTAATGACCAATTTTCCTGATAATAATGTAACATGGAGCAGAAAGACGCAATAATGAACAGTTAGTAAATTATAATTTTTAATTATGAAAGGAATGAATCCAATTACGTTTATTAATAGTCATGAGAAATGATATAGTTAATATCAGGCACAAAAGCACTGCTCATTGACAAACGCAAGCAGTTGCGGGAGATTTTCATCACTGGTGCTTGATTGAAACGACTGAGAACATAGATCTTCCGTTCTTTGCTTTTCCAGAGTAGCTGCCATTTCGCAGTACTTCTCTGTTAAAGTTACGGTCACCAGGGGTAAACGAGACTGGGTATGTTGCGCCCTTGCTTGCACCACATTAACAGGGAATAGGAGCCGCCGCCTTTCATTTAGGACAAATGTCTAATAACAGATGTCGCTGTCGCTCGCTGTCGCACACGTGCGCACATGTGCAGCACTTCCGCACGTCTGCACACTGTGCAGCGTTTGGCCGGCCCTGGTCTACGTCTATGCTTTTAGATTCAGTGTGTAAGACGGACATCGCACTTTCAGTAGGCCCCAGAGAATAAGTCACACTTGCCAAGCGACATCTAAGTGCAGTTACGTTCTTGTAATTGTGCTCTCTGTACCTGGTTTTAAAATCATGCTCTCTCTGTTTCACAAAACTCACATTTAATTTTGTAAACGTCTGACACTGGAAATTTTTGCACTTCTTAGTCTTCAGACTTGGTAGGATGGACTTGAGAAAGTACTGGCAATTCGTTCACAGGACTGAAGTTATCGCACAGAGCACGTATGATGTTATGCTCGTCAAAAATAGCTTTACCAATACCGCGGATCAACCTTTCCGTATAGCAATTGCCTATAACTTTTTACGCTATAATTTCAGTTTCTCTGTTCATGTAATCCCTGTCCAGGTTTAGCTTTGCTAATGTATGAAAGACTGTATGAAGAAATGCCCGTTTGTGTGTGTGTGTCTGTGTTCGTGCGTGTGTGTGTGTGAGAGAGAGGGGGGGGGGGGGGATGCGGTGGCACGAATCCACTCCAGTTATTGTCTTTGAAGTAGTAGGTTTTAGAAAACTACCTGAACCAAAGCTGGTGCCTTCCCTTGTAAGTTTCAAATCAAGGTGATTGCGGCATCATAAACTGAATATTACTATGCAATTGATTAAGATTGTCAGCAAGCTTAATCACATCACGCTCATCACCTCCATGTAGGATCAACATATCATCAACACATAAATCAGAGTACTATTGGCACCTGATGTACTATTCTTGAAAAAATTCCTCTCTAAATTGTTTTTGAAAATGTCAGTCAAATGACCTGGCAGATAGTGGTCCATAGTAAGGTCATGTTTTTGAAGGTATGTTTTGTTATTAAAAGTAAAGTAATTGGAAGAAAGAGACAGACGTATTAATTCCAACAGTACAAGTATTTTACCAGGACGCATTTTTCTATACAACAAAAGATTTGTAAGTCTTATCTGCAGGGTCTGCTAAGTCGGAATGTCCGTGTATAGATTGGTGATATCCAGCGAATCCACAACAGCATAACAGCCTCGCAAATACCGTAAAGGCTGAAACACACAGAGACTTCCCCACGCGGAAGAAACGTAAGTCCGTCCTACGCACGTCAGTAGACCAGGAAGTGTAAAAAGTTTCAACATCATGCGTTTACATAATTAAATGTTGGTTTTGTGAAAGTGTCTGGTTCTGAAATCATTACCTGTCATATGTATAGAATAGACAGGTCATGATTTGAGCCGGCCGGAGTGGCCGTGCGGTTCTAGGTGCTACAGTCTAAAGCCGGGCGACCGCTACGGTCGCAGGTTCGAATCCTGCCTCGAGCATGGATGTGTGTGATGTCCTTAGGTTAGTTAGGTTTAATTAGTTCTAAGTTCTAGGTGACTGATGACCTCAGAAGTTAAGTCGCATAGTGCTCAGAGCCATTTGAACCATGATTTCAGGACCAGGTGTTATAGGATTGTAAGTGACGATGGCTTTATGGAACAAAGTTTTTATGTGTGAGTTTAGGCAATTAGTTATGAGAACTTTCCCATTTTAAAGGTCGTATCGCAAAAAGATTACTGTAACAGAAATCTGTTAACAGACACTCTCCCATTGAAACTGAAAGTGTTAATCGGTAGTCAGATACTACATGAAACTGTTAACCCACCACTAATATTCACATGCCGTAGTTTGCGATCCTTTGTTTGCTTCGCCACGCAGAAGGAGAAATCGGAAATGTTAAGGAATTCGGCCACACATGATACGGTGCGTTGCTGTGTGCTTAATGTAGATGCATTAGGATTCGAGCATTTAGAGTAGCTGAGTCCACCAGAAATTTTAAAACCTAAAGTCTGCGAAAAAGAAATAATATGCACCTTTCGTTAAGTATCTTTAACGTCACACGGAGGTCCTTAGAACGCGCCTGACATGCTTTAAAGAAAATATAATAATTCTAAATCAACATCGCTAACCTGGATTTGAGGCTAGCACCTCTCATTTGGAATTCGAAGGTATTTTTCTGCACCATTTTGCTCAGGTTAGAGAAAGGAAATGATCTCACCGATAGAGACGAAGATGATAATCGGTCTCAGGGTAAATAAGAGAGGAATGAACTGCATTTTCCACAGATTCTTCCACTGTGTCAGCTTGTGATCTGATCAGAAGAGTGGGTGCATAAATTGTCCCTGAACAGTTCATTTATTTTATTTTCACTTCCACTCCAGTGATTATATTATTAGAATTAAATTACGGAAGTTAATTAGCAACGCGCCAACGGGTGTACATTGTGCCATTTGTTTCAGAGTAGATATGCGTAACAACAACATTTTGAAAATGAAATACTTTTATCTAAAAAGGCCTTGATGCGCAATACGTCTGTAATTGTCAAAATTAAACGGATTTTTAATTAACGAAAATAAAAAGCAGTAGAGAAAATTTTAATGTCGTTACTGTTCTCACGTAACATCCCCGTCGAAGGCCATGTGTCACAGTTAAACGAAAAGATCTAACATTATTTCAGCTCATCTATCCTAAAAAAATTTAGAACTAATTTTCGGACACATTGCTAACATTCTCGTACATGCTATTCCGCATCTTCAATAAATTGTACAAAACGCATTTTTTAAATTATTCCATCAGAGTAGTATTTAATTCTTTTTTTGTGTTACGCTGGTGGTTTTAGGCATGGCTCACATTCAAGCACTACCACGATCGAAACTAATAGTGTTAAAATGGATATGTTGAGTTTCAGTAGCCGGCGTCGGTGGCCGTGCGGTTCTGGCGCTGCAGTCCGGAACCGGGCGATTGCTACGGTCGCCGGTTCGAATCCTGTTTCGGTCATCGATGTGTGTGATCTCATTAGGTTAGTTAGCTGTAAGTAGTTCTAGAGGACTGATGACCCCAGATGTTAAGTCCCATAGTTCTCAGAGCCAAATGAACGATTTTTTTAAGTTTCTGTGGAAAATACATCTAAAGGCTTGTATCGCCTGAAAATAAGCCATGATTGAAACTGGATGTAGAAAGTAAAATGACATACAAAAGAATAAATGGCAACTATGTTGGAATAGACGATATTAATGAAATAAATGTTGACGAAATGTGTACGTGTGCTGGTTTTCGCACGCAACAGTGGCAGATTTGTGCACGACGGAATTGCAATTTGTAAAGCTGTTGTGTGGGAAAGGATCATCGAAAGACAAAGTGGAGGGCGTACAAAGAGCGGCCGGGACGTTCGCACGCTCCTCGTTTGCCGGGCGAGCGGACGGCTCCGTCAACAAGCCCTTTCATGCGCCGCCACCGCACTCTCCAGCCGAATTTTGACGTCCTCTCTGTCGTTAAAGGCAAAAGCAATAAGCCGGAGAAACGCTCGTTACCGCTGGCTGACTTGTCCACTCGAGCTGCGGGCTGTGTTTTACTGGAGACCAGATGTCGCCCGCCGGCCCGGGGCACAATGGGCGCGCCACACGTGACCCGCAATCGAGCGTGTAATTGTGTCGCATGGGAATAACAGACAGCCGAGGGCGCGCTCCTGATTGTTTCTGCGTATTCCCATCTCGAGCGCCGGAGGGGTGCGGCGCGGTAGGTGACAAGCCCGTGGCTAACTGACCTAGCTGATGCGTCCGCTCCCGATCGGCTTCCGTTAATGAGGAACCTGTAGCCGGAGCCGAAGCAAATTAATAGGCAGCTGCCAGCCGAGTTGTAACGCTGAATACAGCTGCCAGCGCGGCGTACACAATATTCAATATTTGAACGGAATACGGCGCGCTGACGCTAAGCCCTTCGGGAAATCGCGTTGAGCCGCAGGGATTTCTGAAAGTGTTTGTGTGTTTCAGTTGTATTTCACACCTGCGGCGTTTATTGACGATAGTAATTTTTTTCAGTAGTTGGATGTCACTGGGTCCACCACCTCCACGTGATTAATAAACATGGTCCTTTCCGTTTACAGTTTTTGGCAGCTATTTTTTTTATTGCGATTTCAGTTTCGAGTATTACTCATTTCAAGCACCTGGAACGATACTACATACAAGTACATACAGCGATTCAGAAAAATAAGCATATTTTCTATATAATATACCATAAACGGTGATCGAGCGGTACTTATAAATATCTGATGCAGTTTTTTTCTGTATTGTTATTTCATCTCCCTCGCCCCAAATGGACAGGTAAGTGGGCTGCTAGCGGCACAACATTTCGCTTTACATCCAAACGCTTTGAAAATGTAAATAAAGACGAAAAATACGATTAAAAAATGAAACATTTTACAGAGTTTTTAAAATATATAAAAAAAATTTCTGTGCTTACATTACGTTAAAATTGTTGATTTCGTTTGTAATTTAAATTAAAATCGAAGAAGTAAAGATAAAAATACTTTGCAGAATCGGTGATGATCCTTTAAAAAGGAGCGCTGCATTTTCACTAGGGAGCTGAAGGATCTGCACAGCCATAAAACAGTCATTAATCCGAACAATAATCTAGCATGAACGGTATCCAACGGATGGCGCACCCAAGCAAACACTAGATAATAACAACTGCAGTAACAAAAAATGTATTGCAAAACTCAAGGTCGAGGCGTATTACCTACTAAGTGGAAATGAGTGAAAGGAGGAGAACGCGTTGCTAGAAGATATTTGCTGCTACTAGGAGTAGTCGTGCACAGAAATCTGGATGTCACTTCTCGAGATGTGAGCGTGACGACAGCACCAGATGGGGATAGACACATAACACTAGGCAGCTGATGGAAATGGAAACGATTGGGCGTGAATCAGCGAGTAGTTACGTTGCGCTGTGGTCGTGTTCTTCATTAAAATATGGGCCAAATTCCACATCTGGATCGTTTCACACGGGGAAGAATCGTTGGTAAACTGGAAGAACGGAAAGACGTGACGAGCCTAGATTATGAGTTTTATTGCTCACAGCATAGTTTCACATAGCTGGTGAGCGTTCCGAAACACGAGCACTGCTGCGCGAAGGAGAGAAGGTGGTTGACCACGGTGGACTACAGCAGCCACACTTAACAGAGCTGGCAGGCACGTAATTTCTTGCTCCACTGTGGCACGCCTATTGCATGGGTGTGATTTCTCTGACCGACGATCGGTACGTTGTGTTTCGTTGACAGCTGTACATCGGCCACATCGTTTATGATGGTGCCAAGAGCATAGGAACTCGACCAACGGAGAACGGGGACAAGTGCTCTTCTCGGATAGTAACGGATTCAGTGTGAGTATTGATTCTCGACGTACCGTCATATGACGAGAGGCGGAAACAGGAAAAGCATCCAGGTACACCGTCAAACATGATCGTCTTAGTAGTCCAGGTGTTATGGTGTGGGGAGTCATTACGCTGAATGGGCATGTTGACCTCCATATCTTTGAACACAACACACTTACCAAGCAACGTGAGTAGGCCATCAGTGAGCATTCTGGACGAGTTAACGGCGTTATCTCATGGTCAATGGTAAAATAAAGGAAGAGGGGGGCAGTATTAGCTTACACATGTAGTGTAAGGTTACCCTCTGGGCCACTTATATTCTAGATCAGCCCCATTCCCCTCACCCCTGGGAAGCCACTGGTAATTGATCAAGATCATCCAGGGGGATCACCACACACCTTAGATGAGTGGTATATTCTCGATATTGGTCTTGTGATATAAAATTAGCGGTCTCTCGTCACATTATCTCTCTCAGCCACTGGGCCACTAAGACCACAATTAATTAGGGATAAACCGAATGGACAAATATGATTCAAGCTTCCCATCGTCTCCCTTATCATCCTTTATAACTAGTTCAACTGTGTAGGCCTCTTTATTGGCGGTTGTGAGCCTCGTGGGGGAGAGTTTCAGGTTGGTTACAAATTTCTGGATTATAAACAGTCATTTACTCTCTGTAGTTCAACTACGAAAGCCTAGGCAGTTGCACTCTGTACTGAAAGGGTTATATAAATAATATAAAATACATAGTTGTGGTTTATTCCCTATCGCTCCATTAACGACTTAAAATCCCTGTTGTAAAATTCACCTTCATGGTCGGTCTGCTGGTTGAACCCTTTATTCAATCATGAGTATTGTCTTATATCCACGATACCGGCCTGCCCTAAATCCTCCTAACCGTGTATCACTGCTCGTCTGCACTTGAACTTTACAAGCAGGCCAGTGGAATTCACAGACCGCCGAACCCACTTTTCTTCATTAATGCTTCTTTCCTGAAGTTCCAAGATAATTCACTTGGGCTTTATTCCCTGCTGTGACTGATACTACCAGTACCCACAGCCGGTCTATGATTTCATCAACATAAAATATATATACACACTCCTTTGAATGTGAATATCGACCTCTTGGCCTTCGTTATGTTCGCCACGTAACACTGGTCTTATAATGTTAACATATTTGCTACTGTTTCTGCTTTTAAATCGTCCTATTATCGTCCTGTTACAGCATTGTGTCACATATGTGGTTAGTTATATGTAATATTTCAACATATGGTCTCTTTTGGGAGATACGTTTTGCGGTTCATCATGTGTCCACTCAAACTCCCTTTCTTCACCGTGTATGGTGTACTTCGTTAGCATTCCCAGAATATGCAAATAAACTCAACTGACCCTATACGTCATATCTAATTCGCTACTATTGCGACAGTTGATGCAATTGGTGCTATTATATCATTCCTCGCCCTCTTCTTCTTCTTCTTCTTCTTCTTCTTCTACCACTACTACTACTACTACTGCTAATACTACTACCATCTGACACTGCCACAGTCACAGAGAGCTCTTTAATATCTACTGTAACTCCTCTAAATGCTTAAGAGAGAGACAGTTCGCAATCCAGTTGCCCCAGTTTTAAGAGTTGGAGCTTCCAATGAATGTCTCTCTGTGCTTCTACGACCTTCCATTTTGTCGAAGATATTGAAAGGGTTATGTTTCGGTACACTACATTTTATGAAAAATCTCATGGAAATTTCATTTATATCGGCCCACATTTAAATTACTACTTTTATCAATAATCAGAAAACCATACCGCGAACTATTTCAGCAATCCCCACATATGGTGACGAATTCATTGAATCACATATCTGTTCCTGTTTGAGCTCGGTAAATATACTTTAAATTCAGATTTTTCTGTCAGAAAGTTATTATAAGGTTCACAGTATCGTGAACCAATTGCTTTGGCATCCTTAAGTTTGACTGACTCAAACAGAATACATGGACTTGCATATGGCGGCCAAAGAAAAATACTTTCAGATCTCATCGTGGTCGTCGTCAAATATTAATACACTGATTGGCTTCAATTTTTCAGGCTGTGAAATATCTCTTGCATTACTCCCTCAATGCTGTGCAATATCTCATGCAATAGCTGATATTCTGGCTGCAACAGAGAAACTGAAAAAAACATGTACATGCGTGAAGCGGAGTTTGAGGATGTGTTAACAGTGACAGAACATGAGTCTTCATACAATGTGAAAGCCTTATAATTTAAGTGTGTAAGTTATTCCGACGTAATGCGCCATTCGTCTTCTTCCTTGGCTTTCCAGCATCATCATTGCAGGACACGTCGGTTACTACAAGACTCTTGTGAAGGGGATGTTCCGTCCACTCAGTCACGATGATGACTGTAGCTCCTGAACCTTTTATTTATAAACACTTCAATATTGCACGGTATGTGAACAGACGTAAATGTGATCGGAGTTCTGTGTATATAATTGGCACTCTTGGCTCATACATTTCTACCTTTACCATGGCGCAGCATGAAGCGTAGAGCTGAGTGACAGTTTCTTCCGATGGACACAGAGTTTGGCGAGCAGACTCCATCAGTTCACTCCACAATGTCTCGCAGAATCGGTGGAAATATGATTGCCACCTTACTTGACAGTCTGCAATAAACTTTCCAGACCAACTTGTCTACATTAGTTTCCTAAGCGTCTGTTCCTGCAGATTTACGCACTCTATGCAGTTAAATATTTTAATTGTTCCAGGGAAGTGCCTTACGGTTACCATATGATTCCCCAGCAGTTATGATGGCGAATGTACGTTGTCGTGGAACAATGCTGAAATAGACATTGATTTGTCACATAGTCTATATCATTGTTCCATGGATAATATCACATTATTATCACAAAAATGTGAATTTTCAAATGCAACAAATTGGTGCAGCTACCAGTCAGATAAAGTGTCGACACTGATGCGTTTACAGTATGTGTCGTTTAAACTGTAGCTAACGTCAAACAACATAATTACTACGTCATGTGGGTTTTTCACCTCACCTGCTGCTCCAGTTGCTACTATGGGTCTCAACATTTTAGCCCTTAGCAGGTTCTCCCACGACCAGGTGAACTATTCATTGATAGCTGTTCATATACATTATTTGCAGCTGTGTATGCAATTTTTAAAAAGTAAAGCCGAATGCGCTGGCTTCTGTTGCCAGTTCATCGTCAGAGCGAGCAAGGTTATAATCATTTGTGGAGCAACAGTGCTGTTTTTTGACTTACGTGAGTGGAGTGAGCGGGCACTGTGAGAGCCACTGATGCGCCCACCATTACCTTGCAGATTATGTTAAACAGTGAGTGTACAACTTAAGTATATTCCAGAAAACGACATAGCATAGACATTCTGGATATTCCTAAATATGTCGCGACAATTCAGCTGGAGGACTGTGGCTTCCAAGATGGTGAGAACCGACTTGCTACTGCCTATTCCACGTTCGAGTGGCTGAAATCACGAAATATTTGTAAAGTGCTTCTGTACATACATAGGAAACTGACTGTTACAGTTTACTGCTGTTCCCTACACAGCTTATACAATGAAGCACCAAAGAAACTGGTATAAGCACATGTTTTCAAATACAGAGGTATGTAAACAGGCAGAATACGGCGCTGCGATCTGCTATAAGACAAGTGTCTGGCTCAGCTGTTAGATATGTTACCACTGCTACAATGGCAGGCTATCAAGATTTAAATGAGTTTGGACGTGGTGTTATAGTCGGCATCCGAGCGATGGGACCGAGTGAGTGTACCGTGAATACCAGGAATCAGATAAAACATCAAATCTCCGATATCGCTGAGGCTGTAAAAGATTCTGCAAGAACGGGACCAACGACGACTGAAGAGAATCGTTAACCGTGACAGAAGGGCAATCCTTCCGCAAAGTGATGCAGATTTCAGTGCTGGGCCAACAGCAAGTGTCAGCATGCAAACCATTCGATGAAACATCATCGATACGAGCTTTCGGAGCCAGAGGCGCACTCGTGTACACTCGGTGACTGCACGACACAAGACTTTATGCCCTGCCTGGGCCCGACAACTCCGACGTTGGACTGTTGATGACTGGAAACAGGTAGCCTGATCCGACGAGTTTCGTTTCACATTGTATGGAGCGGATGGACGTGTACGGGTATGGAGACAACCTCATGAATCCATGGACCCCGCATGTCAGCAGGGGACTGTTCAAGGTAGTAGAGGATCTGTAATGGGGTGGGGCGTGTGCAGATGGAGTGGTATGGGACCCCTGATACGTCTAGATACGACTCTGACAGGTGCAACGTACGTAAGCATCCTACCTAATCACCTGCAACCATTGTGCATTCCGACGTACTTGGGCAATTCCAGCAGGAGAATTCGTCACCTCACACGTCCATAATTTCGCTGACTGGCTCCAGGAACACTCTTCTGAGTTTAAACACTTCCACTGGCCACCAAACTACCCAGACATGAGCATTATTGAGCATATGTGGGGTGCTTTGCAACGTGCTATTCAGAAGAGATC
Organism: Schistocerca gregaria; assembly: GCF_023897955.1. NCBI lineage: Eukaryota > Metazoa > Arthropoda > Insecta > Orthoptera > Acrididae > Schistocerca > Schistocerca gregaria. Next base: position 85,642,062 of record NC_064931.1, on the reverse strand, counting down.
TCCACCGCCTTGTACTCTTACCGATTTATGGACAGTCCTGCAAGATTCACGATGTCAGTTCTGTGTAGCACTACTTCGAACATTATTCGAGTCCATGCCACGTCGTGTTGCGGCACTTCTGCATGCTCATGGGGGCTCTCCACGAAATTAGGCAGGTGTAATAGTTTCTTTGGCTGCTCAGAGTACCTCTGCTATGCGATACTTCACACAGACTTAAGTTACTGTCTCGAGTGTTTAAAAATGATATATTTCTTTCTGCGTATGAGCCATTCTGTAAACATTACGATGTGACTGAACGATTCCATATTGATGGTTCTCCTCCCATTAAACTCCACTGTGTTGGTTGTAAAATGTAAAACAATAACAAATTATTTTTCTACTCAAGGTAATTCTTTTTAATAATATATGTGTGTAGCAAGAATGTAACAAATGGTTCAAATGGATCTGTGCACTATGGAAGTTAACTTCTGAGGTCCTCAGTCCCCAAGTATGTAACACTCTACCGACTAAGCAGCAACTGTTATATAAACAAGACACATGTGTGTCTCACAAGGTAGCTAGACAGGAGATAGGCGGGGCCAGCTGATGAAAGAAACAGCTCTGTAGAAAACACACTGTGCTTTACTAATCTTTTATATACAAATTTCATTGCATTGTGGTAGTACAAAATTTGTAAAAATGTTGGCACCTCTAGTTCGGCCTATATGGCGTTCAAGCCAAACGTGACATTACCCACATAGGATTTCCCTTTGTGAACTCACCATCTACAGTCTTGACTGGTCCTATAGTTACACACTTTGGCACAAGGGCTATATAATAATTCATACACTGCTCCACTTGGTTCACCATAACACTGTTTTGACCAAATAGCCTATGAACTCATAGCAACTGGCTGCCAGTGGCGTAATCTTTCTGTAGCTTTTGATATTGCACAGTTCGTATCACCTAATTTCACAACACCTCGATGCTTTAAGTTATTATTCAGACCCCATGAAGTTAACTCCAAGATGTCCCCGCCAAATATGTCAGCTATGGCGACTTTACATCCTAACACTTGAACTTCAATAGGTGTATGGGATGGATCATCGTCGTCCATCATCTTATTCTTCATACAGCCCATCATAATACTCCTGTATTCTTACTCATACCATGAATATTGGACTTCATAATCAACGCACCGAGCGTTTTTCAATTTTAGTAGCCACAACAGATCCAGGCCCACATTTACACGTACAGACCTACACACAGTGACGTTGTATGAGCTTGAAAACAGACGTACTCTTGATGGTTGACGTGTCTGCAGTTCTGTGAGCTGTGGCAGCTCCAACGGCAGCGGTTGCTACTGCTGCTGCTGAAGCAGCTGTGTCAGACGTACAGTAAAGTTGAACGACGGTGGCTGTTGCAGTGGTAAAGTATAGCTGACTGACACCAGGTTGAAAAAGTCAGGAAGACCGTCTGCAGGCTGCTATTGTGGCATTGCGTCCAGTAGTATGCCAGTGTACTCATCCATGAGTCCTGCTGCTATTAGTTCGGGATCATGGTGCTCTGCTGGAACAATAACAAACCGTAAGGATATATTTGGATACATATTTCTTACTGACAATAACAGTTATTTTATTATTTGATACTTACTTCCAAATCTAACAGTAATTCCTTTCGAACCTGGCGGAACTAGTTGTCCCTGCTGCTGTTGCTGGCTCTTCATCATTCTCTCACTATGTACATCATCTAGAATGAGGAAGGGGGCTTGGGCAGCTGGATTCGTTGTACAATAAATGTAAGAGTGGGAATATCTCGTTTGCTACTGTTGGCGTGGGGAAGGGAACGGGATTCAAATGGTTCAAATGGCTCTGAGCACTATGGGACTTAACATCTGAGGTCATCAGTCCCCTACAACTTCGAACTGCTTAAGCCTAACAAACCTAAGGACATCACGCACATCCATGCCCGAGGCAACCGTAGCGGTCGCGCGGTTGCAAACTGAAGCGCATAGAACCGCTCGGTCATACTGGCCGGCGAACGGGGTTCCTCTGGACGACATTTATCAATACCCAGTGGCTCCTCAGGGGGAGGGGGGCGGGGTGATCTTAAATATAAGTCGCTGTCGTGGGTAGCCCAATACCCCCATATCTTATCAATGACCTTGAGGTTAGGACGTTATATCATCCAGAATGCATACTGTTAACTTAGAAACTTCGTTTGACACTGTACTTCGTCCGCTTGGGAGTCTTTTCGGGTGCGGGTTCTGTGGTGTCACCGCCAGACACCACACTTGCTAGGTGGTAGTCTTTAAATCGGCCGCGGTCCGGTAGTATACGTCGGACCCGCGTGTCGCCACTATCAGTGGTTGCACACCGAGCGCCGCCACACGGCAGGTCTAGAAAGACTTCCTAGCTCTCGCCCCAGTTGTACAGCCGACTTTGCTAGCGATGGTTCACTGACAAATTACGCTCTCAATTGCCGAGACGATAGTTAGCATAGCCTTCAGCTACGTTATTTGCTACGACCTAGCAAGGCGCCATGATCAGTTTCTATTGATATTGTAAATCATGTACCATCAAGAGCGACGTTCGTCATTAATGGATTAAAGTTAAGTATTCCACCAGTTACGCCCGTTTCTCTCAATTCTAATTCCCTTGTCATGTTCCAGACCTCACGCCAGCCTGCGTGAGCTGAGACGCGTGCATTTCGGCCTCCTTTAGGAACACGGTTGGCTCTCCTGCCAACCACAACAGATTCAGCTCCGACTTACGGATATCAGTTTCAACCGCATCGAACGGCGCAGATGGAACAGTTCTTGTAACGAGAGGATAATCGACGAATTGACTGGCCAGCCCGTTCCGCGTGACTTAAATCCCATCAGACACGTGTAATGTGACGTATTGTAGCACGTCCACATGCACCAACGACCAGCCTAGCGCGTCGATCGCGTAGATGGAGGAATGGAACGCCCTACCACATCAGCTCCTTACCAAGCTTGTGGCCAGCTTGAGAGTACGTTGCACAGAATACATTGCTGTTCGTGGTGATCACACACCCTATTAAGAATCAGTCATCTCTCGCCTTTTGTAATGCTCGTAGAACCAAAATAAATAGCGGTGACATCTTTGTAATTATTGTCTGTGACTAACAGTGCCATTTCTATTTGTCTCTTTGCGCATGTATTTCACTTGCCTTCTATACTGTAGTAGCAGTTCTTTCTATGTATGGTCCAAGTTTCATCGAGCTATGTTACTTGACAGGACTCATCGTGAGAAACTTTTGCACACCAGTGATTTTCTCCACGTTACTATTGTCCAGTTTGGCAACTGAATAACAAATGTGACAGATGGTCACTATGTACTATATAGACGACTTCAAAGACAGTGTGACCCTAGCGATGTAATGATAGTAAACCGAGTGGATATACAGTTTAGCACGTCTAAAAAAAGAAAAGATTCCGGGGCGGATAAATAAAAATATAGAAACGTTAAGATGGTGCTTTTACTGCTTCATAGTATCCCTCCCACTCGAGCAAAGAACGTGCATACAGCCTTGTGAAGCAGCCAGAAAAGTCCTTCTTTGGAATGTTGTCCTATTTCTGAGTCATATTATCTTGAATGTCGGTTATGTTGCCAAGCGCTGAGACTTCTCCTGAGTTTCTGCTCTTTGACGTTTTGTGGTAAGTTAGTATTGATAAAACCAAGTATTGACATCCGTAATGATTTTTCCAAGAAGAGAAAGTAGCGGCAGGGATATACTCGGCATTATTTCGTTTCGCGAGTCTACGTGTGCAGGACAAACTTTGCACATATTTTTCTGTTCCTCAAAACATTCTGAAGATTCTTTTTTTTATTCATTCTTGTGACTGGAGGTGTGGAGCTTTCGGCCGTTCACTTATGTAAGAAAGTGCGACAATTTCAGTCGTCGTTATGATATTATTTATTGTGTGGCTTCCAGTTTCGGTACTTCAATGCGCCATCTTCAGGCCTTAGCTGATACTGAAGGGTTAACACAATCTGTATGCACGATGCATCAGTGGCCAACCTCTATAACTGATTTTTGCAGACTACCTGTAACAGTGATGCTGATAGTCTATGGTTCGAGAGACAACATCGCGGTTCTCAACTTCTGTAGCTTCCTATCTTCTTCCTGAAGGCCCCTTGAATTCATCTCATCATTAACATTTTGCATCCATCTTCTAGGTTTCTTTAAAGTCTTCTTCGCTCACTTCGATTCCTCTTTTCCATGTGTTGGAGATGTCGATACCTAGAAAATATTTTGCTATCTATGACATCGAGAATAATGTCTTTTTCTTCTATAATTTCCGGTAATGTTTAATTTCTGACGTGTTATAGTCTGGAGGTGCGACAACTTCTTCACCAAAATATATTTCCTCCTTTTTGCTTAGCTTCCATATGTCAGTTCCTTACGTAGTGATACTCCATACGACTGAGTTTTACAGCCAGATCTTCGTTTTCCTTGTAATTTTGTCACTCAATAAAATGGAGATAAGGAGACCCATTACCCTTTAACCTTGCCTAATTTTATTTTTGATATCTTGTGTGCTTCTTCAATTTGTTGTAAAAGTGAGATCCAAGTATTTAAATGTACACACATTTTTAATTTTGCGGAATCCCACATATTAAGTCTTCTTCTTAATCTTCAGCCACTACCATGCATACCTTCTATTTTGCGTTTCTTGGCAGGTCCCATTTTGGGTATTCTTCGTGCAGTTTCCTGAACAAATAAATGGTGTTTTCTTTCTCTCCTGCTGTCAGGACTTCGTCATGGACGAAGAGTAAAGTATACAGTATTTCTTGTCCTACAGGGATTCCTATTCATCGACAATTAACAAGGCTTCTTCTAAGTATGCTTTAAATATAGTCGATGTTAATGAGCGCCCTTGTCTTAGACCTCTACTTACGGATAATTCTTGGGAAAGTTTGTGAGACATTTTAACCGTATCCTCGTAAAACTCTTATTACCTCGTACATACCTAGTACTGACACCAAGATTTTTCTTTACTACCTACAGCTTACTTATTTGGACAGTATGGTACGCCTTCTCCAGGTCAAGAAATGTTAAGTGAACCGCCATTCCCCTTTCTAGTCTCTTTTCAATGAGGTGTTTAAAAATGAATATGCCACCTGTACATTAGGGACCCTCTGTAAACCAGCTTTCGTCCTCTGATTCCGTTATTTCTGCTTCTATTTTATGCTGGATTACTTAACATTTTCATTAGATGTGAATTACTGACAGGTAAACATTATTTTTTCAGTATGAGAACTTGCAATTAAAATGACATCGATCAGTGTCAGAAAGTCTTACGGTACCAAAGATGTAAAAATTACTACTGACTTCTGACTATAACACCAAGGCAATATTTCCAGTTCAATATTTTCTCGACAGAAAATACACTAAAATCTCGATCAACAATTAAATTTTCCTTTTTTCAGACAGGTAGCTCAAGAAAAGAACTAGATTTCTCATAAATAGCTAGAAGTTCCCTAGTGAGGACCTGCAGACTTTCACAAGCACAGGAGAAATATTCTGCAATAAAAAAGCAAAAAATATGTTTCCAGGTTCTGCACACAAAAACTCCTTAATATTTTTGGCTTTGTATTCAACTTTTACATATGCCGCAGTTTATCTCTTTCCCATGTTGACTCTACATGAAAATGATGTGAGCCTATCACAACTTGTATTCAGTTTCCCTATTCCTGTCGTTTCGTGGTTTTCAATGAAATGCAAAACATGTCTCTCTTCATAATTCTCCAGATCTTCTGAAAATACAAGAAGCTCCTATAACTTTTCTTCAATCCCAATGTTCTTATGAAAAAACATGTGTTGTACTCTTCTTCTGTTTCATTCTAGAATGCCTGTCTATTACTCTTGTTCTGTTTCCTTCTAGACTGCCTGTCTACAACCCGAGTCTCTCGTACGGATATGTACCCTTCTTACTCCAATAACCACAGCCTCGTCTGTTTGGGACCCCCTTACACATCATGTAACAAACTCAGTTGAAGTGCACTTCCCCTTCAATCCAGGTGCAGCCAATCCAATTGCAATGACAGACAGATATGAGATATAAGACTTCGCTATAATCAACACACGCAGCCCTTTATTTATACTAATTACTTCTGTGTCTGCCCAGTGCCTTTCACAGTGCTGCAAAATCGCCCACAAAGTTCTCTCGTGTTGCTTATTCTACACTCCTGGAAATTGAAATAAGAACACCGTGAATTCATTGTCCCAGGAAGGGGAAACTTTATTGACACATTCCTGGGATCAGATACATCACATGATCACACTGACAGAACAACAGGCACATAGACACAGGCAACAGAGCATGCACAATGTCGGCACTAGTACAGTGTATATCCACCTTTCGCAGCAATGCAGGCTGCTATTCTCTCATGGAGACGATCGTAGAGATGCTGGATGGAACGGCTTACCATGCCATTTCCACCTGGCGCCTCAGTTGGACCAGCGTTCGTGCTGGACGTGCAGACCGCGTGAGACGACGCTTCTTCCAGTCCCAAACATGCTCAATGGGGGGACATATACGGAGATCTTGCTGGCCAGGGTAAGTGAATTACACCTTCTAGAGCACGTTGGGTGGCACGGTATACACGCGGACGTGCATTGTCCTGTTGGAACAGCAAGTTCCCTTGCCGGTCTACGAATGGTAGAACGATGGGTTCGATGACGGTTTGGATGTACCGTGCACTATTCAGTGTCCCCTCGACGATCACCAGAGGTGTACGGCCGGTGTAGGAGATCGCACCCCACACCATGATGCCGGGTGTTGGCTCTGTGTGCCTCGGTCGTATGCAGTCCTGATTGTGGCGCTCACCTGCACGGCGCCAAACACGCATACGACCATCATTGGCACCAACGCAGAAGCGACTCTCATCGCTGAAGACGACACGTCTCCATTCGTCCCTCCATTCACGCCTGTCGCGACACCACTGGAGGCGGGCTGCACGATGTTGGGGCGTGAGCGGAAGACGGCCTAACGGTGTGCGGTACCGTAGCCCAGCTTCATGGAGACGGTTGCGAATGGTCCTCACCGATACCCCAGGAGCAACAGTGTCCCTAATTTGCTGGGAAGTGGCGGTGCGGTCCCCTACGGCACTGCGTAGGATCCTACGGTCTTGGCGTGCATCCGTGCGTCGCTGCGGTCCGGTCCCAGGTCGACGGGCACGTGCACCTTCCGCCGACCACTGGCGACAACATCGATGTACTGTGGAGACCTCACGCCCCACGTGTTGAGCAATTCGGCGGTACGTCCACCCGGCCTCCCGCATGACCACTATACGCCCTCGCTCAAAGTCCGTCAACTGCACATACGGTTCACGTCCACGCTGTCGCGGCATGCTACCAGTGTTAAAGACTGCGATGGAGCTCCGTATGCCACGGCAAACTGGCTGACACTGACGGCGGCAGGTGCACAAATGCTGCGCAGCTAGCGCCATTCGACGGCCAACACCGCGGTTCCTGGTGTGTCCGCTGTGCCGTGCGTGTGATCATTGCTTGTACAGCCCTCTCGCAGTGTCCGGAGCAAGTATGGTGGGTCTGACACACCGGTGTCAATGTGTTCTTTTTTCCATTTCCAGGAGTGTATTCCATCCAATACATCTTTAATGTCACAGTGTAAGTCCTTAGATAGACTGTTTCATACTCATCTCACTATGATCACCTGATCTTTGTCATCAAAATTTTTGGACGAGGCCCCTATGTTATCTGTTACCTGGCGAAGTTTGGCATTAGATTTAACTGAGCTTGTGATTGCATATTATACACCTATCTTTTCTACAGCATCTGACCAACACCAGTACAGTGACAGCTAACGTTCCAGAGATATCGTTACAAGTACAATGTTTCCCGAATTCGATTCATTTTAGAACGATACAATGACAACAATAACAATTAAGTGAACATTACGTACTCCTGCAGCAAACAGAAAGAGGTTGCGGCAGAGAAACCCTTAACTTTGGCTTGAAAACAAGAAGTTTATTACTGGTCGTCTTCATTTCTACCGAAAACCTGGGTAAATGTGTGCTGCAGAGTTACATAAACTTACCTGAAGATAGAAAAAGACATGCTCCCCAAAGCAAACTTTTCTCTATATTCTGCCACTAGATGGGTTGAACCGTTGCTTTCAAACAACTGCAACGACGGATTTCGTGAGATATTTAATGTAATGTGACGTCAACGTTACAACGCCAACTTTATGAAACAGTAGCCTACGTGAGGTTCGTGAATGAACTCCATACCGTGCGCAGGTGGTGGGGTTTAAAATATAATTATGAGAGTGTGGAGCTGCAGTAATTAGATGGGGGATGGACGGCGTGTTAAATCCCCGTCTGCTCATCCAGATTTAAGTTTCCCGTGATTTTAATAATCAGGGACGTTTCCTTTGAAAGAAGACGGTCGATTTCTTCCCCATCTTTCCCCAGTCCGAGTCTGCGCTCCGTCTTCTAATGGTCTTTTCTTCGACAGTTCAAGTACCCTTCGCTACTGAGCTCACCTATCGTGAAATATTATTACTGTAACAGCAATGAATGAAAGTACCAAGAACTGTGTGTATCGAAAAATTTGTTCAAATAAATGAGGATCCCAAAGAGAAAAAAGAGAGAGAGTGAGCCTCACAGACAATCGAAAGAACAATTGTTTTTGAAGCGTGGATATTGTTAATCAAATAAGAAAAGAAATGGAAGGAGGAGTGATAGTTTTGTTATTACCAAATAGTTCCATAGCACTTTGCAGATGTCTTCTTCAGTATAAAAGCAATTTTAAATCCAGAACCCTCGCAGTACCTTTCAGAGGCTAGACTTCTTTTCGTCGTGCTATTTCTCGGCGTACGCTACTTTTTCGTGTAGTCGTTAAGCCTTCTTCTCATCGGAAAGGCCCTAAAGATTTATTCACTCGGCTTCCCTAGGTCGCTGAAAACAGTCGAGATTCAATAAATATTGGGCCGAAAAGAAAGGCAACGCGATCTCGTCCTTTCTTCGATTAACGATTGACGTGTAGAGAAAGAGTAACTGCGGCATACACAAAGCAGGAAGCTGCTTGGGTTATTGAGTGCCGTGTCGCTTTCTGTCGTCTGCTCGCCGAGTGTCGGTATAGAAATCGCTACTTACTCCTCTCTCTTCGTGGGTCATTTCACAGCGACTGCCTTTGTTATTGAAATGTCGGAGTGGGGACCCAGCGCCACAGTTCTAAAATGGGGCTGTTTCTTAAGCGATTTATGGCCGAAATGAGGATATTGTGATATATCTGCTAGCGGGAATGCGCGAAGTGCGTTTGCGCGTTTAAAGTAATGTATGAAACATCTTGACAGGAAAACGCGAAAGCAGCGCATTCTTGTAGTAAAAGCATTCGCAATTTTTTTAGAAAAACTGTCGTTCCGGCTGTTCGTGACGTTTTTACGGCTTTTATACATTTTTGTACCTCGCATTTTAACGAAAATCGCTTTTCTTCGTAAGGGAACAGACTTTCAAGCCAGCTGGTGGTTTTATAGTGCCTCAAACCGGTAACTCTCTTTGTTCGTTGCCAGCTGCCAGTATCAAAAGTTACTAAAAGGCAGTTAGATACAGTACAAACAGAGACACGGTTCAAGCATTTACATAATACAATCCATACCATAAGTAATGGCGGAAACGCATACAGTTGAAATTGCACGATACTAGAAGGTTAAATGTCTAGTGGAAAACTGAACTATGCAGATAAATGGACTATCGGCACGTGCTGCGGAACTCTGCTGACGAAAACGCAGGAACTGTGTCTAATAAATTAGATTAATACTCAGAGATTCAAAAACCTAACTACCGACGCACTCGGGTGAAACTAAATAATTCGCCCCTGATTAGGAACGTGTAATATGTCACAAAATCGGTTTACTTCCCGACGCCAACTAATACGTGAGAACTGTGGCTATTAGATATTAAACTAACACACAGAAACTCAAGAAACTAAACTATTAAAGCACACAGATGATATCATAAAATTCACTCCTGATTAGGAACTCGTTAAAGTAACAAAATCAGTTACATTCCTGTTGCTGCTTGTGTCTCGGCCTACTTCTGATGCCTGACTGACCGGCTGACTAACGCCAACAAGCGTTCACTTCATTCCATGATCAAGAATTTTCTGCAGTACGATCTCCGTCCTCTTAGCTTCATCGTGGATGCCATGAGCTTTGTATTCCTTTTATAGTCCACCTTGGATTATGCTGATTTGTCCATTACTTAAATCCCAAAGTATCACAGTTGTATACGTATCTCTTGACTGCATCCATGCTGGAGCGATTCACTTGTTCTTACTCTCGACGCTCGTTCTCATACGCTGTACTTTACCGCCAAACCTGCAAGTTTCACAAATTACTGGCACTGCCTTAGTACACAGCAACTCGTGTTGAAACAGATTAAAATATTGGCCATAAGTTCGAAAGGTTCAAATGGCTCTAATCACTATGGGACTTAACAGCTGAGGTCATCAGTCCCCTAGACTTAGAAATACTTAAACTTAACTAACCTAAGGACGTCACACATATTCATGCCCGAGGCAGGATTCGAATCTGCCACCGTAGCAGCAGCGCAGTTCCGGACTCAAGCGCTTAGAACCGCTCGGCCACAGCGGCCAGCAACAAAAATTGGCCAGTAAACATGGACCCTAAAATGAGTACCTTAAAAGGTATAAGCACCTGTTCAGTAGTAGAGATGTGTTTGGAAGTAGCGAAGATGAACAAGTGCTTTTAAGGTATGCATTTCAGAGTTCCTGTTGACTGAACTTTTTTTTCCTTGTTTAGGTCCATACTACAACCTCTCAAAATACTGAAAGCAAAGAGCTTGCTGTAGATGAGATTTCTTTCACAGTACCGACGATGAAGAAATGCCCGTTGCTCTTCGGCCACACATTTTATAGTCCATATTTACTAGACATTTTAGCTTCTATTATCTTATACATTCAACCGTATAGTTTTCGCTATTAACTATGTTGCACCCTGTGTAAAATATCACAGACAAATCGCACTTCAAAATAATTAAGTAGAACATGCAAGTACATACATTCGTGTCCACAAAGTAGAGAAAATATTACATAAAAGTATTTTAGCGCGTGAGAAAATTCTAGTGGTGATAACCACTACCGATTGCCTGAGCAATATCGTAAGGTAAAACTGAAATATGTCGATATCGTTTCTCATTTAAACTCTATGATCATCAGTGGATATTTTAAAATATATTTGCGAGGCGTTACTTCGTGCAGCGATTTCCTTACGGAAGTTATATTCGTAGCCGTAAGTGATCCTTTACACGTGTCGTGCAAATCCCAGAATTTTCTTAAACGACTCGATATAATGTAACAAGGCCTTCTGGAAATTATCGGCTATACGCGAATCTGTAGGCTGACTATAAACAGATACAGTACTCGTAACTTACTTATTTGTCGAAATTTAGTAACAAGAACGACTTTTCAATCGAACTACTGTAGGTACTGCTTAATACATTTGTACAGCTCTTTAATAGTGGATTGTAGTGATAGAACGGCTTTTAATGCTTACAGCAGTACATTTAGTAAGAACACCCAGGAAATGTGCATTTCTTGAGGACGCAATGTGCCGGTAAATTGTGGTTTCAGCCGCGTCATCCTACATGTATTTTGCAGTGGTTTGTCGGCACTAATAGCACATTTCCAAGAAATGTTTTAAAGAAATGTTCAACTACAAATTCTGACAAGCTTTAAATCACTCAAAACCTCCTTAACGACCTTGGAGTATCGTTAAGAAACGCATTCTTCATTTTTTAAGCAACGTTTTTTTATATGTCTTTTCGATGATGTTTTGTTTGTGGGGCTCTCAACTGCGCGGTCATCAGCACCCGTACAAGACCTCAGTCTTTACATAGTCTAATCTAGCCCCTTTCACGAATGATGATAAAATGATGAGGACAACACAAACACCCAGTTTCCGCGCAGAGAAAAAGCCTCAACCCGGCCGGGAATCCAACCTGGGACCCCGTGATCCAGAGGCAGCAACGCTGGCCACTATACAACGAGCTGCGGACTCTACATCTTTTCGACTAACGACAAAAACTGCTGAATGAATTGTACAGCACCTATTTTATGGTTAATGAAATAATATTTGTATAGCGTATGCAGCGGCTGGTATAAAGAGATGAAAAAACAGTGCAACCGTAACGTTTTATGTTATGAAATAATTTGTTTTGAAGAGTGTAACAGCAAAACAGTGTTGTACATTAGGGACGAAGCGAATGAGGTTGCGCTGTTTTCAATTGAATGACTGAATAACCTCTTATTCTGGAGGGTGGAGGCTGTAATCTGTATCCGACGATCCACTTGATATAATTTATCGAGAGCCTGGTTTCTATGTCTCCGTCGTTTGTCGAGTATTAGCGGCCTTTACGTCCTCTGAATCCTCCCAGTATTCATTCTGAGAAATTTAGGGAAACTATGGAAGGCCGCCCACCTCAACACGAATTGAGTGTGTTACCTGCACTAACTGACTAACTGCTGTCTGCTTACGCTTGCTCTGCAGAGAACTTTCGAAATAGAGAGGCGTACGCAGCGGGTTTAGCAGATGCACGTTAATTACGCGACTTCCGCTAAAAGGCGTCACGCCCGACGTGACTCGACTCCACTTGGAGACTGGAATACCGACGCGCAAGCCACCAGTGTTCTTTGCAGTCTCACTCTCACTCTCATCCCTGCGAGAGGTGACCAGCTCCATTAGTTTCAGCTCAGAAACGTTCTATCGGATCATACGCGTAAAGTGAACTAGCACTGCTAACTTTAGTGAATCGGTGTCATCGTTCTTAGCATTGCACTATCTCGGTCTTAACCACTTCGCAAACCAGCTTATAGCCCAGCTAGTTCACGTTGTCACTAACATAAGGAGTCATTACAACTAAGGGTAAAACACATGTACGGTCGTTCATTAGTAGGTCTATTACATGTTTTTGTGCCAAAGCAACGCTAAATTGCAATGAAAATTCGAATGAAAGAAAAGAGAGAAATAACGAGTGAGAATGGAGAGTGATATATGTATACGAGGACGAGGGCACGGGAGACGAAAAAAAAAAAAACAGCTAGGAGAGAAAGAGAAGTCTAGCATCTCGCATTTGAAACCTCCATAACGCGATTTTCTTTTTTTTTATCGCGTAATTTTTGGCTTAATCAAGTCATGAGTCCATACCACAGCTGGTTGTCTAAATGAGAAACTTTATAGTGTGCCATATACCTTCTCGATGTACTGAGGTAGCGAAGAATAAACTAGCTGATGTTACTTTAACGTCTAAGATAAATTAATTGAAAAGGAGATATTTTTGTGCTCTCCTAAAATTGTTTCTCTTTGCCGTATTTGGGACCATCCAAAAGCATTTCTTTAATTTATACAGCTATCTACCTATTTTACTGACCATTGTTACATATAAATATAGTAATTATCTCACTAATAGTTCTATTTATGAACAAAGAACAGCAGAACAATAAATTTCCTTCATATTCGACTGAGGAAAATTTGAATCATCGGAGAATATTGTAAATTTGGTAAAAGTTCAGATAAATTTATTTGTGTGCTGCGTTCTTTATGAACCTGGCAACATTCATGTCAAACCCAGCTCATCGAGTAGAACAGAGCATGACACTATCGTTCATGAGGTGGACTATTAATTAGGAAAAATTGGCCGGTTTCGCGCCATCAAATTTTTTGACGACCATCTGGTATAAAAACGTGAACACGCTTTTTAAGACTTGCCCAAAGAAGTACTCGGTGTCTAATAAATATAATTTACCAAAAAGTCGACGCTACGTTGTAAAAAAATGAGGATGCTAGTTATGTTTATTATGTATCATGGTTGCAAATATTTACAGTTCTATTACTGTCCGCTACTGCTTCATAAATATAATTAACTATGTTCAAAGTACTTACGGGCATTCAGCCAGGTTGAATTTTCGACAACTGCCGATATTTCGGCGGATGCACCCTCCGCCATTTTCAAGGCTTAACTGCAACGACCAGACGAAGTGCAGAAAACACGAGAGCTCGGTTCTGCGAGTCTAACAGAAAACATAACACACACCTAAACAAAAGCCACCAAAGATGAACGAAGTCAGGGCTATCGATAGTAAGAAACTATGGACTGGTAGTTGAGGAAACGTTAACTCTGTCCCTATGTTTTTTAACAAGTGAAAGAGCAGGATTCCAGGCCGAGTTTAAACAAAAGCCTCCATCCCTATTCACAAGGTTGCTAGCCAATTTAATTTCAACATACTCCTTAATCACACTATCCCAATAGCCGGACGTGCATGCTAATATCTCGGTATTATTATACCACATGGGGTGACCAGTGTCCAAACAATGTTCGGCAATAGCAGATTTGCGAGGCTGCTGTAGTCGCGTGTGCCGTTTATGTTCAATACACCGGTCCTCCACGGTCCTGATGGTCTGACCAATGTATGCCATGCCACAGCTACAAGGAATGCGATAAACACCTGCCTTACGTAAACCAAGATCATCCTTAACAGACCCCAAAAGCGCTTTAATCTTAGATGGAGGTCGGAAAACACATTTCGCATTGTATTTCAGTAAAATACGACCTATCTTGTTTGAAGTGCTTCCTATGTAGGGCAAAAAGGCAATAGATTTAGGAGTCAACTGAGAATTATCATCAGTCACCTGGCGCACAGTTGGTTGATATCGCAACGCCCGTTCAATCTGTCTTTCACTATACCCATTGTGGCGGAAGGTAGCCTCAAGATGGGCCAGCTCAGCAGGCAAAGTCTCAACGTCGGAGATGACATGTGCCCTGTGTACCAGGGTCTCAGGTCTCATAATTAACTATCAACAGAAGAAGAATGGTTGCAGAAATGAACAATATGAAGATACTAACATACAAACATAAGCGAATCACAAGAAAAGACACTTCTGAATTGCAAAAAACGGTCTTCAGATCACTTCTAAAGGCTCCTTTCTTCCACTTGTGATACTACAGGAAGAATAATAATTTATTTATGGTCATAAATTTAAATATGGAGGGAATATGAGTGTTAAATGAGGAAATCCATAGCAAACTGTATTGCACTTGTTAACTAAGTAGTTTGGTGAGTTACTTACGAGGCGTATTTTCTTGAGTGACGTAATTTTTGTACATCACAAAACTAAAGTACAGTAGATGGACCACTAAGATGTGCTCAGTCGTCTGGTTTATAATTTTAACAACGACGTATTTTGTTATTTCTTCTGTAATACAGTATGGAGCAAGTACAATGACAATATTACGCACCAGGGCTCTTAAAATAATGAAAATGGTAAAGAATTTTTTTAAAAAAAGTTAGCAGGCATAGGGTACAGATGAATTGCCAATGAATGTGTATCATACAAACACCATTAACTAACAAAATAATTTATTCCTGCTGCTCAAGTAACTTTCCAAGATGTCTAAAACAAGAAAATATAGTACTTATATTAATGAAAGGTAGTGTTGAAGACATAAGAAATTCCAGACCTTCTGTCTGCTGCTATTTTTATAAAACTTATACAGTAAGTTGTGAAAAACATACTAATGAATTACCTGAACAATTACGACTTCATCAACAAAACAGTATTAGTTTTCCGAAGGCGTGTAAGTACAGATTAGCCACAGCAGTGTTTACAAAAGATGTACTTCACGAACGTAAAATTCTAGTAGACAAACTACAAAACTTAGGAATAATACGATCATATACCATAAACAGGGTACGAAAGCTAGCAATAGTATATGCCACAAATGAAGCGCATAAATTAAAACAGGAGTCACTCAGGGTAGTACCTTACGACTATTACTGTTCCTTATACTCATCAGTGACTTCCCAAACATTGCTAGGCACAGTGAAAAATTCTCTGTGTGGCTGATAGCAACACAGGAATATCAGGCAAAACACAAGAACTGCTGGTAGAGAAAGCAGATAAAACCCTCTGGGCTATTTGCAATTGTACAACATCCAATAAACCAACTCTGAACGTAAGGAAAAGTGAAAGTATTAATTTTAGTTTGAAGAGGATAACTAATACATCAACATTAAATGGCAGTCCCACAGATTCTGTCACAGAAAATAAATTAGTTGGATAAATAGTGGCTGTCGGTTGATGTGAAACGAGTACACACATACACTAGCAAAATAATTTCATCATCATGTTACGTTCTTAGAGTCCTGTCGTCAAGGTGTGAGAGCAAGTTCCTCACAGTTCACAAACCATTCATATGTAAATATCATTTCTATGTCTTCTGCTACTATGATATCAGTGTTTGGGGCTGAAGTGCACAAAATACGGCCACAAAAATGGTTGAAATGGCTCTAAGCACTATGGGACTTAACATCTGAGGTCATCAGTCCCCTAGACTTAGAACTACTTAAACCTAACTAACCTAAGGACATCAAACAACATCCATGAGCGAGGCAGGTTTCGAACCTGCGACTGTAACAGCAGCGCGGCTCCGGATTGAAACAACATGGCCACAATATTCAAACTACGGATAAGGGCAGTAGAAGTAACACCTAAAAATAATAATCAAGCTCACTGTTTATAGCTCTGGGCATTGTAACAGCTCTGTCTGCATTCATCTACCAACCCACTACGTACATCAGAAAAATATTAGTAATTATCATACTAACAGTTCTGTTTGTGAACCTGAACCAAAAGACAAACTTATCTTACACGTACTACAAAGAATTGAAATAAAAACTTATAAAATTTTCTACCAGTCAGTTAGACTCCACAAAAAACTACCTAATTAAATGAAGCAATTATTAAAACCAGTAGTTTTAAAATGGCTGTTAATGCAAATCTCTTAAATAATACATACTACAAAGTAAAGGATTATTTAAATAACACAAAGAAGAAGTTGGTTAAAATGTTAGATCTGGTAAAAAATAAGAAAATGAAACATCTCTCTCATTCCTTAAAATACTTTCAGATCATAATGAACGTTATTGGAAAACTGCATGCCAAAGGTCTGAGATGGAAAATGCTAATATCCTTTCATCCTCGTGAGGCCATCGGCTCTTTCACTACGGAGGCATGCAGACCCAAATGGGCATGCACAAAGAATGTAATGGAGAGGCTGTGGTACTGTCGTGCTCCTCATGTCATCAGAAATAATGTGTAGGTAGTGTGTGGTATGAATGTAACTGGTGCAAAGACTTCTTATGGATGTGAGTAACCTATGTAGTACTAATTTTGGAATTAACTAAATCTGTAAGTAATTTTACATCTGAAAGTTTGATAACGCTTATTTATATTTTATTGTTTTAGTAAGCTAACATGCCTAATACCGTTGCAAAATTATTTGTGAAAAACTAAACAACAAAACAGCCGTGTCTTCGTCGTTTACGTAGTTCCGTCATTTGATGTCTGAAGCATAAGTATATCAGCGTCTTTGAGATTGTTGTTTTCATTTGTCCTGAGAAGTTGTAACACGTGTAGTGAATAACCAAGTTACAGTGTTTAACAAATTGTTATGCAGCTCATCCAGAGACTATAAGAAACTATACGTGAAGCACAAAGGACAATTATATTTTCTGTAAGATATTGTTTTAATCTGTTGTTTATGATTCAGGAGCATGAGACTTTCAGGAGGTTCTCAGAATGAGTATTTATACTAGCATTAAAATAAATTCCACTAATGGCGTGATCGAAAGAATTTACGACCATGTTCAAATAGTGACCCCGGGCCTGATAAGTCGCTTGATACGTTAGCAGAAAAGTCTGCCCAACTCTTTCGAACGTGGCAGGAATCTGTTTCACGTCGTGAAACGCGTGACTGGTTCAGTTGATCAACACAGCTTTGGTAACACTTGTAGGAATGTACACGACTTTCTTGACATAATCCTAAAGGGAGAACTATCATTATCTTGAGTATGGGCATCAACTCTAAGGCCGTCAGGCTTATTTCGGCTCCGTGTTGAACTTGTCATCTTTTTCAGTGGCGTCTTTGTCTTCGTTAACCTGCTGGTTAGCGTTTCAAAGCTGTTTTTGCTGTCCTATATGCAGGCAGGTGTTCTTACCAGTTTTTCCTGTATAGCATTACATCTTACTGCTGACCTAAACTCACGTGTATTCTCCTATGTATTACACTTTTAGTACTCAAACAGTGAGTAACCCACTATATATTACAGAAACTTTGATTAAGCTACCTCTATCTGTTTTTCATGAGCAGATCTTAGACTCTTGTTTTCACTCCCATACCGCACTTATGATTCTTGAGATACCCTAACCAATGTTTGTTTTCTTACTGTGAGATTCAGCGTTCATTCTGCTGTTCGCAAGAAACTTATAAATCCCATAAGTTTGATGTAAGGACTCTGGAGTTTAAGACATGGTATGTGAAAGCTGAAATACGTTAATTCTGAGGCTTCCTCAATTATTTTCTTCTCAATAACAATATTTGATGTGAATGGTCACTGCTTTGGTTCTTTGGTAGATGCAGTGTATCGATTGGAAACACGCTTTAATTTGCAAAGAACATCTAGCTGTCTGAAATGCGTTGGATAAACTGAGTGTTGGTATATAAGACTAGTGTAAAGTATTACGAAAAGTTTTATTAAATTGTTTGTCACCTTGAGATGATTTCATATGTATCTCTCTCTCTCTCTCTCTCTCTCTCTCTCTCTCTCTCTCTCTCTCTCTCTCTCTCTCTCCCTCTCCCCCTCTCCCCCTCTCCCCCTCCCCCCCCCCCCTCTCTCTCTCTCTCTCTCTCTCTCTCTCTCTCTGTGTGTCTGTGTGTGTGTGTGTGTGTGTGTGTGTGTGTGTGTGTGTGTGTGTGTGTGCGCTAGCGTGTATATGTCTATGTTTTATATCGTCTTGTTAAAATATCCCACACTGAGTCAATAAGTGAACAGTACTTACGTTGGCCGAATTTTCTTCGTTTCTCATTCAGCTAACTAAAAGAAAAATTGTGTAAGATCTTTCGTCTCCAAATCCATACTGAGCTTCCGTTACCAATGCAAACAAAGAGTAAAGCGCTAGTTGCGTTCATACACCAGTGCTGAACTGTAATGGTGTTCCACCATACTGGCGCCACAAGTTGGCAGCTTGCCGTATTCCGTCCGACAGTTTCATTAACTTGGTGTGCAGAAACTGAAAGTAAGCTGCTCCAGACAAACGCGATGACTCTAAGACAGGTCCTGGAAAATCTTTGCCTACCGTTTTGTTTCAAATGTCCATGAAAAACTCCTGTTTGGTGAGACAGAAAAGTAATCACACGTGGGCTCTCACAATCGTAAATGTGACTATCCTGACTTCAGAACAATCGGCGAGTGAAACGTAGGCCTCATCATTTCATAATCAGTGTGTGTGTAAGACAGCATCAAAATTACTTTGATTAATAAACAGTTACACAAATTTCATATGAGGTGCCAAATCTAATGAAGCCAGAGACTCCGTCAGTGTAGGTTGCAACACTGCAATATACAAAAATTGTGGCGCGCTATACTGTATTTCCATTACCTGTGTCACATACTGATTGAGGATGAATAATTAAACCTCTCTATCTCAACATCTTCTCTCACATTTCGTCTTCCACTGCCAACATGATCGTGACGAAACAATTCATGTTTCTCTAAGACATCGATAAAGTACATCAAAACAACCGCAGACACCTTGTCTGCTGTAGGGATAATGATCCTTCCATATATAGCGAGCGTATCTTACGTTGACTCTCGCTTCAGCACAGCACATAGTCCTCTCCGTCAGGTAAAACAATTTGGTGGAGCAGAGAGGCGTATTTCTCTGTTTTATTTGTGACTCAAGATTTATATCAAAACGTAAATACTCAGCTTATAATGCTACTGGAAGTAGACACTCATTCACTTGAAAGCAGTAACAACTCTTCAATAACCGCTCAAAACTGTCAGCACATCACGGTTAATTGTACGGATTGATGCGCTGCGAGCAGTGCGGACAGCCCATTAGTTAAGGCTTAAAGAATCCCCAGTCGGAAACGACATTTTTATCCGCTCTTTCGCTGCAGCCGGCATGTAATTAAATTGCATACCTGTTACGCGTGCGGGCCCCTAAAATCCCACGCGTGTGGAAACGAGACAAACAACGGGCTGCCAACTCGATAAATAGGGTGGCACCGGTAAATACATGCGAAAACAATTATGTGAATTGGCCGGCGCGCGTTCATCAGCGCAGGGAGGGCGCGGTAATTAGGCACGATAATCCTGTCAGAGGCGGGGATCGAACCCGCACCGCGGGATTAGCAGGACTTTAATTAACAGCCGCCAGGTGGCCGTAATGCCCAGCTGCGCCTGCATCTCCCATCAATCTCACACCTTGAAAGGCAGCACGTTCGCTGCAGGGATTAGCATATTGTCTCTGTAGCGCACAAGTTTTTGGGATACATTTCTTATCACAAACTTGTGAAGTGCGTTTACAAGATTTACAAATTCCCGGTGACAGATTATTATTTGCTCTCCCTAAAATCGCATAGGTAATACATTCATCTTGAGGTTAAAGCTGACTTTTTGTGTGTATGTTTGCTTTCAAATAGATATGTTTTGGATGTGCCTTGAGCAAACACAATCTTCCTCTTTATTCATCCTTACCAGTTTACAAAAGCCCGTCACGAGTAACATGTCTTCCTAATCAACAAGCAGAAAGATTTTCGAAAACAATTACAATAACCAAACAGACACACGTTACAAGATAATTAAAATAACAATATTGCCTGCGGAAACGAACTTGAATTGTAATAGTAGCATAATATAATATGAACAAAGCATAAAATAATCCAAACGTCAACAGTTTTATTTTTGGCCTAACTTTCTCGTTTGACGCAGGAAAAATTCTTATTAGTTGCGGACATCAAATTATACCAAAATAGCAGTGACATAACAGACAACAGACAACTTCATGAACACTTGTATGGGCTATTATGATATACATACTGTTAGAATGTAATGAATATAATGGTCATAATCCCGAAAGCTTATGTATTATGGGGCAACTTATTTTTTTGTCATTTGTTGGAAAATTAAGGCCTCTTACTGATGATGGTGAAGCGTCACTGCAATGTTTATGAGGATGAAAATAAGGAAACAGTTTTTGCCAAGGTAGAATCCTTTTCCAAAACTTACTTATACGTAGAGGCAAGATTAGAAAATTAGCCACATCACCCCTTTTCTCCCACCAATTTGAATAATAGTATTGCAGTTCAATTATTTTTTATTCATTTGCTTCTGCAGCGAAATGCCACTAACTAACGTAAGGAAAACAAGATTTTTAGCATCCCGTCGACTTTTAACCAATTAATAACAAAGGACAATGATGAGGCAGAAAATTAGATACAGCGATCTTGAAGGAACCTTTCCATCACTCAGGTAAACCAGGAGAAACCTGAATCACCGTGGTCACGCAGGAGAGTGAACAACTTCCCTCACACACTGCGCCCTCACTCCACAGTGCTGTCCCTTCCACTTGCGTCGCAGCCAGGTAGTTTATCTGGTACAGGTAACCGGCTAGAAAGTACGGACACTGACGTTGTACAATGACGCAAAGTATCCAGACGTATCTGAAGATGAAGGCTAGCATTCTTCAGGTGGCACCGTGAGCACAGACACGCCCCCGGAAAACGAACACATGGGTTAGTAGAAACAGCCTTTGCAACAAATGGGCGGGCCCACACTTTGCCGAAGCTGTTTCTATTACGCACCAGAAGTTTTTCTAGGAATTCCTCCGAACAGGCACAATCTATCCCCACGTTATTTCCATATGTTTGGAGCCCTGAGGAAAGACACTCATGGCCGTCAATATACACTACTGGCCATTAAAATTGCACCACGAAATTCTGTAAGAAGGAGAAATGCGTACCATCACTTTTCCGACGTTGATAAAAGTCGGATTGTAGCCTATCGCGATTGCTGTTTGTCGTATCGCGACATTGCTGCTCGCGTTGGTCGAGATCCAATGACTGTTAGCAAAATATGGAATCGGTGGGTTCAGGAGGGTAATACGGAACGCCGTGCTGGATCCCAACGGCCTTGTATCACTAGCAGTCAAGATTACAGGCATCTTATCCTCATGGCTGTAACGGGTCGTGCAGCCACGTCTCGATCTCTGAGTCAACAGATGGAGACTTTTGCAAGACAACAACTATCTGCACGAACAGTGCGACGACGTTAGTAGCAGGATGGACCAGCAGCTCGGAGACCATGGCTTACCCTTGACGTTGCATCCCAGACAGGAGCGCCTGCGATGGGGTACTCAACGACGAACCTGGGTGCACGAATGGAAAAACGTCATTTTTTCGGATGAATCCAAGTTCTGTTTACGGCATCATGATGGTCGCATCCGTGTTTGGCGACATCTCGGTGAACGCACATTGGAAGCGTATATTCGTCACCGCCATACTGGCATATCACCCAGCGTGACGGTATGGGGTGCCAATGGTTTCGCGTCTCGGTCACCTCTTGTTCGCATTGACGGCACTTTGAACAGTGGACGTTACATTTCAGATGTGTTACGACCCGTGGCTCTACCCTTCATTCGATCCCTGTGAAACCCTACATTTCAAGAGGATATTGCACGACCACATGTTGCTGATCCTGTACGGGCCTTTCTGGATACAGGAAATGTTCGATTGCTGTTCTGGCCAGCACATTCTCCAGATCTCTCACCAACTGAAAACGTCTGGTCAATGGTGGCCGAGCAGCTGGCTCATCACAGTACGCCAGTCACTACTCTTGATGAACTATGGTATCGTGTTGAAGCTGCATGGGCAGCTGTACCTATACACGCCATCCAAGCTCTGTTTGACTCGATGCCCAGGCGTATCAAGGCCATTACTACGGCCAGAAGTGGTTATTCTGTGTACTGATTTCTCAGGATCTATGCACCCAAATTGTGTGAAAATGTAATTGCATGTCAGTTCTAGTATAATACATTTGTCCAATGAATACCCGTTTATCATCTGCACTTCTTCTTGATGTAGCAATTTCAATGTCCAGTAGTGTAATTCAGGCTAAGAGGAGTACGCCTGGGTACTATCGTGGATACGTAGCTAACTGCAACCTTTTTTCCATGATGGCAATAACCGTATTGACTCACATGGGATATATGTATTAACAGTCACCGTGATTACTTTTGAAATAATAAACAGTTTACTTACTTTTTTCCATCTACCTCGTTTTCATTTGACTCCCCTTTATACATTTACGTAGGAAATACCAAACAGCTACAGTACTCATCACTAGCAGCTAGAACATTTCATTGTAAAATCAGTAAATAAATACGCACATGTAACATGTGTTAAGATGTGTGTTATTGTTTCAAAAGATTGCAGAGCTACTCATACAGCTTAAAACTTCCGACTTCATTCAGATAACATCGTGCAAGACATACGTTAGAATTTACGGTGTATAAAGATAAAACAAATTTTGAAATAATATGAGTCATACTGATAGTCGTGATACAACACTAATTTTCAAATTCGTGAGTTATTACGACAAAACTTTACAAATGTAATCATTAAAGATAGAGCAGTAGCTCGTATTGGACCAAGGAATAAAAAAGAAACCTGCCATCACCCTGTTTAAAGACACCTCCCAGCATTCGCATAAGATGGGTTGGGATACAACGTAATCTGGATGAATGTATGGGGATTTGAAATCGACTCCTCTCTGATACGAGTCCACTGCACTAACACGCTCCGTTTGGCCGAACAGAGATTATGCGGCTGTTCGGCCTCGGCTTAGAAGCTTCGCTCTATCTGTCCTTAACAATAATTGAGTTATAGCGTATTAACATGGGACCATCTAGAAGCCAGTACTAATCGCTTGACGGTCTTTTATGATCATCAGCATACAATCAGGTAGCCGCAACAAATACACTTACATTTCATTTACACTACTTCTGATGGATCGGCAACTTCTTTTGTGAGCTACTGTCCTTGTGTGGTACCGAGGACACAAAATTTCGCCTTAGTGCCAGTATGATACTACCTCTGATATCTGTTTTGGACCTTAAGTATACAGTTTCCCAGTAAGTTAACTGAAAGCTATTAAATACATTCAGCAGTCTCTGTTAGTGCCATATACTTCGATGTTGTGAAAATAAAACACATATCTCCCTGATCTGTATCAAATAAGGCTTGTTGTATCGTACTGTTCACTCATTCACCACTTTTCTCCGTTGTATTACAACTTCAAGGTGCGGGAATTTTCTTACTTTATTAATTTTTGGTAAAGATAAAGTGCTTTCTCTGAGGATCTGCAGGTTAGTTGCCACGCAGTTAAGAGTCTTTATTTACCTTAACATGCTCCCCAATTTTGGAGGAGTTTGTTATTACAAGTTAATGTACATGTCTGTTATTACATGTTAATGTACAACTTTTACTGTAGTGTTACTCTGTACATATGACTGGTACCTTTTAGTTTTACAGATTATTAATCATAGCCGCTACGTTAATGTGGGGTGGTCTTCTCACATCTGTTTATTTATTTATTTATTTATTTTTGCTTAATTTGTCTGGCGTCTTCATTTTATATCCTTTTTTCTGTACTCGTTTGTTGCATTTTATTTTATTCTTGGGTATATATAAGTTTGTAGTAGAAATTTCTGTTAAATATACGTATGTGTACACGAAACTTCAATAATTGAGCATTTGTGAATAGTTACAGTTGTGGTTAGTGCTTAAGCTCGTGGCTGTTACTTCCCTGTATAATGGAAATTTGTATTCGCTTTTTCCGTACAAGGTAACTTCCAGGATATTTGCTTTCATGTCTGATGCTACCTCCGTGCTGTAACAGAGTTGTGGATTAATTGTGGTAATAATACTATGTTACTGTTGAATCTCTACGTCTGTTATATCCAGAGAGCCACGTGCTGCCCTGAAGACCTCGATTTGTGCACTACATTTGTCTGTTCCCTTGTGCTGTATTACCCATTTGAATTGTATGTGCAGTTAATTTACTGGTCTTTCTCAAGAATTATTCGGGAAGAGGTACTCAGATGTTAGATCCATGAATTGAATTTCAAACTTAAACAAATTAATCTCAAACTCCACATTTTTCTTGAATGTTTTACTTTTTCCTCTCCTGCTTCTTCCCTTCCTATTCCTGAGACGCGCGACGTACATATTCGTACGACACGATGGCGCTCGCAGCGGTAGATGTATCCTTCATCATCTAACTCTTCTGACAGGGACCTTAACTGTTATTTCACAGCAAGTTGAAGAATCTCAGTGGTTTCGAGAAGCTCTAACAATAGCGATTAGTTTATCTTCAGCAAGGAGTGATAAAGCTGGGAATTTAATCAGTGCCGTATAGAGCGTGTTCAAATTGCTCTCATTTGAAACTTGTCAAGAGTACTTCAATTTTCATGGAACTGTTTCTATGAATGAATAGTCCAGCAAAACTGTACTGGCACTCGATATGCCACATCATTTGTTTTGGACGGCTCTTCGTGTACTTTCAACATTTTTGTGTAGAGTGTAGAACTGATGAACGCGTCTCGTTCAGTAAACTGAGTCAAGAGTGCGCCTTTCCTTTCTAAAAGGTAGTAACAATTACCTTGTTTTAAGAAAGTATCGGCTTTTTGTGGTGACCGAGTGGGACTCCATTTGATAAACAAGCGTTCTGTCACCATGTTCGCGAACGGAACCCATGCCTTAACCCCTACGACAATATCTGGGTGAAAATGCTATTTATTTCACTACAATTGAAACAAGTACAAGTCACAGACATCAAATTAAAACTACTAATTACATTTCCAATGAGCAGTATGAAATTTCTGAGACAATGCCCATCTCAAATTTGTAACATACCTTGCAGTAGTCATATGAAACACTACAGTGAGTCAAAATGGGTTAACCATAAGTAAGTCTACAATCGGCAACAAGTCGCTGATTCCAGCAGTAGTAGTCAGTAAGGAAGGTAGATGAACTAGGATAGAAAGAAACTTACACGTCAGAGTTTTTTAATAGTTATTCGTCCACGAACCATCGAGCCACAAACGATGTTCAAAAAGCGCAACTTAAATATGAAGAAAAACATCACTTAAGACATAAAATACGTCCAATTTTCCATATTAACATAACATAATTACAAATTAAAATTCTCAGCTCTCCAGAAACAAATGAAAGTAATACACATTAGCATTTATTGAACCACAACTGAATATTCATGGAAAATATATGACAAAAGAACACCTTTACGCAAATTTATTCCAGCGTTGGATCTCCAGAATGTGTGTGTACCACGATTAGTGCTAAATCAGTTAAGTTCACTTACAACCACATGGGATTTAGCATGTATTAAGCAAGTGTTGAAAGACAGGTTTTAGATTTTTGAAAGCTCTCTGAGATAACAGTAGTTTTCTCAAGGAAAACAGACGTTTTTCCTGGTGGACAGTATAACCGATTATTTCGAAACTACGGGCTAAAGCACGCGCATCCTTGGTAATGTACCTCTTGAGCTGCGGCGTATTCAAGCCACGTCACTGCTCACAGGATTGAACGACGTATAGTATCCATACATTATGGCAATCTGTAGCTCCTACACAAGAAATCAAAACTTTAGTGTCCCTGCCATAGTAAAAACGCGAGAGCCGAGAGCATTCTGTTTCTTAACGTTGTCAGCAGAAAATGCGGACTCCCAGCGATCGTGAAACTTGTGGCATCCTAACGCGCTAGTACATGTTGTAGTGCGCTGTTGGCGAAACATGAAAAAGGATCCAAAAATTCTGTAATTTCGATTCAACCGTTTGCCCTGATAGTAAGTGCACTGTTCACTTTTCACGGGAGCGCATCAGTAACTACAGACGGCCTGCCACTCCTGGCCTAATGATGCACAACACTTGATCAATCCTGAATCGCAATTAGTGTATTACAGCACTGGCATTCATAACATTCTCTCTACTAACTTGACACATCTCACGAGGAATGTCTGCATTTTCTTTATTTTGTTGGAAGAGAGTATCCGTGTGCACTTCACAGTTGCCGGAATTTGCAATTGCTATGGCCATTCCCATCCTCATCACAGGTACCTACCCTCTTGGACTCCAAGACGCATTCGCACAAAAAAAAAAAAAATGGTTCTGAGCACTATGGGACTTAACATCTATGGTCATCAGTCCCCTAGAACTTAGAACTACTTAAACCTAATGACAGCACACAACACCCAGCTGTCACGACGCAGAGAAAATCTCTGACCCCGTCGGGAATCGAACCCGGGAACCCGGGCGTGGGAAGCGAGAAGGCTACCGCACGACCACGAGATGCGGTCCGCATTCGCCCAGATGTCTACTCTCTTGGCCGGCCGGAGTCGCCGTGCAGTTCTAGGCGCTACAGTCTGGAACCGAGCGACCCCTACTGTCGCAGGTTCGAATCCTGCCTCGTGCATGGATGTGTGTGATGTCCTTAGGTTAGTTAGGTTTAATTAGTTCTAAGTTCTAGGCGACTGATAACCTCACAAGTTAAGTCGCATAGTGAACCATTTTTTTTTTTCTACCCTCTTGGACTACAAGATGCGAGCTGATCGATGTGACATATTGACTTATAGTAGACATCACTGTGTTATCTCTGCCCTGTGCAGTCCACTAACAAACCTCTCTTTTTGAATTTCTCTAGTTCTTAATACTATGTTTAAAAACAATAACACGGTGTGAATTGAAAATTTGGGTATTTAAAAACTTAAGGTTTGTTGCAACCCAGCCACTCACTTACACCAGTGTTGTGGCATCACAGTGCTGCTGCGATCGTGTTGTGATAAGGAGACCGAGCGCAGAGTGAGGTTGTGTGGTCCAGTGCACACCCAGAGGTGTTACGGCGAAAACTGTATTAACACTTATTGGTCGAGAAGCGTTTATAAAGATATAACTGTCTTCAGAGGAGCAGTTGGTGACCGAGCGCAAGTGCACGTGACACAAAGGATTGCTGAGACCTCGTCTGAGAGCCGTGACGTCGCCGCTGCACTATTCAGTACCTCCTCATTAGTTACGTGATCTGCCCATCCGATCTTCGGCGTTCTTTTGTAGCACCACATTTCAAAAGCTTCTATTCGCTTCTGTTTATCGTCCATGTTTTAGTTCCATACATGGCTACATTCCATACAAATACTTTCAGAAGATTTTTGCTGACACTTAAAACTATATTCGATGTTAACAAATTTATCTTCTTCAGAAATTCTTTTCTTGCCATTGCCAGTCTACATTTTGTATCCTCTCTACTCCCGCCGTCATAATTTACTTTTTTGCTCAAATACCAGAACTCCTCTTCTACTTTAAGATTCTCGTTTCCCACTCTAATTCCCTCAGCGTTAAATGAGTTAATTCGACTGCATTCCATTATCATTGTATTGCTTTTGTTAACGTTCGTCTTATATCCTGCTCTTCCAAGTCCTTTACTGTCTGTGGCAGTGTCATCGGCAAACCTCAAAGTTATTATTTCTTCTCCCTGAACTTTAAATCTAAATTTTCCTTTGCTTTCCTTTAATGCTTGCTCAATGTAGAGATTGAATAACATCGGGAATAGGCTCAAAACTGACTCAGGCCCTTCTCAACCACTGCTTCCATGTCATGACCCTCGACTCGTATGACTGTATTCTGGTTTCTGTAAAAGTTGTAAATAGCCTTTGCTCCCAGTATTTTACCCCTGCTACCTTCAAAATTTCGAAGGGAATATTCCAGTAGACGCTGTCAAAATCTCTAAGCCTACAGATGCTATAAACGTAGATTTGATTTTCTTTAACCCATCTTCTATGCCGTAGGGTAAGTATTGTCTTGCGTGTTACTATATTTTGCCGGAATCGTGACTAATCTTCCCTGGGGTTGGCTTCTATCAGTTTTTTCATTCTACAGTAAAGAATTCGTTTTAGTATTTTTCAGCCACGACTTATTAAATTGATAGCTCGGTAATATTCACATCTGTCAGCTCCTGATCTGTTTGGAATTGGACTACTTACATTCTTCTGGAAGTCTGGGGTATTTCACCTGCCTCATACTTCTTGCACATCAGATGGAAGAGTTCTGTCATGGCTGGCTCTCCCAACCCTATCTGTAGTTCTGGTGGGATTTCGTCTATCCCTGGAGCCCTGTTTCAAAGTTAGGTCTTTCAGTACCCTGTCAAATTCTTTTCGCAGCGTCGTATCTCCCATCTCATTTTCTCCCAGGTCCTCTTTTATTTCTGTATTATTGCTTTCAAGTTCATGTTTCTTGTATAGACACTCTGTTACTGCTTCCACCTTTCCCCATAAATAAATATGTAATATTAAGTAAGAGGAATAAGTATAATCAGTTAGGGCAAGGATGTACTCTGACACCAGAATTACGTTCAATGTTTATTTTATTTGTGTCAAGAAGACAAGTTATCTTCAACGGTTGTCTTACAATAATGACAATACATTCAAGAATTAATTATGATTTCGGAATACTAGTGCAGTAAAGGCGAGAAGAGCATTTACAGGAAGTGTTTAATTTTTTGTGCCAAGGAATTGTCCAGTGCACTGATTACTTAATCTAAGCAAATTCCCCACACCTAACCAGTTCACTGAAGTCTACTGAAAAACTGATTGTCAAATTAAGTTTATTGTAACTGTTTATACTAACACACTACGAAAACACATCACTAGAATTAGACATTGTTGCGTTGAACTGACTAAACTCAACTATGTGCACACCAAGATATCAAACTAAACTGATTATATTTATTGTTACGTATACAA
This sequence comes from Schistocerca gregaria, assembly GCF_023897955.1. Taxonomy (NCBI): domain Eukaryota; kingdom Metazoa; phylum Arthropoda; class Insecta; order Orthoptera; family Acrididae; genus Schistocerca; species Schistocerca gregaria. The sequence continues at coordinate 85,612,359 of NC_064931.1, read as the reverse complement.
AATGAACTGTTTAAATATATTTAAATTTTATAGTTAACCTGTTTTTATTTTAATTTATTTTTTAGCCAGGGCCTTAAGAGTACATAGCTGGAATCATTCCAAAAATATTTTTTTTGTTTACGTAAGAAGTCAATCGAAATGCGATATAACACTATAACAATGGAGTGGACTCGAACTCGAGACTTTATATCCAAATTGTCTTTTATTTTTTTGTTTTTTAAGAGAAAATGCTTGTGATGGCAGGAAACTAAGGACACAGTCAGATTCAAACAAGATAGGCAGGGTTCGAATCTCGACGCCTCCGCGGCCAGAGATTGTGCTGGACCCTCACATCTGGTCCCTCACGTGGTAATGGCCAGCTTTCTTATGTTCCTTGGTACGCATCGGATTATGAAAGACCCTCTACCGCGATGAGCCGAGTTTGGTTGTTTGGAGGAAGAGACAAAACAGCGAAATCATCGGTCTCATCGGATTAGGGAAGGAGGGGGAAGGAAGTCGGCCGTACCCTTTCAAAGAAATCATCCCGGCATTTGCCTGGAGCGATTTAGGGAAATCACGGAAAACCTAAATCACGATGGCCGGACACGGGTTTGAACCATCGTCCTCCCGAATGCGAGTCCAGTGTGCTAACCACTGCGATGAGGCGACTTCCATCGGTAGCGTACCAAGACTAACGTGAAACCACATTGTTTTCCAGGATATCAATGGTGCGGCAATTTCTACAGGGGAGAGGGATGATTGTATGCCCCAACAGGTTAGCAAAGATCTCGTGCTAACGTGTGTCACTGTTAAAATGTTGGCATAATATAAAATTCATGTGTGAGCCGCAATTTCGAGCCGATCAGGCCGACATCTGTAGGGGGAGTCAGACTGGCCTGTCGAAAACAAGTAAATAAGGGAGATATAATGCAATGAGTAACTCGAGCACATATTAAGACATTACGCCGTATAAATAATACTGTAGCCTTTACTTTGATATCGGGAAATCCCAAACCTCCATGGGGACATGGCATCGCTACTATTTGATACTGCAGTCGAAAAATATGACTTTTCCATGGGAAACGACCGGATAATTACATCAATTTGCGCGCCATCATCGCGAGGAGCGGGAATATTTGTGCAACATAATATACTCTACCGAAAATGTAGGAATCTAGGATAGGTACATTGTGAAGAAGGCTAAGGGAACGGCGTTCGTGTTCACGAACTGCCCTTGCATTCGATCCGTCACCTCTCCCAATTGAGTGGAGCCATTTTCATCTGGCAGAAATCCACAGTAATCCCCAACGACTTTTGTAAGCAACCACCGTTGTCCATGGAATGACATATTGATGAAGACCTCGCAGTGGTAACAGGGAGTATTTCCTTTCGTTAATGCAGGCTCCAGAGAGAGGACAAAATGAATTCAACATGTCCTTGAGCAAGAATGTGTCATCGATATGACGTAGCAACACCGTAACACCATCTGCGTTTGCTGGCATCGAGAGATTTCTACCGTTATCTTCCAGCCACTTAGTTGAGCAGCAATACGGCGAAACACAGTTTCTAAGCGCTAAAAAAAAAAGCGACGTGGAGAGGGGGCTCTCGTGCTGTAAGCCCAGTAGGATTGTAATCTGGGAAGTAAGTTGTCCATTCGCTACGAAAGGAGCTTGAATACCAGTAGAAACATTGGATAATACCTGACACTCAGGAGACCGGACACCTTGAACACATGCATCAAGAAACTGTGACTGACCAGATCAAATGCCTTATTAAAATTAATAAAAAGTAGAGGTCAGGCTTTGAGGTTCCCCGATGACATTGTAATTCTGTCAGAAATATTAAAGGACCTGGAAGAGCAGCTGAACGGAATGGACATTGTCTTGAAAGAAAGATATAAGATGAACATCGACATAAGCAAAACGATTATAATGGAATGTAGTCAAATTAAATTGGGTGATGCTGCGGGAATTAGATTGGGAAATGAGACGCTTAAATTAGTAAATGAGTTTTGCTATTTGTGGAGCAAAATACCTGATGATGGTGGAAGTAGAGAGGATATAAAATGTAGACTCGCAATGGCAAGGAAAGCGTTTCTGAAGAAGAGAAATTTGTTAACATCGAATATAGATTTAAGTGTCAGGAAGTCGTTTCTGAAAGTATTTGTATGGAGTCTAGCCATGTATGGAAGTGAAACATGGACGATAAATAGTTTGGACAAGAAGATAATAGAAACTTTCGAAATGTGGTGCTACAGAAGAATGCTGAAGATTAGATGAGTAGATCAAGTAACTAATGAGGAGGTATTGAATAGAATTGCAGAGAAGAGAAATTTGTGGTACAACTTGACTGAAAGAAGGGATCGGTTGGTAGGGCATATTCTGAGCCATCAAGGGATCACCAATTTAGTACTGGAAGGCAGCATGGAGGGTAAAAATCGTAGAGGGAGACCAAGAGGTGAATACACTAAACAGATTCAGAAGGATGTAGGTTACAGTAGGTACTGGGAGATGAAGAACCTTGCACAGAATAGAGTAGCATGGAGAGCTGCATCAAACCAGTCTCTGGACTGAAGATCACAAGAACAACAACAGAAACGTAAGTCTCTGCAGCCAATGAGACAACGTCCGACATTCGATTCCAGAAGTCAGGATAGTGTGAACAGGCACACAGCTGTGGTGAATTGCAAACATTTCTCTAGCAATATCGACTACACACTATCAACGAGCCATGTGACAGTTTGTAATCGAAATTAAGGAGAGGGATCGGGATGAATTTATCAGTGTCTGGATGTAAGGTTGTCTTCGGAAGTAGAACGACTTTACCAACCTTGAAAGGGGCAGAAATAACTTCTCCTCCCCCCACCCCCTGTATCTCCCTATTTACCAGTAACGTAAAGATATCACCTATGAGAGGCCGGAAATGTACATAAAATTCCTTAAATTCCTTGGGAATACCATCGAGTCCCGGTGATTTTTGCAATGGTGAACCAATGTAAGGCAGTACATATCATCTCGAGTAAAGCTACTTAGACGTCCGTCATTTAATGCAGGAGTAACCACACATTCCAGGACACGGATCCATTACACCTCCTGCAAACTTGATCCCCCTCACCCGCTTGTCTCTCCCATCCTTTCCCACCCCCGTCCGCTGGCGCGCCTGCACTCCCACATTCCACCTGCTCTCCACACTCCATACCCTTGCGCAAGGTGGCTTCCGCCAACTTCCCCTCCCTGATGATGCCATAATCCCCTGCATCTACCCCTCCTACAAACAATGATCCTCCGCTTCCTCCCTGTGTTTTTTCCACCAGGGCACCCTCTCTCCCATCTCTCCCTCCTCTCTTCCTCCCTCCCTTCCCTACCCCCGCCCCACCAGGGCTCCACTTCCACCCCCCTAGCTTCTCCCCTCCAACTCCATTCTCCTCTGCCACTAGCATCAACACCCTCCCCCTCTCCCACCTACCTGCACCTCTTCCCTTTGGCAGATCCCCGGCTTTGTGCATGAACACTGAATCTTCATGCACCGTAGATCGTTGCAAGTGCTTGTGTGTGTCTTCACGTCAGTGCTTTAGTGTCTCTCCATTTGTGCTCCTTCGTTCACGTGTGTAATTTCTGTCTCCTCCTTTCGTGTACAGTGACGAACGTTTTATATTCTGACAGTGGGCCTGTGAACGGCTTCATGTATTTTAATGTGTCTGTCTACTGATTTATCCACCGTGTTTGTTTTGTTTTTCTGTCTGTCTTTATACTGCCTGTGTTATCTGTGGCCGAAGAGCGGCATAGATAGGCTGCTGCCAGTCTACATTTATTGTAAAGGTGTCGAAATGACAATAAAGAAAAAAAAACACAGTGCAGGGGAGCAGTAAATACATCAGGGAAAATCCTGTCAGTGGCAAGGACGTCATGAAGTTCAGTAAAGTAATTATAGACAGCTCTGGAATTGTCACATTCGGACGTCAGTACGTTACCATCAGTTTGAGTGAAGGACGCGATACTTGCTCTTTTTCGACGCACCAGCCACCGGGTAAGATGATATAATGTGGTCAATTCATCCTGCAGGAATGATGAAGAAGCTTTCTTTAACAAGGCGAACGCCATAATCCGTAAGGGAGCCTGTCTGACGTCTTCATAAAGTTGTCATAAGAAGGAATAACAAAATTCCTGGATCTGCAGGAGATCCCTCGTTCTCTCTTAATACTTTGTCCTGATCACCATTCCATAAGAGAATGGTGATGGTCCTGGGAATGCAAACTACGGGTCCAAACCTCTCGAAAGACCGTTTCGAGGGAAGGGTCCTCTAAGAGACAGGTGTTCAACATCCAGGGGAAGCGAAACAGTTTTGCTGGTTGCGGCACACGATTTAAGGTTATAGTTACGGCGCAGTGACCATTGCAAGAAGTGGGTATCAGATCTGTCGTTAAAAGTTGCCCACATAAACCAGCAGAAACAAAAAACGATCGACTCTGCTGCTGGAAGTTGGTGCAAAATGCGTATACCTGATGAGAGTGGGATAGTGACAGATGCATTCATCGTGTATTAGCGAAGAGCGCACCAAATCATCTGTTGGCATGTTATTTTAAATTGTGAGCAACTGCAGCCAAATATCGACGTTCAGAATGAAACGGTCCACACTGGCTGTAAAATACTTTTATTAAAAGTCACGATTGGTTTCACGTTAAGTGAAGACGCATCCTCAGCTGATCTGTAGAAAGTTATAGAGAAATTTTTTTACCAAGTATTCTCAACAATGATCTAAAGAACAACGGGGGGAGGACGACGGTTCAATCCCGTCTCCGGCCATCCTGATTTAGGTTTTCCGTGATTTCCATAAATCATTTCAGGCAAATGCCGGGATGGTTCCTTTGAAAGGGCACGGCCGATTTCCTTCCCCATCCTTCCCTAACCCGTGCTTGTGCTCCGTCTCTAATGACCTCGTTGTCGACGGGACGTTAAACAACACTAACCTAACCTAAAGAACAACGGGTTACTGAAAAATAGTATCATATAGCAGTACTTGAAGTTTACTTACAGAGATTCTATTTGACAACTCACATCGCAATGGCAACTGCCTTAGAGCCACTCCCCAGCAATAAAAAGAAGCGCCGTAAAAGCGGTTCAAATGGTTCAAATGGCTCCGAGCACTATGGGACTCAGCATCTGAGGTCATCAGTCCCCTATAACTTAGAACTACTTAAACCTAAATAACCTAAGACATCACACACATCCATGCCCGAGGCTGGATTCGAACCTGCGTCCGTACCGGTCGCGCGGTTCCTGACTGTAGCGCCTAGATCCGCTCGGCCATTTCGGGATAAAAGCGGTAGTCCATAGTTAAAATGGAGGGGACGGCATAGAACCCGTAGAAATAAAACCCGGATCATGTCCGTGTCGATCAAACAAAGTTGTAGACAAGTAACGTACCTGGACAAATTCAATGTGTGAACTTGATAAACCAGAAGAGCCTTAGCGTGCCACGAGCAGGAAATGGTTGAGCGGGGGCAGGCAAGGTGGTGTTGGTGGGGCGACTATTGACATGTAAAATATTAATAACGCCCGAGTGTAACACAAATTCCGTCTTTTACAAATACAATACCATATTAATGGAAAAAAGGAACAGGCTAATATGGAAAACTAGAAACCCATGTAGTCTGGAAAGCTAAAGACCCGTGACAATAAAATACTGGCTATAGGAGTAATGCCTACCTTCTTAAACAGTCAAAATTTGTTAAAAGACCGTTGTGTTACAGATCTTCCAGCGCACTCAGGGTAGGATCAGCTAATCTTTTTAGAGCACGATCAGTTTCAACGTCATGGAAAACATCGAGGATGCTGCCTTTGCTTTTGAAACATAGTCTCTGCATATTCTTTCGGATGCCGGTGATCAGGTGCCGGATTTGAGCTGGAATCATTAATGTGAGACCCAAGGCGGTTCTGTCACCTCTGCAGTAATGGTTACTCTTCGTGTTTTACTGTTTTTGCCACCATATCTCGATAAAACGAATATCCTACTATACTAATTTGGGGCCGCTGTGGGGAATGGATACGTAATATTCCGACTTAAAAATAATTTTCTTTGTAACGGGATACGAAGCGACACTGGACGTCCCAAGACAAGCAGTATTTTTTTTATTTTTACTTTTATTTTTTTTATTTTTTGAGCCGACTCCAGTTACACTTCACAAAAATAAATGAAAGACTGGTAACATACAAAGTGAAAGAGTTCATCTTTATTAAATCATGTGTAGCCACCTGAAGACAGGTGTAATAGACCAAAACTGGTACTGGCAATTAAATATAACTTTTTTAGATGTATTTCTGCCTGGTTGCGGTCTCCATCAACAATCTGATAATATATTTCTTGTCAGGTGGGCGATGAGTGAAATTTGGGCCAAATTACATAGGAAACTAACCGAAAAGTTTGTAATTCAAATGGAGCTGTACAAACTGGGACAAAATCAACAAATATTTCACGAACTGCTGGTTTGCAGAACGTAGCTAATGGGAACGTTTCTTTGCTATCGTGTTTTTTCACCAGTGTCATCTGTGTATTATTAATTATGACATACTCTGACCACAACTGAACCGTCTGGTGTGAAACATAAACGTAATAAAATCAAGCTTCCAGCGGCTTCGTGCAGCCCAGGAACGTTATCGGATAACAGCGGTGACGAGCAAACAGTTTTAATCCTAAAAATTTTAAGCGCGAGGCATAGTAACAGTGGTTTATGGTAAATAGTGTAAAGGGGATGGAGGTAGAATATCAGTGTGTCACAACTGGCAAAAATCGAATCGTTGAGTGTAGGGCGAGTTGTGTGCTTGCTGACCCGATGGCGCAGAGAGAGAAAACAAAAAGCGTGAAATTGGCAGCAGAGCACACGTGCTTCTGCGTCCCACGCACGGGCATCGTTTTATAGCTGACTTTGTCTTTTTGTTAGACTGAGTGCATTCACTGGTTGTAATTGAAATTGCTGCACGGCAAAAAGGGGGGCAGCGATTATGAAACAAAGGAATGAAAACGTAAAGTGCATGGGTTAATGGCGTCGGATGACAACGCTTTCTGTAATAACTGTTCTGGTCAATCGTGCGTGCCATCTACTCCATAGAAACTCACTGATGAAAACACCGTAAAAAGCCTCACATCACATACGCAGTCATTCTCGTAACTACATGAAAACTGTTAATGCAACTGCCCATTCACAACACTGGGATAAAATACCCACCCGTCCGTTGTGTGTCATCGTGACGTTTGCTGATAACACAGATACACAATTCAGTGTGAGAGGAGATGTTAAATATCAGGGTTAAATCTGTGAGAACAATCATTTACTGTTAATGTACAATCACATTCGGAACGGACGCAGTTTCTATTCCTATTATACATTAGTGTACTGTACTTGCATAGCATTACTATTTTTCTAATTTTATTTTCAAGCGACTTCCTTCATAAATTAAAAATCTGAATTATAAACTCCTTAACTTGATATATAAGTTGAAAGGCTTTCTTACTGCTAAGGCTCTTCATTCTGCACAGCTTCACTTGAGTTTCACTCTATTGTGTTATTTGTTAGTACACACTGTCACTAATCCCTCGTTTCTATTTTCTGTTCTTTTAACATCGTACTGTGGATTATGCATTCGATAATTTGTTCCATAAAAGAGGTAAAATATTTTTGCCATTTTAAACAAAAGAGCCTGCCGGTGCGGCTGAGCGGTTCTAGGCGCTTCAGTCTGGAACCGCGCTGTTGCTACGGTCGCAGGTGCGAATCTTGCCTCGGGCATGGATGTGTGTGATGTCCTTAGGTTAGTTAGGTTTAATTAGTTCTAAGTTCTAGGCGACTGATGACCTCAGAAGTTAAGTCGCATAGTTCTCAAAGCAATTTAACCATTTTTTTTAACAAAAGAATTCAGTGACAGTACTGTACTGAAGCCTTATAGGGATAACAGCAATCAGTCACATGCGTAAATAGAAATTTATTTATTTGTTTTAACCACTATCGTTATAAGGTATTTATTGCCCGCAGTTATACAGAATTCTTTCAATCACTTCAAGGTTATCTCGAAAGTTTTGACAAGACCTTACAATTCCCTGCTCCAGTTTTTCAGACGTTGTTGTTGTTGTTGTTGTTGTCTTCAGTCCTGAGACTGGTTTGATGCAGCTCTCGATGCTACTCTATCCTGTGCAAGCTTCTTCATCTCCCAGTACCTACTGCAACCTACATCCTTCTGAATCTGCTTAGTGTATTCATCTCTTTGTCTCCCTCTACGATTTTTACCATCCACGCTGCCCTCCAATGCTAAATTTGTGATCCCTTGATGCCTCAAAACATGTCCTACCAACCGATCCCTTCTTCTAGTCAAGTTGTGCCACAAACTTCTCTTCTCCCCAATCCTATTCAATACCTCCTCATTAGTTAGGTGATCTATCCACCTTATCCTCAGCATTCTTCTGTAGCACCACATTTCGAAAGCTTCTATTCTCTTCTTGTCCAAACTAGTTATCGTCCATGTTTTACTTCCATACATGGCTACACTCCATACAAATACTTTCAGAAACGACTTCCTGATACATAAATCTATATTCGATGTTAACAAATTTCTCTTCTTCAGAAACGCTTTCCTTGCCATTGCCAGTCTACATTTTATATCCTCTCTACTTCAACCATCATCAGTTCTTTTACTTCCTAAATAGCAAAACTCCTTTACTACTTTAAGTGTCTCATTTCCTAATCTAATTCCCTTAGCATCACCCGATTTAATTTGACTACATTCCATTATCCTCGTTTTGCTTTTGTATCTTATATCCTCCTTTCAATACACTGTCCATTCCGTTCAACTGTTCTTCCAAGTCCTTTGCCGTCTCTGACAGAATTACAATGTCATCGGCGAACGTCAACGTTTTTACTTCTTCTCCATGAATTTTAATACCTACTCCAAATTTTTCTTTTGTTTCCTTTACTGCTTGCTCATTATACAGATTGAATAACATCGGGGAGAGGCTACGACCCTGTCTCACTCCTTTCCCAACCACTGCTTCTCTTTGATGTCCCTCGACTCTTATGACTGCCATCTGGTTTCTGTACAAATTGTAAATAGCCTTTCGCTCCCTGTATTTTACCCCTGCCACCTTTAGAATTTGAAAGAGAGTATTCCAGTCAACATTCTCAAAAGCTTTCTCTAAGTCTACAAATGCTAGAAACGTAGGTTTGCCTTTTCTTAATCTTTCTTCTAAGATAAGTCGTAAGGTCAGTATTGCCTCACGTGTTTCAACATTTCTACGGAATCCAAACTGATCCTCCCCGAGGTCCGCATCTACCAGTTTTTCCATTCGTCTGTAAAGAATTCGCGTTAGTATTTTGCAGCTGTGACTTATTAAACTGATGGTTCGGTAATTTTCACATCTGTCAACACCTGCTTTCTTTGGGATTGGAATTATTATATTCTTCTTGAAGTCCGAGGGTATTTCGCCTGTCTCATAAATCTTGCTCACCAGCTGGTAGAGTTTTATCATGACTGGCTCTCCCAAGGCCGTCAGTAGTTCTAATGGAATGTTGTCTATTCCCGGGGCCTTGTTTCGACTCAGGTCTTTCAGTGCTCTGTCAAACTCTTCACGCAGTATCATATCTCCCATTTCGTCTTCATCTACATCCTCTTCCATTTCCATAATATTGTCCTCAAGTACGTCGCCCTTGTATAAACCTTCTATATACTCCTTCCACCTTTCTGCTTTCCCTTCTTTGCTTACAACTGGGTTTCCATCTGAGCTCTTGATATTCATACACGTGGTTCTCTTCTCTCCAAAGGTCTCTTTAATTTTCCTGTAGGCAGTATCTATCTTACCCCTAGTGAGATATGCATCAACATCCTTACATTTGTCCTCTAGCCATCCCTGCTTAGCCATTTTGCACTTCCTGTCGATCTCATTTTTGAGAAGTTTGTATTCCTTTTTGCCTGCTTCATTTACTACATTTTTATATTTCCTCCTTTCATCAATTAAATTCAATATTTCTTCTGTTACCCAAGGATTTCTAGCAGCCCTCGTCTTTTTACCTACTTTATCCTCTGCTGCCTACACCACTTCATCCCTCAGAGCTACCCATTCTTCTTCTACTGTGTTTCTTTCCCCCTTTCCTGTCAATTGTTCCCTTATACTCTCCTTGAAACTCTGTACAACCTCTGGTTCTTTCAGCTTGTCCAGATCCCATGTCCTTAAATTCCCACCTGTATGCAGTTTCTTCATTTTTAACCTACAGGTTATAACCTATAGATTGTGGTCAGAGTCCACATCTGCCCCTGGAAATGTCCTACAATTTAAAAACTGATTCCTAAATCTCTGTCTTACCATTATATAATCCATCTGATACCTTTTAGTATCTCCAGGATTCTTCCATGTGTTAGCTATGATTAAGTTATGCTGTGTGCAAAATTCTACCAGACGGCTTCCTCTTTCATTTCTTAGCCCCAATCCATAATCACCTACCATGTTTCCTTCTCTCCCTTTTCCTACTGACGAATTCCAGTCATCCATGACTATTAAATTTTCGTCTCCCTTCACTACTTGAATAATTTCTTTTATCTCATCATACATTTCATCAATTTCTTCATCTTCTGCAGAGCTAGTTGGCATATAAACTTGTACTACTGTAGTAGGCATGGGCTTTGTGTCTATCTTGGCCACAATAATGCGTTCACTATGCTGTTTGTAGTATCTTACCCGCACTCCTATTTTTTTATTCATTATTAAACCTATTCCTGCATTACCCCTATTTGATTTTGTATTTATAACCATGTATTCACCTGACCAAAAGTCTTGTTCCTCCTGCCACCGAACTTCACTAATTCACACTATATCTAACCTACCCATTCCCCTTTTTAAATTTTCTAACCTACCTGCCGGATTAAGGGATCTGACATTCCACGCTCCGATCAGTAGAACGCCAGTTTTCTTTCTCCTGATAACGACGTCCTCCTGAGTAGTCCCCGCCCGGAGATCCGAATGGGGGACTATTTTACCTCCGGAATATTTTACCCAAGAGGACGCCATCATCATTTAATCATACAGTAAAGCTGCATGTCCTCGGGAAAAATTACGGCTGTAGTTTCCCCTAGCTTTCAGCCGTTCTTAGTACCAGCACAGCAAGGCCGTTTTGGTTAATGTTGCAAGGCCACATCAGTCAATCATCCAGACTGTTGCCCCTGCAACTACTGAAAAGGCTGCTGAACCTCTTCAGGAACCACGTGTTTGTCTGGCCTCCCAACAGATACCCCTCAGTTGTGGTTGCACCTACGGTACGGCCATCTGTATCGCTGAGGCACGCAAGCCTCCCCACCAACGGCAAGGTCCATGGTTCATGGGGGGGGGGGGGGGGGGGGGGGTTCAGACGTATCAACATATTTCTGTACACATCACTTTTGAGAGACGATCCCAGACTAAAAAATCCACAGGACTGACTCGGCATAACTATTTTTGATCCTATTGACGCACTAGACATCTTACGTAACCAGTAAAATGTGTCGGTTTCTAATTGTGCATGTATTATATCTCCTAAAAATTAACAATGGATGAAATTTGAACCCAATTATAATTAATCGGAAGGTTTATAGTTCAAATGCATTCGTACTAGTTGCTATAATATTTCATACTGAAGTCAATTGTGGCTCTAACTGTCTATTCGAAATTACCTCGTTTGCGATCTAATATACACTCCTGGAAATTGAAATAAGAACACCGTGAATTCATTGTCCCAGGAAGGGGAAACTTTATTGACACATTCCTGGGGTCAGATACATCACATGATCACACTGACAGAACCACAGGCACATAGACAAAGGCAACAGAGCATGCACAATGTCGGCACTAGTACAGTGTATATCCACCTTTCGCAGCAATGCAGGCTGCTATTCTCCCATGGAGACGATCGTAGAGATGCTAGATGTAGTCCTGTGGAACGGCTTGCCATGCCATTTCCACCTGGCGCCTCAGTTGGACCAGCGTTCGTGCTGGACGTGCAGACCGCGTGAGACGACGCTTCATCCAGTCCCAAACATGCTCAATGGGGGACAGATCCGGAGATCTTGCTGGCCAGGGTAGTTGAGTTACACCTTCTAGAGCACGTTGGGTGGCACGGGATACATGCGGACGAGCATTGTCCTGTTGGAACAGCAAGTCTAGGAATGGTAGAACGATGGGTTCGATGACGGTTTGGATGTACCGTGCACTATTCAGTGTCCCCTCGACGATCACCAGAGGTGTACGGCAAGTGTAGGAGATCGCTCCCCACTCCATGATGCCGGGTGTTGGCCCTGTGTGCCTCGGTCGTATGCAGTCCTGATTATGGCGCTCACCTGCCTTGCGCCAAACACGCATATGACCATCATTGGCACCAAGGCAGAAGTGACTCTCATCGCTGAAGACGACACGCCTCCATTCGTCCCTCCATTCACGCCTGTCGCGACACCACTGGAGGCGGGCTGCACGATGTTGGGGCGTGAGCGGAAGACGGCCTAACGGTGTGCGGGACCGTAGCCCAGCTTCATGGAGACGGTTGCGAATGGTCCTCGCCGATACCCCAGGAGCAACAGTGTCCCTAATTTGCTGGGAAGTGGAGGTGCGGTCCCCTACGGCACTGCGTAGGATCCTACGGTCTTGGCGTGCATCCGTGCGTCGCTGCGGTCCGGTCCCAGGTCGACGGGCACGTGCACCTTCCGCCGACCACTGGCGACAGCATCGATGTACTGTGGAGACCTCACGCCCCACGTGTTGAGCAATTCGGCGGTACGTCCACCCGGCCTCCCACATGCCCACTATACGCCCTCGCTCAAAGTCCGTCAACTGCACATACGGTTCACGTCCACGCTGTCGCGGCATGCTACCAGTGTTGAAGACTGCGATGGAGCTCCGTATGCCACGGCAAACTGGCTGACACTGACGGTGGCGGTGCAGAAATGCTGCGCAGCTAGCGCCATTCGACGGCCAACACCGCGGTTCCTGGTGTGTCCGCTGTGCCGTGCGTGTGATCATTGCTTGTACAGCCCTCTTGCAGTGTCCGGAACAAGTATGGTGGGTCTGACACACCGGTGTCAATGTGTTCTTTCTTCCATTTCCAGGAGTGTATAATGTCATGTCGGGAAAACATCGGCTCATTAATACGTGTTGCACCAATTGCACATTAAACTCTTATTTGCACATCATGCATACGATACTGAATTAACTGCATCAACCTTTCCATCATGCACAGACTGCAACAGCCTGTTTTAGTAGTGCTACGGTATCAGTATTGGACAATATACTGTAATTAATACCATTTCTTCGCAAGGCTTTAGTCTGTACATGGGTGTGAAAGGAGATATCGCTGACACCGTAGTTCAAAGTGCTAAATGGTGCAACTTCTTTTTTTTTTCAGCCTTCTTTGCAAGGCTGCTTCTTTCTCATGTACCGTTTCTTGGTTAAAAAAGGTATACCATCTACCACAACATCGGAGCACAGGCTGCAGCGTCATTCGATAATCGATGCATTCTGACAAGAGTATTGATTTCGTCGTAAACACCATACAGGGTGTTACAAAAAGGTACGGTCAAACGTTCATGAAACATTCCTCACACATAAATAAAGAAAAGATGTTATGTGGACATGTGTCCGGAAACGCTTAATTTCCATGTTAGAGCTCATTTTAGTTTCGTCAGTATGTACTGTACGTCCTCGATTCACCGCCAGCTGGCCCAATTGAAGGAAGGTAATGTTGACTTCGGTGCTTGTGTTCACATGCTACTCATTGCTCTACAGTACTAGCATCAAACACATCAGTACGTACCATCAACAGGTTAGTGTTCATCACGAACGTGGTTTTGCAGTCAGTGCAATGTTTCCAAATGCAGAGTTGACAGATGCCCATTTGATGTATGGATTAGCACGGGGCAATAGCCGTGGCGCGGTACGTTTGTATCGAGACAGATTTCCAGAACGAAGGGGTCCCGACAGGAAGACGTTCGAAGCAACTGATCGGCGTCGTATGGAGCACGGAACATTCCAGCCTATTACTCGCGACCGGCGAAGATCTAGAACGACGAGGTCACCTGCAATGGACGAGGCAATTCTTAGTGCAGTTGACGATAACCCTAATGTCAAGTCAGAGAAGTTGCTGCTGTACCAGGTAACGTTGACCACGTCACTGTATGGAGAGTGCTACGGGAGAACCAGTTGTTTCCGTACCATCTACAGTGCGTGCAGGCACTATCAGCAGCTGAATGGCCTCTACGGGTACACTTCTGCGAATGGTTCATCCAACAATGTGTCAATCCTCATTTCAGTGCAAATGTTCTCTTTACGGATGAGGCTTCATTCCAACGTGATCAAACTGTAAATTTTCACAATCAACATGTGTGGGCTGACGAGAATCCGCACGCAATTGTGCAATCACGTCATCAACACAGACTTTCTGTGGACGTTTGGGCAGGCATTGTTGGTGATGTCTTGATTGGGCCCCATGTTCTTCCACCTACGCTCAATGGAGCACGTTATCATGATTTCATACGGGATACGCTACCTGTGCTGCTAGAAAATGTGCCTTTACAACTACAACACAACATGTGGTTCATGCACAATGGAGCTCCTGCACATTTCAGTCGAAGTGTTCGTACGCTTCTCAACAACAGATTCGGTGACCGATGGATTGGTGGAGGCGGACCAATTCCAAGGCCTCCACGCTCTCCTGACCTCAACCCTCTTGACTTTCATTGATGCGGGCATTTGAAAGCTCTTGTCTTCGCAACCCCGGTACCAAATGTAGAGACTCTTCGTGTTCGTATTGTGGACGGCTGTGATACAATACGCCATTCTCCAGGGCTACATCAGGGATTTCATGCGACGGAGGGTGGATGCATGTATCCTCGCTAATGGAGGACATTTTGAACATTTCCTGTAACAAAGTGTTTGAAGTCACGCTGTTACGTTCTGTTGCTGTGTGTTTCCATCCCATGATTAATGTGATTTGAAGAGAAGTAATAAAATGAGCTCTAGCACGGAAAGTAAGCGTTTCCGGACACATGTCCGCATAATATATTTTCTTTCTTTGTGTGTGAGGAATGTTTCCTGAAAGTTTGGCCATACCTTTTTGTAACACCCTGTATACGCCCTAGTCCAAGACAATTTTCGGCAGAGTGGTGTTTCTGCCGGTAGATAGAAAAACGGAAATACTTCCAAAAACACGGAAACAAGAATTTTTTTATTCGTAAGCTAGAAGTCAAATGCAAATTTTCATAGACGTAGCTTTGAAATCACTTTAGTAGTTCCTTTATAAAGATTTATACTAAAACAAATTTCGGGACATTGTCTTTCGTATATAGAGGTAAAAATTACTGTTCATTTCAGAATTTCATTCAAATATCGAAAGTCTCTGAAGCGTTAGATAATGGGAATAGAGGACTCGTATATTATTCCAAGTACGTTACTTCTTTAGATGCGGCGGTTGTACCAGTTGAGACTTGAAATTATTTGCCAGTGATGTACACTGAATAGCTATAACGTTGATTAGGCCGCGATGTGTGGTACGACGATATACAACAGAAGGTTTGGTATACATGTGATGCATGACTGCAGGAAACTTGGTAACATTTTTTGAACAAATTGACGCAGTGGCTACAGGTAGTCCTTTATCGGCCGTAGGCGCCAATTCGTTTATGGAGGACTTCGAGGGTAGTGCATTGAGGACTTAAGCATTGCAACCAATGTCTTTCTGGAGATATGTAGAGGATATTTTTTGTGTAGCCTCATGAACGTGATGCTCCCAACTGGTTTTTGCACCATTTCAACTCTATTCATTACAGCATTAAATTTACCACGCAGTTCGAAAGTGATGTGAGGCTTCAATTTTTAGATGTCATGATTTACAAAAAACAAGATCGTATTGTGGGACATAATGCTCACGGGAAGTCGACACACAGCGAAAGGTATATCTGCATGCTAAAAGTTGCGATCCACCGTCCCAATGCAATGGCATCTTTAGGACTCTGTTATGTAGAGCGTATGCCATTTAGGATCTTGCACAATTAACGTCTGTGGTTAAGGAAAATGGATACTCTTAGAAGCTGATTCTACGTACTGCGGAGTTTGGGGCATTGCCGGAGGTACATGAAGTTGGTGCCGGTATTCTGTTAAGGGCAGCGCAGTCAGCCCAATATTTGATGGGAGCAGCTGCTGTGGGTGATACATGCGCCGTGTATGGCATGAAGTCCAATGGAGGATAACGATTTTCAGCCTTGGCATCAGTTTTCATTGGGACTCAGCAGCCGCAGGGTTCTTCTAAAGATTGCGGACAGATGGATAGCCGAACTGCTAACACTGGTGCAGTAATCAGACATGCAGTATGTCCTGTAATTTCAATTTTTCAGTTTGTAGCGGCAGTGAGCCCAAACAAATACTGCTCAGCGCTTGTTTAATGCAATGCCCAGTGTCGACGGAGGCCGTCGGTTTCTTTACCATTACGAACAAAATGATCTTAAGGCGGAATTTTATGTGGTCACTCGATACAGTGATCCCAGATTAGTCTAGTGCGAATCACTTTGCTTAACATTACATTACTGTAACATGTATGCATATAATTTTTAGTATGAACTGATTCGTTTTAGTGAACAGATATTACGAGCCTAAGGACTGTGTACATGTAAGAAAATTACTAGTGATTTCTCCTCTATGCAGTAAGAAATGATAGAAAGAAAGCTGAAATCTGTATCAGATATCCTCCACCATGAACATGATGGGTTCGCTGTTGGATGATAGGGAAATTGTGATGCAACAGGTACATAAAGATAATTACTGAAAACAAAGAGTAAATTACATTTCAAAAAGAGGAATACGAAATGGGTTGTCTATGTCAAAGATTATAGTTTTTAAGGTGAGAATATAGAGGACAGCAGATTAGTAGTTCTCCAGAGCAATGAGCAAACAAGGCTTGGTGCTGCACCTTTAATTATACATTGCTTAGTTTCCTCTTGCTGTCACACATTATACTTATCAAGTGAAAGAAATGGCATTTTTACCGTGAAATCATGTTTCGCAAGGCCGGCCGGGGTGGCTGAGCGGTTCTAGGCGCTTCAGTCCGGAACCGCGTGACCGCTACGGTCGCAGGTTCGAATCCTGCCTCGGGCATGGATGTGTGTGATGTCCTTAGGTTGGTTTGGTTTAAGTAGTTCTAAGTTCTAGTGGACTGATGACCTCCGATGTTAAGTCCCATAGTACTCAGAGCCATCTGAACCATGTTTCGCAAAGAGAAGTCAAACAGTTCCACTTGACTCTATGAACTGCCATTCCACTGTTTTTGCAATATCACCACCTGAAAGACACACGCAGATCATGGTAAATAGAAGATCTTTCAGGATGCTTTTTGGCAGGGAAGCGAATAATAAAACAAATATCTGGTTACAGATCTTTATTAATTTTTGCATATACAGTTAAACACAGAAAAAAAACTATTTCTTAATGTTTGCGTGGTGTTTCTTTTAATAGCATCCAGCTTAATTTTTAACATATACCCTAGTTTAAACCTATGCCCGAATCACGTAATTCTCTCTACAACCAGTAATTTGACAAACACAAAGCGAGTATAATCTCAGACTCTAATACAAGTCTTATTTTTAGCTGCATGTTTCTATATATATATCCTAATTTCCTATCTTATTCTTATGATCACTGTGCTACATGAACGGTAGTGGCCGCTAGAGCTTCGAACACTATCCACTGGATCATTCATACTTTCATGTCGTTGCTATTCGAGAGATTGGGAAGAGCGATATTAACTCTATTTTCCCGTTGTGATCATTTTGCAGCACGTATGCGGGAGGAAGTAATATATTAACCATAACATACTCCCTCCGATTTTTGCAACAGTAAAACAACTCCTCGGTGCGCAGCGGCTCTTGTGCTGACTGAATGATCCCTTGATAAAACGCATCGCTCTCCGTTGGATGTTCCATTAGCCTGAGCTGGTAAGGGTTCAATAGTGATGAGCAGTACTTAAATATCAGTCCATTAAGTCAGGCTTCTTTCGTGTATAACACTCCCTTCAGCATGGCATGTGCTTTTTCTACTATTTGCTTTATGTGCTCATTCCGCTTGAGATAGCTCCGGATAGTTACCTCCAGATATTTTACAACTGCTACTGTTTCTAGTGACTTATCATCATTGGTGCAATAGCACAATAGCAGGTCTCCTCGCCTATTTGTACGCAGTGCACAACATTTATTTACATTCAGCTCGAATCTTCAATCTTATGCAGGTCTTCCTGTAAATCGTTACAGCTCACTGGTGTTACAGCCATCTACAGAGAACAGCTTACATTTACATCTAAACAAATAAAACGAAAGCTACTGTGCAATGCATGGTGGAGGCACATCATAACAATCTCTGACTAATTTTAATGGAAGATTACTAGGCGCATGGCGAAAGTGGATACTGACCTTATGGCTGTCCCTTGACTCCTCAAAAACAGTTTT
Source organism: Schistocerca gregaria (assembly GCF_023897955.1). Classification (NCBI taxonomy): domain Eukaryota; kingdom Metazoa; phylum Arthropoda; class Insecta; order Orthoptera; family Acrididae; genus Schistocerca; species Schistocerca gregaria. The sequence goes on along the minus strand of NC_064931.1, from coordinate 85,593,895 downwards.
CACGTATTGCTCGTTGGTGAAAGTGCATATGAGTCAGCACGGCATGCCTCGCCCGTTGGGACCATGGCCCATCTTCTAGAGAAGTCCGGACGAGCACAGAGTTTGGGACTGCTTGTCATTGGGAGCGCCAGTGTTTCCCTCGGGGAAATAAGCAGGCAGGTCGGGAAAGACGGCCAATGTTCATTATGTTTACTTGCCGAGGGTCTCGTCCGAGGTAAGGAGGATGATCTGCCGTCAGTGACAGAGCGTACTGGGTGCACCCAATTGCAAATTTTGGCTCATATCAGCACGAATGATGCCTAATGCCTGCGTTCAGAGGCCATCCTCGGCTCCTACAGGCGGCTGGCCGATTTTGGGAGCACAGCTATCTTCGCTTGCTTGGTGGAAGCAGAGTTATTGTCCTCAGAATTAATCACGGTTCTCTGGTTTGCAGACGAGTGAAAGTGTTAAGCTGGAGGTTCAGACGACTCTGTGATGATCTTGGGTGCGGATTTATCGATCTTCGTTGCTGGATGGAGAAATGTAAGACTTCTCCCCACTGTGGGGAGCCGGACTCGGGTATCACGGGGATGTCAACCTCATCCCGTCTGTCCCCAGATCGGTCTGCCGCTGTGGTTGCCCCGGTTGCTGCCCGCAGTGGGGCTGAGCCCTCGCCTGTGGTTGATTGGGAGGTCGTTCCAAGGCGTGGCAGGCAGCGAAAGGCGTTCCCGGAGGCTGATCAGAAAGCCTCCCCGGTGCGTCTGACAAACCGGTTTCAGGCACTGTCTCTGGCTGAGCCAGATGCAGCCGCCTGCCCTGTTTCAGAGGATCATTCTCAGCCTTCAAGGTCCGGGCAATCGCAGAGGGTGGGCTTACTGGTAGTTGGGAGCTCCAATGTTAGGAGCGTAATGGGGCCCCTTAGGGATATGGCGGCTAAGGAGGGGAAGAAATCCAGTGTGCACTCCGTGTGCATTCCGGGAGGAGTCATTCCTGATGTGGAAAGGGTCCTTCCGGATGCCATGAAGAGCACAGGGTGCAGCCAGCTGCAGGTGGTGGCACATGTCGGCACTAATGACGTGTGTCGCTTTGGATCTGAGGAAATTCTCTCTGGATTCCAGCGGCTATCTGATTTGGTGAAGGCTGCCGGTCTTGCTTACGAGATGAAGGCAGAGCTCACCATCTGCAGCATCGTTGACAGAACCGACTGCGGACCTTTGGTGCAGAGCCGGGTGGAGGGTCTGAATCAGAGGCTCAGACGGTTTTGCGACCGTATTGGCTGCAGATTCCTTGACTTGCGCCATAGGGTGGTGGGGTTTCGGGTTCCGCTGAATAGGTCAGGAGTTCACTACACTCAGCTGGCGGCTACACGGGTAGCGGAGGCTGTGTGGCATGGACTGGGCGGTTTTTTAGGTTAGAAGGCCTCGGGAAAGTGCGGGATGGGCTGCAATGTCAAAGGGTGCTTGGCAATTACAGGACGTGTTTGGATCAAGGAACAGTCGGAATTATAGTTTTCCGAAATTCCTTCACCAGGGAAGACGAATGGAATATTCCAGAATTTGAAACACGAACATCTGCTAGCATGAGTTTCTTAGAAGTAGATACCTTAGGGGTTGCGAAGCAACTCAAATCGCTTGATACGGGCAAGTCTTCAGGTCCAGCTTGTATACCGATTAGGTTCCTTTCAGATTACGCTGATACTATAGCTCCCTACTTAGCACTCATATACAATAGCTCGCTCACCGATAGATCTGTACCTACAGATTGGAAAATTGCGCAGGTCGCACCAGTGTTCAAGAAGGGTAGTAGGAGTAATCCATTTAACTACAGACCTATATCATTGACGTCGGTTTGCAGTAGGGTTTTGGAGCATATACTGTATTCAAACATTATGAATCACCTCGAAGAGAACGATCTATTGACACGTAATCAGCATGGCTTCAGAAAACATCGCTCTTGTGCAACGCAGCTAGCTCTTTATTCGCACGAAGTAATGGCCGCTATCGACAGGGGATCTCAAGTTGATTCCGTATTTCTAGATTTCCGGAAAGCTTTTGACACCGTTCCTCACAAGCGACTTCTAATCAAGCTGCGGAGCTATGGGGTATCGTCTCAGTTGTGCGACTGGATTCGTGATTTCCTGTCAGGAAGGTCGCAGTTCGTAGTAATAGACGGCAAATCATCGAGTAAAACTGAAGTGATATCAGGTGTTCCCCAGGGAAGCGTCCTGGGACCTCTACTGTTCCTGATCTATATAAATGACCTGGGTGACAATCTGAGCAGTTCTCTTAGGTTGTTCGCAGATGATGCTGTAATTTACCGTCTAGTAAGGTCATCCGAAGACCAGTATCAGCTGCAAAGCGATTTAGAAAAGATTGCTGTATGGTGTGTCAGGTGGCAGTTGACGCTAAATAACGAAAAGTGCTAGATGATCCACATGAGTTCCAAAAGAAATCCGTTGGAATTCGATTACTCGATAAATAGTACAATTCTCAAGGCTGTGAATTCAACTAAGTACCTGGGTGTTAAAATTACGAACAACTTCAGTTGGTAGGACCACATAGATAATATTGTCGGGAAGGCGAGCCAAAGGTTGCGTTTCATTGGCAGGACACTTAGAAGATGCAACAAGTCCACTAAAGAGACAGCTTACACTACACTCGTTCGTCCTCTGTTAGAATATTGCTGCGCGGTGTGGGATCCTTACCAGGTGGGATTGACGGAGGACATCGAGAGGGTGCAAAGAAGGGCAGCTCGTTTTGTATTATCGCGTTATAGAGGAGAGAGTGTGGCAGATATGATACACGAGTTGGGATGGAAGTCATTACAGCATAGACGTTTTTCGTCGCGGCGAGAGCTTTTTACGAAATTTCAGTCACCAACTTTCTCTTCCGAATGCGAAAATATTTTGTTGAGCCCAACCTACATAGGTAGGAATGATCATCAAAATAAAATAAGAGAAATCAGAGCTCGAACAGAAAGGTTTAGGTGTTCGTTTTTCCCGCTCGCTGTTCGGGAGTGGAATAGTAGAGAGATAGTATGATTGTGGTTCGATGAACCCTCTGCCAAGCACTTAAATGTGAATTGCAGAGTAGTCATGTAGATGTAGATGTAGATGTAGATGTAGATGTAGATGTAGATGTAGATGTAGATGTAGATGTAGATGTTAGGCGTACACCACATGCAGTAAGCGGCTACCAGAGTAGAAGAGTAGGTGTGGCGTGCTCGTGTGGATTTTTTAGGATGTGAAGCCCCTCGACCGGTCCGAAAAGACAGAGCAGTATTTGTCATAGCAGATCGAAGAGGGAAAATGTAAACATAGTGTTAGTTAATGACAACAGCGCCTACGAAAAGGTCCCGGAACTAATATGGTTTATAAAAGGCTGAAAGAAGATGTCAATAGCAATGAAAATACTAAACTCGGACTGGAATGTAGCAGTATATCGCAAACATAGCATGAACGACGGTGGTGAATGCGTGTTTATAATAATTAAAAGTACGATGTGAAGTTAGTACAGATTTAGAATGCGAAATAATTTGAATGAAGAGAAGTGTTAAGGGTTGATCACACATGGTCATCGGATACTTTTACAGGCCACCTACCACAGCAGCAATAGTGGCGGAACATCTGCGGGGAAGCTTGGAGTTCGTGTAAATTTCGTGATCGTGTTATAATGTTAGGTGGAGATTGTAGCTTACCGGCTGTAGACTGGTAGACGAAAGTGATTAGGAAGGGTACCAGGAACACAGAATCGAGTGAAATTATTCTAAGGGCTATCTCCGGAAATTACCTTGAGCGGTTAATAAGAGAGTCGACTCCTGATGATAACATCTTAGACCTGGTGACGACCAACAGACGCGAACGTTTCGAGTCAATCAGCATAGAATGGGGAATGAGTCATCATAATTCCTTTACAGCATCGCTAAATACGGCTGCATGTAGGAATACAAAAACAGGTAGGAAGATATTTCTAATTTGCAAGAGCGACAAGAGGCAAATGTGACATTACGTAGTAAGTCAACACAAAAATTTCAACTCCAACACTGAAAATGGTGATCTAACCACGGGACCACGGCGCTCTAGAGCTCACATTATCCTTGATGTTGCCTATCTTGCACTAAGACTAGTCAGTTTGTATATTTTGCTGATTTTTTTCATAGTTCCACACAACTTCTTCCTGTTTTCTCGATTGATCTGTGTTCAGTTTTTCAAGGCCTCCACTGCCCCAACTTATAACTAAATCTGAGGGGGGTGCGATGGGGAGGTTCCCTTGTTAGTAATCGCATACAACCGATAGCTCGTCAAAAGATCGGTACCTAAAGAGAGGAAAGTTACCCAGTTCACAAAATTACTAATGAGAGGAGGTAAGAACAATCCGCTTAATTACAGATCTGTATCAGAGAGGAAAGTTACCCAGTTCACATCAGTACTCAAGAGAAGAGGTAGGCACAATCCGTTTAATTACAGATCTATGTCAGTAACGGTGATTTGCAGTAGGATTTTGGAACACGTACTACGTCTGAACATTATAAATTACCTCGGAGGAAACTGTCTATTGGCAAGCAGCAAAGACGGATTTATGCTTGTGAAACAGAACTAGCTCTTAGTTCTCACAAAGTAATGTGTGCTATTGACAGGGAATGTCAAATTGATTCTCTGCTTCGTGATGGCTGGGTGTTTTGTGATGTCCTTAGGTTAGTTAGGTCTAAGTAGTTCTAAGTTCTAGGGGACTGATGACCATAGATGTCGAGTCCCATAGTGCTCAGAGCCATTTGAACCATTTTTTGTCAAATTGATTCCATCTTATTAGATTTACTGAAGGCTTTCACAATGTTCCTCAAAAACGACTTCTAATTAAATTGCGAGTCTATAAAGTATTGCCTCATTAGCGTGATTGGATTCATGATTTCCTGTCAGGAAGGCCACAGCACATAGTAAATGACGGAAAGTCATCGAGTAAAACAGAATTAATATCTAGCGTTACCCAAGAAAATGTTACAGATCCTCTGCTGTTCCTGATATACATAGATGATTTAGGAGACTATCTAAGCACCCCTTTTAGACTGTTTTTGGGTGATGCTGTCATTTACCGTCTTTTACGCTCATCAGATTGGAGAGGAATTCCGTTTATGCAAAACACCTGTTTAGTTCTGTTTTCATCCAAACCTGTTTTAGCACCGAACATGGCTGTCAAAAAGTGCTGAAACATGTTTGGGTGAAAACAAAACTACAAACGAGTCTTAAATAAGACAGAATTCCGCTCCAGTTTTCTTAGCAAGCACTGAAAGCGAAAGGAACTGTAACATTCACAAGATGATTAGGCCATTATTTGACTAAAACCGATTGCAAAATGATTTAGACAAGATATCTGTATGGTATTAAAAATGGCAATTGACTCAAATAGTGAAAAGTATTACAACGTCCACGTGAGTACAAAAAGGAATCCGCTAAGCTTCAGTTACACGATAAATCACGCAGATTTAACTACTTCGAGATTACATTTACGAATTATTTAAATTATAATGATCACATAGATAATGTTGTGGGGAAAGCACACAAAAGACTGCGATTTATTGGCAGAACATTTAGAAAACCCAATAGATCTACCAAAGACGCTGGTCCGCCCTCTTCTTGAGTGCTGCTGTGAGGTGTGTGATCCGCGTCAGACAGAATTAACGGAGGACTGGCCATAGAAAAGGCTCCTCTCAGAGCCAACAGACGAGGGCCCTTGGACCTATCTTCGCCATATCAATATAGAAGGAGTAAGCTGGGCTAAATGTCAAGTATTAAGTAAGATTTTATGTGATGACAACATTGATCTAGATTCAGTTCAGGAAACTCACGTAGAATACGAAGACCAACTTAAACGGAGAGGTACGATTCCAACCTAGTTGGCGCAACGTATCATTGTGCATATGGCGTGGCTATGTATGTGCGATCATCGATTGGAGATGTCCACTTGTGCTCGGCAACAGTGCATGGCGACATACATGAAGGTGTTGTCAAGATAGGAGATCGGTCAGTGAGCAATGAGTACATAACACCAACCATTCCCTGGCCTCAAGATGTCCTGCCATACATGCTACACCCAGCAATATACGTGGGGGATTTTAATAGCCACCACCCTCTGTGGAAATATAGAACAGCTGATGGAAATGGCGAGGCTCTTACTAACTGGGCAGAGAGTAATAACCTGTTCTTAGTTTTCGACCCAAAGGACCAAGGAACATTTAGGTCAGCAGCTGGGAGAAAGGAATATAATCCAGATTCAAGCTTTGTGACGACTAGGCAATAACCATACACCACTAAGAACTATAAGACGTGTATTAACAGACTTCCCTCATAACCAACACCGATGTCTTGATTGAAATTGGAATCAATATCCCACTAATAACAACCGTACAAGGCCCACGGTGGAATTTCAGAAAGACAAAGTGGGATATTTAATTGGAAAATGTAAGTGCTTTGGATGGATTCAACCAACAGCGAGTAATTATGACAGACTCATAGGCGCAGTTGAAAGTGCAGCGAAAGCTGCTGTCCCAAGGGGGTTCCGTAAACAATATGCACCAGGATGGGACAAAGAGTGCGAAAATAAGTATCACAGATTCCTTGAGAGTGGATACCCTGAGATTGTAGACAACCTGCTGCACAGCCTAGACAACGCATGGCGAGAGAAGTGGATTGAAACCGTTGAGTCGCTTGATTTCAAGACATCTAGTAGATAGGCCTGGTCTCTTCTTAGAAAACTAGGTGGAGCTAACAAACTACATCATAACTCAACAGATATTTCTGCAAATAGGATTTCAGCTCACATACAGGAAACATCTACTGCGCCAAAGGACAAGAAACATACAAGAATAATACGCCGTGAACTTAATGCTCTAAAGGAAATCAGCACACCTTTGGACCAGTATTCCTCGAAATTTACCACCAATAAAGTTTGAGCAGTGCTCAAGAGTGTCAGTGCGGGAAAGGCACCTGGATTGGATGGAATACACCCAGAATATTCCTTCTTCAATGAGGGGAATATGCCGAGAAAAGGGCTTGTAAAGTTTTACTCAAGTATAATGGAAGCAGGGAAAATACCACAACAAATGAAGAACTCAAAGGTCATTGCACTACTTAAACGAGGGAAACTAAGCGATCAGCCGAAGAGTTATAAGCCAATCGCATTGCTCAGTGTCATATACAAGCTGCTCGAGAGAGTCCTGTATAGCAGATTGAGCCCAAAAATACTCGAATTAATTCCAGACGAACAATCAGGATTTCGACCTAATAGAAGCTGCACTGATCAAATACTTTCCCTGACAACAAATGTAGAGGCAGGCTACCAGAAAAATCAAAAACCATCAGTTGCATTCACAGACCTGAGTACAGCCTATGACACTATTTGGAGACAAAGCCTGCTGCACAAACTCATACAAATAATCCCATGCAGCAATATCATCAGATCCGTCGATAACATGTTTGCCGGGAGAGCTTTTCAAGTGATTACTGGAGAACAAATGAGCTCTATCAAAATCGTTAACAATGGGCTTCCACAAAGCTCAGTTCTTGCTTCATTGTTCTTCAATATTTATACTTCTGACATCCCAAACACACAATCTAGGAAATTTGGTTGTGCAGACGATTGGACTATAGCTGCGCAATATGAATCATTCGAGATTACTGAAGACACCTTGTGTTCCGATTTGAAGCTGCTGATTGGCTATTTCCGCAAATGGAGACTGCAGCCGAATCCGACTAAGACTGAAATCTCATGCTTCCACCTTTGCAATCACTCAGCAAGAAGAGAGCTTAATGTCATATTTGAAGGGAAACTCCTTAGCCGTAACAACTACCCCAAATACCTAGGAGTTTCATTGGACAGGACGCACTCTTACAAGGAGCACCTGACAAAGACTGCAGATAAAATGAGGACAAGAAAACTGTGCGGCACCGCTTGGGGCTCCACAGCAACAGTTGGGCTTGTCTACTCTGTGGTAGAATACTGCACTACTGTGTGTATTAACAGCCTGCATACAAGGGGATTGACGTGGTACTAAATGACACCATGAGCATTATCTGTGGCACAATAAAATCTACACTCACTCTATGGCTGCCAACACTGAGCCACATACCACCCCAGAAATGGGGCGAAAAAACGCTCTTCTCAGCGAGTTCATCAAGATAACTAATAACCCACAGTTGGTCATACACAGCGACATAGCTGACTTGGAGCGCAGAAGACTTAAATCGAGAAGACCAGCATTACCCTCTGCTAAAGAGTTGACGATCTCCAACTTTGATGTCGACAATTTGTGGAAACAACATTGCAAGAACACTGCGCACCAAAATGCCAAAGTTTCATGACAGCTGAGAAACCGCCTGTCTTCAACCAGTCACGCGAAGTGCGGACAACTTTAAACCGCATACGTACTGGCCAAGATTGGTTCAAATGGCTCTGAGCACCATGGGACTTAACATCTGAGGTCATCAATCCCCTAGAACTTAGAACTACTTAAACCTAACTAACCTAATGACATGACACACATCCATACCCGAGGCAGGATTCGAACGTGCGACCGTAGCTGTCGGGCGGTTCCACACTGAAGCTCCTAGAACCGCTCGGCCACCACGGCCGGCTACTGGCCAGGGAAGATGTGCTGACGCCCTCTACAAATGAGGAATGATACCAACACCAAATTGCCAGGAGAGCTGACCCTTGGAAGAGGGAACGAAACACCACGTGCGAGCCATACTACAGGGGAAGGGGAGAGTCGAAATACCGTCTCAAGACGAGCACGGACTATCTTCCGGGAACTGAACATGGCGCGAAGTGAAGAGCAGGTCCGAGGTACCTGCAATCGACGTAATAAGTGACAGGCCTGGCCTATCGCCGCCGACGGTAGTCACTGAAGCGCTTTGAGTACGGTAAGTGCTTCAAGTTGGGTCGAACCACAGCTGCAAGAGCCAACAGCTACATTTTGATGACCTGCGTCGCCATCGTCTGTCGCTGGTTGCAGTAGATGAGTAAAAGACTACTGCTACGGATCACTCACCATCTTGCACAGTTTTATCGCTATGGCCTAGAGACCGCTTCAAATACACAGGATGAACATTAATAAAGCCGACAAACTGCAGGAACATATTCCAGACTGTAACGGAGGAAGGGATTTCTATGAACATGTGTCAGGAAATGGACGGTGTGCTTGCGACGGCAACAAATAAGTTGTAGCCTCTCTCCGAATAGCGTCACAGGACTGCCGGAAAGCGTTTGACTCAGTGCCCCATTACAGACTCCTAACTAAGGTACGAGCATATGGGATTGGTTCCCAAATATGTGAGTGGCTCGAAGACTTCTTAAGTAATAGAACCCAGTACGTTGTCCTCGATGGTGAGTGTTCATCGGAGGTGAGGGTATCATCTGGAGGGCCCCAGGGAAGTGTGGTAGGTCCGCTGTTGTTTCCTATCTACATAAATGATCTTTTGGATAGGGTGGATAGCAATGTGGGGCTGTTTGCTGATGATACTGTGGTGTACGGGAAGGTGTCGTCTTTGAGTGACTGTAGGAGGATACAAGATGACTTGGACAGGATTTGTGATTGGTGTAAAGAATGGCAGCTAACGCTAAATATAGATAAATGTAAATTAATGCTGATGAATAGGAAAAAGAATCCCGTAATTTTTGAATACTCCATTATAAGTGTAGCGCTTGACACAGTCACGTCGATTAAGTATTTGCGCGTAACATTGCAGAGCGATATGAAGTTGGACAAGCATGTAATAGTAGTTGTGGGGAAGGTGGATAGTCGTCTTCGGTTCATTGGTAGAATTTTGGGAAGATGTGGTTCATCTGTAAAGGAGATCGCTTATAAAACACTAATACGACCTATTCTTGAGTACTGCTAGAGCGTTTAGGATCCCTATCAGGTCCGATTGAGGGAGGACATAGACGCAATTCAGAGGCGGGCTGCTAGATTTGTTACTGTTAGGTTTGATCATCACGCGAGTGTAACGGAAATGCTTCAGGAACTTGGGTGGGTGTCTCTGGAGGAAAGGTGGCGTTCTTTTCGTGAATCGCTAAAGAGGAAATTTAGAGAACCACATTGAGGCTGACTGCAGTACAATTTTACTGCCACCAACTTATATTTCAGGGAAAGACCACAAAAATAAGATAATATAATAGATTTAGGCATATAGGCAGTCATTTTTCCCTCGTTCTATTTGGGAGTGGAACAGGGAGAGAAGATGCTAGTTGTGGTACGAGGTACCCTCCGCCACGCACCGTATGGTGGATTGCGAAGCATGTATGTAGATGTAGTGGTGGTGGTACGGTTCTATGGGACCAAACTGTCATCGGTCCCTAGGCTTACAAACTACTTAATCTAACTTAAAATAACTTACGGTAATGACAACAAACTCGCCCATGCCCGAGCGAGGACTCGCGCCTCTGACGGGCTGGCAAAGCTTCTCAGACTGCGTGACACAGGCGTCATGAACACGCTGTTGAAGGACCTGCGCGTCAGGAACTGGTTCAGCATACCCAATGCTTTTCAGATGCCCCCAGAGGTAAAAATCCAGGGGGTTTAGTTCCGGCGATGTAGCAGGCCATGCAACGTCCGGGGAAGAAGTTGAGGTGTTGGCAATCTGTAATGCAGAAGGGATGTGGTACTCCATCATGCAGAAACCACGTCACCTGTCGTATTGCCAAAGGTATATTTTCAAGCATCAAAGGCAGAGCATTCCACAGGAAGTCCAGGTACGTTCCTCCTACGAGGCGTTGTGGAATAATAGTCCAAGTATGTGGTCGCTAAGAATCCCGGCCCACACATTGATGCTGATCCGATGATGATAAGACTCTTCAACCATTCTCAGAGGATTTTCTGTAGCCCACAGATGACGATTATGCAGATTGAGGATGCCAGTTCTGGTAAAGGTTGCTTCGTCAGTACAGGGGTCTGAAGACAGATATCCCATAATTTTGATGGTTTGCTGCAAGAACCATTGATAAAAACCTTCCCATAGAGGGAAATCCACTGCTAATAACCCTCGCTCTCGTTGCAGGTGATAGGGATAGTAACGGTTGTCATGAGGGATACACATAATCGTACTTTGGCTTACATCATGTTGGCGAACCAGTATCCTGGAGCTTATACTAGGTAGGGTTCGTCTCATTATCCTGTAGAAACTGGTCCTCCAGAATTTGTGTATGGTCAGTCCGTCACCTCCCTGCACGTTCGGCAATCTTAAACGACCCATGACCACTCAAATACCCCAAAAATTCTTCAAATCTTATGTGATGTGTTTTGTGTCTGTGAGGTCACTGTACTGCCTCTTGAGCGTTTCTATCTGCTCGGCCGTACACAAACACCATCTCGATTTATTCCCGACATGAATACTGGATCATTCTGCTGCTTACAGTACACTGCGTCAGTTACACAGACAGCCTGTAACACACAAAAACACACACTACGTGGTCAGAGGAACTTACATTTGCCAACGCCATCTACTGTGGCAACGATGTATTTCTTAACACATGATCGTAGGATCTTTTTTCCTCCATTTCTAGTCAGAAATCAGTCCCTGGAGTTTGTCGGTTTTATTAATGTTCAGCCTGTATACCGTTGCTAACCATACATCACAAGGCTCAGAGTTTAACACGAATTCAAGTATACCGCTACTAGACACACGAAGCCTGGGAGAAGTTCCCTTGGATTCGTGTATGACGATACAAGTGGGCGCTCGCCGATCCCAGGTGTGACTTCGTTGAAATCCACACTGCATTAAAATTGTATGATCATGAAGTCGACACGTAACAAATGACAAATTGAGATGAAATAAACTACTGGCTTGGATATGCTAATGACTAGCAATGCAGTTTAACTGCGAAAGGTGGGTAGAAATAACGCTATCCATATTCATAATATAAAGAAACATTATGGAACGAATTTCTGATTTAAAAATTTGAATTTGATTGTGATTTGTTTGTGAGAAGATCGTGATATGCCTCATGTTAGGGACAAAAACGTTTAGTAGCGAGTGTCGAAGTTCAATAGCGACAGGATCGTAGCGTATCGAGACTACTGTTTATCGTAACACGATACTGCTGCTAGCGTCGATCAGGATCCAACGAATTAGGAATAGATGGACTTTGACTGGCCACACTCAATGACGTCAAGTGACTAGCGCCCGAGAGGACAGACATAACGTTCACTCGGACATGCCGGAACAGTCATGTCACGGACGTTTCGTCAGGAAATTAGCTTGTTTGCTGCAAGACAAGTATCCACTTGGACAGTCGAAATGTCTCGGACACAAGACGTCTCTGTACCATAACTATAAATCTATATCCACAGAAAGAAACTTGGAGAAAGTCCACTCAATGACAGTAATGAAACAGGCTCAATCAACTTTTTCCAAAGTGTTGCCAAACTAATATTCTCATAATCCACAAATTCAACCTGCAATATGCATGTTCGATCTGTTGTAATCTGTCACGGAGCCAGCACGCAGCGTAATGCTAGAAATAGAGATGTAACTTCAAGAGACCCATCTGAAGATGAACCTGAAAAGGTTCAAAAACCGGGTCATAGAATAATAAATAAGTATTCAAAAAATTGACTGGTTGCCGATTTACGTATTTACATTCAATTAACAGTCGCGGGCTCTGAAATAACCGTAATGGATAAGCTTAAAAATTCTCATCCAAAAAAAGCAGTTTCTATTTGTAGCAAAAGACGCACCATAAAATACATTGCCCTTGGTCTGCTGCTGCGGAAAGGCTTCTGTGTTCTAACAGCAGATATGAAGCTAAACAATTCTCCACCTGAAGATGAAGGTGAATCACAGAAACGCGTAGTGGTGAAATAAATAAGGGACTGACGCAGAAAATCGTTTTATTTATTTTTATCAAAAGTCGCAGGCCTCATGGCTCCATCCTTCATGGACGAAATATTCACCAGGAGCACTGCTGAGACTATCTTCCCCATCCGGAGGACTGATCACCAGCAATAGTTTCGCATTTCGCACGTCCTCACTCCATAAAATACTGTGATGGGGTTTGGTGATCTAGGACACTGACCCAAAGTCTAGTGATCACGTAACCACCATTCTTTCTCTTGTCGTCCATGTAGAGTCTATGAATATTTCTTCCACGACCAGTTTTCGAACCTGTTATCTCCGAACCTACTGTCATGACACAAACTTGCGTGCGTGCGTCACCCACAACAAAATGAGTTACTAATATCGGTTTCAGCAATATTCAGATTTAACAGTTTACGACTGTGTTGCAACAACTGACAGACAGACAAAAGAAACTGGTCTGAATTTACAGTCAATTAGTAGCTTGGATTTATCTATCTCGAAAGAACTAACATGTACAATGCAGACTTGTAATATGAGATACTTTAATTTCTATAGAGAGTGTTCCAAATGATACCGTCAAACTTCGAGGAATTGTATAGGGTGTCTTGAGGAACAAACTGATGATAGGAGCCAGCGTCCAGTAACGTCATCCAACGACGCTTCAATGGGTCGAAGTTTTAGGCGGCTGCCGCTCGGTCACCCCCTTTCTCCTATATACGGAGAAACTCCACTGACGCAACAGAGCATTTCATTCATAAAAGACAACGCATGTCGACGCAGCAGCTAGTTCCATCTTCTCCCATGGCGATCGAGGCAATCACTGAAAAACAAACAACATTGCGAGATGTTCCGCCTATGGTCCGTCAACGTACTAAGTCACATTTGCTTCCAAAGAGGTGGCCTAGTGGCAAGCGCCAGCGTCAGTAATTTAGTCGCTCTGTAGCATCGTCGTTTGACGTTATCGGTCACGGGTTGCTATCCTCAGTTGGTTCCTCAAGATACCCTCTAAAACCCCTCGAAGCTCGTCGGTATCGTTTTGCAACATTCTGTATGTTGAGACTGGATATTATATGGCACAGGTATAGATTAAATACAAACAAACTTAAGTCTGTTTACGCTTTGAGGCCTCAAAGCTAGGGCGCGATGACCAATTTGTCTATTAAAGCTTTCTTGTATGCATGTATGTGGGCCTCAGTGTAAGCAGTGAAAATCTTATACGATCTGCAACTGGCGAGCTGTGTCCTGCAGACGTCCGTCATGACCATATGGCGTGACTGCAGCATGTGAAAGTAGCGGCGCTTACAGAGTAGTTACATTCTCTGGAACAGTAAAAATTAATAACTGATCTAGAAATAGTATGAGGAACTTCATATTAGGTACATAACCTTCTGTTGTGTAAAGGAACAATCTGTCCAAATCTGAAATCAATAACCGTCATAATTTGGAAGTTACAAAAAAAAGAAAAGTCAATAAAAACGTAGTTATCCGACACTTAAAAAACTAAATCAGTATATATAGGCTAATAGTTCACCAACTGTGACTATTTGAAAAGGTATGATAACACCTTCAGTGTTTAGATTCAAATTTGGAAAGTTCTCATTTCTTTCATAATTTTGCTGTAGTAATAACGTTAAGAATTTCAAGTAGATATTTATGTTTTGTGTTAGGGTGAGTGTGTAAGAGAGTACTTGTGTGAGTGTATGTGGGACATTCGCCAATATTAAGTTTTCAGTTTGTAATTCTCTATAGGAACTGGCAAGTGTTCCAGCCTTGTATCGTGGGAACGAATCAATGGTTCCATACTAGTGGATGACGAATGTCCACGCATGCTTGAATTTGGAAGAGACAGCCAGAAAGTTCGCGACTATATAGTTAAATTCCAGACGTAAAGTACAGCTTGAAGTTTATTTCATTTTACTTGTTTAACAAGGGAGTTTTGAGCTTCTTATTTTAAGGACATCAATGAGCTGAGAGCAGTGGTTGGTTCTTGCTAGATTTTGGCGCGAGCCGCGCCCTGAAGGTCAGTTCTGATTGGCCGTAATTCTGCACAGCCAATAAGAAGTGGGACGGTTTGCCACCTAACGCATGAGATAGAGGTGTTTGTAGAGGCAGAGAGAAGAAAGAAGTGGTGGACTAGCTTTCGAAGGAGCCAGTCATGCTGGAAGTGTCCAAACGCATTATGTGTAAAATGAAGTGATATTGTGACTTCAGTGTTTCGGTACAGTGATAAAGGTAGCTGGTGTTTACCATTAACTATTTGTGAAATTTTAAGAGTGAAGAGATATTTTGTTCTGGAGAAAATCGCGTGTGTAAACTTTGAACTAAAAGCGTGGTGGTACTAAGTAAAATTTTTTTACTGGGTATTTATGGCGAGCAAAAACTTTATTTTAAGACAATCACTGAATGCCGAGTGCAAAAGTAAATAGCAGTTTATTAACTGTGTTACTCTCGTAAATGATTTCGGAAATGGATAGGAAAAGTTATCTGTTTGAGTGTGACGAGGAATGTGAACAGGAACTTTAATGATTTGAACACATCTAGGCTGATGATCTTGCTTAATAGCAATAAAAAATCCTAATGCAAGTTTAAAAGGACCTTTTAACTTAGAAATCTGAACGGCAACCCATTTCCGATTTATTCTTTAGAGTTCACAAGACTACTTTCAGCTTGTTGTACTTATAGCGGCCTCCGACGTGTAGTTATGAAATCTCAGTTTCTTCAACACTGCTTTTCTGAGATCTCTTAAGTAGCTGCAGTCAGGAGTTACGTGTGCAGATTTGCAGCAGTATCGAGGTAGGTGGACAATTTATGTTGAAGAACCGCCGTCGATGTGCGAAAGAGCGCGTTACGCCGGAGCTTGTCTCTCAGGTAGGCAAAGGAAACCGCCTGTGACAGGAATCTATTTTCGTCGTTTTATCAAAATGTCACGTGATAATCGGAACAAAATTTACTTCTAGATGACCCCTGAGTTATCGAAATGATGGATTTCTTGCTCTATATGTTTACCGACGTTGTGGTCACAGTCAGGGACAATAAAGGGCCAATATGGCTCGGAGTGCTTTTACCTGAAGCTAATTAACCAGACTTTCCACACAACACATTCAGAAATTGTACATTCTGTTGTACATAAGAAACACACAGTAATAACGTTTTTCTCTCTTTTTTCTTGTGTCTCTTTCCCGAATCGTAACATTTTTGGCATTATTACTAACGGATTCAACATAGTTAACTGAATAGGTGGTCGAATGTCCTTCCTGTTGCCACTCTGACACCCTGCAGGACGGAATATGTGTATCCCAAATGTCTGCGAGTAATGTTATTCGTGTAAATGAAACACACAGAACTAACAGAAACTATATTTACACAATAAACAACGGAGGATATCTACGTAGAGAAATGGAAGCAAATGTTAAAGTACAGCACATGTTAAACAAAAATTATGAAATACATGTGTTAATGAACTGGAAATACACCAGCATTACGAAAATATAAAGAGTAAATCTACAATTTAAAAAAATCTCTAAACGATTTCCGTAAAATTTCTTCAGATATTTCTTCCGTAAACAAATATTTTTGAAAGTATGTGTTGAAAGGAAGACGGTCATGTAACTATTACACGAAAATAATGTTCCGTATGAGAACAAATTTATCCACCGTGAGACTGATTGCGTTGTGGTCACGTGACGTGATATGGGAAGTATATCAGCAGAGCAGAAACGAATGGGTAATCGGACTGTCGAATATACGGTCAGAAAATGGGGAAATCCACTGACATGAGCAACTTTCACAATGGACTATCAAGATCGAGGAAACGGCAAAGCTGGTCGGCTACTCTCGTGCTGGTGTTGTATCTATGGAAAGTGGTTGAAAGACAGTGAAACTACGATTAGGTGACTAGGTGTTGGACGTAGACGTCTCACCCCAGGACGTGAAGGTTGGGAGTTTGCCCGCACTGTGAACAGGACGGGTTGCAATGTGTGGTATGTCTGATGACAAAGTATAATACTGTTGTAGGAACGAGTGTGTAGGAAGCACTGTTCGGTGCCCATAGTTGAACATGGGGCTCCGCGGCAAACGACCCAACAAAATCCTCAAGTACGATTTTAGTGGTCACGGCATCACTGAGAGCAAGAGAAAACTGCCACCGGGTCGAATCATCCACGTTTTTTGTTACACCAGGCCGATGTCCGCGTCCAGATACGCCGTCATCCAGGTGACTGAAGGAAACATTCACTGCATCGCGCTGGCCTATGGCAGCAGTACTACGGTATAGAGACATTCACTCGGGCTTCCATGGGGCCTGTGCTAGTAATCTAAGAACTGCTATTGACTACGTAAACTTTACTTCGGACATTCTGCATTTTATCCTTGCTTGCTATCTCCCCGACGGTGACAGCATCCTCCAGCAGGATAATCGTCGGTTTTCTCAGTGCCAGAATCGTACTACAGTGATTTGAAGAGTATGATAGTGAATTCAATTTAATATCTTGGCCACGAAATTTGCATGATCTAAACCCTATGGGTCACATGTGGAACGCCAGTGGCCGCGATCTTGGTGGTCACAAGCCACGGGCCCGTAATTAAAGGGATCTGCGTGATCTGTGCGTACGCATCTTCTGCCGCGTATCTCTGAAAATCTACGAAGGACTTATTCAATTCCTGCCACGCGGAAACGCGGCTGTGTTGCTTTGCAAATCTCAGTGAATCTATGCTTTATTTATCTATTTCTACTCTTGGCGCACACAGGTGACTAGTGTCAGCGGTGTCGACATGTCTGAGTTTAGCCATTAAATTTCAGCAGCGTAGCAGCACAAACTTTAACTCTTCTTCTAATATTCCGCCAGTACACCTTCCGGCCATCTTCAGAATGAGCCCGCAGGGGGAAGCTTCAGTACACTACAGTACTTGTTATATGGTTTTAAACAACAGAAAAAGGAAGCACCAGAGATACTGATCGACGGCAAGGGGTATGCATAAACTGAATCCGTGGCTAAGCAATCAGTCCACGCTGAAATATCAATGTGTCATTGTTAGCTGCAATGCAGCGACTCTTTGCGAGATTATAAAATTTGTCTAGATTGAAACCGGTGTATTTGTTAATTGAATTCATCGCCAAATTAACGTAAAGTTTTTCTCTCACCACCGAGCCCCAAAAAGATGAAGTCTGCGCTAGAGTTTCGGCATTTTGATCCCGCGTAATCGCAGAAACGACCGCCACAACCGATTTACTGCTCCCTAACAGCTGGGTGTACCTACAGAGTTACCTAAATCTTTCTTGGATTGTACGAGTCATCTGTCGCATACATGCGGCTACGCTCCCGAAATTTAATGGATCAGTTCATTACTGGATGAAAACATCATGATGCTCATATGTGTGTTTGTACGTAACACAACGCTCAAAATTCATCCAAGAAAACTATTTTCACATTTCACAGAATCCAAGTGCAAGTAAGCAACAGCAATGGTAAATTCTCGCATCTTTACATCCTAGTGGAGCTGCTAAAGCCGTGTAGCTATTCAGACATAGCAAATACCAGAGAGAAAAGCTCGTAGTGTAATAAAAATTAAAGACGCATGTCTATGGTGAAAACGTGCTGTGTGCAACATAGACTAGACAAGTAACAATTGCCACAGGCAGAATAGCATGTTCCAACACTTATAGTGAAACCATTGTTTCTGCGGTCTCAGGTTTTCAGTAATTATTTAAAACGGATAGTGTTTTGGAAGTAATAAAACTTTGAAATTTTCACAAAGAGGATAACACTAAGCAGTGCGGTCAAATTATTTTCGGTAATGTTTTAGTAATGTCGCTGTACCGAATGTATGGATGTTCTGTCCTTGCAGAACTTTCCAGTGTTGTTCCAGAAAGTTAATCTATTATTACATTCCGACTTTTCGCTTAGACACACTCTAGTTTTAGTCAAACGGCGGAGTGTGACGCAGCAGTACTTAGGCTGGTGGTTGTGAGGTGGTGATTTTCAAATTAAATAATACTTGGAGTACAAATTCTTCCTGATGAACTACATTGTATCTTGATGGTGCTTAGCCGGCCGCGGTGGTCGTGCGGTTCTAGGCGCTCCAGTCCGGAGCCGCGCTGCTGCTACGGTCGCAGGTTCGAATCCTGCCTCGGGCATGGGTGTGTGTGATGTCCTTAGGTTAGTTAGGTTTAAGTAGTTCTAAGTTCTAGGGGACTGATGACCACAGCAGTTAAGTCCCATAGTGCTCAGAGCCATTTGAACCATTTTGATGGTGCTTGTTTGTAGCCCACATATTTTATAGTAAGTTTTCAATACCACTCGTTAAGAGGAACTGAAGTTTCAGTTTCCTTCCAGCTGGAATCTCTTGCCTATTATCTTCGTATCATAGGCATACTTGAAATAAAGGCTGCCACGACGAATGTCCGTGACAGCGCATGATTCAACTTTCTTCATTTACGTTGCGAAGATGGGCTATAATAAAACTGTAGCGGCCATGACTTTCATGAAATGCTAGAAATAGTCTGTAAAATAGTGATGAGAGAAATGCGGCTGTGCACATTCACAGCGATTAAAATCAGGGAGAAGTTTCAATTATTGTTCGAAGTGTACATTAATAAAATCTTTAGTCGGAATACGAGCAGCAGTTATGCAGAGCTCTGGACTCGTCGGTGTGATGGAGTACTTTTGGTGTCCATTGATCTACATTGGGAGAGAATCAGACTTCTCCACGGCGGCCTATAAAATACATTCAGAGTATTTCGCACCTAGCCAAAGATTTATAAGCTAGATCTACAAGAAAAAGTAGTTAAATACCACCACTAAATCAAAATGCCAGATTATACTATAAATGAGCGAATATCATTTGCAAGCGGTTAATAACAATGGCGTGTCAGGAGGGCGTCCCGTCGGGTAGACCGCCCGCCTGGTGCAAGTCTTTCGATGTGACGCCACTTCGGCGACTTGCGTGTCGATGGGGATGGAAGGCGATTATTAGGACAACACAACACCCAGTCCCTGAGCGGAGAAAATCTCCGACCCAGCCGGGAATCGAACCCGGGCCCTTAGGATTGACAGTCTGTCGCGCTGACCGCTGGAAGCAATTATTATCGTGGGTATTTTAAAGACTTTTCGAGCTTCATAGTATTTAACATCGGATATAATGTACCTTACCAGTAACAACGCTAACCTCACCATACAAGTACACGTCGGCACAACATAAAAATATTAATCTTTGGCTAATTGGTAGCACGTAATATCTGTCAATGATTCATACGTTATAAAGTATGCTTTTTATGAAAATTTAACAGATTAATACAGATACACGGACTAAGACAATTACTAAACAGGGTCACAACTGAACCTGAAAATCAGGGTAAAATAATATAGTATTGATACGTGAATAGAATTAAAGCAGAGCGTATATTGATCCATACGGTACACTCCAATCTGGGCACACTGATTCTTACTTTCTTAATGTGACACTCTGCTCCCTCGTAGTTAGATACCAATCAGCCACGTCCCTAGTGCGGGCGACATAGGCTTTGGGAAGACGACGGTATATAGAGAAGAGAGAACTGCGGCTGGGCGCGCACCACAAGTTCATCAGAAGACAATCCGAGCGTTGTTCTATTGTATTAGTCCGCTCGACCCGTTGCCGAGGGATGTTCAGTTTAGTAGTTTGTTTATCGCTGCACGAGGCTCGAATGACACGGCCGACTGAGATGCAGTGGGGGCACCCAGCGCCCGGGGTTCCCACGCCGCGATGAAAGCGGCCAGCTTCCTTGTGCGCCGCCGCCACCGCCGACCCCATGCCGAGGCCGCACTGGTCAAATCGATCGCGAGTAATACGCTAAAAGCATTTGTTTGGCGCGCTGACGCCTGATCCTCTTTCCTCGCAGCGCAGCTATCCGGTCGAGCGCAATATTTTAATGAGTACGCTAATTAGCTGAGATTAATTGGGGCAGCGGTACGTGCTACCCCGCCTAGTGCAGGCAGCCCGGCTGCCAATCCCCGCTCTATCTGGCACACCGCCACCGAGCGCCGACGCTCGCCGCTAACTAGGCGATGCACTTTACAAAATACTACACAACTGTTTCAGTATTGCATTTAGAAACGATAACCCAGATACATTCTACAGCACAAACCCGAATTCCGCCGACAAAAATTAGTAGGTTGTTTAGCGATATGAACTGAGTTAATCGATATAAGGGACGTGCTTACCGATAGCTCGTTTCAGAATAACGGCATTTCGCGCCCTCTACAGTTTTCTGTATTACAATGTCTCTTCGCCATGTAATTAGAACTAAAATATACACTACTGGCCATTAAAATTGCTACACCAACAAGAAATGCAGATGATAAACGGGTATTCATTGGAAAAATATATTATACTAGAACTGACAAGTGATTACATTTTCACGCAATTTGGGTGCATACATCCTGAGAAATCAGTACCCAGAATAACCACCTCTGGCCGTAATAACGGTCTTGATACGCCTGGGCATTGAGTCAAACAGATCTTGGATGGTGTGTACAGGTACAGCTGCCCGTACAGCTTCAACACGATACCACAGTTCATCAAGAGTAGTGACTAGCGTATTGTGACGAGCCATTGACCAGACGTTTTAAATTGGTGAGAGATCTGGAGAATGTGCTGGCCAGGGCAGCAGTCGAACATTTTCTGTGTCCAGAAAGGCCCGTACAGGACTTGCAACATGCGGTCGTGCATTATTCTTCTGAAATGTAGAATTTCACAGGGATCAAATGAACGGTAGAGCCAAGGGCGTAACACATCTGAAATGTAACGTCCACTGTTCAAAGTGCCGTCAATGCGAACAAGAGGTGACCGAGACCTGTAACTAATGGCACCCCATACCATCACGCCGGGTGATAGGCCAGTATGACGAATACACGCTTCAAATGTGCGTTCACCGCGATGTCGCCAAACACAGATGCGACCATCATGATGCCGTAAACAGAACCTGGATTCATCCGAAAAAATGACGTTTTGCCATTCGTGCATCCAGGTTCGTCGTTGAGTACACCATCGCAGGCGCTCCTGCCTGTGATGCAGCGTCAAGGGTAACCGCAGCCATGGTCTCCGAGCTGATAGTCCATGCCGCTGCAAACGTCGTCGAACTGTTCGTGCAGATGGTTGTTATCTTGCAAACGTCCCCATCTGTTGACTCAGGGATCTAGACGTGGCTGCACGATCCGTTAGAGCCATGCGTATAAGATGCCTGTCATCTCGACTGCTAGTGATACGAGGCCGTTAGGATGCAGCACGGCGTTCCGTATTACCTTCCTGAACCCACCGATTCCATATTCTGTTGACAGTCGTTGGATATCGACCGACGGGAGCAACAATGTCGCGATACGATAAACCGCAATCGCGATAGGCTACAATCCGACCTTTATCAAAGTCGGAAACGTGATGGTAAGCATTTCTGCTCTTTACTTACAGGCCTGATAGTATTACCAAAACAAGAAAAAGAGGTCTAAGAAGTATGGGTTTCAAAATGCATACCTTATGACCTATGAGCACTTGTTCATCTTCACAGGTGTGAGACATCTATTCAACTGCCCAAGTGTCCACAGCTCTTGAGGGATGGATTTTATAGTTCTCATTTACTGATTTTTTTGTTTTTGTTTTGGCCATACTCCCACCTCTGAAAGTTGCCTAACTTACAACAGTTTTGGTACATGTTTTCCACTGTCAGAGGTATCATAACCATTTTCGCTTATAACACTCGACTCGGTCGTTTCCGGACGATGATCCCTTATCTCAAATTGATCCGTTTACCCTTTCCATCATTCCTGAAAGTTTGCAACATCATCGCAGATCACACTGGAGGGGAGAGTGCTGTAAATGGACGATAGTGTACCTAGTAACACGCGAAGCGTTTTGGTCTGTACTTCAGTCTAAAGACTGATTTTAGAGTCACATGGAGGAATACACACTAGATCATAAGTAATTTCTGTCATTTTCTTCAGTTTTTGTTGTGAGACACGAGGTTGTGTTTTGTGCAACATTTGTAATTCTTTCGAACTTTACATATTTATGAACTGTATAAAATGTTAAAGCTATTTGGAATACACTCTAAGGCAAAAAAAAAAAAATAATTCCGATGCATTACGAAGGAATTGTCCGAATGGGACGGAGATAGGTAGATGTGATGTACATGTACAGACAAACAAATAACAACAATTTCAGAAAAATTGAATGACTGATTCAAGAGAAAGAGCTTCACAAATGGAGCAAGTCCACAACAAGTTGGTTCACCCCTGTCCCTTATGCAAGCAGTTATTCGGTTTGGTACTGATTGTTGGATGTCGTCGTGAGGGATATTATGCAAAATTTTAACCAGTTGGTGTGCTCGATCGTCAAAATCCGGAGATGATTGGACGGTCCTGCCCATAACGCTCCAAACGTTCTAAGCTGTAGAGAGATCCGACGACCTTGATGGCCAATGATTGGTTTGGCAAGCACGATGACAAGCAGCAGAAACTCTCGCAGTGAGCGAGTGGGTGTTATCCTGCTGGAAAATCTAGGATGGCCTGCCATGAAGAGCAGCAGAACGGGGCGAGAATATAGTTGACGCAACGCTTTGGTTGAAGGATGTCGCGGATCACGACCAAAGGGGTCCTGCTATGAAGAGAAATGGCATCCCAGACCATCACTCCTATTTGTCGGTCCCTATCTTGGGCGACAGTCAGGTTGGTGTCCCACCCTTGTCCGTCTTCGGTCTGGAATCTGATTGACTGAAATAGAATTGTCTCCAGTCATGAGTCCCGCTCCGAATGGCGCCCCGATAACCAGCGAAGATCAGTCATCCATTTCTTCTGAAATTGTAATTATTTCTTTGCCTGTACCGATTTCCGTTCCATTCGGATAATTCCTTCGTGGTACGTCGTTTTTCACTTTTTTGCGTTAGAGTGAATGTTGTTGATTCTTCAGCTACAATTGTTATAAAATTCTATAAATTTTTGAAATTATTTACATAACTTATTGGCAGTTAAGCCATACTTCGTCGGTCATGGACTATCTTGTATCTTGAAACAAAATAAGATCCTTTACCATGGAACACGTGATATTTGCAAAATAAACTCGGTTTCGTTAATGTAAAAGGATTGTGATATTTACAAATCATCTGAGTTTCGTTAGTGTCAAAACCATTTTACCTGTCTTGAAAATGAAAATTTGTATCAGTTTCTAATAGCTTCAATTTCCAAATGTATTTAAATTGTAACGGGTTTTTGTAAAACTTCTCTTTGTTTCACTGTCGCTTATTGATTATTCGTGGTTAGTAGAGTAATAATATAAGAGATATCCCATTAAATACAGTATTAACAAGATTTTATCGACTGCAATGCATTTTAATTTCAGTACAATGTTTGTTCTAAGTGCATGTACATGTTTACTTATTTTGAAAAACTTTAAACTTCCGGAATAATTTTTGTTATTTTAAAAAAATACTTCAGCACATGAAAAGATAATGCCGTCATTTGAATATGAAATACGAAAATATATTAAACTTCTGTCACAGGACTGGGTAGAGGTGGAAGTCTGGAAAGTGCTACAAGGTACAAGATTCTTCCCTCTAACAAAAAAAAATCGTCATCATGTTGAGTACCACACCGCAACTGACACAATTTTACTGATTAATAAAACCCACCTCAGCTGTATTATTAAATATTTATTGTGTTACGACCGGTTTCGTTTTAAAACATAAAAAAACATAAAACACAAAAATGTTTGTGATCTTTCTTTCTGGATTCGCTCTTTAACATTGCACAC
Organism: Schistocerca gregaria; assembly: GCF_023897955.1. Lineage (NCBI taxonomy): Eukaryota > Metazoa > Arthropoda > Insecta > Orthoptera > Acrididae > Schistocerca > Schistocerca gregaria. The sequence continues at coordinate 85,569,294 of NC_064931.1, read as the reverse complement.
GACCACTAGAACATTTATATCATGACTTCAGCACAACTCGGCAACGCGAAGCTCTTCTAAGAACTAAACCTCTCGTAACATAATAAATGTGTAATAATACAGCAGAAAACATTACAAGCAAGCACGCAAATGTCACATGAAAGGTTCTGGTGAATGTCTGGATTTATTTATCAGACATTCGTAAACAGTTTTCGAATCACTTACCGTGTTCGAGACATAACAGTGAACGTGGCATGTAGAACTTTAGTTCGAGCAGCCTATGTTACAGTAACTCTTTCGTAACTGAAACCGTTAGGTACATTAGGGCATATGGAAATGTTTACATTTTTTCTTGCTACCGTGCTCCGTCATTCTGTCTATGAACTCGACGGACAATGATGACTTGAATCTTTCTTAACTAAGACAGCAATTTTACTCTAACAGTGATTATTTCGGAATCTCCCACCGTCTGCTACGGTTACCGATAGAAATTTGGATTATGATGGTAAAAAGACTTATTCTCTGCTCCTGCAGCTTCCCCATACTGGATAAATACGGTACCGGACAACACATCATCTAGTGGTCATTAGGATCCGTAGATAGTTTAACGAATGCTCAGACTGAGTAATCATTATTGCCTATCGTTGTAATTGATAAATCAGTCACGTATGAAGTAACAGGTCTACACCCTAGCCTAAACACATGGAGATAGAACTGTCTTAGGTGGATGGGTTCCATAGAGAGTTCCAAATGATTTCGAAATGCACTAAATAGTTGATGGACAAACCTAGCAACATTAGACAAAAATATATTGCAATGCAGCATTTGCTCTCAAACATGTCCACGACCTCTGGAAATGTTTAGATGAAGTAGAACTTACAGCTGAAGAAGTAGGTAATTCAAGAAAATGCATTTGTTTCTTATAAATATAAGGTGGAAAATGATTTGTTTCTAGTCAGAGAAATTGGTGGAGTATACTTTACTACATTTCAATAAGTCACCAGTACAAACGAGAGGACACTTTAGTTATGAGACGGGACTCGCAATCACGACAGCGACAGCTCAAATATCCATATGGTATTCCAAATTTAAGTTTGTCCTGGTTTCCCTGAATTTTTTTTAGTAGAAATGCAAGACTGCTTCCTTTGAAAATGACACTGTCGATTTCTTTCTAAAACATTTCTCCATCTCGAGCTTCTGCTGCTTCTCTAATGACCTCGTCGTCGATGGTTTGCTAAATTGTAAACTTATTTCCCTCTTTTCACACACTTACTCCCCCTTCGTTCTATTTCTTACCAGACTGTCTGCGTAGCCGAAACATGAACAGAAGATCTTGAACAGTTTTCGATGACTGATCGTAGTTTCGTCCATTTGGAACAATTTCAGCCTGTTAGGACGATTAATTTGAAATAATTTACTCGCAGCATTTCGAAGGTATGCGTGAGAAACACAACTCATTGTCGTGAGGAGGAAGGAAAAAGGAAGAAAGATCGGGTTTAACGTCCCGTCGACATCGATGTCGTTAGAGACGGAGCACAGGATCGTATTGTGTCAAGGATGGGGACGGAAATCGGTCGTACCCTTTCAAAGGAACCATCCCGGCATTTTCCTGCCGTGATGTAGGGAAATCACATAAAACCTAAATACGGATGGTCGGACGCGGGTTTGAACTGCCGTCCTCCCGAATGCGAGTCCAGAGTGCTAACTACAGTGCCACTTGCTCGAAATTTATTATTTTTTTTTAAGTCAGGGCTTGTCTGTTACACTGATGCCATTTTACTTTAGAAGAGCAAGAACCATCACGTTGCTATGATCATTAGTTGGGCGAGTATCCGAATGATACGAGAAATAGAAACATATTTTCTATTTTTACGTTCCTCAAATAACTACCTTCGGAGAAGAATATTCAAGTCTATTGTCTGTGTTTCACAAACATTAAGAACAACAAAGCCATCTGACAATTTGCTGTTTTTACTTTCCTGTTGCTGTGTGCCTGCTGGACATCTTGGAAATTTGTGGTAAGGACTGTGGGACCAAACTGCTGAGATCATCAGTCACTAGGCTCAGGCACTACTTAATCTTACTCAAACTAACTTATGCTAAGGACAACACACACACCCATGCCCCAGGGAGGACTCGAACCTCCGAACCGTGACAAGACGCCTCAGACCCCAAGGCTAACTCGTGCGGCCTGCTGAACATAATTTTTTTTTCTTGGTCAGTACTTTTCGTTCCTCTGTACGGCTAAGTCCGTAGTCAATCGAAAAGTTCACATTCTAAGCAGATATTTCCATTAAGACGTTCAGTTAATTTTCTTTTGTTCGCGAAACTCGTCCATCGTATTAATCAACAAATTACTGCGAATTCTCTGTGACTATTCACGCCTTAATTTAAGACCAATACCTAAAATACGGAGAAAAGCTTTAATTGGAGAGGAACATCGCTGAGAATATGTCACCTACGACACGTGTTCTATTTTATTTAACTTTCACTCGGCCGTGTACCTGATTCGAGAGAATTAACTTCAAGCCGAAGCGCGTTTCTGATGCAACACATGTCTTTAAAGGCCGAAGATCTACTGAAATTTTCGTAGGACCTCGTATCGTGGTCGATCTTCAGTTCCTTTCATGTTATACGCAGCAATAATTTTCAAGCGGTTTCTCTGCGCTACAGGAAAGTAATATTACTTTCCGCCACTGAGAGTGACACAGTACCATTAACGTGTACGACTTACGGAAGCACAATTTAGAGCCGCGGGCTAGAAAAGCCGACTGGGCTGTCCCTCGTATACGGCGCAGCGGGGTGAGGTTTCGGAGCAAAGCTATCGCCGGCCATTCAGTCGCAAATGGCGGTGCCAAGACGTACGGCGGGCCATCGGAAATTACGGGCGACTTCTCGGTCGGGCGCGGCCATTACCGTGGCTGGCGCCGGCGCCGGCGCCGCTGCTAACGCTTCTCTGCCCTCCTGCTCTTCTGCCCTTTAATTCTTCTCGCCTTGTTTCCCTTCGCACCCGCCTTCGCCACTGTCAGAGACTAAATACCGGCCACAGCATACCGACAGCTACGTCCTCTGACGACCAGCGTGTGAAAAACGCCTTCTCTTGCGCGTTAAAAAAAAGTAGATAAAATGCCAGCACGTACGTCCATCCATGTTGTAAACTACCATTCCTGTCTCATCGTTAGTTTCTGGCGGTCACACATTTAAGAATTAATATACGTAGTGTCGGGAAGGAACCTTGTCGACAGGTTAGGTGTGTGTGTGTGTGTGTGTGAGAATTCCTAAGGGACCAAACTGCTGACGTCATCTGTCCCTAGACTTACACACTACTTAAACTAACTTATGCTAAGAACAACATGCCCGAGGGAGGACTTAACCTCCGGTGGGAGGGCCCGCGCATTCTGTGACATGGTACCAGTCGAAAATAAGTATAATTACCACTGGTAACGTGTTGACTAATAGATTAATTATTTCACGCACCACTTCAAACTTCTACAGATTTCACGTACCACCTCAAACTTCTACAGATTTTTTCCTCATCATTTTTTTGACTTGTTTGATGTGGAGTATCACGAATTTCTCTCCTGTACCAACCTCTCCATCCCTGAGTAGCAATTCTTTGTGGAATGAACACTGCTTGACAAATAAGTGAGGTACCCAGAAGACGAGAACGAAAAGGAATGAACTTCGCGGGTTGAAAGTGTATTTGATGTTCAAATGGCTCTGAGCACTATGTGACTTAACATCTGAGGTCATCAGTCCCGTAGAACTTAGAACTACTTAAACCTAACTTACCTAAGGACATCACACACATCCATGCCCAAAGGAGGATCCGAATCTGCGACCGTAGCGGTCGCGCGGTTCCAGACTGAAGCCCCTAGAACCGCTCGGCCACACCGGTCAGCGAATTTGATGTTATTTTGGTTATTGCCATATGGAGTCAAGGAACTTGCCAGCAGCAGTCCATTTATCAGTATGACGTTACAAGTAGTGGAATGGGACAGTTTCTCATGCATGACCCTTATGCAAACAAACAAATCGCGTCTATCATACCTGCTCCCCTAAGTCTCCACCCCTTTGACACCCCCTTCCGCCCCCTCACCTAGTAGGCCAATTCAGCTGTTATTTCATGTTTAATTAAGATCTAAATTATGACTCTGGATGTTACAATAGCATTTACTTTATTTTCCAAATTAATTATCATTATTGCCACCAAGAAGGCCACTACTATAGATAGTGTCACAGAATCAATGGTCAGTAATCAGGGATATGAAAGGAACGATCATCTGAAGCAAAACACTTCATATGAACATATGGCCTATTCCGAAACATTTCCAAGGTAGATGGCCACGCGGATGACAGACCCTCCATATTTTACCTGACATGTGAGGGAACATCTCAGCCACACTTAATCCACTGGCTGGATTGGTCATAGCAGTAAAATTAACTAACCAACAAGATCGTCTGACGTTAGGCATTAGATTTTTGTTTGCGGAATTGGACGACCCCTTGGTTCAAATGGCTCTGAGCACTATGGGACTTAACGTCTGAGGTCATCAGTCCCCTAGAACTTAGAACTACTTAAACCTAACTAACCTAAGGACATCACACACATCCATGCCCGAGGCAGGATTCGAACCTGCGACTGCAGCGGTCGCGCGGTTCCAGACTGAAGCGCCTAGAACCGCTCGGCCACATTGGCCGGCTGGACGACGTCTGTTGGGCATAATTGCGAAAGGTGGACACGTGCTTGGTCGCTTCATGGTCATTGCTGTGCTCATTCGGAAATGTACAGAGGCACTCAGACATGCAACACAACATCTTCTCCCAAGTGTGCAGAAATGCAGAAATGAAGTTGGTGGTGGGCTATTGAGTTATTTATTGTCAACTTTACAAAAGGTGCAGTTTGACAGCCGGCCAGAATGGCCGTTCGTTTCTGGGCGCTATAGTCTGGAGCCGAGCGACCGCTACGGTCGCAGGTTCGAATCCTGCCTCGGGCATGGTTGTGTGTGATGTCCTTAGGTTAGTTAGGTTTAATTAGTTCTAAGTTCTAGGCGACTGGTGACCTCAGAAGTTAAGTCGCATAGTGCTCAGAGCCATTTCCACCATTTTTTGCAGTTTGACATGTAACGATAATGCTTGGAGGTAGATGTGTTGAAAATACCTCTCCACGATGTATAATACATTTATTGTACCATCCACTATAGTAGTTTGTTTAGCATCTCTGCAACGGTCATGTGCATGTTATCCGGCCGGTGTGGCCGGGCGGTTATAGGTGCTTCAGTCTGGAACCGCGCTACCGCTACGGTCACAGGTTCGAATCCTGCCTCGGGTATGGATGTTTGTGATGTCCTTAGGTTAGTTAGATTTAAGTAGTTCTAATTTCTAGGAGGCTGATGACTTCAGATGTTTACATTCGAGCATTTTGTGGTTGTTACTGTTTGCATTGTCTTATTGCCAATAGTATAATCGAACATTAATGGACCTATCGCCTGTTTGTATGCAGTACGTTACATTTACTTGTATCCAGATCCCTGTTCCAATCGTCAAACCTGTGCAGTTTGCTACAGTCTTCCAGCATTTCTACCTTTTCATAGACAACAGCATCATCTTTGGTCATCTTCATGCAGCTTTTAGTATTTCCCATTACATCCTTTATATTGCTACAGCTACTTTGCAAGTTATCCATAACCAGTCAATCTTGTAATGCAGTTTATCAGTAGTGGTACCAAACAAGAGTCATGTGTCATTCTTTTCTACTGCTGTAGAGCAAATAAGTTATGACAGTAGTGTCACACGCGTTTTGTACTGTAAACATAATGTAATTTGATAAATAATTGTGCAGAAAATTTTCATTTCGACATAAAATAGAATTTTGTTCATTCGCTATCATATAACTGGAATCATAATTGTGTATTACAATAAGCAACCTGTGTGTTTTGTACATATACCACTATTCTCCAACCGGAAACACATGCGACAGTAATTTAGCGGTGTATATGAATTAAAGTGACACTTACAGTGTACTGTAGCTTGATAGCTACTTGAATCCTTTTGCAGTTTTTTCTGTTAGTGTTTACAGTAAACTCAGATATGTTGATATCCTACATTCACTATTTGTGTCTGGGTTTTTCCCATATTGTTTGTGTAAATGTGTATGGAATAATTAATAATCATTATTGTACAAGAATTTGTACAATAATCCAACTGTGATTTAGGTTCCCCCACCCAACAATAGTACATAAAATGCGTTTGCAGGAGCATTTAATCATTTTCTTACAAATGTCTATCCAGAAAACAACTTTCGTCAACACAATTATAGCTGCAAAAACCATCCCTTATATACTCTAAAACACATGGATTGTGATGGAGGTGGAGTGTATTGCAGTGATATTTACGGTACAGAGGCAGATGTGTTGACTTTAGCTATCTTAAATACTACTTTATGCTTACTGATTTTTATAATATTAGCTACATGACCACCTAACAACCTATTTCTAATTTCTCATAGGTAGATAACACATAATACAGATCAACTACAGATTCCAAAGCTTAGTATATGCTATAAAGACCCACGATGTATGAGAAACGTAAATAATGTTTATGAACCTTACAGGACAATGTTTTGGAAGATAGGAAATGAGGTAGTGGTAGAAGTAAAGCTGCGAGGGCAGGTTCTGAGTCATGCTTGGGTAGATGGGTTGAGGGAACACTTCCGACGAAAGACAAAGGTCCTGGCTTCGAGTCCCAGTCCAGCACACGGTTCTAATGGGTCAGGAAATTTCAACCATAGAACATGTTTGGGGGAGCAATGAATACTGCCCAATGAACATTGTGTGTAGCACATAGATATTGGAAACTGATACTATTTGTGACACACTAAGTTTAGATCTAAGTCAACATTCCCTATTAGAACATAGAAGCACTTCTAAAATCGTAGTTGTTTGAAATTCTAAGAAAAAATCAGCGAATTCTTGGTTGAAATCAGTTACTTTGTACTGAAACAATGGACTTTGTGTCAAAATGGATTCGTATAACAGTTTCTTTTAAGAATTCTGATAGTTTTCTCGTACATAAATAAGAAAACAAAAGTGAGACAATTTACCCTATACATCGTTGCGGTACAGAAAAACAATTGTAGTAAAGTATTCTGTAGTTCACACCCAAGTCCTTTATACATGATTGACAGATTACTTCTCGACCATTCCAATACCCAATTGCACGTGGGAGAAAATGAGCAATGCAAATATTAAAAAACTAAAGCTTTCAGCAGGATTCCTGATTTCTGTTATTCTATTAGGGTCAGCACTTCTCTCCATGTAGGAGGAGGCCACCAAAATATATATCCATTGTTTTACTGAATATTGTCTGCTGACAGTCTCTTCCCCTGTTTGTACAGATGTTATTTATACGTGGTCAGGCTGCTTATCATAATGCAAAAGTATGACTAGAGATTTATGATCATGGATCACAACATAAACGTCTCAAATAGATTGAGGCACTGCATTACGTATCTCTTCATCTTTTAAGGATGCAATAAAGCTTTCAAGCTATTGTTGCGAACAATATAAATTTGACAAGGCACAAACATAGGTCTAGAAATACGGTAATGTGCAGATAAACTACCGGCAGAAAATCACAAACAGCAAAAATAGTGTTGTTGTCTGTTGTATATAAAGTACATAGCAGTGGTAGGCGTAGGACTTAAAAATACGTATAAATATCCAGCAGAAGTAACTGAACAAGACATTTTGGAGAAAGAAGCCCTAAAATCGATATTTAACAGGACGAAAAAAACACATTACAACGCCAGGGGCGTATATAATAAAAAACAAATATCTGTCAATGTTAAAATCACAGAGTGCTCGACTCTGAACAAAAAGATGATGATGGAAGCACTGGAAGTCACAGAAAGAAAAATACTAGGAAGATTTTGAGACCAGTTAAAGATCAAACATAATACAGAAGACGTCATAATAGCGAACTTTATACACATACTAAAAAATTACAGACATGATTAGAAAAGGAAGAATAGCTTACTACAGTCCCATCCAAAGGATGAATCGCAAGAGACTGATAAAAAGACTGTTCACTTACGTTATTGAATTAGAAATGGATATCACATGGTGCAAAAACCTTGGAAGGGAAATGAAAGAACATCATATTACTCCAGAAGATATAGAGGAATAACTGCCATCCAGAAAGAAATTACAAAACGTCAAATGTTTTCATGAAACACCCAAGAAGAGGACTGGAGCCACTTGGATACAAGAAAGAAAACTAAATCATGAAGAAATGATAAGATAACTGCGGAATAAAAGAGAAGAGAAAAAGTTCAAATAACTGTAGTCCACAGCGGCTCATACTATAAGAAGAAGAAGAAGAAATAAGTAAGTCAGCATCATCCTCTTAAAATGGAGTCAATACAATTTTTATGAGCAAATGAAGGAGTGTCAGAGTGGCAGTGCTCCCTAAACAATTAAGTCCGGAATTGCTTTCTTCGATTCTTATAAGGAACAGGTATCTTACAGTTCCTGTTTCTTCATAATGTGTTACATCGTGCAGGACGTAGATCTGTGACCCAGAACTCTGCACAGCGTGCATTTTATAATGGTGACAGTTTCCTAGTCAGTCAATGATTCCTCTACTGGATCACAGTCATCAAAAACATTGAAACAAAATTGGGACTTTTGCAGTGGCTATAGCTTTACTGCAAAATGATGTAATACAGGTGACAAGCTACAATATATAGCCAGTGGACAAAACTATGTAAAAACAACAAAAACACATTTACATGGCTAACACATCGCAGGAAAACCACTGGCATTAAAAACAGCTTCCAGTCATCTCTCAGTGGATAAATAAAGGACCTGTATGGTTTTCAAGCGAATCTTATACCATTTTTCCTGCAAAACAGTGCAGGTTCAAACAACGATGACAGAGGTGGATAGAGATCAGGCACGCTCCCCATGGCAACAGAACACAGAGGCTCGATAATAATGAGATATGGTGTCTAGGGAGGGGACCCTCCAATGTATGGTGTCTGGGGAGGATGTGTCAGTTCATCTTCGTGCTCATAAAGCTAGTCTGGGATGGTGCAAGCTGTGTGAACAGGGATCCCGTCATCTTGGAACGTAGCACCACCATTCAGGAACAATCATTGTACCACAGGATGGACCTGATCAGCCAAGACGGTCACATAATCCTTGGCAGAAACGCCATCATGCAGAGTAATCACGCATTCCATGAAATGCTACGATGTGGCTGCCCAAATCATTACCAAAATTCCGGTTTGTTTCACTCTTGGGATAAAAAGTCGGGCAGAAGGTGGAAACATTGTGAAACAAGACTCATCCGACCAGTTGACATTCTTCTACCGCTCCACAGTCAATATTTTATGGCTTCGGCACCATGTTTTCCTGTTACAGACTTGGCATATGCATCACTGGTGAGTGGTTTTGCAATGACAGTTCACCTTAGATTGTAACTTTTTGCTTCCCTGGTTACTTCAGAGGCTCCGCCTCATTTAAGATTTAGTGCACTAAAGGAGAGATTTCACTCCTCCTTCTGTTTTTAAAGCGTTATTTTCCGATATTTAATATGCTCACCACAACTATGCAGCCGTCTTTACAGATCGGTCTATACAGGAAGACGATGTTTATTGCTCTGTCGTTTTTCCGGATTGTGTCCTCAAGATTCGACTGCCTCAAGAATGCGATTTTGTGGGCTCTGGAGCAGATGAGACATTCTTCCAGTGCTAAATTTCTTGTCTGTTCCGATTCTCTCAGTGCCCTTTACTCCCTCACCCGTTTGCGCCCAGCAAATAAAGTAGTTCGGAATATCCAGGATGCCCTATTCCAACTACAACGACTGGGGAAGACGGTGTGTTTCTGCTGGGTACCAGGGCACGTGGTATTGCGGGGAATCAAAGCGCAGATCTAGCAGCCAAGGAGGCGTGTCGTGAACCTCAGTTATCCCTGTATTGTGTCACCTCGCTGTTGAGGTACGGAGTGACTCTTCTGTGGGAAGACGAGTGGCTGGAAGTAATTGTCAATAGTATCGGTGGAGTAAAGCCCACAACGTGGCAGTGGCGTACCTGCTTCCAGCCAGGTCGATGGGACGACGTCCTCCTTAGTTGTCTTCACAAAGGCCACAGCCCTATGACGCATGAGGGCGAGAAGGCCCTCCAATGTATGGTGCTTGTGGCATACTAATCACTGGTCCCCGCATTTTATTGGATTGTGTTTTATTTTCCTACCATCGGGCCGAGGCGGATTTGCCAACGGATCTGCCCACTATTATAAGAAACGTTCAAATGAATGTGATTCACATTTTAAACTTTTGTGAAATGTCCAAAATTTTTCCCAATATTTCAGGGAGATGGTTTTAATGTGTCAGCAGAGTGACACGCTCACCCAAGTTCTTGCCTCTTTCTAAGTTGTTTTATCGCGTGTGAGATGGAGTGACTTTGTCGTCATTTCGAGTGCCCGAGTGTGCGACAGTAGTACAGATACCTCCACATTCGTTTGTTTTAACAAGTGTAAGGGCGTTGATAACTTTGCCGTGGAGGGCCCATAAGATCCAAACACACACATACTCGACCGGAATTTCCATGTTTCTGTACTTCCCTTTTTGTTCTTCCTGAGCTGACAGCATTCGCAAATGCAACATTCACTTCTGCAGAGACTTTTATGGCTGTTGTCCTTTTGGGGTTCGGTTGTTTTTGTGGGAGGAGACCAGACAGCGAGGAAGGGGAAGGAATTCGGCCGTGCCCTTTCAAAGGAACCATTTGCGTGGAGCGATTTAGGGAAATCACGGAAAACCTAAATCAGAATGGCCGGACGCGGGATTGAACCGTCGTCCTCCCGAATGCGAGTCCAGTGTGCTAGCCACTGAACCACCTCGCTCGGTGTTGTCCTTATATTTCTCTTCACAATCCATTTCAGTGGTTATCCATCACGATTACTCAACATATATTTTCGTCCAGATTGCGGCATAGTGGATGATGTTTTTCCGCTTTGCCTGCGTGCAGTATAAACACGAAACACTTCAGCTACCTTGGCATGGGAGCACCTAACATACAAGCACCAACAATAATTTGCCCACATTTGGATTCATTTAGCTCCGAATAGCCACACAGACCACTGTTATGACTATAACTGACACTTGTAACGTAATGAGGACTGCAATTTGCATGAATATGCTATGAGTAGACATTGCGCAGGTGCCGTTCACGTTCAAATACTACAGCACCATCTGCAAGCTTGGCTGGCGTCGGCAGTTATGTTCAAGCATTAATTTCTCGTGTTGTTTCCACATTTTCCAAGCCTTGTGACACTTCTACACATACAGACTGCTGAAGTTACTGCCTAAATAGCTCTCTAGGGCCAGAAAAGTAATACGTGTATACAAAACATACGCAGGTTGCTCATAGTAATACACAAGTATACACCTCTGACGGCAAACAAAATCATTCGTTTTTGTCTAAAAATAAAAAAAATTATGTATAATTATTTATAGAACTATATAATATTTAGAGTACAAAACACGTATGCCACTTAAGGTCGTAACTTATTTGTTCTGTAAAAGTAGAAAAACCTAGACACTGGTCACATATTGCGCTAATAGTGATAAAATCGTGTTAAGCGACCGACTGGCTATGGCTAGCAGGCGAAGTAGCTCCATCAATATGAATGATCCAATGGATAATGTTGGAAGCTCCATGGGGCTGGTCGCACATGATGTGGTTATCTATAAGAAGTTAGAGACGCCGGAAGACTGTTCAGAGGATCGATTCTTGGTACAGGACCCAGTACACAAGGAAATGTAACGTACAGCACGAAAAAACTGTTGACCGCCTGGCGAAAGAGGCCACTAGTGCACCATCCCTGGAGATTGGCGTCCCGGCGACTGATTTGCGGGCACTATTACGCCGCAAAGTTTTCGATTTATAGGACACTGATTGGCGCAACCTGCCCGTGCCAAACAAACTCCGCCGTATCAAGGAGACGACTACTGTGTGTCGGTCATCCATGCGAGCCAACCGCAGGGACTCAGTCGTCCTTTGTCGGCTCCGCATTGGCCACACCCGACTCACGCACAGTTATCTACTGTGTCGTGAGGATCCCCCTCTTTGTCGTTGTGGGGCGTCCTTGACGGTGGTCCATATTCTGTTGGAGTGCGCCCTTTTCACTGTGCTTAGGCAGACTTTTGCGCTGCCTGATACGCTCTCTGCGCTTTTATCTGACGACTCTTCCATAGCGGACATAGTTCTGCGTTTTATTCGGGCAGGGGGATTTTATCGCTTAATGTAAGTGTGTGAGTTTTTGTGTTGATTCTGGCCTATGGCCTACGATTTGTCTGATTTTTTTTTTTTCATGTGTTTCTCGGTGGTTGGCTTTTCCCTTTTTGTTTGTATGATCGGCCAACCACCGTCATACTCTGTATGATTTTAGTTTGTCTTGTCTGGTCTTTGTCTACGTTTCTCTTGTTCTGTGTCGTCTGTCTTATCGTCTGTTGACCGTTTTTATTCTCTGTGGGTGTTTTAGTATTCGGAAAACGGGACCGATGACCGTAGCAGTCTGGTCCCTTTAACCCCCACAAACCAACCAACCAACAGCACGAAAATAGGCAACGGGATCTATTAGTGTTCAATTATGCTATTGGAAATGAGGCAACGGACACAGTACCAACTGTAAAATACTTCGAAGTAACCATCCGGAGCAATCTAAAGAGAAATGACTACGTAATACAGAATGTAGGGACGACCTAAAGCCTGCCTCAGATTCACTGGAAGAATCTTAAGGAAATTTAGTTTACCTATGACAAAGTGTCATATAAAAGACTTGCTTGACCGATTTTTGTTTGTTTTACTGAATCACACTAATAGAAAAGGCTGACAAGATCCAACAAAGAGCAATACGCATGTAACCGTTATGGAGACACTAAAAAAATCTCTCATGGTAGACACTATAAGAGACACACTGTGCATCACAGAGAGGTTTCCTGTTAGAGTACATTCCAGACAATATATTACTTCCTCCCATAAAATGACTGCAATTGGAAATTAGAGCTGATACAGAGATTTTCTGGCAATCAGTCTTTCTACCTGAATGAAGCTGGAACGGGGATTAAATGATGGCAGCACTTTCCATCATGTGTTGTAAGGTTCATGCAGATACAATGTATCTAATTTTTGATGCAGTCTATATATAGATGTTAGCATCATGTGAGAAATGCTTAATGAAATGTATGTACAATGTTATTTATTGTAAACAGTATAGGGTGTGCATGCGTGGATTAAATAGAGGAGGGGAGCAAATCGATCATTTTCTTCTCTAAGGAGCCCTCAGGGGCTCAGCATTCGTTTTCGGGGTATGGGTTTGGCGATCCCATGGTAATGAGCTGAGGACGGGCGAGCACCGCCAGTCCTCTATTACCTTAAGCTCTGAGCATACATCAGCAACGACTGTATGTCGTGGCGGTGGAACGTTGTATGTCAGAGGGAATGGGGATATTGGCTTAAGTGTCCGGATCTCTAAGATGGTAAAACATCTATAAAAAAAAACACCCTCAATCTCAAGGTGTGCTACGCCCTGATGAGATGCATGGCTGTTGAGGAGAGACAATCCCTGGCAGGCAACCTCTGGGGAACCTACCGCACCTCAGTTGTAAAAAGCTTGTCCAGGCTTATGGGGCTCTGTCTGGGTGGACGTCGGTTCCTAGCTGCTTGTGGGAACACCATGTTTCTATTCCCAGGGGTTCAAGTGGAATGCTGGACAGTATAAACACCCAAAATTCTGAGAGGCCTTGTGTGGCTAGTATAGCAGCTGCAGAGTAGATATGTTTTTTAATTAAATCCACAATATATATATAAAAAAATTGTTTGTAGTCGTTGCAGCTAGGAATGGGAAATACCAACCAGTTAAAACCAATACCAGTATTTTAGTTCTGAATAAGCAGTATCCTTTGGTATTTCTTTGGTCTCGACTATAACACCTTTTTTCATGTTTACTAATAATCGGGTATAAAACTGGCATATCAATTTGCCATAGCAGCAGTTTTTGGTTTTTAAATAAAACTTTTTAACAAAACGTGTGACGTTTATTCGTAAAATTTCCATTGATTTGAAATATTAGGTTATTACAGAAATATGGAAAAGTGATCAAGACTATTTCAATAACAACGCCTACAGTTAGAAACCAGCAACAAACACAGGACATAAGAGACAATAATTTACATGTTGGCTTGTGACGTGGCCTAATAATATGAATATACGTGCAGTGTGCAAGCCTTGCCCCCAACTGGCCTACATGGCAGATTCTCACTGTCGTCCTCGGACATCACCTGCTTGCAGGATGGTCCCATCTCTAGTTTGGAAGTATTTTGCGAAGTGCAGTAACAATGGAGTACAATTTTCCAACTTCCGTAATACGTTATAAAACCAGAGGAGGAACAAAAAACTTGCGGCATTATACACTGACGAAAAAAAATGGAAAAACCAACAAATAGTTAATGTGGAATAATGAAATATCGGGAAAACAATTGTCTAGGTAACATACTGAAGCAATTAACATTCTAAGATCACAGGTTCACTTAAGCGCGAGATAAGCCGATCAAAATATGAAATGCTGGTACATTAATAACTGTTGTAACTGCCAGAATGTTGAATGCAACCATGCAAGCGTGTATGCATTGTGTTGTACAGGTGCCGGATGTGAGTTTGTGGGATGGAGTTCCATCACTGTTGCACTTGATTGGTCAATGCTGGAATAGTTAATGATGTACCACATGTGCTCGATCGAACAAAGATTGGTGATCGAGCAGGTCAAGATACCATGTAGACGCTCTGTAGAGAATGCTGGGTTACCACAGCGGTATGTGGGTGAGCGTTATCCTGTTGGAAAACACCCTCTGGAACGCTGTTTAGGAATGGCTGTACAATATATCAAATCATCAGACTGACGTACAAATTTGCAGTCGGTGTGCGTTGGATAACCAGAGTGCTCCTACTGTCATACGACTTCGTACACCACACCAGAATTCCAGAGGTAGGTCCTGTATATCTACCGCGCAGACGTGTTGGTTGCGGGCCTTCAACTGGTCTTCTCCTAACCAACACGCGGCAATCACTGGGAGCGAGGCAGAACCAGCTTTCATCAGAAAACACAGCAGACCTCCATCGTGTCCTCTAATGAGAAGAGCTCATTAGAGCTCTCTCGTGACACTACTGAGCTCGCAAATCGCGGAGGTTTGGGGTCGTTTGAATGCACGCTACAGGGCGTGTAGCTCGGAACAATCTTTGAAGCAATCGATTTGTAATAGTTCGTTGTGTGACGGTAGTGCCAACTGCTGCTCAGATTACTACTGCAGACGCACTGCGATGCGCCAGAGCCATACGCCGAACACGATGGTTTTCTCCCTCGACAGTGCCACGTGATTGTTGTGAGCCCGGTCTCCTGCAACTGTACACTCTCGTGACCACCGCTGCCAGCAATCATGTCGCTCTTCAGGTCGCCGACATACTCACCAATGATGGTCATCTCGGTAATGCAGAACTGTAACTCATCGCTGAATGTGACACCGTTCATCTGCAGTTCATGCCTCCCAGTCATGTCACCACTCGAAAAGGAGGCGTCTGTGTTGTGTTGTTAATGGCAACCCACACATAACGTCGCCTTTTCCTAGTCTGGCTGTTGCTAGTCTTCGACCAGTGGTGGAGGATGACACAAAATGTTGCGAGGACTCTATTACTTGCTCTCGGATGGCAGGCACACATGTGAAGGAATTACGATGTGTTTGTTGCATAATACGGTAATCCTCCCGTACGGTGGTCAGATGTAGTCGATTGGAAACTTGACGACAAGTGTTCCTGCCCTCACACTCCTGTGCAGTCCAACATCGGACCACTCTCACATCCGAATACTCCATAAATCTACACGTTGTATCATTCAAGTCGGCTGAATGTAGAGCCACAACAAGGTCACTTTCAAACTCTGTCAGTTACTGATAACGTTGTCTTACAAGAGTACACGGCATCTCTATGTCCTTCACAGCTATCAGTAAACATCTGTCGCTGTTTATGCCCCTTATATACCCTACCACGATTGCACACTATGGTCATTCTACCTGTCACATAGAATTGTATCCCTCGGGATTTGTATACCCACCGATTGTGTGCACGTGTGCAAGGTTACACGGTTACACTGACATCTAACCATATCTTTCGGATGCTTTACTTTTTGTCAGTTGGTATATTCTAATCTCTGTCTTCCCCTACAGCTTCTATCCTCTACAGCTCCCACAAGTACCATGGAAGTTATTCATTGTTATCCTACAATTCTGTCTCTCGCTCCTGAACATTTTTCACTTATTCGTCTTGGTACTACATCTTCGGAGAACCTCCTCATATATTATCATTCCAACTAATTTTCAACATCCTCCTACAGCACAGGCACACAAAGCAGAAAAAAATACTACATGTACAATTAATGGAATGATCTCTGTCATTTTACTTTACTCTATCCATGGTACATTTGACGAGCGCACAGGCACACGTAGGTCTGGCAGATGTTGAGAGGAGCTGCAGTGTCTCTGCTCTGCACAGTTTTGTACGCAATAGTTGCTGCAGCCGCTACACCGCTGCACATTATTATGCTACCAAGCTGACAAATTCTTCTTACGCATTAATTTTCCACACCCTAGCATGTTCATATGCCAGGAGGCTTGAAAAATTCTAGCCCCTCTCCCCTCCCCCATGCCCTATCTGACCAGTCTTCTTCCTGTACCCCTCTTGGACAGGATTTCTATAATTTCCTCTCTCCAGACATTCACAGTTTAGGATGAATTGCCGTCCAACGCATCACCTGTGATCGGTACTCACATAGATTCACTGTACATGTCGAACCGATCATTGTCTTTACTCTGTACACAAATAAATAAATATGCTGAAATGTTTCAGGCTGGCGTCAGGCAGTCATTTCATTTTTTATTACCATCATTCATTCTTAGATCATGCAACAGGGCTTTTTTCCTCAGGTAATGGAAGCTTTTATACTCCCGAGTTCGAGTCTCACTGCCACAGAAAATTTTAATCTACCAGAAGGTTTCATATCAGCGCACATTCCACTGAAGAGTGAAAAATTTATTCTGAAAAGAAGAAATAAATTAAAAAGTCTTGCGAAATGCGACAAGTTTTCACGCATCTCGTTATCTGACGTCAAATCTCCGGAACTGTGTGTCTTACAGTGATGCATTTATGTACGTAAATTCACTGGGATTTGTGTATGCTATCTGCGGTATGTGTTGCAAACATAGTTAGCAATAAAAAAGTAATAAAATGAAACATCATGCATGATGCGGCATTTTTCCGTGCATCTCAGTGTTTCTAGTCATATCTACTGAACAGTGTCGCACTACGACATAATTTTGCTGGTACATTCAGTGGTATGTGTGAATACGTCTACAAAATGTGTCGGAAATATAGTCAGTAGCGAAGGATTAATAAATTAAAATGCCATGCTTAATGCGGTTGTTTTACTGTGTGAACAACAAAAATCTAGTGAGACATAAAACTTTTTCCTTTCGTCATTTTCAGGGGTTCTCAACGAGAAAATGTTTTCGTGAAGGTTTAAAATTATTTGTAAACCTTGTTGTAAGTCATAAGTGTGCTCACTCACACACACTGGATGAATAAAGCATAGACATTTACGCGTCATGGGCTGCACTGCATTTACACACCCAACCGCACTCCTACGATAAGGTTGTAGCCTATACTCAGTATTAGTACACTGAGTAAGCACAAAAGGAAACCATGAAGAAATTTTGAAATGAAACTGTAGTTCAGGATGAATATGTCAAAACTTTGAGGTTTTGCCTGTGATATCGCAACTCTGTCAGAGACGACAAGGCAGTGGGAAGAGCACCTGAACTTAATGAATAGTGACCTGAAAAGGGTTTATAAGATGAACATCAGCAAAAGTAAAACACAGGTAATGCAAAGTAGTCAAATTTAATCACGAGATGCTGATGGAGTTAGATTAGGAAACAAACAGTAAACGTAGTAGGTGACTTTAGCTATTTCGGCAGCAAAACAGCGGGTGATAACAAAAGTAGAAAATAAAGGCTGATAGTGGGAACCACAAACCATGGACCTTGTCGTCGGTGGGGAGGCTTGCGTGCCTCAACGATACAGATAGCCGTACCGCAGGTGCAACCACAACGGTGGGGTATCTGTTGAGAGGCCACACAAACATGAAGTTCCTGAAGAGGGGCAGCAGCCTTTTCAGTAGTTGCAGGGGCAACAGTCTGGATGATTGACTGATCTGGCCTTGCAACATTAACCAAAACGGCCTTGCTATTGTGGTACTGCGAACGGCTGAAAGCTCGGGGAAACTACAGGCGTAATATTTCCCGACGGCATGCAGCTTTACTGTATGGTTAAATGATGATGGCGTCCTCTTTTGTAAAATATTCCGGAGGTAAAATAGTCCCACATTCGGATCTCCGGGCGGGGACTACTCAGGAGGACGTCGTTATCAGGAGAAAGAAAACTGGCATTCTACGGATCGGAGCGTCGAATGTCAGATCCCTTAATCGGGCAGGTAGGTTAGAAAATTTAAAAAGGGAAGTGGATAGGTGAAAGTTAGATATAGTGGGAATTAGGGGTGAAGTTCGATGGCAGGAGGTACAAGACTTCTGGTCAGGTGAATAGAGGGTTATAAATACAAAATCAAATAGGGGTAATGCAGGAGTGGGTTTAATAATGAATACAAAAATAAGAGTGCGGGTAAGCTACTACAAACAGCATAGTGCACGTATTATAGTGGCCAAGATAGACACGAAGCCCATGCCTACTACAGTAGTACAAGTTTAAATGCCAACTAGCTCTGCAGATGACGAAGAAATTGAAGAAATCTATGATGAGATAAAAGAAATTGTTCAGGTAGTGAAGGGAGACGAAATTTTAATAGTCGTGGGTGACTGGAATTCGACAGTAGGAAAAAGGGAGAGAAGGAAACGTAGTAGGAGAATATGGATTGGGGCTAAGAAATGAAAGAGGAAGTCGTCTGTTAGAATTTTGCACAGAGCATAACTTAATAACAGCTAACACTTGGTCCAAGAATCATAAAAGAAGGTTGTATACATGGAAGAATAATGGAGATGCTAAAAGGTAGCAGATAGATTATATAATGGTAAGACAGAGATTTAGGAACCAGGTCTTAAATTGTAGGTGGTGGTGGTTAGTGTTTAACGTCCCGTCGACAACGAGGTCATTAGAGACGGAGCGCAAGCTCGGGTTAGGGAAGGATTGGGAAGGAAATCGGAAATGCCCTTTCAAAGGGACCATCCCGGCATTGGCCTGAAACGATTTAGGGAAATCACGGAAAACCTAAATCAGGATGGCCGGAGACGGGATTGAACCGTCGTCCTCCCGAATGCGAGTCCAGTGTGCTAACCACTGCGCCACCTCGCTCGGTTTAAATTGTAGGACATTTCCAGGGACAGATGTGGACTCTGACCACAATCTATTGGTTATGAACTGTAGATTAAAAATGAAGAAATTGCAAAAAGGTGAGAATTTAAGGGGATTGAACCAGGATAAACTGACTAACCCAGAGGTTGTACAGAGTTTCAGGGACAGCATAAGGGAACAATCGACAGGAATGGGGCAAAGATCACGTAGGTAAAATTAATTTAATTGATGAAAGGAGAAAATATAAAAATGCAGTAAATGAAGCAGGCAAAAACGAATACAGACGTCTCAAAAATGAGATCGACAGGAAGTGCAAAATGGCTAAGCAGGGATGGCTAGAGGACAAATGTAAGGATTTAGAGGCTTATCTCACTAGGGGTAAGATAGATACTGCCTACAGGAAAATTAGAGAGACCTTTGGAGAAAAGGGATCCACTTGTATGAATATCAAGAGCTCAGAAGGAAACCCAGTTCTAAGCAAAGAGGAGAAAGCAGAAAGGTGGAAGGAGTATATAGAGGGTCTATACAAGGGCGATGTTCTTGAGGACAATATTATGGAAATGGAAGAGGATGCAGATGAAGATGAAATGGGAGATACGATACTGCGTGAAGAGTTTGTCAGAGCACTGAAAGACCTGAGTCGAAACAAGGCCCCGGGAGTAGACAACATTCCATTGGAACTACTGACGGCCTCGGGAGAGCCAGTCCTGACAAAACTCTACCATCTGTTGAGCAAGATGTATGAGACAGGCGAAATACCTTCAGACTTCAAGAAGAATATAACAATTCCAATTACCAAGGAAAGCAGGTGTTGACAGCTCTGAAAATTACCGAACTATCACATTAATAAGTCACAGCTGCAAAACACTAACACGAATTATTTACAGACGAATGCAAGAACTGGTAGAAGCCGACCTCGGCGAAGATCAGTTTGGATTCCGTAGAAATATTGGAACACGTGTGGCAATACTGACCCTACGACTTATCTTAGAAAATAGATTAAGGAAAGGCAAACCTACATTTCTAGCATTTGTAGACATAGAGAAAGCTTTTGACAATGTTGACTGGAATACTCTCTTTCAAATTCTAAAGGTGGTAAGGGTAAAATACAGGGAGCGAAAGGCTATTTACAATTTGTACAGAAACCAGATGGCAGTTATAAGAGTCGAGGGACATGAAAGGGAAGTAGTGGTTGGGAAGGGAGTGAGACAGGGTTGTAGCCTCTCCCCAATGTTTTTCAATCAGTATATTGAGCATGCAGTAAAGGAAACGAAGGAAAAACTCGGAGTAGGTATTAAAATCCATGGAGAAAAAATAAAAAGTTTGAGATTCGCCGATGACATTGTAATTCTGTCAGAGACAGCAAAGTACTTGGAAGAGCAGTTGAACGGAATGGACACTGTCTTGAAAGGAGGATATAAGATGAACATCAACAAAACCAAAACGATGATAATGGAATGTAGTCGAATTAAGTCGGTTGATGCTGTGGGAATTAGATTAGGAAACGAGACACTTAAAGTAATAAAGCAGTTTTGCTATTTGGGGGGCAAAATAAGTGATGATGGTAGAAGTAGAGAGGATATAAAATGGCAATGGCAAGGAAAGCATTTCTGAAGAAGAGAAATTTGTTAACATCGAGTATTGATTTAAGTGTCAGGAAGTCGTTTCTGAAAGTATTTGTATGGAGTGTAGCCATGTATGGAAGTGAAACATGGACGATAAATAGTTTAGACAAGAAGAGAATAGAAGCTTTCGAAATGTGGTGCTACAGAAGAATGCTGAAGATTGGATGGGTAGATCACGTAACTAATGAGGAGGTATTGAGTTGGATTGGGGAGAAGAGAAGTTTGTGGCACAACTTGACTAGAAGAAGGGATCGGTTGGTAGGACATGTCCTGAAGCATCAAGGGATCACAAATTTAGCATTTGGGAGCAGCTTGGAGGGTAAAAATCGTAGAGGGTGACCAAGAGACGAATACACTAAGCATATTCAGAAGGATGGAGGTTGCAGTATGTACTGGGAGATGAAGGAGCTTGCACAGGATCGATTAGGATGGAGAGTTGCATCAAACCAGTCTCAGCGCTGAAGACCACAACAACAACAGTGGGAAGAAAAGTGTTTCTGAAAAACAGGAATTCGTTAACATAACACCTAATATAAACTTAACTGTGAGCATGCCTCTGCTGAAGATATTGGTCTGAAGAGTTGCCTTATACAGAAGAAAATATTTCAGTGAAGAGGACAGTAGAAGCTTTTGAAATATAATGCTTCAGAAGAATTCTAAAGTTCCGATGGGTAGATTGATAACCATTGAATAGGTACTGAATCGAAATAGCGAAAAAGTTAATGGCACGTCTTGAGGAATGAGTTGATATTATATGTACTGAGGCATCAAATACAATAAGCATTCTTGAGACTGAGAAGCTTATATGAACGGATCATCATGATTTTAGAAAGTATCGCTTGTGCGAACTCAGCTTCCCCTTTTTCGCATGATATACTGAGAGCTATGGGCAAAGGGCAACAGGCAGATTCCATATTTCTACATTTCTGCAAAGCATTTGACACGGTGCCCCATTGGAAACCGTGAACGAAGGTACAAGCCTATTGAATCTCGTATTTAAATGAATTGGATGGCAGGGTGTGCAGCAATCTGCGGTTGTTTGCTGATGATGCTGTGGTGTACGGTAAGGTGTCGAAGTTGAGTGACTGTAGGAAAATACAAGACGACTTAGACAAATTTTCCTGCTTGTGTGATGAACGACAGCTAACCCTAGACGTGGAAAAATGTAAATAGATGAGTAGGAAGATCAAAATTGTAATGTTCAGATACAGTATTACTAGTGTCCTGTTTGACACAGTTAAGTTGTTTAAATATCTGGGTATAGCATTGCAAAGCGACATGAGGTTGAACGAGCATGTGAGAACTGTGGTAGGGAAGTCGAATGGTTTACTTCGGTTTATTGGGAGAATATCAGGAAAGAGTGGTTCACCTGTAGAGGAGACCGCATATTGGAAGCTAGTGCGACCTACTCTTGACTACCGCTCGAGAGTTTGGGATCCAAACCTCTTCGGACTGAAGGAAAACATAGGAAGCAGTTCAGAGGCGGGCTGCTAGATTTCTCACTGATAGGATCGAACGACATCGAGATGCTTCGGGGACTCAAATGAGAATCCTCAGAGCGAAGACAACGTTCTTTTCGAGAAACACTATTGAGTAAATTTAGAGAAGCGGCATTTGAAGCTGACTGCCGAACGATTCTACTGCCGCAAACACGCATTGCGCGTAGGACCACAAAGATTAGATACGAGAAATCTAAGCTCATAAGGAGGTATACAGACTGCCGCTTTTCCCTCGCTCTATTTGCGAGTGGAAAAGGAAAAGAAATGACAACTAGTGATACAGGGTACCCTCCGCCACGCACCGTACGGTGATTTTCGGAGTATGTAAATGTAGATGTAGATGGTAATTTAAGAAAGTGTGTGTGCCTGTGTAGAGGAAGTGGTAAAAACTGTAGAAAGAAGAATAAAGTTGGTTGTTTGGTTTGGAGTGAAAGGGAGTAAACTGCCAGATCATCAGCCCTTTCATCCATTAAGTGGCAAACCAGGAGTGGTCGTCGAAGGAATGAGGTGAAAGGCAAATCCTGGAAAGCCTAAGTGTAATTAAAACAATAAAAAACAGAGATAAGAGTCGAGAAAAAAGACAGCACAAACAAGTCGTAAAGAGATAAGTCAAGACAAGACACTAAAATCAAGAAATGGAAAAGAACAAAGGGAATAAAAAGGTGGAAATGATAGAGGCCAGGCTGGGACACCGAGCAAGAGCCGACAAGGGACTCCTGGGAGGAGGGGGGAGGGGGAGGAGACAGGAAATGGGTGTGCCACCAATCCCTCAGGTGGCCACTGAGGCCAAAAAGCTGTACCTTATACAGATTCACAGAAATCACCTTCGCAGGCAAAACCTAACACCAGATCATCCACTTTGGCGTCGTCTGCTTGCACCAGACGTAGCTTATGAGGAAGATTAAGATGCCGCCTCAAAGCAGCCAAATTAAGGCAGTCTCTGAATAAGTGGACCGCTCTCAGGCCTGCTCCTCATCGTCAGTGAAGAGGATCTTCACGTCGAAGAATGTGGCCAAGTAGAGGATGACCAAGGCTCGACTGCAGTATGCTGGTTCATGTGATTGTAGGCTACAGTAGTAGTGCACGAATGAAGAGGCTTGGGCAGGATATGATTAAGTGGAGAGCTGCATCACACCAGTCTCCAAACTAAAGACAATAAAAACAACGAGACAGTCAAAGATAAACCACATGTGATACGACATGGATACTTGCAGGGTCACATTCCGAAAGATCTTCACCCAGTGAGACGTGTTTAGGCCACCTGCAACATACCATCCTTAGTAAGACATATGGAGTAAGTAAAGTGGCGTACGAAGACCCTAGAAGATCATCAGAACGATTTCCACGGAGCGTTTTGTTTATTATACACTCTAAGACAAAAAAAAAAGAAAAATAGAAAGCGACGCACCACCAACGAACTATCTGAATAGGACGGAAATCAGTAGATAAGATGCACGTGTGCAGACAAACAAATGATTACTACTTCATAAGACGTGGATGATATATTTACGAGAAAGAGCTTCACAAACGCAGAAAGTCAGTAACACACTGGTCCAGCTCTGTCCCTGAGACAAGCAGGTGTTCGGCTTGGCATTGACTGGGTGTCGTCCTGAGGATTCTCTCCAACTGGCGAGTTAGGTCGTCAAACTCTCGAGCTGGTTGGAGGGCCCTGCCCACAACGCTTTAAACGTTCTCCACTGAACAAGGATCCGTCGACCCCGCTGAACAAAGTCGGGATGGGAAACACGAATACACGCAGTAGAGACTCTGGCCATGCACGGGCGGGCAGTATCTTGCTGAAATATAAGCTCAAGATGGCTTGCCATGAACGGCAACAAAACGGGCCGTAGAATATCGTCGACGCACCACCGTTCTGTAAGGGTGTCGCGGATGACAACCAAAGGGATCCAGCTATGAAAAGAAATTGCGCCCCAGAAGGATTGATGGTGGAGCTGGCTGTTAGAATTATTGATTCGGAAAACATAGCTACGCTATGTGATCAAAAGTATCCTGACACCTGGCTGAAATTGACTTACAAGTTCGTGGCCCTCTCCATCGGTAATGCTGGAATTCAGTATTGTGATGTCCTAACCTTAGCCATGGTGACAGCTTCCACTCTCAAGGCATTGGTCCAATCAGGTCCTTGAAGGTGTATTGGGGAATGGCAATCCATTCTTCACGGTGTGCTACACTAAAGAGAGGTATCGACGTCAGTCGGTGAGGCCTAGCAAGAAGTCGGCGTCCCAAAACATCCCAAAAGTGTTCTATGCGATTCAGGTCAGGACTCTGTTCAGGTCAGTCCACTACAGGGATGTTATTGTCGTGTAACCACCCCGCCACAGGCCGTGCATTATGAAGACGTGCTCGATCGTGTTGAAGGATGCAATCGCCATCCCCTGAGTTGCTCTTTAACAGTTGGACGCGGCCTACAAGATGGCTCTGCATTGCAGGTTCGTGTTTAGTTGGACATTTATTGCATCATTTTCCGACGGTAATCACATAATCACAACACTCCATTCGATTATCACAACATAAGTCATGTAATTTATGCAAACATGTGGAAGCATGCCGTTTACATATTTGTTCCTCTAACTCCAATGTGAGGAGTTCCGCTGACATCATGCCAGAAAGCAATGCTTGATAGTCTCCAAGATACCCCGTTGTGCACGTTGAGCTGGTATCACTTCTACCGAAGTTGTGACGTCATTTACTTTATTAAGGTCTGACGTCCTGTCGACATAGAGGTCATTAGGAACATAGCACATGTTCAGAATAGGCACAGAACTCGAAGGATATGGACAGTGCCCATTCGTAGGAACAAATCTGGCATTCTCGGTTTCGGAAAATCACGCAAAACAAATCTTGATGGCCAGACGATTATTTGAATCGTCAGTCCCGAATACTAATCCATCTTACTACTCTGCCACGTCGTTCGGTACTAGTTTAGTCGTGTTAAGAGAACTTCGACCACATTCTTAGTTGTTACTACCATGGTTTTAATTTCGCCTTTCCCTGTTCGAACCATATAAGAAAGTCCATTTTCTAAATTTACCTGTCACTTAGAGAAAGCTTTTGACTATGTTGACTTCAATACCTTTCAAATTCCAAATGTGGGACAAGTAAAATACTGGGAGCGAAAGGCTATTTACAATTTGTTCAGAAAACAGATAAGAGACGAGGGGCCTGAATGGGAACCAGTGGTTGAGAAGGGGTGAGACAGAGTTGTAGCCTATCCCCGATGTTATTCAATCTGTATATAAAGCAAGCAGTACAGGAAACAAAAGAAAAATTTGAAGTGGGAATTAAAGTCCAGGGAGAAGAAATAAAAACTTTGAGGTTTACCGACGACATTGCAATTCTGTCCGAGACAACAAAGCACATGGGAGAGCATTTGAACGAAATGAACAGTATCTTGAAAGTAGGATATAAGATAAACATCAACAAAATCAAAACGAGGATAATGGCATGTAGTCGAATTAAATCAGGTGATGCTGAGGGAATTATATTAGAAAATGAGACACGTAAAGTAGTAGATAAGTTTTGCTGTTTGGGGATCAAAATAACTGATGATGGGTGAACTAGAGAGGATATAAAATTTAGACTGGCAATGGCAAGAAAAGCTTTTCTGAAGAAGAGAAATTGTTAGCATGGAGTATTATAGATTTCAGCGTCAGAAATGTCTTTTCTGAACGCATTTGTATAGAGTGTAGCCATCTATGGAAGTGAAAAATGGATGATCAACAGTCTAGGCAAGAAGAGAACAAAATCTTTTGAGATATGGTGCCACAGAAGAATACTGAAGACTAGATGGATTGATCACGTAACTAATGAGGAGGTACTGAATAGAATTTGGGAGAAAAGAAATTTTAGCACAACCTGACTAGATGGACGAATCGGTTAGTAGGACACATTCTGAGACATCAAGGTATCACCAATTTAGTACTGGAGGGACGCGTGTGGGGGAGGGGGTAAAAATCGTAGAGAGAGACCGAGAACTGAGTATAGTAAGCAGATTCAGAAGGATGTAGGTTGCAGTAGTTACTCGGAGATGAAGAGGCCTGCTCAGGACAGAGTAGCGTGGAGAGCTGCATCAAACCAGTCTTCGAACTGATAACCACAGCAGCAACACCTGTGTTGCGGGTTGATATTTGTAATTATAGACACACTTGAAGTAACGTTTTATATTCCATGATGTACGTTCCTTGGAGAGAAATAAATTAATGTCGTATTGGAATCACGGTTTTGTGTGTCCGTAATATTTTGGTGCCGAAACCCGGGAAGAAATTGCGACTTCCTGCGTGATTTCAACAATTAACGGCTTACTTCACGCTGTAGGAAACAAGAGACGACGTCGGACCACATTACAAAGTAAGTCCATTCCAATATAATATGATCGCATGAACTGGTTGCTTAAAAACAATTTTTGCGGCTTTATATTGCAAGCCTGAAACTTGCACTCAGAGTAGCCAGTTTTGTTAAAGGGTTTTCGTTCACTTACGTTTGCACATACACTGCTTGTTAAACATTTAAGCTATTCACAAGCGCACTCGTAAACAATCCTACAACAGCCGTCTTTAGTAAGACATAATGCAGGACGAATCAGAGATACAGTTAGCAAACTTCAAAAGAAAGTGAACTAGGGAGAGGACTAATGCTACGCGGTTTTGTGCGGCTGTCGATGCTCTTACCATAAAAGCCCATTTGATGATTTTTAACATTACAGGGAACGTCTTCAAGAAACTCTAGAGAAGCTCGTTTCATTAGATGACTCTATTCATAATTTTCTCTCTGATGATGAATACAATGCAGACGTGCTGAGCTGTGAGGAATATATAGACAAAGTCAAACGCGCTATAGAGGAGGCTACAAAAGCAATTGATTACAAGCTTTCAGCCACAACGTTGCAGATGAATATCACGTCACCACCAGTGCTCACACAACCAACTGTATTCCACACTATATAGCTACCAGCAATTAAGCTTGAGTCATTTTGTGGAGATGTCGAAATGTGGTTCCACTTTCTACAGTAAACAAACATGTTTTCATACGAGGGTATCTGTCAGGCGAACCGAAGTTGCTAGCAGATGGAATACCTATAACGACTAACACATATGAAGAAACAAAGAAAATTTTATTGAATAGATATGGAGATAGCAATCGCATTATACAGGCGCACCTCGTTCATTTCGATGCGCTAAAGCCTGTACAGTAAGCGACACCTGAAACGCTGAACAGTACATTCCTGGAATGTAACCGTCGTATTCAAGCACTGCGTGCCTTAGGAGAAGACGTCGTGGCATACGGTAAAATTCTCACTCCGAAAACTCTGCGTGCATTTCCCGCTGAAATGTGCCAGAAATAGGTCATTCATGCAAGAAGAACCGAAGTAGCGGAAGAAGATGTACTGAAACTACTTAACTTTTTGGAAGAAGTAGTTCGTGGTGCTCTCACTGCACAAAAGATTCGTACAGAATATCAGTCATCTCAACTTTTTGGAAGAAGTAGTTCGTGGTGCTCTCACTGCACAAAAGATTCGTACAGAATATCAGTCATCTCCTAGCTTCACGCCCACTGCAGCAGTGCTTCACATAAATTCAAAGCAAGCGAAAAATCCGCGTAAGCCTAAACGAGAAGTACCGGTACAACCATATTGCGTATTTTGCGAAGCTCGCTCTCATTGGGCCCAAGACTGCAACATAGTAACTGACAGCCAACAACGTATCGATAAACTTAAGCAAGATAATCACTGTTTTATATGTCTAACCGAGGTCATAATGCTAGAAACTACAGTAAGAATGGCAAGGTCTCGTGTTCTAAGTGCAAGAAAAGTCATCACAAAGCTATCCGTACTGACATTGCTGACTCTTCTTCATCTTCTCAGCAAATTAGCTCTACATCTGTAGGGAGAATCGACTTATCTTCAGACAGCTCGAGTTTGGGTCAGTGGACCCACAGGATTAAGCGAACTTACTCGCTGCGTTCTGGATAGCGGTAGTCAGTCAAGCTTCATTTCCAAGTTCCTGATTGATGAGCTAGGTTTAAGAACTATAGAACATCGTGATCTATCTGTCAACGCCTTTGAAATGCCATCCGCAACTTCAACGCATCGTACGGTCGTAGAATTCACACTACAGGGTACATGGACTAATTCCAAGACGTCTATCACTGCGTTTGAAAGCACATACTCATTTTCCGCGCACCCAACTGTGCCTTCCGATTTAAGAAAACTCGTACGCACACGGGGACTTCAGTTTTCGGACCTAAGGGATGGTACAGAAGATCTTCCCATAGAGATTCTTATCGGAGCAGATTACTATTGGAAAATAGATTCCCCTCCGATTCGACTAACGTCATCAGTTGTTCTGGTACCTTCCATTCTTAGTTGGATTCTTAGTGGAAACAAATCAGGCACCACGGCTAACCTTGTGACGGCAAACTACATCAGTTTAGAGACAGCGACAACAACAGACGATATTTTACTACATTTCTGGAATTTAGAATCAATGGGAATCATAGAAGATGAAACATAAACTCTGAATCAGAAGGAATTGGCGTTATTGCAAGATTTCTCAAAATCCTACTGCATCGAAGACAAAAGAAGAGTGGTGTCTTTCTCCAGAAAACCCAACGCTATGTTATCTAATAATCTTCAGCAAGCAGAGAAGAGATTTGCTTCACTGGAGAAAAAAATTACGAAGGACAAGAAACTGAAACAAATTTACGAGGCGCAAATGATAGAACACATCAAGAAGAAACATGTGGAAGTCACCCCTTCTGGACAGAAATTGCGTGACACATTTTATCTGCCACATCATGCAGTAAAGAAAGAAAAGTTAGGTGTCATCAAATGGAGGATTGTATTTGATGGTTCGTCGCACGACCAAAATGCACGTTCATTGAATGACTCTTTAGAAATAGGTCCTAATTTACTTCCTGACATTCTTTCAATATTACTGAGATATCGTCTACATCAAGTAGCACTAATTGCCGATATCAAACAAGCATTTCTACAGTTAGTTCTTCACAGGAAAGATAGAGATCTCAAGAGGTTTTCTTGGTACAAAGTAATCGTAGATCAACAAGGAAACTATATTACAACTGACAAAAGGATTACATACCGCTTCACCCGTCTACCTCTCGGACTTACCAGCAGTCCGTTTCTTCTTGCAGCCACGCTGAAAGAACTTGCTGTAATGCACAAAACGAATTTTCCGCAAGCTGCTTCACTTGTTGAAGATAATATGTACATGGATGATTTTGTAGCAGGTGCTAAAGATGACAATGCCGTAATTAACTTATATTATGAGCATACGTCACTCATGGGAGAGATCAGTCTACCAATGGCAAAGTGGGCTACAAATTGAAGCCAACTGATTGGAATATGGCAATCAGAAGGTGTCATAAACACTACAGATACGGAGGTACTGGGAGTCCACTGGAACACACAGACTGATACGCTCCGTATTGTTCACAACAATTTCACCGACAATGTTATAAATCGTCCTGCCACTAAGCGAGAAGTACTACGAAACACTGCTAGATTCTACGAACCACTGGGTTTGTTGTCGCCTGTGTCCCTCGCTGAAAAAACCATTTTTCAATAAATTTGGTCAAGAGGAATTGAATGTGATGAGCTTTTACCCCTTGATCTTAGCAAACGCTGGCGAATGTGGGTATCAACATTTCCATCATGTTCACACATAAAAATGCCCCTATGGGTTGGTGTAACTGAAAACAGTGAGCCAGAAATCAATGTCTTTTGCGACGCATCAGAAAAGGCCTACGGAGCTGTCCTTTATGTACGGTGCATCACAACAAATGTGGTATCAGTCCATTTAGTTTGCAGTAAAAACCGACTATCTTCCATCAAAAAAATAAGTCTTCCACGGCTGGAAGTTCTAGCGACATTTCTTGGATCAAGACTACTTCATTATTTCTGTAAGGCCACGAACTGTAATGCAAGTCGTGCAACATTGTGGACTGACTCAACTGTAGCCTTAGGATGGATACAACATGAGCCTAATCGATGGAAAACCTTTGCCTCAAACCGTGTTACGGAAATGCAACGACTAACGAATCCGTCACAGTGGAGGCACTGTCCTGGTGACGAAACTCCAGTTGATCTAACCTCCAGAGGTACGACAGCAGATGAACTTCACCATGCTTCTGTACGATTCCATGGACCTGCTTGGTTAACAAAGAAAAGAACACAGTGGCCTCTAATTTTACAGACGGAAGAGCACTCTTTGCCAGAAAAGAAGAAATTAACAGACCAAGTCTTCATGGTACAAACAACGATTCCTATTTTAACAGCTACAAGATACAGTAGCTACTTCAAGCTGTTAAGATTTATAGGATGGGTACTTCGCTTTAAACGGCACTGATTGAAAGAAAACAGAACATCTGGAGAATTAACAGCATTAGATTTGGGCGAAGCACGCACTTACTGGGTTCAAGCTGTTCAAAAGCAGCATTTTGCGCTCGAACTGCACGCACTATACAACAGTATGCTTCTACCACGTAATTCTCAGGTAGCTCGCTACAACCCATTCTTGGATGATGGCCTTATTCGTCTCGGTGGACGGCTGCAGTTTGTAGAATTAACCAGAGATCAACGCCACCCGATTCTTATTGAAGGACATCATTATTTCACACGTTTACTGATCCAGCGAACTCACATTCGTTTGCAACACCTTGGAGTAAACATAGTGTTATCTGAACTGAGAACAGAATTCTGGATCCTTACAGCTTGACAGGCAATTAAACATGTTCCACGCCGTTGCCTACCTTGTAAGATGGTGAAACCTTACGTTGTTCAACAAACTGAGGCCCCATTACCAGCTGAACGAGTTTCACCACTGAAACCATTTACAGTAACAGGTATTGACTTTGCTGGTCCATTATATGTCAGACAAGGACATATTACGAAGAAAGCTTATATTGCTCTATTCAAATGCGCAACAACACGAGCCATACACCTGGAACTATGCTTAGATATGTCAACTGACAGATTTCTTCAAGCTCTCAAAGGTTTGTCGGAAGACGAGGAGTGCCCAGCACAATTTACACTGATAATGCTACTACCTTCCATGCCACGCACTTAGAGCTGAAGGAGCCCTGGCAGGCTCTCATGGCAAGAAAGACGCACAAGTACGTCGCCCAGCAAGCCAGCACTTGGAAATTCATCGCCCCACACGCGCCTTGGTAGGGAGGATTCTGGGAATGGATGGTGGGATCTGTCAAACGCTGCCTGAGAAAAGTTTTAGGACAGTCACAGTTGGACGAAGAAGGTCTCAACACAATCTTGGTTAGCATAGAAGAAACACTAAAGTCTAGACCAATTACGCAAGGGGGAGAGGAATCTGAGCCACTAACGCCCGCACACTTCCTTGTAGGTGATCGACTCACAACACTACCTACTGGTCCAGAATCACCAGTTAGAAAGGACTTGTCCAAGGAATTTCAACGGCTGCGGAAGATGGTAGAACACTTCTAGAACAGGTGGAAGAAAAAATATCTGATTCTGCACAAAAACGTCCATGAAACTCATCAACCAAGGCCAGTTTCAGGAAGACTCCAGCTGGGTGATGTCGTTCTTCCACAAGAGGCTGTTCGTCCACGACACATGTGGAGGAAGGCGCGCATAGAAGATATTCATGAAGGAAGAGTTGGGAAAATACGAACTGTAACCTTACAAACTTCAGAAGGATCCATAATCTCACATCCCGTTCAACTGGTAATTCCTCTAGAAGTTGACCAGGGTGGGAAGGATGTTGCGGGTTGATATTTGTAATTATAGACACTCTGGAAATATTGATTATCCTTGAATTAATGTCTTACATTCCATGATGTACGTTCCTTGGAGAGAAATAAATTAATGTTGAATAGGAATCACGGTGTTGTGTGACCGTAATAACCTGTCACATCTCTGCGCTAGTGTACTGTATTTACGCTATGTCTCTTAAATTAAATAAATTTTCTGCTATAATGTGATTTAAACTGTGTAAGTTCCAAATCTACTACATGGATATAACCTGTTCCAGAGTGTATACTTGTAGTCATAATTTTCTCTGACATCTTTGGAACATCACAGTATTCGCACAATGCTGTGCAGTTTAGTGGCATAACTTATACAGTTACGAATAAAAAAGTATATGCTTCAATGAAAAGTGATCCATGTTAGATTATGTTCCACGTATGTAACCAGTGGATTTTCATGCGTAATATTTTTAAAAGTACAGAATAATCGTGTTGAAATGGTCCTAATTGTGTGCTAGAGATGTCTGTCATTCTACATAATTGAAATTTTAACTCAATTACATGGGGACTTAAGTGGAAAGTTTATATTTCAAACACATTGTTACTAACTATTGGCCATATCAGTGACACTGGCGTCGAACAATGTAAAATACCTCGAAGAAAAGGATTTATTGGAACATAATGAGAACAGACTCAGAAAATATCGGTCTCGTGAAACACAACTGGATCTTTACTCACACGAAGTAATGTGTTTATGAGTGTTATCGACTGAGGATTGCAAACTTCTAGATTTTGAGAAAACTTTTGACACCGTTTCCCACACGCTCCTTCTAATGAAATATCGTGTCTGTGGAGCATCGTCTCAGTCTTGCAACTGGATTTGCTATATCCTGTTAGAACAGTCACAGTTCGTCGAAAATGACGGGAAATCATCGAGTGAAACAGAAGTGATATCTGCTTTTCTCCAGGGAAGTCCTAATCTATACAAACGACTAGGAGATAACTTCATCAGCTCCCTTAGATTTTTTCATGATGATGAGGTCGTGTAATGTCTAGTAAAGTGATTATAAGATCAAACCAAACTGCGAAATGATTTACACAAGGTATCTTACTGTGTGAAAAGTGTCAATTGACCGTAAACAATAAGTGTGAGGCACCCTCCCGCCCCACAACTCCCCTCCCCCCTCCAAAAAAAAAAAAAAAAAAAAAAAAAAAACAATCTCTTAAATATCAGTTACTACCAATGGCCTGTGGTAACACGAGATCAC
The DNA here is from genome assembly GCF_023897955.1 of Schistocerca gregaria. Classification (NCBI taxonomy): domain Eukaryota; kingdom Metazoa; phylum Arthropoda; class Insecta; order Orthoptera; family Acrididae; genus Schistocerca; species Schistocerca gregaria. The sequence goes on along the minus strand of NC_064931.1, from coordinate 85,535,693 downwards.
CGAAGTCAAGCGCTGTCGGGCTTGTTGAAACACTTAAATTCGAACCAACACTAAAAATATTGTTGTGAGGAAGTCGAAGCAAGAGTGCTTTTTATTTGCAGATGTATAAGAAGATGAAATGGATGAAACAAATCTACTAATGAGGCTACCTAAACTATGCGTTTCCGTCCTCTTACGGAGAACAGTTGAGTGGTATGGGATCAGTTACAGATAGTTACTTTGTGCAGTATCCGAAAATTACCCCGAGCAATTAAACAGAGAACCGACTCGTGGAGATAACATCTTGGACATACTGATAACAAACAGACCGGAACTTATCGACTCTGTAAGGGCAGAACAGGAAATCAGTGATCATAAGGCCGTTGCAACATCCTTGAGTAAGGAAGTAAAGCCGGTCGGAGTGGCCGTGCGGTTCTGGTCGCCACAGTCTGGAACCGCGTGACCGCTACGGTCGCAGGTTCGAATCCTGCCTCGGGCATGGATGTGTGTGATGTCCTTAGGTTAGTTAGGTTTAATTAGTTCTAAGTTCTAGGCGACTGATGACCTCAGAAGTTAAGTCGCATAGTGCTCAGAGCTATTTGAACCATTTTTAAGGAAGTAAATAGGAATATAAAAAAAGGGAGGAAAGTTTATCTGTTTAGCAAGAGTAATAGGTGGCAGATTTCAGACTACCCAACAGATCAAACGAAAATTTCTGATCCGACACTGACAATGTTGAGTGTTTATTGAAAAATTTCAAGGTAATCGTAAAATGCATTTTAGACAGGTACGTGCCGAGTAAAACTGTGAGGGTCGGGAAAAACCCACTGTGGGTCAACAACAACAAAGTTAGAAAACTACTGCGAAAGCAAAGAGAACTTCACTGCAAATTTAAATGCATCCAAAACCTCTCAGACAAACAGAAGCTAAACGACGTCAAAGTTAGCCTAAGGAGAGCTATGCGTGAAGCTTTCAGTGAATTCTAAAGTAAAAATCTATGTACCGACTTGACAGAAAATCCTAGGAAGTTCTGGTCTTACGTTAAATCAGTAAGTGGATCGAAACAACATATCCAGACACTCTGGGATGATAATGGCATTGAAACAGAGATTAACACGCGTAAAGCTGAAATACTAAACACCTTTTTCCAAAGCTGTTTCACAGAGGAAGACCGCACTGTAGTTCCTTCTCTAAATCCTCACACGAACAAAAACCTGGCTCACATCGAAATAAGTGTCCAAGGAATAGAAAAGCAACTGAAATCACTCAACAGAGGAAAGTCCACTGGACCTAACGGGATACCAATTCGACTCTACACAGAGTACGCGAAAGAACATGCCCCCCCCCCTTCTAACAGCCGTGTACTGCAAGTCTCTAGAGTAGAGGAACGGAAGCTTCCAAATGATTACAGAAGAGCACAGGTAGTTGCAGTTTTCAAGAAGGGTCGTCGAGCAGATATGCAAAACTATAGACTTTTATCTCTGACAAAGATCTGTTGTAGAATTTTTGCTCGCGTATCATGTCATTTCTGGAAACCCAGAATCTACTCTGTAGGAATTAACATGGATTCCGGAAACAGCGATCGTGTGAGACCCAACTCGCTGTATTTGTTTATGAGACCCAGAAAATATTAGATACAGGCTCCCAGGTAGATGCTATTTTCCTTGACTTCCGGGAGACGTTCAATACAGTCCCGCACTGTCACCTGATAAACAAAATAAAAAAAAAAAACCTACCGAATATCAGACCAGCTTTGTGGCTGGATTGAAGAGCTTTTAGCAAACAGAACACAGCATGTTGTTCTCAATGGAGAGACGTCTACAGACGTTAAAGTAACCTCTGGCTTGCCACAGGGGACCATTGCTTTTCACAATATATATGCAGGGTGTTTCAAAAATGACGGCATATTTGTAACGGCAATACAAACTAAATGAGCAGCGATAGAAATACACCGTTTGTTGCAATATGCTTGGAACAACAGTACATTTTCAGGCAGACAAACATCCGAAATTACAGTAGTTACAATTGACAACAACAGATGGCGCTGCGGTCTGGGAAACTCTATAGTACGATATTTTCCACATATCCACCATGCGTAGCAATAATATGGCGTAGTCTCTGAATGAAATTACCCGAAACCTTTGACAACGTGTCTGGCGGAATGGCTTCACATGCAGATGAGATGTACTGCTTCAGCTGTTCAATTGTTTCTGGATTCTGGCGGTACACCTGGTCTTTCAAGTGTCCCCACAGAAAGAAGTCACGGGGGTTCATGTCTGGCGAATAGGGAGGCCAATCCACGCCGCCTCCTGTATGTTTCGGATAGCCCAAAGCAATCACACGATCATCGAAATATTCATTCAGGAAATTAAAGACGTCGGCCGTGCGATGTGGCCGGGCACCATCTTGCATAAACCACGAGGTGTTCGCAGTGTCGTCTAAGGCAGTTTGTACCGCCACAAATTCACGAAGAATGTCCAGATAGCGTGATGCAGTAATCGTTTCGGATCTGAAAAATGGGCCAATGATTCCTTTGAAAGAAATGGCGGCCCAGACCAGTACTTTATGAGGATGCAGGGACTATGGGACTGCAACATGGGGCTTTTCGGTTCCCCATATGCGCCAGTTCTCTTTATTGACGAAGCCGTCCGGGTAAAAATAAGCTTCGTCAGTAAACCAAATGCTGCCCACATGCATATCGCCGTCATCAATCCTGTGCACTATATCGTTAGCGAATGTCTCTCGTGCAGCAATGGTAGCGGCGCTGAGGGGTTGCCGCGTTTGAATTTTGTATGGATAGAGGTGTAAACTCTGGCGCATGAGACGATACGTGGACGTTGGCGTCATTTGGACCGCAGCTGCAACACGGCGAACGGAAACCCGAGGCCGCTGTTGGATCACCTGCTGCACTAGCTGCGCGTTGCCCTCTGTGGTTGCCGTACGCGGTCGCCTTACCTTTCCAGCACGTTCATCCGTCACGTTCCCAGTCCGTTGAAATTTTTCGAACAGATCCTTTATTGTATCGCTTTTCGGTCCTTTGGTTACATTAAACCTCCGTTGAAAAATTCGTCTTGTTGCAACAACACTGTGTTGTAGGCGGTGGAATTCCAACACCAGAAAAATCCTCTGTTCTAAGGAATAAACCATGTTGTTCACAGCACACTTGCACGTTGTGAACAGCACACGCTTAGAGCAGAAAGACGACGTACAGAATGGCGCACCCACAGACTGCGTTGTCTTCTATATCTTTCACATCACTTGCGGCGCCATCTGTTGTTGAAAATTGTAACTACTGTAATTTCGAATGTTTTTCCGCCTGAAAATGTACTGTTGTCCCAAGCATATTGCAACAAACAGTGTATTTCTATCGCTGCTCGTTTAGTTTTTATTGCCGTTTCAAATATAACGGTCATTTTTTAAACACCCTGTAAATGACCTAGTAGATAGTGTCGGAAGTTCCATGCGGGTTTTTTGTCGGATGATGCTGTAATATACAGAGAAGTTGCAGCATTAGAAAACAGTAGCGAAATGCAGGAAGATCTGCAGCGGATAGGCACTTGGTGCAGGGAGTGCCAACTGACCCTTAACATAGACAAATGTAATGTATTGCGAATACATAGAAAGAATGATGATTATATGATAGCCGAACAGACACTGGTAGCAGTTACTTCTGTAAAATATCTGGGAGTATGCGTACGGAACGATTTGAAGTGGAATGATCATATAAAATTAATTGTTGGTAAGGCGGGTGCCAAGTTGACATTCATTGGGAGAGTCCTTAGAAAATGTAGTCCATCAACAAAGGAGGTGGCTTAAAATGGTTCAAGTGGCTCTGAGCACTATGGGACTTAACTTATGAGGTCATCAGCCCCCCAGAACTTAGAACTGTCTAAACCTAACTAACCTAAGGACATCACACACATCCATGCCCGAGGCAGGATTCGAACCTGCGGCTCCAGACTGTAGCGCCTAGAACCGCTCTGCCACTTCAACCGGCGAGGTGGATTACAAAACGCTCGTTCTACCTATACTTGAGTATTGCTCATCAGTGTGGGATCCGTACCAGGTCGGGTTGACAGAGGAAATAGAGAAGATAAGTGGCGCGTTTCGTCACAGGGTTATTTGGTAAGGATGATAGCGTTACGGGGATGTTTAGCAAACTCAAGTGGCAGACTCTTCAAGAGAGCGCTCTGCATCGCGGTGTAGCTTGCTGTGCAGGTTCCGAGAGGGGGCGTTTCTGGATGAGGTATCGAATATATTGCTTCCCCCTACTTATACCTCCCGAGGAGATCACGAATGTAAAATTAGAGAGATTCGAGCGGGTGCGGAGGCTTTCCGGCAGTTGTTCTTCCCGCGAACCATACGCGACTGGAACAGGAAAGGGAAGTAATGACAGTACCACGTAAAGTGCCCTCCGCCACACACCGTTGGGTGGCTTGCGGAGTATAAATGTAGATGTAGATGTAGGACATGCAGAAAGTTCACAGAAGGGCAGGAGTGAATGCCACGAATGATATAAACGAGAGGGGAGATCAATCTTTAAAGGAAAAAAAAAGATGCGTTTCATTATGGCGAGATCTTTTCACCAAATTTCAATCACAAATTTTCTCCGCTGAATCCTAAAATATTTCGTTGGCTCTCTCACCAACATAGGTTGAAATAATCATCGTAACAAATTAAGGGGAATCATAAGTCGCACGAAAAGATTTTTCCGTGTGCTATTCGAAAGCGGAATGATGGAGAAATAGTCTAAAAGTGGTTCTATAAACAGTCTACCAAGCACCTAAGTGTCAACTACAGAGTAATTATGCAACACAGATGTAGGGGGCAATATCTCATACCGAGATCAGTGGCGGAAAGGAACTACACATTCGCTGTTAACTAGCAAACTGCTTGTTCGCAGACCCATGTTTACTGCAAAATTTTCACTTCATTATCGCTTACGAGTACAGTTACTCATATCAGTTTCCGCTTTTATTGTGACACAACTCATTTACAAAAATCTTGCAGATCTGATGGTATATTACACTTACTGTGTGTTGGCATGTATTTGATACGCACGTGCAAAATGCAAAACGCACACCTCCGGCGAAGTGAATCAGAAATATCATGTTTGGGTAATGTGTTGATATAAGGCAGTTATTCCAGTAGTGTAGCCGTGCTGCAGACGAAACACGTACTCAGCTCATAATAATAGTACTGGACTTGGTGAGAAAGTCATCTACTATCTGGAGAATCGGACTGGATTCCTTGACGTTTTAAATATGCTAGCGTTGAATTTAGCCGAATTTTTGAAAAGTTATACTGTAGGGCCGCGGATAGCTGGTTGGACGACTTGTCAGTCGCGTGTTGATGTTGGTGCCAGTGGGCCGAATAGTTCTCCTTGTTCGGCGTCCTGGTTCTCAGGATAACGCCGTCATATTCACGCCAGACGCTCCGCATCATCGCAAAGTGCACGCTGCACAAATTAGGATCAGAGTACTAGCTGGAACAGTCAGCGACCATTCGGATACTGAGTTACATTGACTCTGCCGTTCGCCTCGCTTCCTGCTACATCTCGTCGTCGTGCAGCTCGTCTCCAATGATGTAGCAAAAGACGTAATTGGAGGGATGAATGGCACGAAGTTGTATTTGGTGATGAGATAATATTCTGCTTCAGCGTCACCGATAACAATGACTTGCGAGTTTATCACCATACATAAGAACGGAAATTACCTGTTGTCTCAGGCAGTGACATATATGATCAATGCCACCCATCATTGTGTGTTATAATCGAACAAGTCTGGTGCGTAAACACAGAAATGTGCAAGATATACCTTGAGCGTTTTGGAGCCTATTCTTTTGGCGTTCCTACAACTTCAAATAGGACAATGCCCATGCTCACGCTTCTCATGTTTCTCAGAGTGTTCACCAAGATGTTCGTCAGCTTCCTTGCTGAACACAATGACTGTTCCCCAGTGAAGAGCGGAGAGTGTCTAGCACTGACTGCATTGCCAGTGCAAACATTGACACAGTGTTTATCAGGATGATTTAATGACGACGTTCGTTGACCATCACAACAGCAGCCAATAAAAACTCTGGAGCATTTCATCGGAAGCTTGAAATTCCACTCAGATTTGACGCGAAAAGTACACCGAGTACGTCTTTTATAACATTATACAACAATTACGTCAGCGACGGCCGGGGTGGCCTAGCGGTTCTAGGCGCTACAGTCTGGAACCGCGCGACCGCTACGGTCGCAGATTCGAATCCTTCCACGGGCATGGATGTGTGTGATGTCCTTAGGTTAGTTAGGGTGAAGTAGTTCTAAGTTCTAGGGGACTGATGACCTCAGAAGTTAAGTACCATAGTGCTCAGAGCCAGTTTTGAATTGTTGTTGTTGTGGTCTTCAGTCCTGAGACTGGTTTGATGCAGCTCTCCATGCTACTCTATCCTGTGCAAGGTTCTTCATCTCCCAGTACCTACTGCAACCTACATCCTTCTGTATCTGCTTAGTGTATTCATCTCTTGGTCTCCCTCTACGATTTTTACCCTCCACGCTGCCCTCCAATACTAAACTGGTGAGTCCTTGATGCCTCAGAACATGTCCTACCAACCGATCCCTTCTTCTAGTCAAGTTGTGCTACAAACTTCTCTTATCCCCAGTCCTATTCAATACTTCCTCATTAGTTATGTGATCTACCCATCCAATCTTCAGCATTCTTCTGTAGCACCACATTTCGAAATCTTCTATTCTCTTCTTGCCCAAACTATTTATCGTCCATGTTTCACTTCCATACATGGCTACGCTCCATTCAATTCCTACAGAAACGACTTCCTGACACTTAAACCTTTACTCGATGTTAACGAATTTCTCTTCTTCAGAAACGCTTTCCTTGCCATTGCCAGTCTACATTTTATATCCTCTCTACTTCGACCATCATCAGTTATTTTGTTCCCCAAATAGCAGAACTCCTTTACTACTTCAAGTGTCTCACTTTCTAATCTAATTCCCTCAGCATTACCCGACTTAATTCGACTACATTCCGTTATTCCTGCTTTGCTTTTGTTGATGTTCATGTTATATCCTCCTTTCAAGACACTGTCCATTCCGTTCAACTGCTCTTCCAAGTCTTTTGCTGTCTCTGACAGAATTACAATGTCATCGGCGAACCTCAATGTTTTTATTTCTTCTCCATGGATTTTAATATCTACTCCGAATTTTTCTTTTGCTTGCTGAATATACAGATAGAAAAACATCGGGGAGAGTCTACAACCCTGTCTCACTCCCTTCCCAAACACTGCTTCCCTTTGATGTCCCTCGACTCTTATAACTGCCATCTGGTTTCTGTAAAAATTGTAAATAGCTTTTCGCTCCCTGTATTTTACCCCTACCATCTTCAGAATTTGAAAGAGAGTATTCCAGTCAACGTTGTCAAACGCTTTCTCTAGGTCTACAAATGCTAAGGACGTAGGTTTGCCTTTCCTTAATCTAGCTTTTAATAATAGGGTCAGTGTTGCCTGACGTCTGTCATTATTTCTCCGGATTCCAAACTGGTCTTCCCCGAGGTCGGCTTCTATTAGTTTTTCCATTCGTCTGTAAGGAATTCGTGTTAGTATTTTGCAGCCGTTACTTATTAAAGTGATAGTTCGGTAATTTTCACATCTATCAACACCTGCTTTCTTTGGGATTGGAATTATTATATTCTTCTTGAAGTCTGAGGGTATTTCGCCTGTCTCATACATCTTGCTCACCAGATGCTAGAGTTTTGTCAGGACTGGCTCTCCCAAGCCAGTCAGTAGTTCCAATGGAATGTTGCCTACTCCGGAGCTTTGTTGCGACTCAGGTCTTTTAGTGCTCTTTCAAACTCTTCGCGCAATATCATATCTCCCATTTCATCTTCATCTACATCCTCTTCCATTTCCATAATATTGTCCTCAAGAACATCGCCCTTGTATAGACCCTCTATATACTCCTTCCACCTTTCTGCTTTCTCCTCTTTGCTTAGAACTGGGTTTCCATCTGAGCTCTTGATATTCATACAAGTGGCTCTCTTTTCTCCAAAGGTCTCTTTAATTTTCCTGTAGGCAGTATCTATCCTACCCCTAATGAGATAAGCCTTTACATCCTTACATTTGTCCTCTAGCCATCCCTGCTTAGCCATTTTGCACTTCCTGTCGATCTCATTCTTGAGACGTTTGTATTCCTTTTTGCCTGCTTCATTTACTGCATTTTATATTTTCTCCTTCCATCAATTAAATTCAGTATTTATTCTGTTACCCAAGGATTTCTACTAGCCCTCGTCTTTTTAACTACTTGATCCTCTGCTACCTTCACCACTTCATCCCTCAAAGCTACCCATTCTTCTTGTACGGTATTTCTTTCCCCTATTCTTGTCAATAGTTCCCTTATGCTCTCCCTGAAACTCTGTACAACCTCTGGTTCTTTTAGTTTATCCAGGTCCCATCATCTTCAATTCCCACCTTTTTGCAGTTTCTTCAGTTTTAAGCTACAGTTCATAACCAATAGATTGTGATCAGAGTCCACATCTGCCCCTGGAAATGTCTTACAATTTAAAACCTGGTTCCTAAATCTCTGTCTTACCATTATATAATCTATCTGATACCTTTTAGTATCTCCAGGTTTCTTCCATGTATACAACCTTCTTTCATGATTCTTAAACCAAGTGTTAGCTATGATTAAGTTGTGCTCTGTGCAAAATTCTACCAGGCGGCTTCCTCTTTCATTTCTTAGCCGCAATCCATATCCACCTACTACGTTTCCTTCTCTCCCTTTTCCTACAATCGAATTCCAGTCACCCGTGACTACTAATTTTTCATCTCCCTTCACTATCTGAATAATTTCTTTTATTTCATCATACATTTCTTCAATTTCTTCGTCATCTGCAGAGGTAATTGGCATATAAACTTGTACTACTGTGGTAGGCGTGGGCTTAGTATCTATCTTGGACACAATAATGCGTTCACTATGCTGTTTGTAGTAGCTTACCCGCATTCCTATTTTCCTATTCATTATTAAACCTACTCCTGCATTGCCCCTATTAGATTTTGTGTTTATAGCCCTGCAGTCACCTGACCAGAAGTCATCTCCCTCCTGCCACCGAACTTCACTAATTCCCACTAGATCTAACTTTAAACTACCCATTTCCCTTTTTAAATTTTCTAACCTACATGCCCGATTAAGGGATCTGACATTCCACACTCCGATACGTTGAACGCCAGTTTTCTTTCCCCTGATAACGACATCCTCTCGAGTAGTCCCCGCCCGGAGATCCGAATGGGGGACTATTTTACCTTCGGAGGACGCCATCATCATTTAACCATACAGTAATGCTGCATGCCCTCGGGAAAAATTACGGCTGTAGTTTCCCCTTGCTTTCAGCCGTTCGCAGTACCAGCACAGCAAGGCCGTTTTGGTTAGTGTTACAAGGCCAGATCAGCCAATCATCCAGACTGTTGCCCCTGCAACTATTCAAAAGGCTGCTGCCCCTCTTCAGGAACCACACGTTTGTCTGGCCTCTCAACAAATATCCCTCCGTTGTAGTTGTACCTACGGTACGGCTATCTGTATCGCTGAGGCACGCAAGCGTCCCCACCAACGGCAAGGTCCATGGTTCCTGGGGTAGGACTTTTGAATTATGTCAGCAGAAGTGATACGGAATGCTGCTCCAGGAGGTGATTTGATTGTGATCACAAAAACTTTGTGCTAATATTTGTTTCATGTTTTCTACATTTTCTGGAATATTATCGGTAGAGTGTAAAGTATTCGGTACACGCTTAAAGCAAATTTCCGAGTACGCAAGAATAAACGTTTAATGAGCGATTTATTCTCCCCATCTGTGTTCGCAGTAATTGCTACGTCGCTGATGGCCGTACGGCGAACACCGGGACGATCTTCCTTGCATATCAAGCACACAGATGCTGAACGTGTGTTGTATACATCCGACTCTTGACTTTACGTTACTTCGTAACTATAATGAACGATCCAACCCGAAGTTGAACCTTATAGGTCTGAGAAACTTTAAATTCAAGTTATATTTTAAATACAAATCTACAATCGATTTTAAAACATATTTTCGGTACGAAGTAGAAACGTTAGCCACTACTGTAGTTTAACGTCTAAGCTTTCTGTTATATACCCACAAGCATCAGTCAGTTTCAGTGAGAGCTATTAACATCTGTCACGACTAAACTATTGACTAAATTAATTTATCAAAGGGATATGTCATGGAAGAGGTACTTTAAATATCAGTTACTCTTTAGGAAAAGTAAATATTCCGAAAAGCCCTCGTTAGGTCTCTTAGTTGTAGCAATAATTGACAAAACCCGTGTTATTTATATGTTTACGTCTGGACACAGAGCGAAGTGATTCTATGATCAACACTCGTTCTTCTGTTTTGAGTGGGACTCAAGCAGCTGACTTAATATGTTGATAAGGTTTCCGTCTGATCCATCAGAATCTCTCGAGATGAATGATAGTTTAAATAAACGGTTGCAGCTTGACTGTTTTTCCCTAACCTGTCTGATGCGATTTGTACCCGAATGCAAGAATCTCGAATCTACAGAGTGTTAATCTCCAAACATTCATCTTTCTTACTCCTGGAAGATGTTTTTCTAAGGTAGCTTGCAATGAACTATTTAGGAGTATGAGAACTACGTACAGAAAATAAAAATGTTACTAAATCAACTAATGAAGGGATGGATCTATATACAAGTAGAAATTCATAATGAAAAGACAATAGCGAAAGTTGACGACACTACTCTCTGCTGGAGGTATGAAAAATTTCAAACAATTTTTAATTAGATAAACACAACACATAATGAAGTACTGGAAGTCGTGATAAGCGAAACGCATGCCAGAAGACAATAAAAATCCTGATGAGACCAACGTGGGAGCCTTTTGTTCTACAGGACAAATAAAACAACATGAATTGTCAATGGAGAATGGCATCCTGGAACTGATACTAAAGACTTCGCTCACAAAAAAATCTACTGGTCTTACATATTTTACTGAAGCTAAAAATTACATGTCTGGAATGTGAACAAGAAAGTACTTGAGAAGAGATGGTTGGAGGCATCTGCAGTGTTCTATCGTAGAGAACGTCTAACAATTTAGCAAACTAATAAAACATCGCATGAAATGTTCATCAGATTAAATGTGAAACATATCTGCGAATGAATGTAAAAGAATGAAAGCGAAACTGATAGAACATATCCCGAAGCACATTATTTATTTATTAAAGTAAAGTAGATTTGTGTGGCAGAAATGAATATATAATTCCGATTGTTATGAACGATGTTTCCAGAATACAAGCAGTATAGGGCGAAGTAAATGCTGATTCGTAGAAAAAAACGAGAAAATTTAACTCTAACGGAGGTATGAAAAAGAAATTTCCATCGGAAGGCTTGAAAGTCGCTACTAAAGGTAAAAACATTAATATATTTACAGCTGCAGGCACTATCGTCAGGTTCTGTGGTGAATGACAGCATTTCTCGTATTTCAGCTACAGGTGTTGACATAGATCCCACAATAGCTCACCTCGAGGTTGAATATACATATACACGTGTGCACATTCATAGTAGGAAGATAGTGCTAGTAAAATGATACAGAAACATAAATAATAGACGTATTTGTCCTTTGTGTTCGACAAACATTACTCATAATATCATGCAAATCTCTTGCGTCCCTGCATAGGCATATGCTGAGAACATCAGTAAGGTATGTAACTGACGGTGACTATAAAAGACATTTAATCGAGTCAAATCTTGTGAAGTTCAGGAAACACTTGGTGAATAACTTTTCTTTCAGAACGGAAGTCAGCTTTGTAACACGGGGAAGTACAACAGAAGCGAACTCGGAAATGTATCTGACGAGTCGAGATTCTTATCATGCCTTACAACCGCCTCTGGTATGTTTGCAGACGGATGAAGGCGAGGCCACCGGCACAGTCTTGTTTGGAGACGTAGTCAACAGCGTAATACATTCCGCGTAACCCCTACCAGTTATCTCCTCTCTGCGGAAGCGAAACAACTACTGTAAATTACTCACGGTTCTGGGTTTTTGCACTGTTACGCTTCATCGAATTTTTTCCTTATAGGGAAAAGTGGTGTATCCTCCTTATTTGGTGATTCTATCAGATCTAGTCAAGAGTAGGCACTATTTAAAGTGTTTCATTATTGTGTACATTGACATTTGCAGGCTTCGGAACAAAACCGATAAAACGAAAGTAAAGGCCGGTTTATAGAAAAAACTGCTTGAAAGCTCCGTCAAAATAATTATGCAAAATCGGAGTATTTCTTTAGTTTGATAATTTATCTATTTTTTTTAAATTTCCATTAAGTTTTAGGAGAAAAGTCTTTCCTAAAGTTACTACAAGCAAAACAGAAGAGTATCAGCTGACTATGTCCTGCTATTAGTCACAAGGCTCGAGTGGAAACATCTTTTAGTCATCTAGTTGATAGGTGTAACGTGCATGCTTATCTGAGAAAGTTATTTTGTTGGTAGCTTATCTGTATGTAGTGAACATTTTACACGAAAATAAAGTAATTATTCGAAGAGATGGTACTGGTTATAAAGGAACATACAATAGAGCTTTATGCAGTAATAATAGTAACGGATACTTGGCTTTCTTCCGACAGAGCAACGAACTTTTGGCAGTCTTATAAATGCCTCTGCAGTACATATATCTGGAGTCAAATTCCAATGACAGCAGGATGGCTTTAATAAAGAAAAGGTAAAGTTCATTCGACGTCTACATTTCATTAAGAAAAAAGAAGCCTTTCGAATTTAAGTAAAAAGTAAAATAATAGCGATTTCTTGCAATAAGCAGCTTACCTCAAACACATAATTCTTAATATGACATATTTCGAATATAACAAGAATTACGTCGCTGACATCCGTTCAGAAACTATGGAAAAGGCTTTATCTAACGTCACTATGTTAACAATATGCAGTCAGAGGTTTCCTGACATTCCACTATCGAGTTTCTCCATTTCGTGATTCTCTTGACAATGTCTAATAAAGCCAAAAGAAAATGTTTCGAGAGGAATTCCACCAATGTTATAACTAAAATCTGTGTTACTCTTGAAAAGTTTCTCCATCTCATTTTTCTCTTGGCAGTATCTAATGGAGCAAAAGCAAAATGTTTCGAGAGGAATTCCAGCAGTGTTATAACTGAAATCTGTATTAAGTTTGCGCAGATTGTCGTCTCCCTTGAAGTTTGTACTTTAACTGTGTTATTGAATCCTCGGAAATGTTCAAATGTGTATGAAATCTTATGGGACTTAACTACTAAGGTCATCAGTCCCTAAGATTACACACTACTTAACCTAAACTATCCTAAGGACAAACACATATACCCATGCCCGAGGGAGGACTCGAACCTCCACCGGGACCAGCCGTACAGCCCATGACTGCAGCGCCTAAGACCGCTCGGCTAATCCCGCGCGGCTATTGAATCCTCGTTCCATCGTAAATGACGCTACATTCAGTGAGAGTTCCCAGTATAGTTTCCTGCGGAAATACACCATTTCACTTAGCGATTGTAAAGTCTTTTTGTTAAATTGTCACTGTCATTCGCTCACAAGCATTCCAATATGAGTTATCCGTTAAACACACATATCTTTGTACAAAAGCAAGGGGCGCAACATTGAAGAATGCAATGGGAATTGCACTGTTAGATGCAGAGGAAAGTGGATAGGTGGAAAGAGTACATCAAAAACCTCTATGAGTGGGAGGAACTGTCGACGTGATTGAAGAAGACTTTGGAGTCGATATGGAAGAAATAGGGGTCTCATTATTAAAATCAGAATTGAAAAGAGTTGTGCAAGACTTGAGATCAGGTAAGGCAGAAGGGATAGATAAACTTCAATCGGAATTTCTAAGATTATTGGGAGCAACAAAACGACTGTTGAAGTAAAATCTATGAGACTGGCGCCATACCATCAGACTTCCAAAAAAGTATCATCTACACAATTTCGAAGATAGCAAGGGTAGACAAGAGTGAAAACTATCGCTCACTCAGCTTAACAGCTCATGCAACCAAGGTTCTGATAAGAATAAAATACAAAAGAATAGAAAAGGAAACTGACGATTTGTTAGATGATGATCACTTTGGCTTTAGGAAAGGTTAAAGCCACGTTCAAAGGATTTTTCGACCTTCGAAAAGTGTGCGACTAGGGTAAAATGGTGCTAGCTGCTCGAACCTCTGTGAAAAATAGAAGTAAACTACACGGAAAGGCTGGTACCACACAGTATGTACAAGAAGCAATAGTGAACAACAACACTGGAAATACGGGTGGTCGGATTAAAAAGGGTGTAAGACAGGGATGCAGTCAATGTGTTTTTCGAAGAGATCCGTCTTGAGCAAAATACAATTTTTTTCTTTTCTTCCGTTAGTCAGACATGTTTCGCTGAAGTTTCAACATCATCAGCGGGCTTCTATTTTCTTTCTATTAAACAACACTGAAAATTTTCCTTACTACTTGTTCACATATGAATTCTAGTTTTTTAGGAGGTAGTTACAAATATGGAAAACAAAGTTTTGCATGAATATTTTTTTACCACTTGCTGTAGTTATCCTGATATATAATGTTTTGCATTACTGTTGTTTTCCTTTCACAGTTCATCAACTACATACAGAGCTTAATCTGGAGAAGGTATTTACTTGATATTTTACGAATGGGAATGTAGCGGTTAGGCCTGATATTACTTAATTCTCTGTGGAAGATCGTGTGTGTGAGTGTGTGTGTGTGTGTGTGTGTGTGTGTGTGTGTGTGTGTGTGTGTGTATGTTGGTGTATGTGTGTGAGAGTGTGCGTGTGTGCGTGTGGTTGAGTAGATGAGGCGTATGGGTATTATTTATTTAATTGCGCGAGTGTATGTGTGTGTGAGTAGGTGAAAGTTTGTGGGTTTTGTTTAGTTTGTGTGTGTGTGTGTGTGTGTGTGTGTGTGTGTGTGTGTGTGTGTGTGTGTCTGTTTATTGCTTGGTCTTGCTTGATGGTTCTTTGAGGTCAGATAATGGCTCTAAGCATCATGGGACATAACATCTGAGGTCATTAGTCCCCTAGACTTAAAACTACTTCAACCTAACTGCCCTAAGGACATCACACACATCCATGCCCGAGGCAGGATTTGAACCTGCGACCGTAGCAGCAGCGCGGTTCCGGACTCAAGCGCCTAGAACCGCTTGACCACAGCGGCTGGAGCAAAGAACAGGGTTCCGTTGCAGAGAGCTGTGTGTTCGATTATTATTTGTTTTCCTTCGACTGTGAATTTTATATTTGGTAGTTTTCTTCAATTATTAGTATATGTGGGGCACTGTTGCTGCACTTGAGAAATTTCAATTCGATTTTGATGTCTGTTGGGCTGATTTTTATGTCCGTAAGGTGTTCATCAAATGTAGAACGACAGCCGTTACTTTTTAATGCTTTTCTGTGTACTGTGTACCTAGTATTAAAGTTTCTGCTTGTCTTTCCAATATAAAATGATTTGCAGTCCTGGTATCTCAGCTGGAAAATGTCAGATGTGTTTTTCTGTGTTTGCAATGCTTGTCCTTACTTTTCTCTGTCTTAAGTTCTCTGCTCTGTAGGCTATTTTTAGTGCTTGTTTTTTAATATGTTGACAATCCTGTGGGCTGCTTTCTTGTTGTAAGTGAGACTGTATCACTTTCTTTTTGTTGTGGATGTTCCTTATTTGTTTATGTTCTGCGTGTTTGTGTTTTCTGTGCCTGTGTTCT
The DNA here is from genome assembly GCF_023897955.1 of Schistocerca gregaria. Classification (NCBI taxonomy): domain Eukaryota; kingdom Metazoa; phylum Arthropoda; class Insecta; order Orthoptera; family Acrididae; genus Schistocerca; species Schistocerca gregaria. Next base: position 85,519,978 of record NC_064931.1, on the reverse strand, counting down.
GTGTGTCTGTGTTTGTATGTTGGCAATGAACAGTTTTTTTTTTTTTTTACTTTTGTGATTTCTTTCGCTCACAATATCTTGCTTTCTCGGCCTGATTACAGTGTCGCTATCATTGTGTACTCTCTTTATAATTCCAAAACTATGACAATTTCTTCTTCTAACAGTAAAATAATGGTACTTTGCCAATAATAAGTTTTCTTTCGTTCTTGAGAGAAAAATTGTGCTACTATAAATAAACGTAGCTTTTCATATTAATTTAAAGGCCTCTTCTGCTATGACAATCACTTTTCCCTTTCATTAAAATAAAATCATGTGCTGAGCTAGACTGAAATTCCCCATTTTGACAGTAAAATATCACTTTCTTTAAGTATATCTTCTTCCTTGGATCTTAAATTTATAATATTATATAACATAAATTTCTTTTTCTGATATAGCTCAGAACGATCGTATACGTAAAGTACGTCTACATAATTGTCAAAGTAACATTTATGCTCTTAATCATAATTTCTTGATCCATTTATTTGGAGTTACAGCTCATCTGTATATGCACTTGTGGAAGATATACAGCACTTCAAATGGTCCCTGTGTTATCGAGGTGAGAAAGACTGATTCCTAGGACGTTTTAACAAAATTTTCTGTACGATTTCCCAGAAGTAAGCCTTTGTTCTCTTTATATAAACACGGTGCCGCAATATCCAGGTAAAACTGTTGTTTTTGGACTTGGGAAACGGTTTCTAATCTGCTCGTAGTATGTGATTTATACTAACCGCACGTTCCGCAGTTCTGTTGTTCGTGTCCGTTTCCTTATTTATGTTTGCTTCCTGTGTTCGAATTCGTGCTCTAACTGTCCACCGTTTGGCAACTTCCACAGTTCAGCGTTGGTCTCTGTTTTATTTTGAGCAGTTTTTCCCCAGTCGGTAAGATGTCATTTACTACAATGTACCAAATGGATTGCATTTTTGATGTAAGACTCGTGTTATTGATGTTTTGCCAGATAATTGTCTCATTGTTCGTGGAATGCCTTTTGGTAATGGGATTTGGTCAATTACCGTGAGTGTAGTATATATGTTGATAGTAATCAAATTCGGATAGCTCTCAATTGTCTATAACGGTCTGTTATTGAACAACGCAGTGCACTGTGCTTGTATGTTCCGCAGTCCAAATACTCTTTTGTCACAGTGTAAATGTGCCGTGTGGAATGGGGTCTTAAATATGCTACCTCTCCATTTGTACCACGGATGCTTCCTATTACTCTGCGCACAATGTCACTGCGTATAGGCCACGTTGTTGCTATATGGCTAAACATTACTGTGTATATAGGTGTTTATGAGTGCGATCTTCTGCAGCCGTTCTAATTCTCTGACCTTGTGTTCGTTCATTGTTGTTCGGATGACGTTGAGTTTTTCCTGCCAGTTTGATATTAGCAAGCCATTCGGGTTAGCTGTTATAGTCATCCCTAGCTGTTTTGTTCTTCCTGTTGTTTGCAACCACGTGTCCTGCATGTTGTCCTCATGTGATCCCGGTAGGACAAGCTGAGATTTCAGATGGTTTATAACAGCACGAGACGCACTGGCATAGTCTTGTTGAATCCGTTGTTGTTGATGATAATACTGATGTCATCTGCATATGCGTGACATACGGACTTGGTAATCAGGGCTTGTAGACCATGTAATTTTTCATTTAACTTTTTCAGCAGTCGTTTCACTGTGATTGCCTAAAGAGTTGCAGATAGTGGGCAGCCCTGTCGTATAGCTCTTTTGACCGGTAGTGGTCAAGTTATTTGATCATTTATTGTGAAAACTGAGTAAATGTCAGAAATTCATTGTCTTACGTTACTAACGACCATATCCTCATATCCCACTCTGCGTATTACACTAAGTAAATCATCGTGACAAACTCTGTTGTATCCTTTGTGAAAATCGATAAAAACTCATGTTAACTTTGCGTTGCTGGACCATATTAGGAATTTTATGCCCCAGAATTCAGCTAAGATATTCAATATGGAAAAGGGAATGAAATGATCGAATGGCATTATTGGCCGGGAGGCCCCATCCGGGGAAGTTTGCCCGCAGAGTGCAAGTTTTATTTCAGTCGACGCCATACTGGGCGACTTGCGTGCCGTTAATGAGAGTGAAATGATGATGAGGACAACACAACATCCTGCCCATGAGCGGAGAAAATCTCCAAACCGGCCGGGAATCGAACCCGTGGCCGCTGCATGGGAGGCAAGCGAGTTACCATTCAGCTAAGCAGGCGGACATTCAGCAGGGAGATTCATTTGACCGCACTTATTTGACACCGACCGAGTATCTTGGGGAGAATTCCTTGTGTCCATATTTTAAAATCAGTATTGAGTAATGTTATCGGTCAGTAATTTAGAAGATGATGGTGTTGGTTTCTTTGGTATTAACACCAAGAGTTCTTCTGTAGAGAATGAAAGTAGATTGTCACCAGCCTTTATCTCGGTGTACATTCTTGTCAGTTGCAGGCCGAGCAAGTATCAGAAATGCAAGTAAAACTCGACAGGCGTGCCATCAAAAACTGCTGTTTTGTTTTTCGGTGACTCCTTAATTATTGTTTGCAGTTCCATTGTGTTTTCTCTTCTAATATAGTTTCGTTGTTTTCCCGATTGATACTGCTTGTGATGATTAATAAGAAAATTTCTTGGGTGTTTATTTTGTTACGGTTTCGGTGTACATAGCTGTGACGTGTTATCCTATGCAGTTTTTAATCGACTTTTGTGTATCCCACTTATTGTCTCGGTCGTCTGTTAAGTTATAGGTGATCTCGTGTTTGAGCCTTCTCGTTTCCTTTGTGACGTGCTATATGGAAAAAGTTGCGTGATCTGATTCTGACGCCATCCATAGATTACCTGGTAAGGTCGGTAATTTTTGCCTTATTGTGCTTAATTCTAGTTAGGTTGTCTGTTAAACACGTCGTATTGTTATTTAACTCCCGTACAAGCAGGACTGACTATTCTAGTGTTTTACTCCGCCAGTACTACGCTTTTCCTTTCGAAAACTGACCGAGGGATTTTTTGATTTGGGGTTTGGTATATTTCGTCCTCCTGGTCACCACTTTTAAGTATCTGGGTTACATGAATAGACACATTTCCCAGATGTTTTCCCACCGTTGCCTGAATTTCCGCTTCGGTTAGGAGGTCTTTGTTCATCTGCTATACTCCACACCCCAGAAACGTCCTCTGCTGCACGTTTCTTATTACGGTGTGGTAAGGTGAGTGATCGGAAAAACTCAGTAGCCATATTTCTCCGTCCATGACTTAATGTTTGGCATCGTCGTTTATATGCATTGTGTCCAATCTGTTTCTAGCGGTGTTCGTAATACAGGTGAAAGTCTTGGTATTAGGATAGAGGTATCCAGTAATTTGAGTCCATCTACTAAAACTAGGAATTTTCAACAAAATTAAAATTGTGACTTTGTTCGGAATTGTTAAACATGCAACTGAAATAGCCTCCGCTGATAATCTTATTGTAGGGTCGTATTATCAACATCTGATTTGTAAAATTCGCTTCTCTGCCCGCAACGGCCGTTGCCCATGGGAGCATATACATTTATGCTTAACAGATCATGAAATGTTATGGCGATTCCTCTACCATATTCTGGTAGCGTTTGTGTCGTATGTTGACTACCTTGTTTACATAGAATAACTGTTACACTTTCACTCCCTATATTAAAAATTGCGTCATATCCGGTAATTTCACCAAGTTCTTATGTCACTATTTGCTGTTTTAGAGCGATGTCAATATCTACTGAATATAGGTATTGTTCTAAACTTTCCATTTTCGTGTATGACTCTATTCTATTTACATTTACTATTGCTGTTTTATAATCTTGCATCATTTTGTTTACATGTTTAGATTTTCCTCGGATTCATCCGCACAGTTTCTAGTCTTCACAGCGATTCCGTGTTGGTGGTTGCTATTGGTTCCGGTTCTCGTCTTTCATCTTCCATTTCGACATCCACGTCTCTTGGTGACATTTATGATTCTCAGTCTCGATGTTGGTGATGTGTACCTCGTTTCTATTTTTCAGCATTTTCTTGGTTTTGTTTAGCTTTTCTTCCCAGGTCCTCTGTCTCTTCTTCTGATTGTTTATGTGTACGGCGTTTGGGTTTGCCAATTTTCGGTGCACGTCTCTCCGTTTTGTATATCCAAGTGAGCCACGCGTCCCGTCGTGAGTGTTGTCTCGGCTTTGGTGAAGTATAATTCCTCGGAAATCCTCAAAGTCGATTTTCTCTACAATTTTTTAGAGTTGGATTGTCATGATTTACAGGATAGATATTTTAATTCTGAACTTCACCTACTTTAGATAGAAGAAATTACAAAAGTCCGATTTCCGGATGATCCCTTTGTTAGTGCTACTCATTCGAAGCCGGGGCAGGTCACCAATACACTAGACAGTTAATAAAGAAATTAAGCACCTTTCTTCTATGAAACGTAGGTGCTACTTACGATTGAGCGGTTAATTTTTTTTCTGTTTTATCACTTCTTTCATAATGAGTATCGGTAAAATTAAGAGCGGTTGGGACTAGAAGACATCGCAGCCAAACCTTTTAGCATTGTGGAATATTTTGCCTCAGACTACTGACAATCGAAGAAAAGGAATTGTTTATTGATCATATTGAAGTTTATTATCAAGAGAAACTATTGATGCAGGACGTGTAGTATACAGTAATACGCTCTGAATGTAACGAAGATTTACAAAGAAAAACGATTTAGTTACTACTCTATCAGAGATATAGTCATAATTTTTCAGTAGCAATGTAGAATGCTCAAGGTTCATTGCAAAATTACTTCGATATAAATACAAACGGGTTATCATAGACTGGTAATGGAATGTTGTGAACAGATATGTTCAGCGGAGGTGTGATTTCCGCAAAAAAAATTAAGGATGCAAATACTAAGCGTGTCATACTGTTTATAAAGTTATAGCGTAAAGAATGTTACTTCAAGATCCTGTCATACTTTCTCGAAAGAGTAACTGTTAATAGAACTTACGACTCGTCATCAATAAACAAACAAAATTCAGGTGGATACAAACAAAGCAATTATTTTCTGCTCGGTACACTCATTTGTAGTACTTTGAAAGACACGGATGCTTCATAAAGACGGAGAAGAATATGCTATTTTCGAACAGTGGCATAACAAAGAACGTAAATACTCGACTAGACGTAAAACAACCATGTTTCTCCCGGACTCAAGAAGAAGCTTCTGAAAGGGCTGCAGACGCGCATCCATACGATGCCTGGAGGCTTTAATACAAATTTAACAGCACCAATAACTCTGGTAAATTGCCTTTGCAGCCGTCGCATATATCGGTTAAGGTCTGTGGCAATAAAACTTCCAATAAAGAAAAGACGATATACAGACAGCGAGAATACCGGCGTCGTAATTTTGAAACATCTTAAATTCAGCCTCACAGATGTCCCGTTGCTTTACGAAATGTTGGCATAACGTATTGTGTGTTCTCATGTTCCACCAAGAATGTAAACTTCCAGATGTTATGTGACGTGCTTGTTAGCCTTGTGCCTGAGCAGTGCTTCTATCTCGAGGTGTACTGTTGGCATGTTGAGGCTTGTTCACAAATTCCTCCTCTGACTTATACTTTTATTAGTAAAAATACCATTATATTCGCCCAGGATCGCCGCGTACGGCTGAGTATGATCAGTATTTACCACACACTAGGAAGTCAACCAGAAGCGGACAATGGATGTAAAAACTCAGATTGTGAAGCCATAGTTAGATAACAAACACACTTGACTATAGGTTGTTCAACAAATAGACTTTCACAGCTCTTACTCGTTGGTTGAACGCCTGTTAGTGATATCCGTCTAAGACAGGTCCTCTTGGAGTCGTGTACATTCTCCGGATTCATGACACGAACTGCTCAACCCCCACTTCAGCCGGCCGGGGTGGCCGAGCGGTTGTAGGCGCTACAGTTTGGAACCGCGCGACCGCTATGGTCGCAGTTTCGAATCCTGCCTCGGGCATGGATGTGTGTGATGTCCTTAGGTTAGTTACGTTTAAGTAGTTCTGAGTTCTAGGGGACTGATGACCTCATAAGTTAAGTCCCATAGTGCTCAGAGCCATTTGAACTACACTCCTGGAAATTGAAATAAGAACACCGTGAATTCATTGTCCCAGGAAGGGGAAACTTTATTGACACATTCCTGGGGTCAGATACATCACATGATCACACTGACAGAACCACAGGCACATAGACACAGGCAACAGAGCATGCACAATGTTGGCACTAGTACAGTGTATATGCACCTTTCGCAGCAATGCAGGCTGCTATTCTCCCATGGAGACGATCGTAGAGATGCTGGATGTAGTCCTGTGGAACGGCTTGCCATGCCATTTCCACCTGGCGCCTCAGTTGAACCAGCGTTCGTGCTGGACGTGCAGACCGCGTGAGACGACGCTTCACCCAGTCCCAAACATGCTCAATGGGGGACAGATCCGGAGATCTTGCTGGCCAGGGTAGTTGACTTACACCTTTTAGAGCACGTTGGGTGGCACGGGATACATGCGGACGTGCATTGTCCTGTTGGAACAGCAAGTTCCCTTGCCGGTCTAGGAATGGTAGAACGATGGGTTCGATGACGGTTTGGATGTACCGTGCACTATTCAGTGTCCCTCGACGATCACCAGAGGTGTACGGCCAGTGTAGGAGATCGCTCCCCACACCATGATGCCGGGTGTTGGCCCTGTGTGACTCGGTCGTATGCAGTCCTGATTGTGGCGCTCACCTGCACGGCGCCAAACACGCATACGACCATCATAGGCACCAAGGCAGAAGCGAGTCTCATCGCTGAAGACGACACGTCTCCATTCGTCCCTCCATTCACGCCTGTCGCGACACCACTGGAGGCGGGCTGCATGATGTTGGCGCGTGAGCGGAAGACGGCCTAACGGTGTGCGGGACCGTAGCCCAGCTTCATGGAGACAGTGGCGAATGGTCCTCGCCGATACCCCAGGAGCAACTGTGTCTCTAATTTGCTGGGAAGTGGCGGTGCGGTCCGCTACGGCACTGCGTAGGATCCTACGGTCTTGGCGTGCATCCGTGCGTCGCTGCGGTCCGGTCCCAGGTCGACTGGCACGTGCACCTTCCGCCGACCACTGGCGACAACATCGATGTACTGTGGAGACCTCACGCCCCACGTGTTGAGCAATTCGGCGGTACGTCCACCCGGCCTCCCGCATGCCCACTATACGCCCTCGCTCAAAGTCCGTCAACTGCACATACGGTTCACGTCCACACTGTCGCGGCATGCTACCAGAGTTAAAGACTGCGATGGAGCTCCGTATGCCACGGCAAACTGGCTGACACCGACGGCGGCGGTGCACAAATTCTGCGCAGCTAGCGCCATTCGACGGCCAACACCGCGGTTCCTGGTGTGTCCGCTGTGCCGTGCGTGTGATCATTGCTTGTACAGCCCTCTCACAGTGTCCGGAGCTAGTGTGGTGGGTCTGACACACCGGTGTCAATGTGTTCTTTTTTCCATTTCCAGGAGTGTATTTTGAACCCACTTCAGACATTTGATTTAAACCTTCGTGCACATGCTTCAATAATCTTATATTAATGCTCGAATAGTTTTAAGTATAATATAGTACGAGGTGCAATCAAATGAAAAGCAAACACCCGCGGGCTCGGCCACTCCGGCCGGCACCGTCGGGCATCACACACTTTCAAACATTAATTCCACTGGGAGACGAGACGATAAATTCCTGTTCCGCAGAAGGCGCTGGACCACTGAGAGATCCACAACCGCACAACTCATGCACTCCCTCGTCCTACTGAAAGCGACGTCCACGCATGTCCTTCCCCATGTCGCAAAAGATGAGAAAATCACGCGGCGAAAGATCCGGGCCGTACAAACGATGTTGCAGTGTTTTCCAAACGCTTTCATCCGGTTGGTAGCGTCGGAGCGAGCTCTATCGTGCATCACGATGATTCCGTCCCATCAGCCCGAGAGCTAACGGTAAATCCAACAGTGGAAACATCCCTTCAGCGCCAAAAAAGTCCAAAACTGTTCACACAAGTTCTGGTAAGGTCATAATGACCTTCTACATAGACTGCAGGGACCTGCTCGTCGAGATCCTCAAGCATGGAACCACAATCAACGCGCAGCGTTGTGAAATTACTTTGCAGAAACTACGATGCGCCATAAAGTCAAAACGCCCAGGAATGCTGCCGGGTGGAATCATTCTGTTGTACGGTAACCCCGCCCCCACACTGACAATCGGACGAAAGCTACCCTTCAGCGATTTGATTGCTGGCCGGCCGGGGTGGCCGAACGGTTCTAGGCGCTACAGTCTGGAACCGCGCGACCGCTACGGTCGCAGGTTCGAATCCTGCCTCGGGCGTGGATGTGTGTGATGTCCTTAGGTTAGTTAGGTTTAAGTAGTTCTAAGTTGTAGGGGACTGATGACCTTAGAATTTAAGTCCCATTGTGCTCAGAACCATTTGAACCATTTTTGATTTGATTGGGAAACACTGCAACATCCTCCATACAGCCCGGGGCCTTCAGCGTGTTAATTTCACATCTTTGGCGACGTGACTTGGTGGTTTCAGTCGGACGAAGACGTGCAAGAGTGGGTGTCGTTCTGGATCCGTCAGCGGCCGACCGCGTTCTACGGAATAAAAACTAATCGTCTCATCTCCCAGTGGGAGAGACGTCTTAACATATGTGGTGGTTACTTTTGCATAGAAAGACTCTTTGGTCCCGTTGTGACTGGTGTTCGGTTTTCATTTGACTGCCCCTACCAGTTGAAGAACTGTTCTTCTTTTTCTTTTCTTTTTAGGCTTGCTCATGTAAACGCGTGTAAATAGCTCCAGAGTTAATTGTTCAGACTCTTGCGGAATATACATTGTAATGAAACTTCTTAGACACATTAAAACGGTGTACCGAAACAAGAAATAAACCCAACAAATGCGTTTCGCAGAAAATGTTATTATTCACTGAGTAATCCGAGTGTGAGTAACGAGAAGCTTCTGTTTGTCAGTACCTTCCCTGCATTTCAAAGTTTTCACACTTAACTTGACTCGGACTCCTTGTCGAAAGAACATTATGAAGAATTTTTTCGCCAAAGCCTAGGAGTTGCTTCCAGAAACAAACTTCCCCTCTGCAGTGGTTCATATTCCGAAGAGAAATGTCGTGATCGATTAAACCTCAGTGGCCGTTGGGGATCGAACGTGGACCTTCGATTTTCACGTATAACTGTATTCCCAGCTAAACGACTCTGCTCAGAACCTGACTCTACCAGTACCTACTGCCAAGGATGTGGCTAAAACATTCTCAGCCATATGCTTTCACCCAATGACAGGAACAGGCACTGGCAGAATGTAGCATTCAATCGAGAGGTGCACAGATTGCTCATCTGTTTCAAACGTTGCCCACCAAGGCAAGCATCCGGCTTCGAATCACGTCCCCGGTACAAATTTTCTGTCTGTTAGTGCGCTTCATGTTCACAAATGATCAGTTAAACCGTCAAAACACGTTAATCGATGAATTGAGAAATTAATAGGTTTTTTTTATATTCCAAAAGATTTTGTAGATTTCCCTAAGTTGCTATGATAGTGATGAGTTCCATTCTGCTATCATACGAGGGTAATGGCGGTAACATGACGGCGCCAATGTGCGAAGAAATGATGACCATATACGATGTTTAGTGGGAAAATAAGACCAAGCTTCTTCATACAAAACCATGTCAGTTATGTAATTGTAGGATCTGGATTCCTTCGTTCATTTGTACCTCATGAGCAAGTTTTTGAGACATTTCCGAGCATATGTTTCATCATGTAACGTCGTACCACTCGTTAAGAAATCGCGCCCGCTCGTCTGCGCTACAGCGCTGCCATCTGTCCGCTGTAGGGAACACTGCTGCGCGTCGCTTGTCACAGCAGCTCTCCTTCTTCTGCTTGGTTGTCGTCCGTTCGACCGCGATTTCCTATGAAAAAATAGTTCACGTAACATGCGTACCACATGTGGAAACCAAACTGATAATTGTAAACTTACACTTTTGTATATGCATTCCATAGCACATTCATTTCTTGACATTTGCGATCTTCTGTTCACCACTGAGTCGCAGTTCAAGGTTTTGTTTAAAAGGATTATTTTGAAAGTGGTAATATTACATACACTGTTTATAAAACAGTTTCTGTGCATCGGCGGAATTACGCCATCCATAAATAATATTAGTTTGGAGATAACACGTACCAACCAGTACTGGCATTGTGTATAGTTTCAAAGCGACATTTAGAAGGGAAAATAGGCAAAGAAATTGCAAACCACCGACACTGCAAACTGGACGACATGGGGAGAGCTGCAGTTAACAGATTACGTGGGGTGGAGGACGGATAACACTACAAATCTGATACCGATGCTACTCCGTGACACAGCTTTCGAACTCATGGGACTTCTACCTTTTAAGATTCCTCATTTCATTCTACACTCATGCTATGAGTGTTCCTAGCTATGGGCGAAGGCTATCAGCAACTCTTTCCCTTATCCCTGTTAAGTTTGCCTTTCCTTTGACTTCTCCGTTTCGACACAAAGACAAGTCAGGAATGTAAGCATAATTTTATTTTGTGTAAATTAAATATTGCATTTACAGACAAATTATGTCGCACGGATAGCTTTTCGGCATACATTGTATTAATACGTCGAGCAATGAGCTCGGCGTTACCTGTCTCAACAATGGTGGCGCTTTTTACGAGAGTCCTCGTTTTCATTTCAGGTTCCAGACATTATTGTGTGAGCACTCTCACAGAACTTTTATTTATGTTCTTATTATTTCGCATGTGTACTTCAAAAGTTTATGGTGCCCTCACAATCTTCTATACTCTTATTCGTTTCATTTACAGCTACACTATGTGATCAAAAGTATCCGGATACCTGGGTGACTTACAAGTTCTTGGCACCATCATATGGTGTTGGCCCACCCTTAGCCTTGATGACAGCTTCCGCTTTCGCAGGCATACGTTCAATCAAGTGCTGCAAGGTTTCTTGGGGAATGGCAGACCATTCTTCACGGTGTGCTGCACTGAGGAGAGGTATCGATGTCGGTCGGTGAGACCTGGCAAGAAGTCGGCGTTCCAAAACATCCTAAAGGTGTTCTATACGATTCAGATCAGGACTCTTTGCAGGCCAGTCCATTATAGGGATGCCGTTGTCGTGTAACCACTCTGCTATAGGCCGTGCATTATGAACAGGTGCTCGATCGTGTTAAAAGATGCGATCGCCGTCCCCGAATTGCTCTTCAACAGTGGGAAGCAAGAAGGTGCTTAAAACATCAATGTCGATCTGTGTTGAGATAGTTCCACGCAAAACAATAAGGGGTGCAAGCCCTTTCCATGAAAAACACAAACACAAACACCACCGCCTCCGAATTTTACTGTTGGCACTACACACGCTGGCAGATAACATTCACCGGGCATTCGCCATACCCACACCCTACAATCAGATCGCCACATTGTGTACCGTGATTCGTCAGTCCACACAACGTTTTTCCACTTTTCAGTCACCCAGTGTTTACGCTCCTTACACCAAGCGAGGCGTCTTTTGGCTTTTAACGGCATAATGTGTAGCGTATGAGCAGCCGCCCGCGTAACTGTCATAGTACTTGCAATAGATCCTGATGCAGTCTGGAATTCATGTGTGATGGTCTGGATAGATGTCTGCCTATTACACATTACGACCCTCTTCAATTGTCGGCGGTCTCTGTCAGTCAACAGATGATGTCGGGCTGTACGCTTTTGTGCTGTACGTCTCCCTTCACGTTTCCTCTTCACTATCACAGAGGAAAAAGTGCACCTAGGGATGTTTAGGAGTGTGGAAATCTCGGGTGCAGACTTATGACACAAGTGACTCTCAATCACGTGACTACGTTCGAAGTCCGTGAATTACGCGGAGCGCCCTATTCTGCTCTCTCCCGATGTCTAATGGCTACTGAGGCCGCTGATGTGGAGCACCTGGCAATAGGTGGCAGTAAATATGAAAAATGTATGCTTTTGGGGGTGTCCGGGTACTTTTGATCACACAGTGTATTGTCCCCCTTTTGAAAAAAACTGTTTTACGTCCATCTCGATTTCGTTCAGACGTCAGAGTTTCCCACTTTCTCAGCTGAAGGAGCTCCTTTGTTCGTCTTACGACGCTAAACATGAAAAGGCTATGGCTTACTACAGCTGTTCATCATTTTATACGCTAAAGAAGTCGAGTGAAGTAAGTGCGAAGTTCGGTTAAAAATTACTCATGATGCCAATGGCGTAAGTTTCAAGTGTGGAATTGTTCACTGCATCAGTAATTTAAAAATATGTATCGAATATAGTGATCCTGAATGTACTCTGATAATTTATGTTTACAGGACAAGAAATTCCCACGAGTTTTCATTGCAGCAGTAGAGTTCAAGTTTACAGCGCTCTCACACCAATTTAACACAGAAGAGAAAAGTTACGAAATAATATGAACGCATAAAAGCCCATTGTAGTGTTTGTGAATGACAGAATCCTGGGAGAATTCAGCAGCATTGTATTACATATTTATCCTGAAGATCACAAGAATGAAACATGACATTTCAGGATGAGTGTGGACATTTGCAAGCAGTAAATTTTTCCTTTCTCCGTGCAGAGTCGAAACGGAAAATTAAGACAGTAGTTAGTGAAGGAAGTATCCTCAGTCCTAGAGACTAGGCAGGGACCTGAAAAATGAAAAGGAGAAAGCCAGTAAAACAAGGATATTACATTAAAAACCTTAAACGTCTTCAGTTTCTTAAATATGGTCTTCATAAAAATTTGCTTTTAAAGGGTTGGTTTAGTATGCATGTCGGCGGGGAAATGAAACCACCACAAAGGAATTATCCGAAAGGGGGGGAAATCGGAAGATCTGATGTACATGTACCGACAAGAAAATAATAATAATTTCAGAAAAATTGGATAATTTATTCACGAGAAAGAGTTTCACAATTTTAGCAAGTTAATAACGCGTTGATCCACCTCTGGCAAACGCAGGGTTAGATGACACAAAGACAAGCGGTAGAAACTATCGACGTTTGCGGGCAGGCGTTGTCTTGCTCAAATCTAAGTGCAGGATGGGTTGCCATGAAGAGTAACAAAACGAGGCGTACAATATCGTCGACGTACCGCCGTGTTGCAGGGGTGCCGCAAATAGCAACCTATGAAATGAAATGGCTCCCCCGATCATCACACGCGGTTGACGGGCCATACGGCGAGCGACAGTCTGGTTGGTATTCCACCGCTGTCCATAACATCTCCAGACACGTCTTCGGCTTGGAATCTCATTGAAAGAGGTAGAGTTGTGTTCAGCGATGAGTCCCGCTTCTAACTGTACCCCGATGACACTGCTCGATGGTGAGTGTTCATCGGAGGTGAGGGTATCATCTGGAGTGCCCCAGGGAAGTGTGGTAGGTCCGCTCTTGTTTTCTACCTACATAAATGATCTTTTGGATAGGGTGGATAGCAATGTGCTGCTGTTTGCTGATGATGCTGTGGTGTACGGGAAGGTGTCGACGTTGAGTGACTGTAGGAGGATACAAGATGACTTGGACAGGATTTGTGTTTGGTGTAAAGAATGGCAGCTAACTCTAGATATAGATAAATGTAAGTTAATGCAGATGAATAGGAAAAAGAATCCCGTAATGTTAGAATACTCCATTAGTAGTATAGCACTGGACACAGTCACGCCGATTAATTATTTGGGCGAAACATTGCAGAGATATAAGCATGTAATGGCAGTCGTGGGGAACGCGGATGGTCGTCTTCGGTTCATCGGTAGAATTTTGGGAAGATGTGGTTCATCTCTAAAGGATACCGCTCATAAAACACTAATACGACCTGTTCTTGAGTACTGCTCGAGCGTTTGGGATCCCTATCAGGTCGGATTGAGGGAGGACGTAGAAGCAATTCAGAGGCGGGCTGCTAGATTTGTTACTGGTAGGTTTGTTCATCACGCGAGTGTTACGGAAATGTTTCAGGAACTCGGGTGGGAGTCTCTGGAGGAAAGGAGGCGTTCTTTTCGTGAATCGCTACTGAGGAATTTGAGAGAACCAGTATTTGAGGCTGACTGCAGTGCAATTTTACTGCCGCCAACTTATATTTCGCGGAAAGATCACAAAGATAAGAGAGATTTGGGCGCGTACAGAGGCATATAGGCAGTCATTTTCCCCTCGTTCTGTTTGGGAGTGGAACAGGTAGAAAAGATGCTAGTTGTTGTACGAGGTACCCTCTGCCACGCACCGTATGGTGGATTGCGGAGTATGTATGTAGAAGTAGATGAAGACGTGTCTGTAGATGCCCCGGGTAGCGTGTTGGATCCTGACCTGACTGTCACCGCCATACGGCCCCCGGCATCCTGGAATGATGATCTGGGTTGCTGTTCAATTACATAGTAGGACCGTTTTGGATGTTATCTGTGGCACCCTTACAGCACAGTGGTAGGTCGATCTTCACTGCCTTAGTCGCGTACTGATCAACTTTCAGATACCTAAACAAGCTAACCAATGAAATTCGATTTGACGTGAACTTTACACGCAGACAAGCTTTGAATATTTTTATGATAAAATTCGTTTCATTATAAGGATAATATCATTGTACAAAGAAAGTTGACTCAGTGATACCAAAAATCGGAAGAGTTCATGTACACACTCAGTTTCTGTTAACTGTTTGTACTATAGTGCATCCAGATATTAGGAGAAAAAAGGCAAACAGCTGTAAGCGCATTGGCAGTGAATGAAACATACAGGTGAGGCCAGTTTGGTACTTAGGCTCCTCATCATGAGTGCGTAGGCTTACATAGACCTGCGAGTTCAATAGAGCTCACAACATCATAAGAAAATACAGTCAGTTGCACATTCTGGTCTTCTGATACACAAACTTCGCAAATCACAACTAAATCAGATTAATTTGATGTTATTTCGCTTGGATCGCAAACGCCTATTTTACTAACCTAAATCCTCTGTATTTTATGGCTCTTGTAAATGTGAGCATATCTTGGTTGCTTAGAGCTCCGTAAGGACCTATTTTATTACGGAGCCTCACACTGTAAAATATTTCTAAATTAATTGCTTCTTGGTAGCGCGCTGTTGTAATGAAACTACTTTAAAAAGGAACAGACGTGACTTGTACAAATGAAAACCAAATTCGCAAAAAAATATTGACAGCTTAATAAGAAACAAAATTTTGGGAACATTGCAGAATTATGTAAGGAAAATTTAGAAGAACTGACCGTAGACACCCAGTCGTTGGTAGGAAGTGGATCACGCCGCTGTTGTTACTCAACGTACCTCTTAATAATTTCTTCTCAGACGTTGCACCACTACGCAGTTACAGTCATTACATAATAAGATAGGCTCTTACAACTACAAACTTTTACTCTATAGCAATGTAGCCATTATTTTTTTTGTTTTTTTGTAACATTAATGAGGCTACAGATTGTACAGTGTGGAAACGTCGTATTTGTGGCAAAGCAGTTTTAATTGTATTTCAAATAGTTATAAACTTGAACTTGTTCTTCAGATCGTTTAGTTTGTCAAGGAACTGGTTAACATATACCTCGGTGAAACCTGCTGCTCGCTGTAAACTCGTAGATTCATCTATCCTGACTCATACCTTGACACATTTTCATAAAGTCACAGTAAAAGTTCTTAGCCGTTTTCATTTTGTCTTACTGAAAAAAATGTTTCTAAATGTCCATACACTTAACAACAAATTATATTTGGTTCTTGTGGTCCTCCAGCAAAATACGAGACGTATACAATGCTGCTGAACTTTCCAGGATTCTTTCATTCGCAGTCCCTACAGTTGTTTTTATGTATTCGCATCACATCATAACTTTTATCTTCACTGTTTATTAGATGTGAGAGCGCTGTAAACCTAATCACTACTGCTCTGTTGCAAACTCTTGGGACTTTCGTCTCCTGTGAACTGAAGTTATCAGAGTATAATGAGATCAGGAGAGTCGATAAATATTTCTAGATTTTCCGTGCAGTGAATAATTCCACAATCAATTAATACGCTGTCGTCATAAAACATTAGTTTTTGAAGCAAGCTTCGCACTTGCTATTTCGCCTTACTTAGCGTAAAAAAACTGCTGTAGTAACCCATACAATAAATAACAGATGTGATAAAGCATAAATTTTTCACGTTTAGCCTTGGAAAACAAACGAAATTTAGATGACAAGGAGCTCGGTCGGATGGGAAAGTGAAAAATTCAGCCACCTGTGTCTGAATAAAACTTTACTGTGAGTGGCTCTGTATATTTGTCAACTATATTTTAGAACCCACCTTTACTCAAAGTCATATACTTCATGGAATTGAATATTTCTCATTCTCTTCGCTGCCTGTCATTTGAAGAAGTTTAACTTTCTCTACGGCTTGCTTCATCTTATTTTCATTGTATTAATGTCTTAAGCTCTCCATCTCTGCCTGTAACACAAAGAAACTGTAAAGCTTTTATGCTGTCTGTTTCGTCCGGTACAACCTTGAATTGCTTTGTCCGATCCAACTTGAGTGTACCGCTGTGGGAGTTTAACATTCCCATTGTTATTACTTGGACTAGATTTTCACAGCTTGCAATATACAGAATAATGTCAGTTTCATCTAAAGCTACAATAAAAATGTAAAATTACCTGCAAACAAAACGCAACGCTCCAAATTTAAGTTCACCCAGAGAAAACTCACTAGGATCAAATAAATTGTTGTCACTCGGAAACGCACTTTTTGCCTTTGAAAATGGCTTGAGTGGTGCTGTTGCTGGATATTTCACACTGCAGTGACACGAACATATTCACGTCAAGTAATCACGATTCTGACTCTTCCAACTACAACTCTGTTGTCGAAAATATTTCTAGATTTAAACACTGATTAATTCACAGATTATTAAAATAAAAAAATGAAGCCAATTAGTGAGTTCCATCTAGAAAGCAATAGTTAAAACCGTCAGCTCAAAACAGCAATGAATCTCAAGTGCCGGGCGGGGTGGCCGAGCGGTTCTAGCCGCTACAATCTGGGACCGCGCGACCGCTACGGTCACAGGTTCGAATCCTGCCTCGGGCATGGATGTGTGTGCTGCCCTTAGGTTAGTTAGGTTTAAGTAGTTGTTTGTTCTAGAAGACTGATAGAAGCTAAGTCCCATAGTGCTCAGAGCCATTTGAACCATTTTTGAATCTCAAGCCCAGGAGCGTCTCACCAGAATAGCACAAATTAAAAAAAAAAAAGAAATGGGGAAAAAATTAACTATTCTTTTGACTGAGACTCTGTTGTGCCTGAATCCCGAAACGATATAAGAAAAACACGGATTTGAACCCTATTCCTACCAAAAACAAGTTCAAGAAGATTTCAATTGCTCGATCAGGTTGTGTAGTCCACTCTTCAAGTTTTAACGGCAATGATTTTTCTGTTCTTCGCAATTTTTTCCGCAGGCAACATTTGTAAACATGTGGTTATTTGTATTAAATTGAAATTTCTCGCGAAGACAGCCTTTTATAAAACATTCTTGGTTTACTTGTAGAATGTTCCTTCAACATTAGCTTCGGTTTCTGCGTTAAGAAAGATGTATTAATTAATCTCTGCCATAATTAAGTCGTCATTATGTCGCTTGAAGAAGTAGCAGAGAAGACAAATGTCCGTTTAATTTTAGGCACGCGCCGAAAGAGATCAGGATCGAATTTACTGTGTGCAGTTCACTGGATCCCACTCAGAGTGCGCGAGCGTGTGATTTATCGACGCGAGGGCGAGCGCCCACTTGGTTGACACAGTGTGGGGAACAAAGCAGCATAAGGAACAGACGCGCGTATCCCGGCTGTCACGCTCACGGCGCGCCTTCCATCACATCGATAGGCGCCGCCACATAAAACTGCGACAATAGGGGTTGCCATTGTTTATTTTTATGTGTGCCCACAGCGGAGTAGAGGGCGTCTTACAGGCTTTTTATCTGTCGCTCGTTCCTCTGGCCCGGCGAATGAATACGAGCGGAACACCGCGATGAAAAAAGACATTTCGTGATGAGTTATCAAGATAGCGGTGCGCCAGGAAACGTCTTCCGCTTGGCCCTGAAAGCCCGCGTTTTAGCTGGCGAGCAGGCTGCAGTGTTCCCGCGCCGGAATATACTGCTGCCGTCTGCGCAACCTGAGCGCCGCCGCCATAAACCATCCCACCCGGAACGGCCCCGCGGAAAGAGCAAGTGAAACGGGAAAGCCACCACACCGACGCTTTCCGGCCGCGAACGGATAATTACAGGGGTCGCAAAAAATCAGCGTTTATCTAATATGATGTAGGATCGCTCTTGTCATCAAAAACAGTCTCAGTCCCTCTGTCACAACAGTTATCCAAACGCGGAAAGGGACGTCCAGTTTAACATAGAGTCAAAACACGTGTCGTTCCTGGCGACTCTTCATATGGTTGAGAGATGAAGTTACATTAAGGAAAATTTCTGTCGTTGGACTGCGATTCGATTTCGCGATCTCTGTTTGCAGACAGCCACTTTATCACTAGACCAATAAACGCGAAAGTTCTCCACGCTGTCGGTCACAGCAGTTCAATAATATTCAAAGCCTGTTATTGTGGAGGCCACTAACTATGCATCATTTCCCTTTCGTGTTCATTAAAGGAAATATGAACTTTCTACTCGTGCGGATCCAGCTGCTGTGAACTTGAAAGTAATATCTATTTGAGTACAACGTTCAGTGAACACAGTTAGTGCAAAGAGTAGAACTTACCGTCAGAGTAATATTAAATATTCGCTCATGCTGAGAAAAAAACAGAACATCTTCAACGACTTGAGATAGGACGTTAACATACACAGGACACGCACATTAGTATGTTCTGCAGAAATGATTAGCATGTGAACCATGACAGCCCGCGAGTTCAAGGTCAACATCGTTATCGTGACGCAACTACACCAACCAGTAAAATGTGCCTACAGCTCTCATTGTCTCTGTCATTAGAAGGAAATGCATCAGTGTGACTTGGGAAGGTGTGCAGGATGGCTCACAGACGTATACGCGAACCGTACCATCAAATCACTGAGTTTGAAAGAGAGCGCATTATTGGCATCGGAGAATGTGATCCATCAAACCGTGAAATTGCTGCTCGTGTGGGACGAAGTGCTTCGGCAGTGCAACGGTTGTATGCAGAAATTTTCACAGAACGCCACAGAGCACGACGAGATGGGTTAAGTCACACTACCCAGACAACCCCTCGGGATAATCGACAGTTCATACGAATGGCATTGCAGGACAGAGCTGCGTCTTCCTCGGCTCTAGGACAACAGTGGAGCAGTGTAACACATCGTACACTATCAGCGGTGACAGTTCGGCATGGTTTTCGTGTGCATCGTCCACTTCTCCGTCTACCTTTGACGAATGTGCAAAAACATGCTAGACGGCAATGGTGTATGAAACGTCATCACTGCGAACAGGAATGGCATCAAATTGTGCTTTCGGACGAATACAGGTTCTGTTTGTTTGAAAATGATGGCCGCATTTTGGTTCCTCGGCGAATGGGAGAGCACAATCACTGTTATTGCATTCACACATGACATACAGAGCCAACTCAAAGCCTTATGATGTGGGTTGCTATTGGGTACAACCACAAATCACAGTTGGTGCGTGTCCAGGGCAATGTCACCACTGTGACATACGTGAATAAACTCACCCTGTGACCCGTAGCCGTACCCTTTCTCCACAACACTCCAGATGCCATTTTTCAGCAAGACAATGCACGACCACACCTTGCAGCGTGAACCCGTGTCCTGTTGATGTCATCCTTTTCCTCTGGCCCGCCAGATCACCAGACTTGTCACTAGTCGAAAACGTGTAGGATATGGTGAAACAAAGGGTGCAATGCTCTGACCCAATGCCAAGCACCACAGATGAACTTCGGAACAAGGTGACTCCAGCATGGATGGCTACAGCACAGGACGTCATACGCGTCGATTCCATCACGCATGGAACAAGTTAATCAGGGTCCACGGTGAACTTTGTGCCTACTAGGCAACGGACACATACTGAACCGAGGTGACTGAAATGCTAATCATCCTAATTTAAACGTCGTGTGAATATAGTCGTTCAACGTGTTCTGGTTTTTCTAAACATAAGCGAATATTTAATCTTACTCTGACGGTACGTTCTACTGAAAACCACGATATGACCGATCAAACCGCTACAGAATCGCTTTACAATTGTAGCAATAATCTCTGGACCGTACGTTTGTCCTGGTGTAGAGAAAAGAGCAAAAATAGAATAGCCCAACATCATTAGATGCTTACATTGGTCACTAGTCTAATTTCCGTGCTCCTTTTACCAATAACTCACCTTCTCTGGTTTCACTTTTTCGGTAAAATGTTCGAGCGAAATGAAAACAATATACCCTATAAATTACACTATGGATTGTTGTCCGCATATATTCATAACCAAACGAAAAGTAGAACGTGGACAAATAGGACATTAAATTGACCAGCTTCAGCTCTACTTCTACAAAAAAAAATTCAATTGTTTGATAGTAATCTGGATTCTTAAAATAAAAAATTAGTTATTTGAGGGAAAAGTTAAATTTTCATGGCCAGCTGGCGCTAGTTATGTAAGTGAAGTGTAATAAAATTCATCTCTTCAAGGCTTAGGTGTTTTGCGCATAAAAAGTAACCGCATAATATTTTCCTAAAAGAAAAAGTACTGGATTCAGAATATTTCGAGAAGAGAAGACGCTAGGAAATCAAATGACGTGTCAATAATATAACGCTAGCTGAATAAAATTTGAAAGTAAAAACAAAAATAATGAAAAAAGGTCAGTCAAATGTTTTGTGAAAAGGTTAGGGAAACATCTGACGTGCCCTTTAACGATGCTCGAAATCATGTACAGCAAGTGAGGTGGGTCAAATGTTTCTCTAAACTTTTTTCCCTTGGTTTTAGATAAATCATTTCATACAACATTTCAACGTTTTTTTTAAATTTTTCTATTTTCTACAATTTTTACAATAACAACTTTACTATGACTTTTTGTTAGTGTAGTACTTGACATTCTTTTTCTTAGGACTATCTCCTCCCGAGACAAATTATGCTCCGCAGTCTCTTTCGCAGCAGTGTTGTTCTTATTATTGGTATTAACCCTCTTGGTTCGTCTCCTACTTCGTTGGATGTGCGATACAATGGAAGATTGACATAACACCACAGTGACCAGTTATGTATGTCATTTCAGACGACACTCGAAGATGTCATAGCACAAGAGAAGCATATAGACAACGTCAGTACCTTGCCTAAGCCAGAATACAAGCACCAGAACTTAGAGCTAACTGCACGGTGGTCAGCTATCTTGTGAAATCTCTATATACATTTCTGTCATATTGAGCCTGAGCTGATCAGTCTGATAAGCTGCAGTCGCCTGTAGAACCTAAAGTACCCACCATTCCAGCGTCAATGAGTGCTTCGGTGCTGGAGACCTTAGTCCATCAGCACTAGTTGCTCTGATAAACTATTCATCACGATCCATGTGCCATTTCTTCTTTCAGTTTGGAAATGTTTATAAAAGGCCTCTTATAAAAATTCACACTGCAATAACTGTTGCGGGGCCGAGATGAAACGCCTATAGCTGTAGCAGTCAGTCTCACACACGGTAATTTAGTTCAGTTTCTATTTCCAAACGTACCTCTGCGAGAAAGTGAATTGGGCCTGAGTATTTTAATGTGTTGACTAATGTTTACTAACTTACTCCAAGATTTTTCCCTTGCGTGAATTTCTTGCGATCTTAGGCTGTAGTAAGAACTCTACTGAACAGATTTTAGTGGCTGTTTACTCTTCTCGTTTATATCTTCCGTACATCCCATTTTCAATAGCGCCATAGTTGGGTACTTTTCTCGTTTGAGGGGATCTAATTATTCCTTTTCAGCTAGTCCAGACTGCTTTGTTCGTATTTTTAAGGACCTCGTGCAGTCTTTTATAAAGTACGATACGGACAGGCAGTGTGCTTGTTGTCTGCGGGCACAAGTGGAATTGCCTGCTGTCCACAAACAGCTCGAAGCTGCGTTGACCATGGTGAACAGGCTTCTGGCTGCTTCTGAAAGCTGCGACGACATCTGGCCCCGCAGACGGGACCTCTGGAACCTTTAGTGCGGTTGGAATCCCCTGGTGACCCGGCTATCGCTCCAACTTTCGATAAGCAACATCTATTTCTTCTGTCTTAACTCGAAAGTGAGTGGTGTGACTCTGGCGGTAGGCTAAAGTGGGCACTGGTGGCACAGCTGGCTCCTTACGCCTTAGAAACAATTATGAGGTGCTGCCCAGTGATGATAACACTTCTGACCCAGCATGGGACGCCTCTTCAGTTGGCCCAGTGGCCGTTGCTCCCAACCACTCCGGACAAGTGCAGAGGGCGGCTATGTTAGTCAGTGGGAGCTTCAACTTTAGACGATTATGGAGCCCCCCAGGGGAATAACAGACAGGTTGGAAAAGAATGCCAGTGTTCACTTGGCGCGTTTGCTGGGGGCAGAGGAAGGGTGGGTCCCTTCAAAGATGATGGACATAGAGCTCACTGGGTCCAACTGGTTGCAAATTGTAGTTCATGTCGCCATGAATGGCACCTGCTGCTTGGATTCTGAAGCCATCCTTAGTTCCTACAGGTGGATGGCTGATTTGATGAAAACTGCTAGCTAACATAGCACAACTGCTTGCAGGCTAAGCTAACTATTTGTAGCATCGTACCTAGGGCTGATAGCGGTTCTCTGGTTTGGAGCAGAGTGGAAAGTCTGAACCAGAGGCTCAGACGACTCTGCGACGGTGTTGGACGGAAAATCTTAGGGTGCCAGTTAATACGTCAAGTGTGCACTACATGCAGCAAGTGACTACTAGGGTAGAGGAGTAGATGGACGTGCACATTGGGTTTTTCAGGATAGAGACCCCTCCCCTTCCCCCATGGGATCAGAGATGAACTGTCTGCCGAAATCGGGAATTCATCAGCTCCATTATTCTCAGAGACTGTTTGTTGCCTCAGATCGATATTAGTAAACTTTAAGAGCATCCATGGTAAGTTCCCAACATTAGTGTCACTTATTGATTGTTTTAGTTTCCAGGTGATATTAGGAACGGAATGTTGATTGAAACCAGAAGGAAATAAGAGCGAGATGCTAAGTTCAAAAAAATCAAATGGCTCTGAGCACTATGGAACTTAACTTCTGAGGTCATCAGCCCCCTAGAACTTAGAACTACTTAAACCTAACTAACCTAAGGACATCACACACATCCATGCCCACGCCAGGATTCGAACCTGCGACGGTAGCGGTAGCGCGGTTCCAGACTGTAGCGCCTAGAACCGCTTGGCCACCACTCCTAAGTTCAGATTGGAATTTTTATTGTAAAGATAAGTTAGTTGTCAATGGGAGCGGAGCATTACTTGTAGGAAGGAATTAGATAATTTTTAGCGAGGTCACCACCGATTCTGAATGCGAATTAATCTGGTTAAAGTTAAGCATCAAAATAGGTCAAAATAGTAATCGAATGTTATTACAGATCACCTGAGTCAGGAGCTGTAGTGGTAAGAGCTGCAGTATCACAAGGAAGGTAAGAGAGGTAGAAAAAACATTTTGCTTAGAAAGATTGACAGGATACGAACTGCAGAGTATCAGAGTAATCAACGTCAAATATTCAGTGCTGGGGCGAATAAATGCAACACGGATTGAAAAAAAATCCAAATCATGGTTCAGTATGCATTAGACAACTATGTTCCAAGCAAGGTGGGAAAGACGCACTGTGCTTTAATATCCGAGTCAGAGAACTGCTACGTAAACAAAGAGAGCTTCATCACAGATTCAAGAGAAGTCAAAAGCTAGCTGACAAACGAAGCTGAGCGAAACGTAAACGAGCGTAAGGAGAGCAATGAAAGAAGGGTTCACTGACTTTGAGAGGAAAATTTTGTTAAGCGATCTGACTTAAAACCCTGAGGGGGGGGGGGGGGGGGGGAGGCGGCGATCCATGCGCTAGATGAGGATGAGGAAAATTCATGACGTCATCTGTGGTGGTGGGTTAGAATGGGCGAGGTTTAGGGGTGTGCTTAGTAAATTGATCAATTTAATTAATTCATATCAATTTGACATCAAAATTGCACCAAAAGCCCCATCTCCCTACTACTTGTATATACTTTTTTTACTAATTTCAACCTGATCCATGTAACATAACTCAAATAATGCACCTGCAGTTTTGGTCCAGCGCTGGCAATATAATTTTGGGCATGTTTGCTGTACGTCTCGTATAACCCAAATCGTGCTGCACTATAGACGAAGTCCCATGTCACCATGTCTTTTGTTTTTCTTCATCTTAAACGTCAATTCTGTCATGCTTCAAACTAATACCTTACACGTCCTTATATACATTTTTGAGGGTAGGGATCTGCTAAATTACAAGGATGTATGGTAACGAATTCATTTTTATTGACAAATATATATGTTATGTCAAATATTTTACAGAGTTCTTTTGGTTCACATCACAACTGTATTTTACAGGCAGACTTGTTTTGGTACACATCACAGACTCAAAGTCTCATTGATTGAAAAATTTTCACTCACATCACAGATTCAAAATAACACTGTTCGTAATATAGATTCATAGTGATACTGTTTGAAATATTTTGGACCACATCAAAGATACAAAGGACTATAACTAACGCATAGGTACTTTTCCCTATTACATTAATACTTATACTAAAGAAACTCCATCGAAACAGACAAAATAATTTACAAAAGTTTAGATGGATCTATACATCCACCCCAAACAGACGAAATAATTTAAAAAATAAAAACTAATCGGACAGATCAGCTAGCGTTAGATTAAACTTACAAACTAATGAAGTACTTGGTGCATAGGTATACATATACGTTTGAACAGTTTTTTAGGCTTTTGTTTACATGTTATAACTCCTTTTATACTTTTATTTCACGCACATGGTGCGCATATACATATATTTTTCTGCTTTATCCTTTTTTCACACATGGTGCACATAAATACGCACGTGTACACAGTATACATAAATAAATAAATATGAAATGAAATGATCGTATGGCATTGTTGGCCAGGAGGTCCAATGCGGGGAAGTTCGGCAGCCGTATTGCAAGTCCTGTTTAGTTGACGCACCTCGGTGACTTGCGAGTCAATGATGATGAAAGAGACACTACACCCAGTCATCATGAGGTAGAGAAAATCCCTTACCCCGCCGGGAATCGAACCCGCGACCCCATGCGCTGGAAGCGAAAACGCTACCGTAAGACCACGAGCTGCGGACATAAATAAATATTTACACGAAACACACACAATTATTTACACTGTGATTTAAGGGCAATACTATTCTACACACCCACACACACAGACTCTCACTCTCTCTCACTCTCTCTCTCTCTCTCTCTCACTCACTCACTCACTCACTCACTCATTCTCTCCCTCTCATTCAATCAGAGTCCCACACCCCCTTTCTAGCTACAAGTGAATAATGTGAATACAGGAGAGTTTCAATACCAAAATCACAAATGGCCCTTTTATCGACACAAGGCGACAGACCGTTTTTAGGCTGCAGCACAGTGTACACCTTGTGCCCTCGCGATCGAATGCTAGTTTACCGTACCATATGCGTTAGTTGCAGTGCAGCACTGTGAACATCGCTGTACGGGCACTGCAAATAGTCTTCAATAGGGAAGGCTCTTGATCTGAAAGGAAGCACACCCTTACCCGCCTCTGGGTGGCACCTTCAATGTGCGATACACATACATTATTTATCACAGACCAACAAACTTCACAATCAGCAATCCATTCACCTCGTCTTTCATAAGGCCGATAATCTTTTGTTCTGTGGAGGAATCCTATGAGGATTATTGGCCGTATATGAGGACGTGTTGAATTCATTATTTTGGTACCTCATTACTTCACATACACTGAAGCGCCAAAGAAACTGGTACATCTGCCTAGTATCCTGTAGGGCACCCACGAAAAAGCGAAAGTGCCGCAACACGACATGGCTTGTGCTCGACTATTATCTGAGCTAGTGCTGGAGGTAACTGACACCAAGAGTCCTGCAGGGCTGTCCATAAATCCGTAGAGTACGAAGGGCTAAACAGCACGTTGGAAGGCATCCCAAATATGCTCAATAATGTTCATGTCTGGGGAGTTTGGTGGCCAGCGGAAGAGTTTAAACTCAGAAGAGTGATCCTGGAGCCACTCTGTAGCAATTCCGGATGTGTCAGGTGTCGCATTGTCCTACTGGAATTGACAGTGGATATGAATGAATGTAGGTGATCCGACAGGATCCTTTCGTACGAGTCACCCGTCAGAGCCGTATCTAGACGTATCAGGCGTCCAGTATCGCTCCAACTTCACACGCCCCACACCATTACAGAATATTCACCACCTTGGACAGCCCTCTGCTGACATGCAGGTCCCATGGATTCATGAGGTCTCCATACCCGTACGCATCCATCTGCTCGAGACTCATCGGACCAGGCAACGTGTTTCCAGTCATCAACAGTCCAACGTCAGTGTTGACAGTCCCAGGCGAGGCGTAAAGCTTTGTGTCGTTCAGTCATCAAGGGTACATAAGTGGACTTTGGCTCCGAAAGCCCATATCGATGTTGTGTCGTTGAATGGTTCATAAGCTGACACTTGTTGACAGACCAGCACTGAGGTCTGCAACAGTTTTCCGATGGGTTGCACTTTTTTCATGTTGAACGATTCTCTTCAGTTGCCGTTGGTCCCGTTCTTCCAGGGTCTTTTCCGGCCGTAGCAATGCCAGAGATAGATGTTTTACTGAATTCCTGATATTCAAGATAGACTCGTGAGACGGTCATACGGGAAAATCCCCACTTCATCGCTGCCTCGGAGATGTTGTGCCCCGTCGCTCGTGCGCCGACTGTAACAACACGTTCAAACTCTCTTACATCTGGAAAACTTAGCATTGTAGCAGCAGTAACCGGTCTAACAACTGCGCCAGACACTATTTGTCTTATACAGGCGTTGCCGTCCGCAGCGCCGTATTCTGCCTGTTTGCATACCTCTGTATTTGAATATGCATGTCTGTACCAGTTTCTTTGGCGCTTCAGTTTAGATCGTAGTTCTTCACCCAATAGATGGAGCTATTTCTGTCCACGTAAAGAAGTATCTGAGAAATAAGTTTTTGCAAACTCGTAATGAAAGTGTTACATATGGAATTTGGACAGATCTATTATGCGAATTCCCACATAAATAGGCTTCGTAAACTCTACTGCATTCTTTGCCATCTTCACAGCAACAAAGTTCTTATTGAATGTGATGAACAATTTCAAATTTTTTCTATCTATGGCCGGCCGGTGTGGCCGTGAGGTTCTAGGCGCTTCAGTCTGGAACCGCGTGATCGCTACGGTCGCAGGTTCGAATCCTGCCTCGGGCATTGATGTGTGTGATGTCCTTAGGTTAGTTAGGTGTAAGTAGTTCTAAGTTTTAGGTCACTGATGACCACAGATGTTAAGTCTTATATTGCTCAACCAATTTAACCATTTGTCTATCTATGGATTTTCTTTCGCTATAACGCCCATCCCATTTAGTTCTAATCAAAATTTCACGTCGTTCCTTCATATTTTCCATCGTATTGCCGAAAAGTTAATTATTCATTGATTTGTAAAAATCTTCCCCCACAGTCACACGTCACGGAAGCTCTCTGTCTCATATTCATATCAATATACTCCTTCCACCAAGGGGATCCCTTAAAGGAGGGAGCCCAGGTGATTCTAACCAGTTCGATCTCCTAGCTGAGACACTGCTGGAAATTACGATAATGAATATAGTATCTCCACTTATTCTCCAGAGTTGTCATCCGTTTTAGGGTGGAGCCTCCTCGCGGAACTAGTTGCTCTGGTCAGCATATTGGCACGTACATCCTAGGTATGAGAGTTCTGCCTCCACCAGATCGGGTTGACGGAGGAGATAGAGAAGATCCAAAGAAGAGCGGCGCGTTTCGTCGCAGGGTCATTTGGTAAGCGTGATAGCGTTACGGAGATGCTTAGCAAACTCAAGTGGCAGACTATGCAAGAGAGGCGCTCTGCATCGCGGTGTAGCTTGCTCGCCAGGTTTCGAGACGGTGCGTTTCTGGATGAGGTATCGAATATATTGCTTCCCCCTACTTATACCTCCCGAGGAGATCACGAATGTAAAATTAGAGAGATTCGAGCGCACACGGAGGCTTTCCGACAGTCGCTCTTCCCGCGAACCACACGCGACTGGAACAGAAAAGGGAGGTAATGACAGTGGCACGTAAAGTGCCCTCCGCCACACACCATTGGGTAGCTTGTGGAGAATAAATGTAGATGTGGATGTACCCCACATCAGAACCCGTCGCTATAACCCCCCTCGATTTTTTCACCTAATCACTTGCATTCGTCTTCGGTTACCCATCGAAATTCATCAACTGGCAGCCTCTGTTGCATGGCATGCCTGTATAAGTTATTCACATGCAAGTACATGATGTAACTCGAACCAAGGGATACACTGAACCCTCCAGCCATCTGCAGGTTATTTGCCTTGGCGTGCCTACGGATACATTGGCAAAATCCCCCACGGATCCCTTGCTCAAAGAAAATTAGGATGTCAGCATCGGTCAATAACTCAGTGCTGCACTTCGTTTTCTGGAGCATTGCGTCTAAAGACAAACCAGGTGCCATGTAATAAAAGGCGGGATCCAGAGAATGAGTGGTCATATATAGATTCCGAAATTTCTCGAAAACATCCTCAAGGAAGTGCGCATCTGTATCCATGTAAAACCGTGTGTACTCCTCTAAAGTGGAGATGTTGAACACCCGACAGACATTCATGGCATGCTCATACTCTTCATCCATTATGAGATCACCTGCAAGGTTGCTGTTGTGTCGGGTGCCATGGTTTTATTGGTATCCAGATGCTGATATGGGAAAACTCCCTTCATAGTCACAAGTTGAAACTTTTCCCCATCGGAAAGTTCAGCTCGAGTGATGTGCATATCCTCGCGATGTAGAGTTTCAAGGAGTTTCTGGAGTGGCACCTGCATAAAACGTGGCGAATCACGAAGAAGAGCGTAATTCTTGGCTTCATTCGTTTGGAGAATGAAATATATTTCTCGACACACTCAGGCAGAACACTGACCTGTTCTTTTTCCATACCGAAATCAACCAAATGCTGAACAAGGAAGTGAGCGTTATACCCACGTAAATTATGGAAGAAAAGGGGTATGTGCCTTGGTAACTAGTACTTCCAGTTGCACATATTGTGAGCTGAGCCACGGAACTTCCCCGTAGGATTGCAGTGGTATCTATCAGGACTTTCCACTTCTCTGTAATACGGCAGCCCACAAATGCAACAGTTAACCGCTTGGTTGCACAAATCTTCATTCTCCTTCGATCTGGTCATGGGAACATTGTCGTTCTAAAACTTATCGATCTCCTATGAAATTTTTTCAAGCACAGTGAGAAGCCAGACTGTTTGATTATCCCCGATACACTTTGGTACGCTGCCGTGTATGGTACGTTTTTCTGGAAAGATAGAATGTGAGGTCGCAGAGTTACCTTCGCAGCGAGTCATAGGAGCGAGGAGACATTCAGAGGAGGTGTACACCACAAATAGGCATGGCTCCTGATAGAGAGCATTTATAAATTTTATCAATTTGTATTCCTCATTAGGCATAATGACAGGTACCAGGTCCTTCGAAGCACAATCTGCTACTTTTATTGTTAATAACTTGTATAAGAAAAAGGCATTGAGGCGTCTTAAACAAATATGCTTATGTTTACTCATTTGGGAGGACGGAACATGCCTTTGATCCAAACACAATGGTAACTGCCTTTCTCCTTGTTTTTCGCATCGGAGTGCAAGAGTATGTTTACATGCATCTTACGCTCACCGGCAAATTTTGAGAAATGCAGGAGGCTGACGACTATATGTTTGTTCTGCTCATGTGACTTGTGTTTCTCCAGGGCATAAACATAAACCGATGTTCCAGTATTCTCCTCAGCTTCAAATTAAAAGATGTCCTGGATCTTGACCTGAAACTCTATTCCGTCGAAGTTACAATGCCCCCTCCCCCAAGGGATTGTATGTTTGCACACATGGCTTTTACATGTACGCTGCACATCTGTCATGTAACTTCCTTCGCAAGCCAGGATTGATCATACAAAACAAGGCCGATCTTCTTTATTTTGCACACTAATGAATGCCTGCTTGGCGGCTATGTCTTTAGATAAGTCAATACAGCTTGACCCTTCATTTATAGGAACATAGACAAGTGTATGGATTTCCAGGTGTAGTATTCGGCTGAGTGCTTTAGCTGACACCCTAACTTCCGTCACGGAAAACTGGGCCTCTATAGTACTCAATGTGGACTCATGAAACTACTTGGCAATTGATGTGCTCCACGTTACCACTCCATTCTCCCCCCAAAGATAATGAAGATTTATGTCTTTAATGCCTGAGGCATCTGTGGAGGGGGTGGGGGGGAGGGGAAGACGCGAGAGTTGGATGCACAGCACCGCACCATATTTAATGGCAGGATATCACGGATCATTGATACATAGAGGAGCTCCGTTTCCACGACACGAAGGCATGCTCTTAGAAACCCAATAGGGTCTCGGTACCCTCCTGCTGGATTTCTATCCTTGTGAACCAGGTTCGCTCTTGAAAGGCGTATGAAGTCATCGAGTATGCTAACTGTGGTAAGGTGTCACTGAACTGATGTCCTTCACTAAACAGGTGAGAGAGGGAACCACTGCTAGCCCCAGAATCATCTCTTCTCTAATACTGCTACTACTAGGGGATGATACAGTTCACATTGTTGATGATGGAGTCAGTCAGGTAGACAGGGGTATGCGCCGAGGTACACGTACCTTACGATGTTGACCATTCTGATGAGGATGAGAAGAACAATGAGACGGCACTATCGGGTTCAGGCAGTGGGAGCAGCCTGTCTGTGGCGACGTCTCCGCATGCTGCTGCTGTAGACCTAACCCACAAGCTTGAGGAGTGGTAGACGCCAGAGCGGTGCTGGGGACTGTCGGTGGTGGCGGTGGTGACCATGGCCTCTCGCGCCATGAGTAGGAGTGCTTTTGCAGTGAGGCATAGCTCACCTGGCCTCGCTTTGATGAGGCAGGCTTAACTGCCACCGGTACCCGCAGCACAGCATGCTGCAGCTGTGGAGACGCTGCCGCTGTAGAACAACTAGGAAATTAAGTACATTGCCTGCTGATGCAAGGAAAGGAACAATACAGACGATCACATTTTCGCTATGTATAAGCAGAATGACTAATTACTTTTCCCGGTCTGGATACACAGTGTGAGCATTTCATCAACATTGTAGAGTATTTCTGCCACCCCTTGAGGAAAGTCATCCTCCTCTAAAAGAGCCAGGTCATGCTGCCTGCGCAGCTCTTCTTCTACAGCCATCTCCATGGCCCATTCAGGCATCTCATCCTCGTCAGAATTAGTAGGGTGCCACCAATCCATCTCGCCTACGACAAAGACAAAAAATATATACAGTGTTGTTAGAGAAGAGAAACACAATAACTTTTTCCCCAATTACAGAGCTGCTCGGCTGCCTTACTGGCTACTGGAGACTGCTACAATTGGTGAAGAGCCTTCAGCCATCTGTCTATGGCGTCTAGTACCTCCATAATTGTTGCTGTAACAAGATGAAACATAGATATAACAAATTATGTGGCCACGACCACTACATAGATATTTTTTCTATACTTACGCAACAATTCCAGCTGTGTTTTCCCTGATGGACACGGTTGCACGCTTGTAGCTGATGTATTTCTGCAGCCTCCAGCATCGCCATAAGGTTGGATTCCATTTAGTCCATGTAAGCTATAACAAGAACAATAAATAAATCACCGACAGACTACACTTGCACTACTACCATGAAGATATTTTTTAAATACAGATATGGCAGTTCTGGTTGTGGGCTTTCCACAGGGGGAGTTGGCACCTCTTCCTCCTGTCTTTCATCGCATTTCAGGATAAAATCCTGGACTTGCACAGTAATAAAGAAATAGAAACGGAATTACTGACGTGAATTTTCTTAACACATGAAATTTTTTTCACGATTTCTACGCCACAACCACATATTTACCAAACAAATAATTATTTGCTTACATGGTGGTTCGTATTCTTCAAGTCTACGTCGCTTGCCACTGACGGTGATTCTACTGTTGATGAGCTTCATTTTTCCGAAAACACACACACACACACACACACACACACACACACACACACAAGCAAACACACAGGCAAACTGATGATGGCAGAATGAGAGCGACTGCACCACAACGAGGATTTAAATAACCTCTTCCCCTTCCACCCACCATTTCACCCAGGATCCAATAGGAAAGCGGCATTCCTGCCCACCAGCTGATGAATGCTTGTGTGAGCACACAGGACAAGTTGGTGCTGGTCTGCCAGCCACGGATTTCACGCGCTTTTGTATGTTCGTATTGGTTCATTTTGGAAATACCCCGGAAATATACCAATGCGATAGTTTTGTACAATGTTTTCACAACAAGAAACGATACTTTAGCGATGTCAAAATGCGTGTATGGTCCGATTTCTTGTATCGTCGAAAATACCTCGTATAAAAGATCTACATTTCGCGTGTACTAAGGAAATAACCCTGTTTCGGATTTTTAAACTTAGGAGTCAATGTCAGGCGTGCTGTGAACTTGATCAGTTGGTTTCTAACCTTAAGGTGAACGCGCAAAATTTGGTATTTCCCCCCCAATAAATTTGAATCTTCTGCCAGAATATCAGTTTCCCTCCATTTCCAGGGGTGGGAGGGTGGGTAGGATCCAGGTGCTGGCTGGGGAAAACCTGTGAAGTCATCATGGAGGGGGGGGGGTAGTTAATTGATTGTTTAATTAAATGGTTCAAATGGCTCTGAGCACTATGGGACTTAACATCTATGGTCATTAGTCCCCTAGAACTTAAAACTGCTTAAACCTAACTAACTAAGGACATCACACACATCCATGTCCGAGGCAGGATTCGAACCTGCGACCGTAGCAGTCGCGCGGCACCGGACGGAGCGCCTACAACCACTAGACCACCACGGCCGGCGATTAATTAATGTGCGAGATTAATTTAATATCAATTTGATGTCAAACGTGCGCTCGTTTTCACTTTGTCCCACTACCTGCGATGAATGAATACGTCTTGAGACGTGGTACACACAAAAATGAGGTTCTAGACATCAGGTTCTGAATTTTGCCGATATACATCAGTTTCAAAGAAAAACTTTAATAATAACAATTACATCACAGAATAAGCTATGATTCCTATTAAATTACAAATTAAAGTAATATGTCTGTACTGCATAATGTACTTAAAATCTAACTGTAATGTACATGTATCATTTCAATAAACTTAATTTTCTGCAAGAAATATTTTAACTCTAAAATATGTGCATATGCTTAATAACTAAATATTTCAGATATTTATTATATTTTGTGCCGCTTAAATACACATTTACAGTCAGCAGGGTTAAAAAAATCCTTAATTAAATAGACACACCGATTTAGAATTTTCTACAATGCTAGCTGTGAAATTTTCTTTTCATGAAAATATAATGAAACTGTATTTACACTCATCAATAGTATAATTTTACAATCCCAAATAAAACTTCAAAGTAAAACTCTTATCGCAAAGCTTGATGGCACATAATGTTCTTCGTTTGTCCGTCTGGAATGTAAACAAACAAGTTATTCACCATGGCAACTTCTTAGCACGCCACGTGTAATTGGACATACGAAAAACATGGCGTATCCAAGTTAATGTCTGCTACTCAATGTAATTGGCCCTGTGTCTTGTTAATAGTCATAGCAAATGCCAGTCGGATGGGAAAATGTAATCGCTTGAAACCGCAGGGCATAATTAAATCACTGGATACCAATGGAATGCGAAGAATGAATACGTTTTCACCTGCAGCATAGCCCGTGATGATGGTGACCTCTTATTACGTTCGGCAATAAGTTATTCACGACCAGCCTTGTTCCGCTGCACTGCGAAAGCGGATCGATGGTGCATAATGATTTTATAAGGAATTCTTTTTAAAAAAAATGAGCTTATGTAGCGGAAATCCAGGGGACTCAAGAGCATTTATAAATTCCGTCAGACAATGTCCACTTTGGTGTGCATCCATTACTGAATCAGTGGACGTAGAGGTGACAGAGTCGCCAAGGAGGCATTTCCTGTATAAGTTAATCAACATATTTAAGACTATGGTTTTATGGCCCTAAAATGGCACTTTCACACAGTCTTCGATGAAAGTGGGAATTTTACGTCACAGTTAGGGTATTCTCGGGTTCTGTTCGATCATTTGATCGGCGCGCGGTCTAGTGGCTACTGTAGACACTATATCCAAATCATGAATTACTCAACAATAAAGACCTTGCAGTCATGATCCTGTCAAATTCTCGAACTTTTGTTCCTCCCGCGATCCAATGTCGTCTCATACTTACTATCTCGAGGACGGGTATTGCCGCTGTAGTTTATTCTCGCGATAGCAATTATAGTCAGTTTATCACGATATATTTCGTTTGTAATGTAATTTTTCATTAATTTTATTCAATGTTTCATCTGAATGTACAAATTCTAAGTAAATCGGTCATAAACTTTTCGATATATATATATATATATATATATATATATATATATATATATATATATATATAGAGAGAGAGAGAGAGAGAGAGAGAGAGAGAGAGAGAGAGAGGAGAGAGAGAGAAAGAGAGAGAGAGGGAGGGTATACTACAAGGATACATAGTCTATTCCATGAAAGCGCTCATTAGGGACTCATCTCATGTAGACATCTGAAGTAAATGTGCCATGGTATCTTAGAAATTTTTGGCAACAACCGTTCCCCTTTATATATTACATACATGTATGTTTCATGTCAGCTTACGAAATCTTATGTCCAAGAAGACACTACCCAGATAATTAGCAAAATACTGGAAGTAATGCCGGTGGCGTCGGAGACAGGTGAATAGTTCCAGTAGGATGATCCAAAAATCGAGACTGTGCTTGGCACCATCCTGATAAAGATATAGTGTGATCAAATCCTTGATTCATATCACCGCATACATCTTAGTACGTGGATAAAATTTCATATACGGGAAAAGAAGAGATGTCAGAGTCACTGCAGATGGGGTTGTGCACTGAGTGCAGAACAAAATCAGGCTCGTCAACCTCAGACAGTGTTAATTCGTATTGGGTAGATGGCACTGGAGGCATACCAGAGAGTCTGCCTCACATATGGAATGGAGTCTTTGGCGACTCATACATTTGTGTCTAACCCCCATATACCAAGCCACTCTGGCGTTCGAATCGAGGTGAGCGCCTTGAACTGAACGTCTGAACACTAGCCAAGTAACCAAGGAAAGATGGCTTTCAGTTGGATTTTTGGGATGGCCTCATATCATCCGTCAATAAACGTCACAGCCCCTTTGCAGCCGCTTGCTCGAAATTTAAGTCCACAAAAACTGCCTAAGGTGAGATAATGTCAGGGAAAAACGCTCCACTGGAATTGGTGGTTTGCGAGAGGTGGGGACCAGCTCTTTTATCAGAGTTCCCGCCCGCATCTCGTTGTCGTGCGGTAGCGTTCTCGCTTCCCACGCCCGGGTTCCCGGGTTCGATTCCCGGCGGGGTCAGGGATTTTCTCTGCCTCGTGATGGCTGGGTGTTGTGTGATGTACTTAGGTTAGTTAGGTTTAAGTAGTTCTAAGTTCTAGGGGACTGATGACCATCGACGTTAAGTTCCATAGTGCTCAGATCCATTTGAACCATCAGAGTTCCCGTGAAATTGCGCTAGCAGCGAGACTGTATCTTCATCATCATGGCGACAAATGAAGCAGCTGCTCTAACCCACTTGTAGTGTTCAGCTTCCCTTCCAATATATGGATGCTATCGATGAAGGTAGATGACATCTGTATTGCAGTAGTTATTACTTCTTCACACATCGAATCCTTTTGGGGCATCATGATAAATCTCTACTGGGAGACCATCTGACTCAGTTATTTGTTCGTCGCCTCTGAACAGAGGTCGCTGGCGACATCTTCTACTGTTATGGAGTCCGTGAGGATCACCATTGCATCTCCATCAAGGACCCGACACAGCAAGCAGAAGACTTCTGTGGCAAAGAACCACTGGTAACGATCGAAGAAAGCATCGGCGATAGCCTTTTGGGGTGTCAGAAGCTGGCCATCCAACATATGCAGCACAGGGATCAATGTAATTTGACATCTGTGACATTCATGGATAATGTGGTGCATAGCTGGTGGTTCACCTTGCAGTGGTCCCAACTACACAAGTGCACAAGTTTGCCCTGGAGACGGTGTTGCGTAAGTGTAGCGATCTTCGCTTGCAATCGATGAACCTCAGCCTGACACCCTGGTGATGGTGGCTGGGAGGATATTTCCTGCAGTAGCATAAAATGATATTCGATGATGTGCTGGCAACAGCAGTGATCCCAGTGCATCATCACATGCAGCAGACCAGGTTTTGCATCATTGAGATACCACTGGATCATGGAAGGGGATGTCAGATGCCACCTCTGAGAGCTCCTCTACATCTCCACTATCTTCTGCAAATACTCTGGAACCTTAAGAAATGGGACATTCATCTTCCATGAGCTTCTGCCCCATCATACCCTCTGCCTTCAGAGGGAGATGGTGCAGGGGCAGGCATTTTGTTTTCCTAAAGGCCATATCGCAGCGTCAAGCATCTTTACAGTTAGTCCCTGAGAGACACAGATCCAGTCAAGACGATTCGCCGAATTCTAGTAACGTATTTGTATCCCTCTCTATTGCACTGAATACTCCACCAGGTATCCAAGCGGAAGGTCTTGCACTAGCTGTTCCAGTTCCCAGCACATGCTGAAATGCGCCATTTGATCCTGTGGTGATACGACACAATTGAAGTCACCCCCTGGGATGATATGATTGTAGTATCCCTCAAATAAGGGCGTGATCTCCTCCGCATAAAATGCCGAACGTTATCTCCTCTTGTCTGTACCAGAGGGGAATATACATTCAGGTCTTGAGGGCCCGATATGTGATAGGAAGTCCTCGAGCTGACAGGAGGTAGTCCACACCATCGATCACGATGTCTACCTTCACAATAATGGCCGTACTGCTGCCATTTTCCATACACTTGAGACAGGATGAGTCACTCTCTCACTATTTCCCATATTAGAGGCTACTCTTTAATGTTGATTTTACACTCAAGACATCATTTTTGTGAGACAAGAGAAAATTATCAGCATGAGCAGGCATTGATTGGAGCATGTACATTGTTAATGCATGGGGCATCTTTATGGAGGCTGTCCTTCAAATAGTATTTTTCTGAAGTTGAGAATAAGCAGGTAGTTTCGTCATTTAAGAGTAAATCTTGCAGTGGACATTTGGGTTTGGAAGCAGCATACAGCTATTAGGGCAAGGAATGACGAAAAGCACTTACTGGGGACAGAATGCTGGTCCCAAGAATTTCTCAGTTTCTCACACCTGTGTGCAGACAGTACGTTCAGCCCAAGAGGCGGAAAAACTGCCTATCTGGATCTACCTGTTAGGCGCCTCTTTCCATGGCAGAGACAGGGGTGTGAGAGAAATCTAGGTCGTCTGGGCAATGTGTTTCGACAGCATTGTAAATGCCCTTTGTGAACAGGGATAGCGGCCATAAAAATTCACAAGTTTCCATGTTCACCATGGGCCGGATGCTATCAAGGGAGCGATCAGGTAGTGTCATCCCTCTGACTGCAGAGTTTTTTTTAGGAAAGCCTCAGGCCTTCGAAACGATTTTAGAATGAACGCTACATACATGGCGGCTCGGAAGTAAACGAAGTTGGAACACAAAAGCACTTCTCTTAGTTAACCATGGCCCCTTGTCGATCACGCTATAATGTTTGGGCTGTCTAGATAATTATCTCCATGGTAATTGTGTTATTCATTCTAGAGATAAACGGAAAGTTAAAACACGCTACTTGAAGTGGCTGCGGAAAAAAAAACAAGTAGGGCGCACAACATCTTCTCGTCTCTCCACAGGAATTTGCGAGTCAGGAATTGGCTGCTTCTCCAGAAAAGAGAAAAATATTCTTTATTTTGATTAAGACTCGCCAATGGGTAGAGCAGATGAGTTACAGGGGAGACATGGAGCACGTAGTGTCTTGTGATTATCAGTAAACCCTTGTGGGGGCGGTTGAGTGAGTGTTTTGGTGGAGTTTACCGAGGTTTGATGGAAAGCGAGAAGAGGAGAAACTTGGCCTTCTGATTCAGAATCTAGTCTGGAAAGGATACTGGTCTGGACCCTTGTTATGAGTGGGATGAACTTGGGACACTTGTCTTGAGTGTGACTTTGCACTAGCTTTAGTCTTGATTGGGGAGCCTGTGGTGAAGACTTAGCTGTACGAACAGTTAAGACAGCAGTCATCTCCGACAACTCGCTGTGCTGAGGGCATTCTTTTTCGTGACAATTCTGCTGCCTTGACATTTGATCTCCTGGTGTGCACTGTTGTATAAGTGAGTTAAACTGGTCCATGGTATGACTGGTAATCGGGGGGGGGGGGGGGGGGCACATGCTGAATCTGCACAGATTTCAGGGCTCCATTAGAGAGTAATTGCGATCTGTCTAGCAGATCATCAGCCGTGACTTTGGATATTTTGTGCCCGCGATAACGAATTACATACGCCGCACGTAACGGCTCTGCAGACACTTGAACCTAGACCGTCGAGAGACGGCGCTACACATTGAGAAAGAGGTATAGTATTGCTGCCCCAGCTTGTTAGGGCAAACAGAATCACAGTCTAGCCACTTTTTCTCAGCTGCACCAACGCAGTATAACTTCTGAGTAGAATAAATGCATCAAAGTCTACTCAACGTTAGATAATTTCAGACTGTGTTATTCATGTTTAGAGCCACAGTAAATAGTAAACTCAGATAAACCTTAGTCTTTGCCAACCAGTCGCCACCCAGTAGAATGTTAACTATTTGTTGCGTCTATTTGTGTAGCCAGCACTTCTTGATTTATTTGTCATTACACTTAACATGTATTGTTGGTTCTATTTCTTTAATCAATGAACTTGTGCCATAACATTTATAAAAGATCAATCCCATGTTGACATATTAGTCACCCATGAACAGTTGACTACAATATCGACAGGGCCACCGTTCCATTAATATTATTTCAGTATTCAGGTTCATTTAGATTCAGATAAATGTGACAACCTCTAATGCAGGGTGCCAACAACAAACACAGTCAAAGGGCAAAATGATTTAGCAGACGTATGGACTAGGTAGTCAAGCTGAACGCGTACTAGTTAAAGTGATTGCTGTCAGGGCATAAACTCATAGTCGCCTGTAGCGTTTCAAATCGTACCGCAAGTCCAGTGTAGTCTTTTACATTGTGTCTGATAAACCTTGTATACGTAAGAAGATGGGAACTGGTCGAGGCACGCTTCCTGTACTAGTGTGACTTTGAGATCTGTTGCTCACAACATGTCACAAAACATCTGCAGCTTCACCAAGAAACTGATGCTATTAAGAGTGATGGTGCCGATTCAGTAAATCTGGCATGGAAAAGTGGTATTTTTGGTATCTATTGCGAGTGGTGGAAGTGGGAGACCTGAAGAAGGCTCATTGTCAACAATGGATCCCCTCCAATATCAACTGGGATTTAAATGTCGTGATGTGCCACAACTGGAACTGCTTTATCTACAGCGGCAGACATGACTTCCCTGACACCATCCGCCAATGCAGACAGTGCAGAAAATGTGCAGTGGTCATCCCATGGGGTTAAGGGGCTGCTGAAGGTTGCAGCACATGCATGATAGAGACAAATAACGAATCCGTCTGCTGTTCATCAAAAGCATGGCCCTCTGAGACGTCTTCTACGAATCTGCTGTCGATTGAATCCCATCAGGGGAACCAATGATCTCATCTTCCTGCTGGGGGTGGTCTCCACTGCCAGGACCTTTATCGTCTACAGACAAAATACTGCAGATAATGGATGGAGCTTGTCGGCGTTTCTTCCATCACTTCAGAGCCTGTTGTTTTTGGACATAAGCGTCGGTGTTCAACAACGACCGGGACTCTTTGTCGCTGAGGACAAAACTTTGGTCCTTACCACCATCTCTGTGGTGTCCAACCCCTACTCTGTGGTCTCCTTTGATGGAAAAACAGTGAGTAAAATGTTTATTATTTCAAAAGTAATCGTCATAACTGTTAATGCATTTATCCCACTGAGAGACAAGATGGGCATTGCCTTCATGGAAGAATGTTTACAATATCCTACGACGTCATGATCACACCCAGGCATTCACCTGTTTGTGTGAAGCAAATTAATGGCCACATTAGTCTTCCTTCAGGGCTCCAAAAATATGGAAATCACATAGCGAGAGATCTGGACAGAATGGAGAATGTGTAAGGGTTTTCGAACGAAACTTCTCCAGCAATGTTGGAACACCATTAGTAACATTTATTCTATTGCAGGATAATCCTCACCTATATCTTACTACTGTTGTTTCGACAACACCTCAAATGGTTTACTGGCAAGTCCTTCCACATCCTTGATACTGTCTTGATCTCTCCCCATGCGAGTCACAGAATTTTGGAGCCCTGAAAAAAAACACTTGTGGGCGGCGAATTTCTTAGGAAGAAGAGATGCACGCCTGGGTACAACCATGGTTCCGTAGGCAACCGCAAACATTCTTCCATGAAGGTATTGACCGTCCTGTCTCAGAGTGGGACAAATATATTAACAATTATGGCGATTTCTTTTGAAATAATAAACGGTTTACTTTCTTTTCTTCTGTTTTACTCTTTTCATTTGACTTCCCCTTATAGGTAACAGCATCATCTGCAAAATTCTGCCATGTCATTAACATACAACAGAAGCAACAGCAAGGGCCCCCACACTTTCCTGGGGCATGGCTGAATTTACGTCTTCATCTGACGATGACTCATCATTCACGACAACACCTTGCATCCTTCCTACCTAGAAGTCCTCAATCTAGTCTCAAGTATAGATTTGAACCTCGTGCATTTGGGGGATGCTTGGGCAGTGAGGGCTGCCTGTCTAAGGGCCCCCATATATGTCAATGAGAGCACAGTCAGATCGGAAAACATCTTCCCCTCTCCCAGCGGCAGTTGTGTGATGCGAAGTTGCATATAGTTTGATATGAGATGTCCCTCCTGTCCGCATCCCGAACATGTCTTTGGCTGACTGTCGTAAATTACGACGGCACAACATCTGTCTTTGTTCAAATGGGATGGGACACGTTTAGTAAGGTATGTGTGATACACCCATTCAGAACTGGATTCATGATAAAGTGTGCCAATTTTTCCATTTAATGGCTTATCATAATGCCATAGGATCTCAAGGCTGCGATCGTCATCGCTACTAGCACCTGAAATGGCAGCTCAAACACACAGACGGAACTCTAGCCAAGACCTGCTTGTTCCACTTTCATGGGGAGAATGTGTCCATCTGAATGTTTGATTTAAGGGTCCCTCATCTTATTCATGAGCCCCTCACAAAAGACGTCATCCACCAGTAAGATGTAGCTGCTGACGAGGGAGAGGTGAATCTGTACTACACTCCTGGAAATGGAAAAAAGAACACATTAACACCGGTGTGTCAGACCAACCATACTTGCTCCGGACACTGCGAGAGGGCTGTACAAGCAATGATCACACGCACGGCACAGCGGACACACCAGGAACCACGGTGTTGGCCGTCGAATGGCGCTAGCTGCGCAGCATTTGTGCACCGCCGCCGTCAGTGTCAGCCAGTTTGCCGTGGCATACGGAGCTCCATCGCAGTCTTTAACACTGCTAGCATGCCGCGACAGCGTGGACGTGAACCGTATGTGCAGTTGACGGACTTTGAGCGAGGGCGTATAGTGGGCATGCGGGAGGCCGGGTGGACGTACCGCCGAATTGCTCAACACGTGGGGCGTGAGGTCTCCACAGTACATCGATGTTGTCGCCAGTGGTCGGCGGAAGGTGCACGTGCCCGTCGACCTGGGACCGGACCGCAGCAACGCACGGATGCACGCCAAGACCGTAGGATCCTACGCAGTGCCGTAGGGGACCGCACCGCCACTTCCCAGCAAATTAGGGACACTGTTGCTCCTGGGGTATCGGCGAGGACCATTCGCAACCGTCTCCATGATGCTGGGCTTCGGTCCCGCACACCGTTAGGCCGTCTTCCGCTCACGCCCCAACATCGTGCAGCCCGCCTCCAGTGGTGTCGCGACAGGCGTGAATGGAGGGACGAATGGAGACGTGTCGTCTTCAGCGATGAGAGTCGCTTCTGCCTTGGTGCCAATGATGGTCGTATGCGTGTTTGGCGCCGTGCAGGTGAGCGCCACAATCAGGACTGCATACAACCGAGGCACACAGGGCCAACACCCGGCATCATGGTGTGGGGAGCGATCTCCTACACTGGCCGTACACCTCTGGTGATCGTCGAGGGGACACTGAATAGTGCACGGTACATACAAACCGTCATCGAACCCATCGTTCTACCATTCCTAGACCGCCAAGGGAACTTGCTGTTCCAACAGGACAATTCACGTCCGCATGTATCCCGTGCCACCCAACGTGCTCTAGAAGATGTAAGTCAACTACCCTGGCCAGTAAGATCTCCGGATCTGTCCCCCATTGAGCATGTTTGGGACTGGATGAAGCGTCGTCTCACGCGGTCTGCACGTCCAGCACGAACGCTGGTCCAACTGAGGTGCCAGGTGGAAATGGCATGGCAAGCCGTTCCACAGGACTGCATCCAGCATCTCTACGATCGTCTCCATGGGAGAATAGCAGCCTGCATTGCTGCGAAAGGTGGATATACACTGTACTAGTGCCGACTTTGTGCATGCTCTGTTGCCTGTGTCTATGTGCCTGTGGTTCTGTCAGTGTGATCATGTGATGTATCTGACCCCAGGAATGTGTCAATAAAGTTTCCCCTTCCTGGGACAATGAATTCACGGTGTTCTTATTTCAATTTCCAGGAGTGTACACTACTAGCCATTAAAATAGCTACACAAACAAGAAATGCAGAAGATAAACGGGTATTCATTGCACAAATATATTATACTAGAACTGACATGTGATTACATTTTCACCCAATTTTGGTGCATAGATCCTCAGAAATCAGTACCCAGAACAACCATCTCTGGCCGTAATAACGGCCTTGATACGCCTTAGGCATTGAGTCAAACAGAGCTTGGATGGCGCGTACAGGTACAGCTGTCCATGCAGCTTCAACACGATACCACAGCTCATCAAGAGTAGTGACTGGCGTATTGTGACGAGCCAGTTGCTCGGCCACCATTGACCAGATGTATTCAATTGGTGAGAGATCTCGAGAATGTGCTGGCCAGGGCAGCAAATTGAACATTTCCTGTATCCAGAAAGGCTCTTACAGGACCTGCAACATGCGGTCGTGCATTGTCCTGCTGAAATGTAGGGTTTCGTAGGGATCGACTGAAGGGTAGAGCCACGGGTCGTAACACATCTGAAATGTAACTTACACTGTTCAAAGTGCCATCAATGCGAACAAGAGGTGACCGAGACGTGCAACCAATGGCATCCCATACCATCACGCCTGGTGATACGCCAGTATGGCGATGACGAATACACGCTTCCAATGTGCATTCATCGCGATGTCGCCAAACACGGATGCGACCATGATGATGCTCTAGACAGAAACTGGATTCATCCGAAAAAATGCACCCAGGTTCGTCAATGAGTACACCATTGCAGGCCCTCCTGTCTGTGATGCAGCGTCAAGGGTAGCCGCA
The DNA here is from genome assembly GCF_023897955.1 of Schistocerca gregaria. Classification (NCBI taxonomy): domain Eukaryota; kingdom Metazoa; phylum Arthropoda; class Insecta; order Orthoptera; family Acrididae; genus Schistocerca; species Schistocerca gregaria. The sequence continues at coordinate 85,476,136 of NC_064931.1, read as the reverse complement.
GCCATGGTATCCGAACTGATAGACCGTGCTGTTGCAACCGTCGTCGAACTGTTCGTGCAGATGGTTGTTTTCTTGCAAACGTTCCCATCTGTTGACTCAGGGATCGAGACGTGGCTGCACTATACGTCACAGCCATGCTGATAAGATGCCTGTCATCTCGACTGCTAGTGATACGAGGCCGTTGGGATCCAGCACGGCGTTCCGTAGTACCCTCCTGAACCCATCGATTCCATATTCTGCTAACAGTCCTTGGATCTCGACCAACGGGAGCAGCAATGTCGCGATACGATAAACCGCAATCGCGATAGACTACAATCCGACCTTTATCAAAGTCGGGAACGTGATGGTACGCATTCCTCCTCCTTACACGAGATATCACAACAACGTTCCACCAGGCAACGCCCGTCCACTGCTGTTTGTGTGTGAGAAATCGGTTGGAAACTTTCCTCATATCAGCACGTTGTAGGTGTCGCCACTGGAGCCAACATTTTGTAAATGCTCTGAAAAGCTAATCATTTGCATATCACAGCATCAACGTGTGCAGTGAAATGTAATTTACAAGTTACTTAATTTGATGAACTGGTGTCAATTACAATTTTATAACATAAGAATGCAATAACAAAGGTACAAAATACATCATTAAAGAACATAACAATACAGATAACATTAGCAGTAGTACAGGCTTTACAAAAGAATAGAAATAAACATGTACATCAGTGTTACAAGAATTATGACCTAAGTACATACATAAAAGATCGTAATTACTTTTCAAACATCAACTTCACACACGAGCATTAAAACAGAACAGAATAAATAATTTCTAAACATATTTACAAAGAAAACGACATATTACTAATGCAAATTATATTTGAGGATAACAGTATTCCTCATCATAGTGAATGTAGCTTAGTATTAGAAAAATTCTGCAACATAAGTCTTATCAGATAAACATATAAAGACAGGAAGAACATAAATACACAAGGGTACACAAACACATAGTGGGATAACACAAAAGGAAAGTTCAGTGTAACGTTTGGTACTGCAGTATAACCCAAAACTTCATTCTGTAGATCTTTCGTCATATCTCAACATTTGTTTCCACCAAAAATATCCTATCCAAGCATGCTTTCTGTATTTTGCTCACATCCTCTTTCAAAAATAGTTTTTCTCCACTGTACACTACTTTTTTGGCCAAATCATTTTCTTATAGCTTCTCAATGCATTTCTTCCAATTCATAACTCGTTCTCTTATATAGCCTACCCCATCTTAAGCTAACTTAAATCTACTGAGCTCAGATGTTAAACTAAGGGACGAGGCAAAGCAGCGGCACAAAACAATTAATACAAACAGCAATGAAAAAAAAAGGTGCAGGTAAGCAAAGCAAGCAGCAATAAATGTAATAACTTACATTTAAACATGACAAACCCACAAGCAGAAAAAATAGTACGCTGAAGAAAACAACGCAGATAAGGGAAATGTATATTCACATCTTAATGTCTATGTAATTAAAGTGGTGGACCACAACTTATTCTATGAAATAAATTACCAAGTACTTGAAAAGAAAATTATGTATGCAGTTCCTGTTACTAGTCCCTTCTTATTGTTCTTTCCTTTTCAAGTGCTCCTTTTTTTTAAGAATGTGGATCATAAAATTATTATTTAACAGATCTGTTAACAGAAAGTGTTCACATTAGCAAATGCATTTAATTTTATAAAACCAATGCTGCAACACAGCTGGAAAACAGATATCAAATGAAATAAGCAACTATGGGCAAAGCATAAAAATATCATTCAATAGTCATGTGACATTTCATAAGTTAGTAGAATTCTCTCAACTCTCGTAGAAAGACGTTTGTTATAATCAGGTGTCAGATGTAAGTATCTTTCTCAGTAATGAGCGTGTCGTATTTGCGGTGCTTTCTACGAAGGAATGTCCATAGCGAGGATAATGGCCTTTTTTTTTACCTGTGCCTCTGAAAGGCACACACTAATGGCTTTCTTTTTGTCAGGTGGTTGTCGCGCAGCTGGGTGCCCACGACGCATTACGTGCAGGTGGTCACTTAATTGTCTTACCGAAATATTTACGACACCAGTTTCCGCTACAGTGGCAGTCTCATATAAAAATATTTTCACAGGTTGAGAGTTTATGTTACAAATGTGTAGAAAATAAAATCCTATAAATATAATAGTGTCCAAAAAATTTTCGCCACCATAGTGATACATTCACGCATATATACACATTTCAAAACTCTTAAATTACGATTCTTGGTTTCCAACATCCTTTTTCACAAACCAGAGTCCGTAACCACTACTCATTATTCCTTGCTTTATTACACATATACATATTTGTCGACACTTCTTCGATATTTAATCATAAGAAATACATAGCATAATCAAATTCCTCACATAGCATCAGCCTATTGATCATAAACATACCACAACAGCGTAATACACATCGTCATCATAACATCATAAAACCTCAGCCAAATCTCAAAATCGTCGTGGCTTCTTATTTCAAAACCTAAAAAAACATCTGTTCTCATGTCAAAAGTGTCATCTACCTCAAACGTACTCATGATCCCATACCAAATACATCATTCAAAGCTCTCATAGTATCACAATGGTTCCGAAAAAATATGAAAATTTCACAAAGTACAGACAAAATACAATTTCATAAGTGTGAATTTATCCAACTGTGTGATTATGTAAACATCTGTCACTGATGTAGTAAAATAAATGTTAGTCTCTTTCAGTTAAATGATCAGAAAGCTGTGTAATTTATGTGTTAGAGAAATATGGTACTGATGTGTAAAGTTGTATAAGAAAATACCATATTAGCTAGGGCTCCTTGTGCTTGCCAAACACATGGTACACAAAGTAAGCGTGTACCCCCCTGAGGATTAGTGTAATTATACCCTCAAGTGTTACAGATTACAGCAATGGAATGAAATGTATCACGGAAAGCTTTCTTTGTAATTCAAATATGTTGAAAAATAAATAGTTTAATGCGTGTCCTGTAGCTCTAAATGTGCGTCTTGCTGTAAGACAATCTCTGTGGAAGTGTCGTAGTTATTGTCCTCCGAAAGCTAAGTTCTGCAGAAGTCAATGTACTTACCGCATGATAAACGAAATTGAAATGCTTTGCGTATAGATATCTTAGTTATTACGCTTATTGCCGTGATGAAGTAAGTACTGTACTGTACGTATTGTTGTGCTACAGAAAAGGCTGTCTCATTGTAGCTATACCACAAACGTTACTACTAAAACATGTTTTACTTTCCAGAAAAATTCAGAAAAACTGTGCAGATATAAAACAGATAAACTGCAAAAGCAACATAAAATCGTGTAGCTGTCACATAAACTAACCACTGTATCATCTGGTATCTCACAGAAAGTACTTTAAATCCAGAATGTATTTTCAAGTAAACCAAAATGTTGCATTAAAATCTCATTAGCAATACTGGTAAATGTTCTAAGTATGTGAGCCTTATAGTCGTTCCGTAATCGTGCAACTAACAAGCAAGAATGTACACACGCAATAACACAGTGATGTCTGTTCACTATAACAATGAACTCGTAAATACTGTCTAAATATGTTCCGTAGGTTCTAGACTGGATAGTTAACTTCAAAACATTGTTGCACGTTAACAGTTTCTCAGTGTGACAAAGCATACTAGAAATGTGAAGTGAAATGTTTTATGGCAAAGACAAAGTTAAAAAGCAGATTACCTTTCAATAAACGGTTTTACATGTGAAATGTGGTGTAAACCTTTACTCTTCCTAGTACGCAGAGTTTCAACTTCAACGCAATTATCATGTGGTATACGTCGGTAGATAATACTGGAATTTTTCTCAGGGCTAGCGTCTATGTTATTTTTCTGTGAGCCAGCCGGCGCACGCGGCTGCCTGCGGTGCGAGTCATTGTCTGTCTCTTTGTTGGCGCGCGTCGTTATTGGGATTAGGAGACCTAACTTCTACAAATTCACCTTGCCGAGAGGGCCCTGCTTTGTTTGAATCCCGCCAGTTCTGATGAAATTCTGGTACGTCGTTATGATTATATCGTCTGTCGTCATGTCGGTAGTTCCTGTAGTTTCTTTCTTGTCTGTTAAGTGGTGGAGAATTTTTCCCTGAATCGTAACTGCGCGCTGGACCGTTGCGTCTGACGTTATTCTGTCTCCCTTGATAATAATTGTTTTGGTTCCCATATTGTCTGTTTCTATGGTTATCTCTGTGATATTCATTACTACGGAAATGCGATCTTTCTCTGTAACTATTACTCTGCCAGTGGTTGTCATACGGGTGGTGTCTGTTTTGGTCACTATTTACGTTGTACGAATAGCCTTGTCGTGTATTATTTCTGTCATCGCGGAATTGTGACAGGTGTGACATGTAATTGTTGTGCTCCTGCTTCCGCGTTCCAGGACTGTCAGTGTCAATTTCCAGTTCTTGTAACAGTCCCTGAAAAGCTTCAATGTCGTCTTTGCATCGTCCTGCTAAAATAATCTGTCGTAAATGTTCAGGTAATTTGATTATGCAAATGCGGATGAGTTCTGAGGGGCTGTATGGGTTTGAAAGATACTGATTCTTATGTAACATGTCTTCAAAATATTTGACAAGAGTGGAAAATTCAGATTGTTCGAAATGTTTCATCATTATGATGCTATGTTTTACTCGGTCTTGTGTAGCTTGAGATCAATATGCTGAGAGGAAGGCATGATAAAATTCTCCTTCACTATGACAATCGTGAATGACCGATCGCATTCTTACAGCTGGTTCATTCTCCAAGTAGCCACACATAAATTCTAATCTGTGCTCTAATGACCAGTTGGGAGGAAAACAATGAGAGAATTGATGGAGCCACGCTTGTGGATGAATGTCGTTGCCAGAATTCTTAAATGTTTTGAATTTACGTGCAGTAATGAACAGCTTATAGTCAAAATCATCGTGTCGGCGGGTAGCATATCGTTCATTGTTACGTCGTGTCGGCAGTTCCATCTCAAAATTCGGTGCACCTTGCCAATTTCTTTCACAATTTCCGAAATGCCCTGTGTTATTATTTTGTGGCTTTTCCGTATTTATAAGTCCCTCTTCCCGTGTTGGAGCGCGACTGTCCTCTGAAATACACTCCTGGAAATGGAAAAAAGAACACATTGACACCGGTGTGTCAGACCCACCATACTTGCTCCGGACACTGCGAGAGGGCTGTACAATCAATGATCACACGCACGGCACAGCGGACACACCAGGAACCGCGGTGTTGGCCATCGAATGGCGCTAGCTGCGCAGCATTTGTGCACCGCCGCCGTCAGTGTCAGCCAGTTTGCCGTGGCATACGGAGCTCCATCGCAGTCTTTAACACTGGTTGCATGCCGCGACAGCGTGGACGTGAACCGTATGTGCAGTTGACGGACTTTGAGCGAGGGCGTATAGTGGGCATGCGGGAGGCCGGGTGGACGTACCGCCGAATTGCTCAACACGTGGGGCGTGAGGTCTGCACAGTACATCGATGTTGTCGCCAGTGGTCGGCGGAAGGTGCACGTGCCCGTCGACCTGGGACCGGACCGCAGCGACGCACGGATGCACGCCAAGACCGTAGGATCCTACGCAGTGCCGTAGGGGAGTGTAATTATCTACATCTACATAGATATTCCTGATTCGTAAAAGTTTTGTGAAGTATGTGGCAGAAGGTATTTCATTGCACCATGATAAGGGTTCATTTGTCTCATTCGCAAATGGAGTACGACTAGAATTCCTTAGAGCTCGCTATAATTAGTTTTATCATGAAACGTAGGAAGTTCGCGTGGGATAGTTGGCGTATACCTTCAGACATCCGCCTGACTTTTCAGCATCCCTGTGACTATCTGCCAAATTTGTGACCATTCGTAGTGCGCTTCTGTAAATGGTCCCAAAAACCTGACCGATATTCCAGGATGTTGGCACTAGTGTTTTATAGAAATCTCCTTTCTAGACTGACTGCATTTACCGAACCGAAGTCTGCCACATGTTAACCTAAGACTGAGCTTATACCCACATAACGCTACAGTCAGGTATTTGTGCAAACTGACTGATTCCATTTGAGTCTAATTAATATTATAGTCATAAGATACGAGGGTAATCCCAAAAGTAAGGTCTCCTATTTTTTTTATAAGTAAATAGCCTTGTTTATTTCTACAATGGCTTACATCAGTTTACAGCTTGAACATTTAGCTATTTTTCCACATTATAACCATTTCTGTCGATGCATTTTTGTAGACGCTGTGGCAGCTTTTGTATGTCCATGTCATACCAGTTCGCCGCTATGCTGTTCAGAAAGTTATAAAATGATGATGAAGAACACACAACACCCAGTCATCACGAGGCAGAGAAAATCCCTGACCCCGCCGGGAATCGAGCCCGGGACCTCGTGCGCGGGAAGCGAGAGCGCTACCGCAAGACCACGAGCTGCGGACACGAATAATCAATGACAGCATACTAGAACTGCGTTAATGCGTGAGAAACAATGCGAAATTCGCTGTGAGATTGTTAATGTAGCCTCAGTTAGTTAAGTTTGAAACGAATGTGAGTGAAATTGATATTGAAAAATTGAACACTAAAGTTAGTGAAGCTCTCAACAGAAAGGATGAGGTTAGTGAACTCAGTAGCACAGATCATCCACTTCCGGACGCTCAAATAAGACGGCAGTCAAATGAAAACCGAACAACAGGACCATGGAATGCTTTTACTCAAAGGTAATCACCGCACGCATTAAGATATTTACGCTACTGGGAGACGAGGCGATCAGTACCTTTCTCGTAGAACGCAATCGGATGCTGATGGATTCACAGCCGCACCCGCTCTTACACCTCATCGTCCGACTAAACCGAAGTGCATACATGTCTTTCTTCGGGACGCCAAAGATTTGAATATCATAAGGTGAAAGATCTGGACTTTACGGAGGATCTTATAGTGTTTCCAAAAGAAATCGGTGAAGTGTAACCTACATCCTAGTGGCAGTATGGGGGAAGGCTCGATAGCGACACGGGAGTGATTCCCTCCGAAAGCATTACCACAGTGCGAGGGTAGACGGCAAAGCCAACGGTGGAAACATCCCACATCTCCCCCAGTCAAAGAAATACAAAGCTGTTCACACAGTTTCCGGTTAGGTCATGATGTACAATTATGCTCGCCCCCATACTTTCAATCGGATGAAGGCTATGTTACAGCGATTTGTTTGGGAAACAATGCAGCATCCTCCATACAGCCAGGTTCTTTCACAGTGTGATTTGGCGACGTGAAGAAATACATGCATTGACGTCGATTTCACCCGTCGAGGAAATGCAAAAGTGGGTCTGTCCTACAGTAATGTTGCGTCGTCTGTCCGTTTTCGTAGGGACAGATGCCGCACCCCCATATTCACCAAAGATGCTATCGGAAGAAGCCATTACTTGCCCGACATAACCCACAATGTTTCTACTGCACAATCTAAATACAAGTTATAAGCTACTAGAAGCGTATCTGCTAGTACATACTATTAAAAAGGAATCGTGTAAAATTTCCTTGACTTACCTTGGTCTCGAAATGCTATTTTCTTAAATTTCTCCTCTATTTTCCGCTCCTGAAGTACAAAAACTTGGGAGTAAACTGATCTCACCAGCGGTAACAAGAAGAATGAGCGTCGCGCGCACAACAATGTCTGCTGACGAATTTATTTGAAGTGCGTCGACTGTCCTCCAGCGTCATCAGTCCCACTTTTACCTTACGTGACTTCCGAAGCAATATGACCGGAACATTGAATGCATTGGCGTAGTCAGGTAATATTGTGATAAGACTTAGTTTTGCAGACAGGTACCTGTAAAAATTCCTGATGAAACTCAAAATTTCATCTTTATTGATAAGGTTACCATTATCTCCATTTAGTGCAATAATTTGCTTCTAGCCAATCATGAGCTTTCGTTTAAGTATATTTAACCTGGTTTTGTTCTCTAAGCTGGATAGTAGAGTAGCCGAATTGATTTTCTTTAAATCGACCTTTATTTCCTTGCTCAAGGTTTTAAACTCATCGGAATACTTCGTCATGTCACCGTCAGATATAATTTTAAATTCCCTTCTCAGTTTAAATAAACTTCTGCGTTTATCACTAAATTTTCTCAGTTGATCTTTATTCTTCTTTGAGCCACCGTCTACTTGTGCGCATGAAGCAATTGTTTCTGCCAGGTGCCGCGCGGTCTTCGGCGTCCTGTCACGACTCGCGCGGTTCCTAACTGTGGTGTCACCGCCAGACACCACACATGCTAGGTGGTAGCCTTTAAATCGGCCGCGGTCCGGTAGTATACGTCGGACCAGAGTGTCGCCACTATCAGTGATTGCAGACCGAGCGCAGCCACACGGCAGGTCTAGTCTAGAGAGACTCCCTAGCACTCGCCCCAGTTGTACAGCCGACTTTGCTAGCGATGGTTCACTGACTACTTACGCTCTCATTTGCAGAGACGACAGTTTAGCATAGTGTTCAGCTACGTCATTTGCTACGACCTACCATATTCTTCGAGAATGTATTCTGAACAGATAATATTGTGACTCATGTACCGTCAAGAGCGACGTTCATAATTAATGGATTAAAGTTAAGTATCAAACTAATTACGTCCGCTTTCTGAATTCTAATTCCTTGTCATGTTCCAGACCTCACGTCAGTATAGTTCCTCCCTCCTCACGCCAGCCTGCGTGAGCTAAAACGCGTGCATTTCGGCCTCCACTAGTAACACGGTGTTGGCTCTTCTGCCAACACAATACTAACGACTTCGGAGGTTCGAGTACTCCCACGTGCATGGGTGTTTGTGTTGTCCTTAGCGTAAGTTAGTTTAAGTTAGATTAAGTAGTGCGTAAGCTTAGGGGCCAACGATCTCAGCACTTTGGCCCCATAAGACCTTACCACAAATTTCCAAATTATTCTGAAACGGATAGTGAAAGCTAAGCGCCTCATAAATTTGCAGGAGTATCTGAAAATAATTTTAACGAAACAGAAGCAAGTACTCAGAAATTGAGGAGGTTAGTATTCGAAATAATTGATGATGACGATGAAGATGCTTGGCTTGTGGGGCGCTCAACTGCGCCGTCATCAGCGCCCGTACAAAGTCACAATTTTTTTTTCACTGCCCAATTTTGCCACTGTCACGAATGATGATGATGATAAATGATGAGGAATACACAAACACCCAGTCCCCGGACAGACAAAATCCTCAACGCCGAAATAATTGACACAGTAGTAGTAAACATGGGAACTACATTCTAGGACTTTCATGAAACAGATTCACAGAACTTGTAAATGAGAAAAAGTTCTCAGATCATGGAAGGCCAGACAATATCCCGATACGTGAAGTTGAAAAACTACCTACAATATATTCTTACTTTGACAATACAGAAATGATACAAGAACTTCCAGCATCTCCTCATAAGCTACATATTTTCTGTAGTCAGTGCTAAGCGATGGTGTAAAGAGTGAAGCCATCGGACACTGGATGACTGGTAACCAGTGATTTGTAGTGAAGTATGGTGCTGATAGACGGGTTCGGGTTTGGCGAATGCCTGGAGAACCTTATCTGCCATCATGTGTAGCCCCTGAAATACGGAGGAGGTGCTATGACGGTAGGTGGGGTTTTCGCGGTTAGGGTGTGGCCCACTTATTGTGCTAAATGCAGAAGGAATGAAGGCATTTTACAGAACTATGTCCTGCGTACAGTAAAGGAACAGGCCGGAAGCGATACTTGTTTATATGAGGATCTCCCTGACATAAAACAGCATTTTTGGAGCAATGATTTGTGGATAATAACATTTCTGAAAAGTACTGTCCTTCCCAGAGTCCAGGCTTGAACCCAATGGAACGCCTTCTGGATGAGTTAGAACGCCGACTTCGCTCCAGATACCAGCCTCCAGCATAATTACCTTCCCTTATTTCGATTACTGAGGCCGAATGCCCTGCCGTTCCTCCACGGACATTCATGTACATGAATGAAAATGTCTCCAGCAGAGTTCAGAAAGGCGAAGGGTGGACACACTCACTAATAGGTGTCAGATGGGGTACCTTTTGTCTATGACACTGTCTTACTCTTACATCAGCTCTAAATCTATACTACATCTACACTTCGTAAACCACCTTATAAAATATGGCGAAGTAACCTTAGAGTACCACTGTCATTTCCTCCCTTTACATTTTTAGCCATGAATAAACAGTACGACTGCTGGTAAGTCCGACTGCTCATCGGCTCCGGTTAACCGACCGGTAACTCGGGAGTGCGGTCACGTCCGGTTCTGCCGAAGGAGCTGACAAGCAACTGGAGCAAACGGATAAGGCAAGCCAGAAGTCAGCAGATCCGGTTAACAGACAAGTGAACTTGACCTTATTACTCGTACGAGTGTCTACTGTGCTGTCATAATAGGCGATCATTTGACGAACGATATTAACACTGTGATTTGTAACAAACGTAATGTGTCATACAGTGAAGCACGTACTTAGATGTTTATATAGATTCGCTGGTTCTTCTTGAAAAAGAACTTTATCTGTGATTATTATTACATTTATTATCACAAAATTAAATATTTTCAGATACTTTAAGACCGAGTTAAACTACTCCTCACATCATTTAAAACGAGCCACAAATATTTTTGTAATGATGTGGGCCAAAAACGAAAAGGAAGAAATGTAAATAAAAGTATCTGGCGATAACTGTATCGAAAACTACTAACGAAAAAATATGTGTGTGTGTTTGTGTGTGTGAGTTCGCCTTCATCTTTATTTATGTTGTTGCATTATATCCTGCTGTAATTTTTATGTATTGATATTTGCTGGGGCTCTTTTTCGTTGCCTTTAAGCGCCCTGAAATAATTATTGTATACAGCATTTTTGTTTGCTAGAGTATCGGAAGAGAAGTAGGGATTTGAGCGGAAACAAATTAAAGACTGAATGCGTTTCCCAAAGTACAAGTGAAGATTCAGCATAATGTTGTAACTCACGAATGAGTTCGGAAGACAGAAGTCGTTTCAACACTTATGAAAGAGTCTACGTGCCTTCCTGTAGCAGAGCTCTCTATTTCCGGTCCGTTAAATAACTCGGATATCGATTGGCCGCAGTCCGTAGTCGGCCGGTGCGCAGCAGCGTCTTTCAGCAGGGTGAGCCGGCTCCGCGCCTGAGCCTCATTCGACTTGTTGACTGTCCTTTGTTCGGGCGATCGCTTTCGTAAGGAGCTGGGACTAAAACGAATGGCGTCCCGGGCTGAGTGGTCGCATTTGTCGCTCCCAGCTGCGGGCAGGCCTCCTCAGCACCTTTGTGCAGCCTCGGCCGCCGTAATCGCGGCTTACCAGAGTGCAGAACTGTGTCTGCCCTTCCTTCTGTTTGCTCGCCGGATCACTCGCAGTCAAAGACGGCACACACTGCCACCATTGTGTTACCACTTCCTTTTATCAAACACGAAATGTTTTTATTTTTGTTTCATTACGAACAGATGGTATAAATAACATACACATGATCTAGTGGATAACGTCGGAAGTTTTATCAGGCTGTTCGTGGATGATCTGCTGTAAACAGAGAAGTTGAAACTTTAGAAAATTTTATCGAAATGTAGGTAGACCTACAGAAATTTTCATTATACAAAATATAAATAAATGTAGGGTTTTGTCTTTTTGTTTTTGAGGTTTCTCTTCGACAGTCTTAGTTGTACAAGAAATGTGAGAGTTACTTCATCTTTTGCGACTGGATAAAGCCTTATCTGGATAAAAAGCGTCTCACTTTATTTAAAGCATTAACACTGCTAAAGTTTTTTGTCTCCTACATTATTTCCACGCATACTTCTACGAACAGGCGTTCGATTTTTATCAGATTATACTGCACTCGCCTGCATGTTTTCATGTACCCACATTCACCTCGTGTAATTTGAAGAAAGCGAAACGCGTTTTATCGAAGTAAGAATAAATACGTTGCAAGAACGGCGTGACTCCCAAATTACTTCCTAGTGTAGCATATTGCGCATCACTAGATTTTAAGACCGGTTACTGTATGATTCTCCCGTTGCCGAACAGTAACTGGGTGCAGTCACATCCATTAAGTAATTGGGAATGTGAACACAGTTGCAAAGGTCACCTACATGCTCTTCCTACTTTATCTGCCGATGCTATAGGAGAGGACTTGTTCATAACGGTGTGATTTACCGTTAAAATTCAGGGTTATTCAAGTTCGTATTACCAGTACTGCTGGTGACATAGCAGTTTTTCAGAAACCGTGATTGCGCCTCGGATAGCTTCGCTTCTTCGAGTCCCACTTACAGAGAGAGAGACATATATTTCGCATTGGTTACATTTTGACACTTTAATGATATCTATTATCTGTTTTCACTTTAACGAATAGTCACTACGCCCTTATAAATTAGTGAACAGTTTGTTATAATCTCATTACCACAGAAACGCAAATATGAAATTCCCTTTTTGAAATGAAAATATGCATTGTTATCTGTCCATACACAATAGTAGTTCTGCAAGAGAACTGCTGCTTCTTATGCGTTCTCCGTAAGTTAGCATGTTTTCCAAGTTTTTATTAGTAAACATCATGTAGCTCTTTCTTGTTCTCTCGTGTGGTTTCTACAGCTGTCGTCGCATCCAAAATACATGTCGCCATCGATTTCTATCTTCTCATGATTCCTGGTCATCTTCTATCTCTCTTTTTTTCATGACCTTCTTTATTCAATCTCAACCAGGCAGCTTTCTGTCTTCCTCTTCTCCTCATTTCCTGAGGATGGTACATCAAGATCTTCTTTGGTCATCTGTCATCTGCCATTCGCACTGTATGTCCATATCAGCCGACTTGCCGTTACCCTATTCTATCTTGATGCTTTCTTCAGTGTTCATATCCCCAATCGTTGTATTATAAGTACTTAAGTGGTCTCGCCGAGATATTCTGTACTGTCTACTGCGATATACGACTTTTACAACGCTAAGTTTGTTAATTTTTTCTATTAAGCTCCTGGCGCTCGTATGCATAAACCGATATTGGCTCTACAATAGAACTATAGACCGAGCGAGGTGGCGCAGTGGTCATCACACAGGACTCCCATTCGAGAGGACGACGGTTCAAACCCGCTTCCGGCGATACTGATTTAGGTTTTCCGTGATTTCCCTAAAATGGCTTGAGGCAAATGCCGGGACGGTTCCTTTGAAAGTGCACGGCCGACTTCCTTCCCTATCCTTCCCTACTGCGATAGGACCAATGACCTCGCTGTTTGGTCCTCTCCCGCAAATCAACCAACCAACCAATCATCATCTATACAGCACCTTCTTTACTTTCCAAATTATCTTTAAAGACCATAACTGAGAGTTTAGATATTGGATTGCTACTTTCCAAAGGGCTACTCGTTGTTGTATTTCCCAGTTACTTTCTCCGTCTCCCGATTGGATGCTACCCAAATATTTAACTATTTTACAAGCCTTGATGTGCAGGTCCTCTAATATTATGTTTGCCATATTTTCAACACAACATATTTATTCACTGTTTCGAAGATTTACTTTCTATCCCCACTCACCATCTTATGCTTATAATTTTCTTAACATGAGGCATATACCATCTTCTTCACTGGCCACCACTAAATGATCATCTTCGAAGAAATAAGTGGGCAAACTTTGAACCTTGGGTGTCTGAATACCCATTCCTGCACATTTAAAACTCCATAGGTATAAAGCTTTTTTGCATGTATATTTTACACACTGTAGGAGATATGGAGCATCCCTGTTTTAATCCTATTGTGATTCTGAAGGGCTGTGACGAAATTTTACTCCTCATTTTGATTGCACACTAAATAGTTCGCATGTACTCCTAACATAGGCCTTCTCAAGCTCACTCCCTCAGAAGACCTTCGTTTTTTCAGCGACACATTGCCATGTGCTCCCTTGAGATCCATCATCACTAAATAGCTACTCATATTCCTTGCCAGTCCCTTTTCCATTAGTTGTCTTATAGCCAAAGAGTTTGTCATTACAAGATCTTCTCTACAAGTTCTTATAGATCAAAAAAACTTAAAAATGAAAAACATCACTATTAATATTTTACGAGAAGCATAAAATAAATGAGCGTCGTCATACTTCCCAATACACTTTACCTACACAAACTTTTATTCCAATGTACTTCATTCAAATGTTCAGAAGGCAATGCACGAAGTATCTGCTGTCTCCAGAATGAGATTTTCACTCTGCAGCAGAGTGTGCGCTGATGTGAAACTTCCTGGCATATCAAAAATACACCAAGTGTCCCTCCTAAGAAAGGCCAGGCCACGTATTTGGTATTTCCACAGATACATGCAGTTTCGTTTTTCCAATGTGAAGAATGGAGTCATCCCAAACAAATACTGCTCATCATGTCTTTCATCTGACGTCCAGTGTCGACGAAAAACGTCGGTTTGTGTCCCACCACAAAGAAAATTATTTTTAAAGCGAAATAGTACGTGCCCATTCGACTGAGCGACCCCATATTAGTATAGCGTGATATTAATTTTATCAATAGTAAAACATGAAGAGTAACTGGGACCAAGTGGGGTGGCGCAGTAGTTAGCACATTGGACTTACATTCGGTAGGACGACGGTTGAAATCCCCGTCCGGCCATCCAGAATTAGATTTCCATGATTTCCCTAAATTGCACCACGCAATTGCTGGGATGGTTTCTTTGACAGAGCACAGCTGATTTCCTTAGCCATTCTTCCATAATCCGCGCTACTGCTCAGACCCTAATGACCTCGCTGTCGACGGGACGTTAAACACTAATCTTCTTTCCTTTCAGGAGGAATAACTAATGATGCAGCAGCGACCAACCAGCGCTGCTGCATGGCTGCAGCAATCAGTGTATGCCAGGGCGGTGGTGTAGCTGCTGGAGTACTGGCTATTCTGCGCGTTTTAATGTGTATGATCACACGTAGCCATGAAATGAAACTCGTTCTAGATTAATTTCGGATCGATGTATCAAATGGACTAGTAAAATTCCGCATTAAAAATCACTTTGTTCGTAACGGCAAACAAACCGACGCTTTCCATCTACACTGGACGCGCACAGAAGACATAGTGAACAGTGTTTCTTTAGGCTGACTCCAGATACACATTGAAAGACGAAGTTGCATGTATTGTACACACACACACACACACACACACACACACACACACACAAACACACACAACTTTTTTCTTTTCGTTTCTGCGGAGCTTTATTTTGTTTCCACGCTAACGTAGTCCGCAGCTGGTGGTCTAGGAGTGCCGGCACGGTAGCTCAGCATGTTCGGTAATAAATAAAAAAAAAAAAAAACTGAGTCAATGGGTCAACAACGACCTGAAACGGGTGTCTCTAGACGTCCGCCCAGAGCAGATAGAACGAACGAAAACGAAGAAAATGAGATAAAAAAAGGTGGGGGCTAGCGTTACTGCCTGTGGATCATGGGGTCCCGGGTTCGATTCCCGCCTGGGTTGGGGATTTTCTCTGACCGGGGACTGAGTGTTTGTGTTGTCCTCATTATTTCATCATTAGACCACGGATTTTTAGGTCGTAAAAAAGTGTGTTTTAGGCACCTAAAATAGGCTCCTTCAGTAGTTTATTTAGTCTATATAAAACCTAAAATAGGCTCTAATAAAAATGATGCAGGGAAAATAAAAATTAATTAAAATACACAGTGTTGACAGTATGAACATCTTATTAGTCATTAAAACAAGGAGAATGAATATTTACACAGTTACAGAGCACAGCAGTCTAAAAGATAACTCCAAATATTTTTGAGTTCCTGCAAGATACAGATCTCCGTAAAAAAGATGTGGCAATGGTTTAATTAATACATTCGTAGTTTCACATATTCTGACCATAGTTGGCTTCACAATAAATAACCAATATCTTTTCTAGGTTTTCTAGTGAAAAACTGTGGCGCTTGTCAGTCAGAATCAATTTATACGCTGAAAAAGAACATTCTACATCAACAGATGTTACAGGGGCGTACTTCATTTTCGGTACATGTTGGACAGGAATGGTGCAGTCAGGAATGTTGGATTTTCCACTAAGTATGTCGGCAGCTACACACAACTCGTTCAGGCCAGTGTTCTTCTGCAAAACCGTTTGCATTTTTGCCCGTACTTTTTCCCCAACTTCACCTGGCGCTTCATTAATTTTCATTTTGACTTCTTCAAGCAAAGAAATATTGCCGTAGATAGGTCTCCGTGAGCCTTCTAATTGTGAAATTATTCTTGCCATAAATGTGTAGTGGACCCTAATGTAAGATAAGTCCTGCTTTAAAGAAGAATCTTTGAGTAGCTCCATTGCTGGAAGAGGTAGGGGAAGTACTGTACTTGTTGCTGGACATATGGCACCTGACAGATGGCCGCCCCTTCTGAGCAAGCGAATGGAATCTACCGGTGCTTCAGATGAAAACATCTCACTACTGGCAAATTATTTTTCGAACAGGAAATTTACGTATAATACCTTTCACGAAACAGAGTAGTTTGATAGGACTGCCTGTAGACAGCAGCGAGAAAATGCGCGAAGGGCAGTAATTTAGCTATAGAGGGCGTCTACGATTAACATTGTTATTTTTTAATCCGTGCTCAGCTTAAGGCCTATGAAACCGTTTCTTTGCGAAAATACACAGCTGGCCAGAATCCTACGAACGAAATATTTTCAAATATAACATTTAGTACTCCCACGTTTGATTCTAATGTGTAACTAAAATCTTTGACCGGTTCGCATTCGCTCACCGAAGTTAAGCATTGTCGCGCTCAGTGCGTACTTGGATGGATGATCATTCAACCGTGCAAAGTGCTGTTGGTAGTAAGGCAAGCAAACGAATTGTCAACAGTCTCTAACGACCTTCGCCTTCGACGAGACGTAAAGCCCTAAGGTAACTTCTTTTTTCTATTCTTTGTAAACACAAGAACTCTATGTCAGATTAACGAAATAGGTACTTTTTAGGATTTTGATGCGGAAATAGGCAAAATTAGGCGTCAAAGTCGAAATACGCAATTTTAGGTCCTATAAAACTAACGGTATTCAGTTTAGTTAGTCATAAAACGCATAAGTACCAACTTATATGCAAATTGGAGCTTAGGAAAAAATAGGTTTTAACCTAAAGATCCGTGATTTATTTTTTACATATGAATAATAAAACACCTATAAGAGTATTTGGTATTAACAGGGACAGCGATATACAAAAATAAAAAAGACCAAAGTGTTAGCGCATATCAACTAGCCACCTTGCTGCACGCTGGGCAGAAAATATTTTTTCCATCTGTCATATAGTGTGGAAAAACGTGGAGCCAATGTCTTATATGATGAAATAGGCACTTTTTACGATATTAAAGCCGAAATAGGCAAAAATAGGCACTAACGTCGAAATAGGCTTTATTAGGTCCTATACAATTAACGCTATTAAGTGTAAATAGTCATGAAACGCATAGGTACAAATTTTTATGCAAATAGGAACTCAGGAACAAAATAGGTTTTTACCTAAAATCCGCGGTCTATTCATCATCAACATTTGTGAGAGTGACTTGGATTGTGAAAAAACTTGTCTGTGTAAAAACTGGCACTCTGTACAGGCGCTGATGGCTGCGCAGTTGAGCGCCCCACAAATCAAACATCATCATTATCATGATAACGTATTTCTCTCTTGTGGAGAGATACAGAACACAGTTTGTCTTTTAATTTCATTTGTGCCAAGGCACGTTTAGGGCTTTCGCCTCTCTTCAGTCGGCTTGTAGTTAATCTATTTATCGTCAGTTTGCACTCTGCGTTTCGAATAATGCAGCACGCCTGTGCGTAATAAGAATTTCCTCTGTCACTCAATAAGCGACCGGAAAAACAGAGTGGTTAAAATGCAACAAAGTTGCGCTTTATACATCGGCTATGAAAATCTTCTTAACTGCATTTAGCCGTCTGAAAATGGTCGAAATTCGTAAATGAATTTTACCATAAATAAAGTTCAAAAGTGTCCGACTGCTACATATTTCAACCCATTTAATATACAGGTACGGTGGATAACCAAAAATAATATTCGGGTGTTAGTAGTAATACAATTTACAATTTGCTTTTCCTATTCGTCATCTTGGAACTCATGAATGTGCAGTTGAATCTGACGTCCCAACTTGTCCACTCAGATAGAAAGGCAATCCCAAAACTCATTTCATTATAAAATTTCCAGCCTCTTCAGTTTTGCGTGCATGATTCATTTGCGTCTTGAAGGGAACGCAGAAAGAGGAAGGGATGGGTGCAACACGAAAACCTCTTTGGCAAGGCTACTAGGACTCATAGGAAACAGGAAAGCAGCCTCTCATTCGTAATGATATTGATAATCATATCAATTGTTACTAACAGATCAAGTAGCATTACTGAATGTAACACCCTGAAATTTTAGTTTGCTGTCAGTTGCTCGATTGGCCAAGTTTCCTGCGCTTACATTTTCTTCAGATTTATCTTTTATTCTTTACTGATGACTCATTCTGTGGCATTTTGGCAGATTTCGGTGATCACAAGTAACAACGTAAAGACCTCAATGAAAGTCTGTGGAGGTGCTAAAGCAAGTCGACTGCCTTCAGTTAGTAATAAAAAGTAAATAGATCTACAATTAACAAAGGTAATATGAAGTTCTGATTTTGCTCTTCAGTTTAGTCACGGAATAAACAAAGCGATAAATTTTTCTGTGAGTCACTAACTAAACGTGCAGCAGATGTTGAATTCTGTACTAAAATTCTCAACAAGCTGAGACTCTGCACAACAAATAATTGATCTTGTCTTCATTTAAAGTAGCTTTTACGTAGGAGAATACGTTTACATAGGAACTATTTTCAAGTAGACAGTCAAAACCTTCATTTTAAGGATATCTTCCAAATAATCGCTTGCAGTTACTTCAATAATTCTGACGTTTATGATTTTTGGTCTCTAGAAAATATACTGCAGCGATATGGAAGTGATATTTGTTTTAACGGCCATTATTTTTGTCTCAATAGACAGATCACTGAGAAGAAAAAAGTGTACAGATCCAATAAGGCAAACTATAACAAGGGACAATTACATGACTGTAGAAATGTGTACTGTAGGCGTACCAAATGAGCATTGGAATGTCTTACCTTCATCTTCCTGTCCATTCTGACGATGGATTCAACGAATTATTGGCGAACTGCATTACATTTTAACTGTCATAGGCTATAATTAATTTTGGGGTTCGTCGCTAGAAGGTAGACCACACTGGTATGATTTTTCTGCAGATATTGATAATACGCCAATGTTTCAGTTTTAGGATCGACGATTCCACAAAATCAAAATTTGGGCGTCTCGTCAGACTCAATAAACCAGCCAGCATGTGCGTCGTTTGTTGACATGAAACGCGCAAATACACTTTTTACCCCCAAAAAAGAATATATAATATTCATGAACAAGGACTCACAAAACTCATTGATGTTAAGAATATATTCCTTTAAGAAATGTTAAATTACAAGGTATATAGGTAACAGAAGCAACGTACGTCAGTGTGTAGAGTGTCACATTACATAACGTTAAATTTTCTGACGAATAAATCTCTTTTACTTCCATTTACAAGCATTACACTATACTTTTGAAACTGTTGTAGTGTGCTCTGAAAGCAGTAGTGACACATAACAAGTGTAATTTGTGTTTTTATGGTTCGTGCCAAATAAATTTTATAGTTTCATTTTAGTTTTAAAAACGCATTTGAAAGTCGTCTGACCAGTCATAACGCTGAAGAGTACGCAGCATTTAAAGTCATCCCAAGGTTCACAGCATTTAAGGTCATCCCAAAGATTACTAAATGGCGAACCGCTGTGCAGTCTCGAGGCGGTGACCTTGCCACGGCCCATCAGGTCATGTCTTGGCAGCTCGGAGACACCCATGCCTAGCTGCAGTTCTTATATATATTTTCAGACTGGAAGTGCCGATTAGCGTCTTCATAAGTGGTGTCCAGAACAGAAGACGTCCCCATAGCACCCAACACAAGCCGTGAACTCTTTCAAATAAGTGTTGTCTCCCTGCTACATGTGTCCACAAATTCCCTTCCTGTGACCTGTCTCATTCCTACTAGCCAGTTCGTCTTATAGTTCTGCCAGTCCAAAACTTAACTATACAGGGTGATTCAAAAGTAACTGTACACAATTCGTGAGTGTAATATATGTATCAAAATAAGAGTAAAACATTAAATAATTCTTTTATAAAATCTCTTTATTTCAGACCTATGCAGCAGAGTAGGAATCACAAGTGTAACACAGTCAACACCAAATTAATTCTCCTAAGAAAACAACAACACGAAGGGACCTAAAATTCAACACAAGTACGTACCGTGGGTTTAACTCAGGACATGTTTAAAATTATGTCCATGTAGACGATGACGCTGAAGTGCTCAACTTCTTACCACTCTCGAACTGTTGCAGACTCCGTTCATCTCACTCTGCACAATTGCACAGCCATTTTCAGTTCACTGGTGTATTTGTGCTACATTCTCATTTGCAACAACATATACGAACTGCCTGAGACGTCCCCAAAGGCAGAAGTTCAGGGGTTAACATCTGGAGATCTGGCTGGCCAAGCAACTGGTTCTGCACGACCTGGCTACTTATCGGAATAAGCAACATTGAGCTACTCTCTTGCCTCCCGGATGAAATGTGCCGAGCCACCGTCGTGCATAAACCATAAGTTGGTTTGTGTGGCGAGTGCGACAGCATGAAGTAGACCATCCAATTCGTGATCCTAAAACTATCGATACACTTTGCCATTCATGCGCTGTGGAAGGACAACGATCTGTCCGTGTAACTCATCGTCCACTACACCACACCAAATATTCACTGCAAAACGATGTTGATATCCTCGTACGGTAGTAACGTGATGATTCTCATAACCACACACGTGCATGTTATGAGCGTTCACGAAACTCGCACGGGTAAAGAGGCTCTCATCGTGCGACCTAACAGTGGAGCAGCAGCATGGCAAATATTTTGACTCTAGGGTAGTCTACTTCCGTACCTTCGGTAGGTGAAATTGATGGCATTTCTGTCTCCAAAGCAGGCGCTATACGCTTGATTGAGGAACTCCCACTTACATGGCGAGTGCTTGCGGTCGGAACTTCATTTACTTTTTCCAGGAATTCTCAACACCCACTCCATCCAGCTGAGGCTAAACTAACCGTGGCGTACAACGAGTGCCATATGGCTTAAATGCCTGTCCAGAGCTCTGTAAGTCTGATGGTTTGGCAACATCTCCATACACCATCGTCTTTCTGCTCGTGCATTGCCTTCCGCTCCGCCATAAATAAGGTGCTTATCCTCTTATTCACCGTTGGAGCACGCTATCGTACAATACTGAACGACTGCAATCTGTGACTTCCAACACAATGAACATATGCTGAAGGTCTGTTGCCGCTACACTACAACAGACCACTCAGAAACTGAGTAAACAAAGGCTTTCCTCTGTGAAAACCACACATCAATAGCACTTTCCATCTCCGTAATATGTGCGATTCAAGTTTTAGGTGGTTCGCCCTTGATATTTCAATATGGTTACAATGTTTCAAATGGCTCTGAGCTCTATGGGACTTAACTTCTGAGGTCATCAGTCTCCTAGAACTTAGAACTACTTAAACCTAACTAACCTAACGACATCACACACATCCATGCACGAGGCAGGACTCGAACCTTCGACCGTAGCGGTAGCGCGGTTCTAGACTATAGCGCCTAGAACCGCTCGGCCACCTCGGCCGGCTATTTAAATATGTATAACTTTAAATCTACTGCCGATAGTCAAAATTTTTTCCGTTCCGCTATAGCCAAAAATTATCAAAGAGCGAGAAAATTCACAACTCTTTCATGATCTTCCCTCACAAATAAATGGACTCTGAAGAAATCTGTTCACACTTATTATAACACAGAGACGATGTTGTTGTTGTTGTTGTTGTTGTTGTGGTCTTCAGTCCTGAGACTGGTTTAATGCAGCTCTCCATGCTAATCTATCCTGTGCAAGCCTCTTCATCTCCCAGTACCTACTGCAACCTACATCCTTCTGAATCTGCTTAGTGTATTCATCTCTTGGTCTCCCTCTACGATTTTTACCCTCCCAGCTGCCCTCCAATGCTAAATTTGTGATCCCTTGATGCCTCAGGACATGTCCTACCAACCGATCCCTTCTTCTAGTCAAGTTGTGCCACAAACTTCTCTTCTCCCCAATTCTATTCAATACCTCCTCATTAGTTACATGATCTACCCACCTAATCTTCAACATTCTTCTGTAGCACCACATTTCGAAAGCTTCTATTCTCTTCTTGTCTAAACTATTTGTCGTCCATGTTTCACTTCCATACATGGCTACACTCCATACAAATACTTTCAGAAACGACTTCCTGACACTTAAATCAATACTCGATGTTAACAAAGTTCTCTTCTTCAGAAACGCTTTCCTTGCCATTGCCAGTCTACAAATTTATATCCTCTCTACTTCGACCATCATCAGTTATTTTGTTCCCCAAATAGTAAAACTCCTTTCTCTACTTTAAGTGTCTCATTTCCTAATCTAATTCCCTCAGCATCACACGACTTGATTAGACTACATTCCATTATCCTTGTTTTGCTTTTATTGATGTTCATCTTATATCCTCCTTTCAAGACGCTGTCCATTCCGTTCAACTGCTCTTCCAAATCTTTGTTGTCTCTGACAGAATTACAATGTCATCGGCGAACCTCAAAGTTTTTATTTCTTCTCCCTGGATTTTAATACCTACTCCGAATTTTTCTTTTGTTTCCTTTACTGCATGCTCAATATACAGATTAAATAACATCGGGGAGAGGCTACAACCCTGTCTCACTCCCTTTCCAACCACTGCTTCCCTTTCATGCCCCTCGACTCTTATGACTGCCATCTGGTTTCTGTACAAATTGTAAATAGCCTTTCGCTCCCTGTATTTTACCCCTGCCACCGTCAGAATTTGAAAGAGAGTATTCCAGTCACCAATGTCAAAAGCTTTCTCTAAGTCTACAAATGCTAGAAACGTAGGTTTGCCTTTCCTTAATCTTTCTTCTAAGATAAGTTGTAAGGTCAGTATTGCCTCACGTGTTCCAACATTTCTACGGAATCCAAACTGATCTTCCCCGAGGTCGGCTTCTACCAGTTTTTCCATTCATCTGTAGGGAATTCGTGTTAGTATTTTGCAGCTGTGACTTATTAAACTGATAGTTGGGTAATTTTCACATCTGTCAACACCTGCTTTCTTTGGGATTGGAATTATTATATTCTTCTTGAAGTCTGAAGGTATTTCGCCTGTCTCGTACATCTTGCTCACCAGATGGTAGAGTTTTGTCATTACTGGCCCTCCCATGGCCGTCAGTAGTTCTAATGGAATGTTGTCTACTCCCGGGGCCTTGTATCAACTCAGGTCTTTCAGTGCTCTGTCAAACTCTTCACGCAGTATCGTATCTCCCATTTCATCTTCATCTACCTCCTCTTCCATTTCCATAATATTGTCCTCAAGTACATCGCCCTTGTATAGACCCTCTATATACTCCTTCCACCTTTCTGCTTTCCCCTCTTTGTTTAGAACTGGGTTTCCATCTGAGCTCATGATATTCATACAAGTGGCTCTCATTTCTCCAAAGGTCTCCCTAATTTTCCTGTAGGCTGTATCTATCTTACCCCTAGTGAGATAAGCCTCTACATCTTTACATTTGTCCTCTAGCCATCCCATTTTGCACTTCCTGTCGATATAATTTTTGAGACGTTTGTATTCCTTTTTGCCTGCTTCATTTACTGCATTTTTATATTTTCTCCTTTCATCAATTAAATTCAATATTTCTTCTGTTACCCAAGGATTTCTACTAGCCCTTGTCTTTTTACCTACTTGATCCTCTGCTGCCTTCACTGCTTCATCCCTCAGAGCTACCCAATCGTCTTCTACTGTATTTCTTTCCCCCATTCCTGTCAATTGTTCCCTTATGCTGTCCCTGAAACTCTGTACAACCCCTGGTTTAGTCAGTTTATCCAGGTCTCATCTTATTAAATTCCCACCTTTTTGCAATTTCCCCAGTTTTAATCTACAGTTCATAGCCAATATATTGTGGTCAGAATCCACATCTGCCCCTGGAAATGTCCTACAATTTAAAACCTGATTCCTAAATCTCTGTCTTACCATTATATAATCTATCTAATACCTTTTAGTATCTCCAGGATTCTTCCATGTATACAACCTTCTTTTATGATTCTTGAACCAAGTGTTAGCTATGATTTGGTTGTGCTCTGTGCAAAATTCTACCAGACGGCTTCCTCTTTCATTTCTTAGCCCCAATCCATATTCACCTACTACGTTTCTTTCTCTCCCTTTTCCTACACTTGAATTCCAGTCATCCATGACCATTAAATTTTCGTCTCCCTTCACTACCTGAATAATTTCTTTTATCTCATCATACATTTCTTCAATTTCTTCGTCATCTGCAGAGATAGTTGGCATATAAACTTGTACTACTGTAGTAGGCATGGGCTTTGTGTCTATCTTGGCCACTATAATACGTGCACTATGCTGTTTGTAGTAGCTTACCCGCATTCCTATTTTCCTATTCATGATTAAACCCACTCCTGCATTACCCCTATCTGATTTTGTATTTATAACCCTCTATTCACCTGACCGGAAGTCTTGATCCTCCTGCCACCGGACTTGACTAATTCCCCCTGTATCTAACTTTTACCTATCCATTTCCCTTTTTAAATTTTCTAACCTACCTGCCCGATTAAGGGATCTGATATTCCACGCTCCGATCCGTAGAACGCCTGATTTCTTTCTTCTGATAACGACGTCCTGAGTAGTCCCCGCCCGGAGATCCGAATGGGGGACTATTTTACCTCCGGAATATTTTACCCAAGAGGACGCCATCATCATTTAACCATACAGTAAAGCTGCAAGCCCTCGGGAAAAATAACGGCTGTAGTTTCCCCTAGCTTTCAGCAGTTCGCAGTACCACAACAGCAAGGCCGTTTTGGTTAATGTTACAAGGCCAGATCAGTCAATCATCCAGACTGTTGCCCCTGCAACTACTGAAAAGGCTGCTGCCCCTCTTCAGGAACCACACGTTTGTCTGGCCTCTCAAAAGATACCCCTCCCTTGTGGTTGCACCTACGGTACGGCTATCTGTATCGTTGAGGCACTCTAGCCTCCTCACCAACGGCAAGGTCCATGGTTCATGGGGGGAGGACAGCGAAGATAACGGTTGTTATTTTCGGCAGAAAGGAAGTAAATACTTTATAGAATGGCCAAACACAAAACCGTTATATTCTCTATGTTGTAATAAGCGAATGGTACAAAAATGGCTCTGAGCTCTATGGGACTCAACTGCTGTGGTCATCAGTCCCCTAGAACTTAGAACTACTTAAACCTAACTAACCTGAGAACATCACACACATCCATGCCCGAGGCAGGATTCGAACCTGCGACCGTAGCGTATGTCGTGTCCTTAGGTTAGTTAGGTTTAAGTAGTGCGAAGTTCTAGGGGACTGGCGACCTCAGATGCTAAGTTCCATAGTGCTCAGAGCCGTTTCAACCATTTTAATTATTCGTTATAACTTACAAAATAATAAGTGAAAGGAATATTCGTTTTATGCAGAGAAACGTAAGAGTGATATATCCTTTCTGCGGAGCTATGAACAATGTTTATTTAGATATTTTCCAGAGATTTACCGTAATGCCTTATAATTTTATAAAGAGAACACTACTTTCCCCATCATGTATCTGATGAATTTAAGCCAACCATGTACAAATTACTTTAAATCAAATTTCTATTAATTTCAGTTAAGGAGCTAGAAAAGTTCAAAATTTTATTGGGGTGATTAAAAATTCTGTACACAATTAGCTGTGTTGAGGTGGATGATCTGGTGTAGAGATGTTGATTTAATTGAGGATTTTAAAAGTTTGTCCATTTCATTGAGGCGTTGAAAAGTGTGTCCATCTAATCGACCGTGAATTCAGACAGCCCATCGAGGAAGCTTGTTGCTCCGTGTCACCACCAGCTTTACTCGTAAATCTCGTGCGCAGCTTTCTGAAGCCGCATTTTCCTGTCAGTTCTGGAAAATGGGCTCTCGCTCCAACACCTCGTCTGAACGAACATTACGTCACCATAAAATCTATCTTAAATTATGTACTGAATGCTGCATCCTCCCCTAAAACTTCGAACATTTCTATCTCCTCCACTGAAATTGACTAAAATTTTATTTAACTTAATTTGTACATAGTGGGCTTAAATTAATCAGCTTCACAATAGAAAAATAACGTTCTATTAAAATATATATATATATATATATATATATATATATATATATATATATATATATATATATATATATATAACCCGCTGCTCTGAGGTTCTGAAAAATAACTAAGTAAACTTTGTTCATAAAACCCAAGGAAGGATAATATTTCTTACTATTATCTACCTGTAAAAGTATTCATTTCACTTACTATTTTGTAACATACAAAGAAAAACACCTTATCTGAAACATACTAATATAAGTTGTCAACAGCATACAGCGAGTGCGTAGGAGCGTGCGTGGGTGTTTTAGACGTCACACATACGAATATATTACAATTGCACTAGACTGGACTCGACTTCCCAATCTGTGCATTACAAGACAGCGGCGCTACAATCCGGCCATTGACACCCCCTACTCTTTTTCTTTGGAGAATGGGAAAACATTTATTCTGGTAAACCTGCTTCAAACTGATGCGTAATGACGACTGTTTTCGACAGTTTGTTTTTGGTTCTCACGAATGCTTTTAATAAATGTAAAAATAAAAATTTCGCATAATGTGGCGGTAAACGCAGATTATTTACTCCATGTATTTGACGTATAAACTAGCAATAACGTTCACCAAAACGACGTTACCCCGCTTTATTTGGCTCTCAATTTGCGCAATATGCATATTTAACGAACGCTACGTGGTGGTGCGAAGTGGCCAGCATCATCAAGGGCCTATACAAACGCAGCTATTATTCCATTCTGCGCGGTTGCGTCCAGAGATTGCTTAATTGAAATTTACAAGGCGGTCACTCGCTATTCGTAAATCAAAACTCGTTCACACATTTCCAAATAAAAAGATATCGCGGGCCGTGCTCAAGTGCGCGTACGGAAATGCGATGAGTTGTGGGTAAAGGGTTGCGAACACCAACTCCCTCGCCCACACCGACTCCATATTTAACATGACTAAAAGCGCGCAACTACAAAGGGGGGAAGTCACCTTTCGTATGCAAATACTTGCTGTTATTGTGTTATTTATGTGGGACAGTGTTAGCATGCAAATGGGCGGATGCCATTAGCACTGCGATCTTCCGGAATTATTCGTGGTGGGTACGGGTTGCGGAGCGGCCGGCGATCGAGTGCTAAACTTGTGCAGCTGCCCGCACCCCAGCGCAGCCGCAACCACTGGACTCTTGCTTCACGCCCCTGCAGCGCACTCTGCTCCCAGACGCGGAACTTCTGAGGATGCAAATCAGCCATCTTCACCTCTGTCGGCGAAGAAGTCCGTTTATATATTTTGCACGTCTCTTCGATATCCAGGCCGCTTACACAGATGCTACTTGAACATTCAGTCACCAAATATTAAACGCCTTAAAAATTAAAATATCACCAAATGGCATTTTTGTGGTCTTTCCATGGCATTTCATTGCGCAGATCGTGTTGTACTCTCAGTCAAACGTACGTTTTATGGAACTGATAGATTTATAAACATCTGGTTTGAATCGTACTTAACAACACATACTGCAAAACATGGTGCCGAATAATTCAAACAATGTTGGACAAAGAGAAATTTTTTTTGACTCCAGGTCTAACAACCCTACCACAACAAAGGTCAAAAATTAATTATGATTGTAGTGTTGCTCACGCTGCTAAATATTGCATTTTCGGGCAACAACAAAGTTATATTATGTGGCAGGAGTAATTACAGCACAGTTAATAAAATCATTTCATGAAATAATGGATAAACTATGCACTCATCTTTTCGTGTTTCCCAGGCTGGTATCGTTGTGAACTCATGGCTCAATCGTCGAAAATCTAGGTAGTGATGATTACAAGCTCGGATGCAAAGAGGCCTAGGTGTTATTCTGCGATATTCAAAAGTTTTATAGATGCGCTTCACAAACCATTCTTGAAGATTAAACTTTTGCAAATTAGGACAATGGTGATGTAAAAAAGTAATCAGCATTCCGAATTTAAGTTACACTTCTATTTTATTACATTTGTTGCAACATCACTTCAAAACATAAAACATACTTGAAAATATCTTCCTCACTGTTAAAGTTCACATTTCATAAATTGACTCCTTTTGCGTTTTTTCAACATGACGACCAAGACTTGACTCTCTAATAACCGCTTACGGCCCAAAAATAAGAGTTACAAGTACGTCAAAGATCATTGTGACAAAAAAAGAATATACATAAGAACAATATCATTGCAATATGAACATATCGATGTATGAAAATACCTCTACATTAATGAAATCAAATCTGAATGTTGTCACAGAAATATGTTAACTTTTTTACAGAAACACAGTAGAATATTGCTGGTATCAAGAGGTTGAGGTGAGGTGTCGTAATGATTACGTAATTCAACTACCATTACAGAGAGAAATAACGAAGGGATTCCCGTAGGGTTCAGTTTTAGGTCTATTCCTATTTCTTATATATTTTAAAGCCCTTTCACTTAATATCTGTGAAGCAGACTTGGTACTTTTTGGAAAGATACTCGTGTTTTAATAAATAAAACTTTGAACATAGCTGCTAAGGTTCAAATAAGCCCTCGGTCACAAATATTAAGTCAAATTGACCAGGTTTCGACGCTACTATGAGCGTCGTCTTCAGAATTAAACTAACTGTTCTAAAACAGTTTTGTTGCAACCTTTGCTTAGACTTTTTAGAATGTCACTTGTAAGTAATGCAGCTCTTTCCAGTCAGTACACACATTAGTTTATTAATGTCTTATACACCTATATGTTTTAGAACAGTTAGTTTAATTCTG
Organism: Schistocerca gregaria; assembly: GCF_023897955.1. Classification (NCBI taxonomy): domain Eukaryota; kingdom Metazoa; phylum Arthropoda; class Insecta; order Orthoptera; family Acrididae; genus Schistocerca; species Schistocerca gregaria. The sequence goes on along the minus strand of NC_064931.1, from coordinate 85,447,114 downwards.
AAGACGACACTCATAGTAGTGTCGAAACCTGGTCAATTTGACTTAATATTTGTGACCGAGGGCTTATTTGTTCTAATATAGTTGTAATAAATATTATTAGGGAAAGAGCAATAGAAGAAACTGTTGATTTTTTTCGAAGAAATATGAAGTGGTTCTCTGAAAATGTAGTCTACCTTGCTTTCGGGAAGACGCACAATATTCAGTTTTGTATAATAAGTATATTCATACCATCATTTGACACAGCACACGGACAGAAGTCGGCAAAACAGGGCAGAATGTTCAAAAAGTTTTGGGTGTACATAATAATAAAAAATTGAACTAGAAGAAACATATCAGAAAGCTGCTCAAACAGGTACTACATTTGCTGTTCATGTAATCGATGACCTTGAAAACGAACTTATCAACCACCTAACATGTTTTGCATATTTCCACTCTATGACGTCTAATGGAATAATTATCTGGACTAACTCATCTCACAGAAAGGACGGTTTCTAGAATGAAAATTCAACTATACAGCGGAGTGTGGTATGAACTGATATGAAACTAAGTGGCAGATTAAAACTGTGTTCTGGGCGAAACGCGAATGCGGAATCTTTTCCTTACGTGAGCAAGAGCTCTACTGACAGGGCTACCCAAGCACAATTCATGTCTTGTCTTCACAGTCTTCAAACAAAGGTTCCGATTTCAAGTCTCAGTACGGCACACAGTTTCTCCGCTGCAGAGTGAAAATCTCATTCTGGAAACATCCCCCAGGATTTGGCTAAGCCATGTACCCGCATTGTCCTTTCTTCCAGGAGTACTAGACCTGTAAGTGTCGCGGGGCAGCTTCTGTGAAGTCTACAAGATAGGAAATGAGGTACTGGAGGCAGCAAAGCTGTGAGGACGGGTTTTGAGCCGGGGGTGGGTAGCTCAGTTGGCCAGTTTACTCTTAATAGGGCAGCAGTGCGGACGTGCTGTTTGTGTCGTGGTGGTGGAGTGAGCGCTCGTGTTTATTTACTCAGTACTCTGCAGTTTCGCGCATGCCAGCTTGAGCATATACACTACTGGCCATTAAAATTTCTACACGAAGAAGAAATGCAAATGATAAGCGGGTATTCATTCGACAAATATAATATACTAGAACTGACATGTGATTACATTTTCACGCAATTTGGGTGCATAGATCCTGAGAAAACACTACCCAGAGCAACCACCTCTGGCCGTAATAACGGCCTTCTGCCCATGCAGCTTCAACACGATACCACAGTTCATCAAGGGTAGTGACTGACGTATTGTGACGAGCCAGTTGCTCGGCCACCATTGACCAGACGTTTTCAATTGGTGAGAGATCTGGAGGATGTGCTGGGCAGGGCAGCAGTCGAACATTTCCTGTATCCAGAAAGGCCCGTATAGGACTTGCAACATGCGGTCATGCATTATCCTGCTGAAATGTAGGGTTTTGCAGGGATCGAATGAAGGGTAGAGCCACCGGTCGTAACACATCTGAAATGTAACGTCCATGGTTCAGAGCGCCTCCAATGCGAAAAAGAGGTGACTGAGACGTGCAACAAATGGCATCCAATACCACCACAACGAATACACGCTTCCAATGTGCGTTCATCGCGATGTCGCCAAACACGGATGCGACCATCATAGTGCTGTAAACAGAACCTGGGCTCAACCGAAAATAATGACGTTTTGCCATTCGTGCACCCAGGTTCGTCCTTGAGTATACCATCGCAGGCGCTTCTGTCTGTGATAGTGTCAAGGGTAACCACAGCCATGGTCTCCGAGCTGATAGTCCATGCTGCTGCAAACGTCGTCGAACTGTTTGTGCAGATGGTTGTTGTTTTGCAAACGTCCCCATGTGTTGACTCAGGGATCGAGACGTGGCTGCACGATTCGTTACAGCCATGTGGGTAAGATGTCTGTCATCTCGATTGCTAGTGATAAGAGGCCGTTGGGATCCAGAACGGCGTTCCGTATTACCCTCCTGAACCCATAGATTTCATATTCTGCTAACAGTCATTGGATCTCGACCACCACGAGCAATGTCGCGATACGATAAACCGCAATCGCGATAGATTACAATCCGACCTTTATCAAAGTCGGAAACGTGATGGTACTCATTTCTCCTCCTTACACAAGGCATCACAACAACGTTTCACCAGGCAACGCCGGTCAACTGCTGTTTGTGTATGAGAGATCGATTGGAAACTTTCGTCATGTCAGCATGTTCTAAGTGTCGCCACCGGTGCCAACCTTGTGTGAATGCTCTGAAAAGCTAATCATTTGCATATCACAGCATCTTATTTCTGTCGGTTAAATTTCGCGTCTGTAGCACGCCATCTTCACTGTGTAGCAATTTTAATGGCCAGTAGTGTAGATAAGAATGGCGATCCAATACAGAAAATCGACGCTCAAATTTACGTTCCAAAACGAATTTTCACGACCAAAAGCATTAGTATTCGAACGATTATTACGAGAAGAGGTGGAAATCTCGGCGGCCGACATCATCGGTATACATTTATCCATTGTAAACAGTATAGTATATCTCTAGATCATCAACATTGCAACATCTGAACGGTTCCTTCGGGAATCAAAACACGGCTTCCGCTTCTGCTACGCTGATGACAGTGTGGGTACTGTGGACTTCGATAATGTTGGTTTGGGACTTCTCACGATCAGGATCGTTCAAATTGGATTGGAACTCCCAGCATAAGAAGTCGAATTTGGCTATTTGACCCTACGGCACGGCATATAGCCATGTTGCAGAAAAATGGACACAGTTCCGAAGTTAGCACGTACTGAACGGCGTCCGACAGGTCCGAACTGAACTTAAAAAATATCTCTATATCGGCCGTTGCCGTGCCATCGTCACTTACAATTGACAGCCACGAACATGTTCCGGGTGTGGGAAGGAGGGCCACCTCCGATCTGAATGCGTCCTACGCCGGATCACGCATCTACCTACCGCCTGTACACATTGCGTCGTCATCGCATCCGACACTGCTTCCCCTGACTTACGTTTCCGCCCTCACGACTACTGCCGCTTCACCGACACTATCTGCTGACCCAACACAGCATCCTCCGGTGCGGCGGGAAGAAGAAACACCCGTTTTACGAGGTTTTACGCGTCGTGGACTGCATACCGACAGCGCCGCCCTGCAGACGGACGATGATATCGATTACGATATAATGGTGATAGATTCGTTGATCGTGCCAACCACAGCCTCTATGCCAGAGCGTCGCGAGTCGCTACGTTCATCTGACAGAGAAGGGTGCACCAGAAAGCAGCAATCCCAAAAGAGCCGTAAGCGGAGGCGCAGAGCATCTTCAGAACAAGATGAGGGCCAGCCGTGGCATGACGAGAGTAGAGGGATGATAGGGTTCCCACCCCAAATCCAAGTTGGCGCCCGTGACGTCACATGATGATGCAAGTACCGTTAGACCTGTGACGTCACAGGCACACTGATAGGGTTCCCACCCCAAATCCAAGATGGCGGCGGCGGGAAATTCAAAAAGTGCCACGGCCCCCTCCCTGGTGGGAAATTCAAATTTTGTCAGATTTTTGCGAGTGCCACGCTCATCTGGACTTGGAAGGAAATAGTTAAAGTCTACTAATATGTACTATCGTACGCTGACGTGTACTTACATGCACAGCACAGACTTTGAACACCCCCCAGAAGGCCACAGTATGTCAATGTCTATCTAGCATGAGGCATCTCTCACGTCACACAAACAATTTCATTTACGAACTCGGTGATGCATAGCATTATGGAGACTCTCGGCTACTTCGTTAACACGGAATATTGTTCAAAGTTGAATATGAATATCTCAGACTCCGCAAGGACAGGGGACGATTACGGTTAGTAAACGTTTGCAATAGAGTTGTGGTAGTATTTGTTAGTTCACATTTATGGTTATTCTGATCCACCAGCCTCACGAGATTGTTTCTGGAAGCACCAGCCTCATCGAGTCCCTGGTGTCGTTAAAAAACATCCTGGTACCATTCTTCTACCTTTGGCGTTTACACATGGAAATCAGTTACACACGCGACTCTTCCTCGCTTTACCCTTGGCAACAGTGAAGGAGATGTACTGCGCATTGTAATGGAGACGACAACCGAATGTGGTGGAAACGAAATGCCCCAGAACACTATGCTGTGTCTTGTAGCGGACACCTCAGACAACCATGCTCGACTCTGACGTCCAGTCCACTTGGTATGTGATAGTCAATAGGAAGCAGATCACACAAGAAGGTCTACATAAAATGCGCATAGTCGAGTCCCCCAGTTGTGTGCATTGTGACTGATATGGACGAACACTACCTTAGTTGCGGAGAGGTCGTGACAGTCTGATACTTCGTCAAACATGTGATGACTTTTCTACAGTGGTTGACACCAGCACACGTCACTATTCAGACTCTTCTTCTTCTGGATAAGACGTACATCCGACGACCAATACCAACGCCATCTTGTGCACACGAGCCATGAGGTCCATGACTTATTCAGTAAGGGCCCAAAGGTACTTGATTTGTGGAACAACGAGCAGGAACGGCACTGCGCGATAGTTAGGAATCCCAAATATAGACAATATTTTTCTAACTACCTCTGGTGTGCGCTACACAACCTTCTGCACAGCTGGAATATCCATGGCGAGGGACGAACATTTTCTAATGCAGATGACTTTAGAACGAACGATAATGACCCAACAAAAGATATGAGAAGATACCCTAGGATGACCTGGCAACGTGGGACGCTAGTGACAACAACTAATGAAATGAATGTTTATTTTCTGTCAGTCGGAGGGTGGACCTCGCTTTTCCTTTCTTTCTTCATGGCATGACATGACGTCGTATACATGGACTGGATTAAAAGAAAAATTTTCTGCTTTTGGGTAACGTCTTGTTTGTTCTTCTCTTCCTGAACGCTCCTTCCCCTCCGTCTTCCCTTTTGTGCTAAGGGGAGAGCTCGAGAGATGATTCCTGCCAACTCTGCCCCCAGATCCTATCTCTACATTTTTTTAAAATCAGTAATCCGAGGGTCGTGGGATCAATTCTTTATGCGATAACTTAAGTGGTCATGGCGGCAGAATGCTAAGCGAGGGGCCCGTGTTTGATTCCCAGCTGCTCGAGAAGTGGGTGTTGTGTTGTCATCATCATCATTTCGTGCTTATCGACATGCAAGTCGCAGAACTGGAGTTCACTAAAACGACATTGACCAGGGGACTTGTCTGCCTGACGGGAGGTTCTAGTCACATTTCATTTCACTGAGAAACAAAAGCAAAAATTTACTTTTGAAATGGTACAGTCACATCCACATAAAAGTTAGAGCTTAAAAGCTATACTAAGCTGCACTGGCACATATCTTAAGAAAGTTTAAAAAGCAGATAAGTTACAAAGCTGAAATTAATTAACATGGTGTATGTGATTCTTCAGTTTCTACCGGCGTATTTGTTGCTCGAACAGTCCACGGGTATACTGCCGGTTCATAGTGTCCAACGGGCACAATATTTCGGCGATCAGACATGTCACCACCTTCAGGTGCACAGTTCATGCGCTGACGATGGCGACATGACTGATCGCCGAAATATTGAGCCCATTGGACACTATGAACCAGCAGTATACCCGTGGACTGTTCGAGCAACATGGTATATGTCTTCCCTTCGCGTTTACGGTGACTTGAAGTCTGTTGGGGACACTTTCCATCAGGCGTCCGAATGTCTGTGGAGGAATAGCAGGTCATGGAGTCTGGAGCGAAGCAGACAGTTAAACTCATCCCAGAGGTATTCCACTGGGTTCAGATAGGATCTCTGGACAGGCCAGTCCATTTCAAGAATGTAATTGTCCACAAACCATTGCCTCACAGACGCTTCTTTATGACAGTGTGTATTATCATCGTAGTTGAAACAATCATCGTCTTCGAACTGTTACTCTACTGTTCGCTGGACACAATGCTGTAAAATGAGTTCATATCCTTCGTATTTAGCGCTGTCTTAAGTGGAGTATGGTGACCAAATCCTAACCACGAAAACACCTGCGTAATGTAGCAGTACCTCCTTCGTATTTCGGTATTGCCGCTACACATGATGGCAGATAACGTTCTCCAAGCATTAGCAACCCAAACCCTTCCATAAGATTACCACAGGGTACAGCGTGATTGATCATCCAAATCACTCTTTTCGGTCATCCACTGCTCAGTGGAGGCACCATCTCAAGCAACTCTTAGCACTGACTACGGATCGGTGTGCTGATGAGGAAATTGTAGGACATTCTTTTTAACTCCCTTCGCACATTTATTGAGCTAGCTGGACTGCTGATAGCACTTTAGAACTCCCGAGTGATTCCTTCTGCTGATTTCATGCGACTTTTTACAAGCACCCTCCGCAAAGTTGTACTGTGTCTGTTCATCAGTGCATGACGTCTATCTGGTCTTGGTTTTGCTGTGGCTGATCCACTGTGTTTCCACTTCATAGTCACATCATTAGGAGGATTGGTAAGGTCCTGGTGCATTTGTAACTCTCACAACATCCACTGACTTGACCAAGTTCGAAACCATTGCGTCCTAACCGACTTATTCAGCTATTACTGCTTCTCTACTGACAACATAATATTCCCCGCCTCTTGCGACGTCTGGTAGTCAATCCCACATCACATAAGGGAGTCCGAACACTTTTGATGAGGTAGTGTACATATCATATTCTGGACGGATGATTTTAAGTACCATGTGTTAAATTTTCCTGATCTGAGATCATGATATTTCGCTTCACATTTTAACGTGAACATCTAGCAGACACATCTTACTTCAAAGAAATGTGCGCACTTAGGACAATACATTAGTAACCCATAAGGTTCTAAAGTAAAGAGGTAATTCCGGAAATCTCTGTGTCACCTTATTTTGGTGAGTCAAACTGTTTGACCCATAATACGCCTGAAGTTTTATGAAAATCATACGTTTGAAAACCTGTCCTGTTGTGAACGATTAACAATCCCGACTGGCAACGGCAAAGGTCTTTCGATATTTCCAAAGGAAATATTGCCTCCACAGCTGAAAACTGCCAACTATTATTTTAGAATGGATAGAATTTCAGAAAACATCTTCAGTGCCAATCACTTCGGTTTTACTTTCAGTACATTGCCCTGTTATTTTTTCAATATATTTAATGTCTACTACCAGTAAATGTTACGCAGAGTGCTTTATCAAACCATTTACAAGCATCTCTCGAAACGACTTTGTAGGTGAAGTTTTACACAAGAGGCTATGTCTGAAAATGGCCAGTTTCCATCTTACAAGGAAAACGTAACTGACACACATCCTCAGCTCTCTAGCGAACGATGATGAATTTCCGTATAGAGTTAACTACTCTCGATGATCTCAGAAAATGAATATTAACATTGCTATATTAAACATTTATTCCGACCGGTTTCGGTTGTCAGCCATCGTCCAGGGACTATATCAAAGAGAAAGAAATGGATGATGCATGTTACTGACGAAAAATATACAATATATAGTCGTTAAGCGCTGAACATCATAAATAAAAAATCGGAAACAGTACTTCGAAGAAAAAAACAATACGACTTTTTATTTTATATCACATGCTACAGACGAATGCCATACTACAGGGCATATTATAATGCACATCAACAGCTGTCAGTGAACTGTTGCTCCTCATTCTGCTAAGATACTGAGACTGAGCAACAGGGATACTTGTAGGACCACAAAAAACATACTGTGCAACACCAAAAAGTGTACCCATCAAAAATATTACATTCCAAGAAACAAACATGATTTGTAATCGATCATTACTTAGTTTCGGATATTAAAATTCATAACACTGTATTGCTACGAAGTTGCAGAAAGATAGGTTTCCTACTTACAGAACTGACACTGAAACGTAAATTTGCTGACTTCAATATGTATGTTTTTAGCACATTTTCCCCATTTACATTTCTGATTTCCACACAGATTTTCGCTCAGAATTAAAAGAGACTGCGGTAACTACAAATTTAAATAATATTTGCAAATATATTTGCAATTGCTATGCCATTTAAATATAATAATTTCGTAGAAAGAAAACAGCTATAGCACCCCTGCGTGATGTACCATTGCTAAGAACGAGCTCTAAATTTCAGAATGGTTTTGCAATGAATTCCTTATAGCAGTTTTATTAACTATGCAATTTGCTTCCTCCCACAATAAGTTCAAATCGACGTATTTCTCGTTATTGCTTTATTAAGAAAATTTTTTATTTTCATGCCATCCATTATTTCAGAAAACAAGGAATAGTTAGTATCATACACCTTGTATAATGTTCTAATATAATTAATATCATTTGTAATTTAACATAACAAAAAGCAGTCTAAAACAGCTCTTCGGATGCGCCTGAGCCCGCTGGCAGCTGCTTAAAAGAACCTCATTATGTCTACAAGCTCCCACTGCAGCTTTGAAAGAACGAACATATCAAACATGAATGAATGCGGAAAAATTAAATATATCGATAAGGAATACCAACACCATGACGATGTCATGAAATAGGAGAGTGAGAAAATAATAATAAATGTGGGATTGAAAAGTGCTGATGAAAGCAGTTATCAGGAAACCAAGATCAACACTGCTAGTGAACTGCCTAAGCGAGAAAACTAATACGACTGATGAACTTACAAATTGGACTTCAGATGCTACTCAGTAATGAATTATTGCAAAATGTCTCTAAGCTCCATCTAATATTACTTTTTAAAATTTGTTTAATTTACTTTCATTTCACTTTAAAACAACAGGCTGTATATTATGTTGATTTGTAAACTAAAGAATGTGTGGCATCAGTAACACTGCAGCATGAAGTGTTCGGACCCTTCTAGTTCCCTCGCATACCCTCACATTTCACTAAACAGACTTCAGTGGACTTATATGTTATGCCACGGGTAGCGTATTATAACCTTTTTTGCCTATAGCACTGTCAATGCCACTTTGTAAGTCTTTAGTTCATTGAAGCTTTGAATGATATTATCAGAATCTAGCTGTCTTTCCAAATTATTTCAAATGGTTCAAATGGCTTTGAGCACTATGGGACTTAACTTCTGAGGTCATCACTCCCCTAGAACTTAGAACTACTTAAACCTAACTAACCTAAGGACATCACACACATCCATGCCCGAGGCAGGATTCGAACCTGCGACCGTAGCGGTCGCGCAGTTACAGACTATAGCGCCTACAACCGCTCGTCCACTTCGGCCGGCTCCAAATTAGTTTAATCACAGCTGATCTGAGACAGTTTTTAACGTGAGCCAGATGATATATATATACACTCCTGGAAATTGAAATAAGAACACCGCGAATTCATTGTCCCAGGAACGGGAAACTTTATTGATACATTCCTGGGGTCAGATACATCACATGATCACACTGGCAGAACCACAGGCACATAGACACAGGCAACAGAGCATGCACAATGTCGGCACTAGTACAGTGTATATCCACCTTTCGCAGCAATGCAGGCTGCTATTCTCCCATGGAGACGATCGCAGAGATGCTGGATGTAGTCCCGTGGAACGGCTTGCCATGCCATTTCCACCTGGCGCCTCAGTTGGACCAGTGTTCGTGCTGGACGTGCAGACCGCGTGAGACGACGCTTCATCCAGTCCCAAACATGCTCAATGGGGGACAGATCCGGAGATCTTGCTGGTCAGGGTAGTTGACTTACACCTTCTAGAGCACGTTGGGTGGCACGGGATACATGCGGACGTGCATTGTCCTGTTGGAACAGCAAGTTCCCTTGCCGGTCTAGGAATGGTAGAACGATGGGTTCGATGACGGTTTGGATGTACCGTGCACTATTCAGTGTCCCCTCGACGATCACCAGAGGTGTACGGCCAGTGTAGGAGATCGCTCCCCACACCATGATGCCGCGTGTTGGCCCTGTGTGCCTCGGTCGTATGCAGTCCTGATTGTGGCGCTCACCTGCACGGCGCCAAACACGCATACGACCATCATTGGCACCAAGGCAGAAGCGACTCTCATCGCTGAAGACGACACGTCTCCATTCGTCCCTCCATTCACGCCTGTCGCGACACCACTGGAGGCGGGCTGCACGATGTTGGGGCGTGAGCGGAAGACGGCCTAACGGTGTGGGGGACCGTAGCCCAGCTTCATGGAGAGGGTTGCGAATGGTCCTCGCCGATACCCCAGGAGCAACAGTGTCCCTAATTTGCTGGGAAGTGGCGGTGCGGTCCCCTACGGCACTGCGTAGGATCCTACGGTCTTGGCATGCATCCGTGCATTGCTGCGGTCCGGTCCCAGGTCGACGGACACATGCACCTTCCGCCGACCACTGGCGACAACATCGATGTACTGTGGAGACCTCACGCCCCACGTGTTGAGCATTTCGGCGGTACGTCCACCCGGCCTCCCGCATGGCCACTATACGCCCTCGCTCAAAGTCCATCAACTGCACATACGGTTCACGTCCACGCTGTCGCGGCATGCTACCAGTGTTAAAGACTGCGATGGAGCTCCGTATGCCACGGCAAACTGGCTGACACTGACGGCGGCGGTGCACAAATGCTGCGCAGCTAGCCCCATTCGACGACCAACACCGCGGTTCCTGGTGTGTCCGCTGTGCCGTGCGTGTGATCATTGCTTGTACAGCCCTCTCGCAGTGTCCGGAGCAAGTATGGTGGGTCCGACATACCGGTGTCAATGTGTTCTTTTTTCCATTTCCAGGAGTGTATATATATATATGGAAACTTGGTGCCACATGCTCCGATTGGCCGTGGGATTGCCCTGCTGCCGTCCGTCGGTTGACGGGCAGAGCTGTGGTTGTCGGTTCACAGATGCAAACGTCTGTCGCCCCGTCTCTGCCCCAACGTGATGCGCGGCACATGGGAGCACGTGACGTCAAGCTTCCTAATTTAAAAATTGTTCGTTGTCGACCTACACAACATTAGTAATTTTGGTTCCTACTGGCATCAGACATCCAAGGTTAAAATTTCGTGCATCTTATTCAATAGATCTAAGGCCTGCAAAGTAATGCCTTCGAAGTTTAAAGTATGAATTGTATTCAAACATTTGATTTTATCAGATAATCTGTTGTAACATCATTGTGGTATTCATTGATAAATAACGTGCTTGCCTTGGCGACCTGATCGTCAGTCATTTTTAGCAGTTCCATGAAAACCCAAATGTATCAACTAATATCTTCACTGTTTCATTTAAGGTTTTCATTTTGAATTTTAGACTTTCAACACTGACATAAAAACATTTATTTTAATACATGTTCTAATTAACATCTGTCACTTGATTCCTGGTTTCATCATGAAATGATTTCTTCTACTTGTTGCCCATTTTCGTGTATTCAGGATCAATATTAATTGTGGTAGCAACAACTGTAGATTCAGAGAGAATGGTGTTCAAATTTTGGCGAATATATTTTAAGTCATTCAATAAGCTCTCAATGTTTCTTGCCCAAATCAGTGGTGGTATTTCGAACTTGCAATAACTTGCTTATGTAGTCAACTGGTAACCTAAAGTTTAGCCAAATAAATGCCATGATTAAGAACTTGAAAGATTTTACATAATCCAAAACATTTCGTACCACATAACGTGTTTCAGATGACAAATTAAACGTACTGAGAGTTTCAGCAGCACTGTCAATCTTTTCCAGGTGAGCTGCAACTGCTCTTACTACGTCAAACCGAGAGCTCCAGTGGATATGAATCTCAGAAGGCTAAATCTCTCTAACCAAGAAATAGTGCTGCCTCATGTAATGGTATTAGTATCTGTTTTTCCACTTCCACTGATATTAATATCCTGATTTTGAAGAGTACTACGATCGTATTATCTCAACCTGACTACAAAAACGACAACAGAGGAAACTAGATAATGCTTGTGGACATACGCTTCAAACTACCAGTCACTGAGCGCACATTCATTTTTCGGAAATGTAAAATGAAGTAGAGATGTAGGAAGTGCATCGAAATTAACAACCACCGCTGGACAATGTTTCTTGTGGTTAGATGGACCATTTTTTACCGCCTCTTCTATTTCGTTAAACTTTAGACTTTAAAATGTTTGAAGTTCCAGTGTGTAAAGCTCTATGGCCATTCCTCGTTTCTTCATCTGAAGAAAAAGAAATATCACCTTTGAACTTATAACTACAGCCTGGATGTTGATGGCGTTAAAAAGGTTAAAGATATGCTTAAAATACTAGAAATTACTACGTTAAATAATCTAAATCTCAAGAAAATCAAATGTAAAATGAAGAAAATATGTAATAATAAATCTTTAAACATTACATCATAGATAAATATCTTACACATAAACTTAAAACGCAAACACTACAGACCTTCAATAATACAAGATACGTTTTTAATTCACCTTAGTCGGAGTCAGTCATGATGTCGGAAATGCGTTCGGTCGAGACATGCTCCCAGTTCCTGTGGTTCATGACTGACCGAAAGCTGTTCGAGTGATGGGCAACGGATGGTCATGACTAGTGTCCACTGATCACAGGATTTTTTTCTGGTGATTCCAAGGCATTTATTAAGCTTTCTTTTTGTGCTCAACCACGCAGCCGTCTCATTGAAGTAAATAACTACTAGATTCCTGCAAGCCTCCAGTACATCACAGTCTCGTGAAAATTTTATACAACCTAGTGTAATTTGATTCCCTTGACGGATTTTTCAGCTGAAATGTGTTGTGTATATGAATCCTGGAGTATGGAAAACAATTTTCAAAATGAATTACTTTACCGTCTTCTATATAAGGGTCGGACCACAGGACCTGACAATTGTGGGTCACACACTATATTCGCTGCTGTAAGTGACATGCATACTTTAACTTGAGTCACTTTAGAGGGAAGGTGGCAAAGGTAGCAACATGTGTACATTAGTGTTACACGTATATTGCTGAAATTAAGCTGCATATGCGGATGCATAACTACTGTTGGCAGTGGCCACATAGAGAAGTATCTGTTCAAAATGTTTGGATATGTAAAAGGACACATCTAATACCAGCTGTAAAACAACTGAAGTGTGCACAAAAGTGAAATATTTGCTAACTATTTCCATCAGAGTTATAATTGCACTGCCACTCATTTACCTGCTATCAAAGGCTTGCCAGTGCAATGACAAAATTTTGAAAGACGTGTAGATGACAATGTACTTCTCAGTGGCATAATGAGGTATGGTTATGAAAGGGATAAAGAGAACTGGCGAGAGGGATTCTTTCCCTCGAAAATTTCCTTCTTCCATTACTACTCTGTGTTACCGCAGTTGACGTGTCACTGATGTCATTTGTATTAAGACTGCGGTACTCGCAAGGTGCCTAGTTGCCTCCACTGCCCCGAGTGGAATGCACGAGTTCTGAATAATGTTCACCACACTGCAGTGTTTTATAGTTGTTGTCCCCTGCGCAGAAAGCAGCCTATAGCTCGTGAATCCGATATCTTGAGGCTGTGATAAACGTCCAATTCACATTTTACAGGTAAAACAAACACACCACCTATACAAATATATGTAAACGAGAGATCATTACACTTACACCTTTTACCCGAACATATGCAAGCAGCCACAACAGCAACTCATATTGATTATTCTTTTGTCCATGGTTTGACCTTGCATTGTGAACCTCCAGACTTCCCGAATTGGTGTCGAGTTCAACAATTCAGTCCATTCTCCTATCTCCAACCGCAGCATGCAGCTCCTGTACAATTCCATGTAACAATACAAAGTGGCTTAAATTTGTTTCCTACGTTTAATCAAATTATAAATAAATATATTTTCATACACTATTACAACATAAATACATAGTGCTTTGTTTTGATTTTGGCTGTTTATAAAAAAATGCCACTGTTTACATACTACAACGAGAGTTCTGTATTGCAGTGCCTGTGTTATTGTGATTACGATTTAAAGTTCCTTTGGAGATGCATTCATGCACGTCCAAAGGAACGGGCACTGCAGCGACTACAGCCGTTATAGAATACATCAAATGTACTCACAATTGCGAATAAGGACAACCATCAGATGTAGAATGGGATGACAACAATGAAAATTTCTGCCGGCCCGTGACTCGAACACATGAGTGGTCGCGGTAAGTCACTTGCCCAGCGTCCGACTTTTAAGTACAACGTCTGAGGGTTTGGTTGGGTTGTTTGGGGGAAGAGACAAGCAGCGAGGTCAGCGGTCTTATCGGATTAGGGAAGGACGGGGAAGGAAGTTGGCCGTGCCCTTTCAAAGGAACCATCCCGGCATTTGCCTGGAGCGATTTAGGGAAATCACGGAAAACCTAAAGCAGGATGGCCGGACGCGGGATCGAACCGTCGTCCCCCCGAATGCGAGTCCAGTTTGCTATCCACTGCGCCACCTCGCTCTGTCCAACGTCTGACCTGTATGGGAATATACACATTGTATGTACGAGTACAGGTCGTAGACGCATGGCTGACGACATACGGGAGTTTGGGGTCTGATATGGTTCAAATGGCTCTGAGCACTATGGGACTTAACATCTGAGGTCATCAGTCCCCTACACTTAGAACTACTTAAACCTAACTAACCTAAGGACATCATACACATCCATGCCCGAGGCAGGATTAGAACCTGCGACCGTAGCGGTCACGCGGTTCCAGACTGAAGCGCCTAGAACCGCACGGCCACACCGCTGGCGCTTTGGGTCTGCCCAAGAGTCTTCCACGGCTAGCCAAATGGGTCACCGGCACGGTAGCTCAGCGTGTTCGGTCAGAAGGTTAGCTGCCCTCTGTGATAATAAAAAAAATTTGTTAGTGGATCAACGATGAACTTGAAGAATCATCTTAGGACGCCCGTCTCGCACAAATAGAACGAACAATATGAAAAAATCGATAAAAAACAAAGGTAACGAACAATAACGAAAAAATGAGATTTTTTTAAAAAAAATTGTTGATGAGACTGCTCGCGATAATCCGGATCTCCGGGTTCGAGTGCAGGTCCGGAACAAATTTTCATTGTCGTCATCCCCTTTTACAGCTCATGGTTCCCCTTATTGGAAATTGTGAATGAATTTAATGCACTATGTGAGTGGTTTATCATTGTTTTTGTTTTTATCACAGCTATATCCACTGTTTAAGTAGAGCTGTGGCATTGCCATTCGCATTCTTAAGAGCTTGGTGCTTGCTCACACCATTTTACTACTGACCCGCTTCGGTAATGACTTACACTACCTGGTGTCTTCTGCTATGCTCTGTAAGTCTTACATACGGCGGCTTACAATTACGAGTCACAGACCACACTGAGAGAAACTTTTAGAATCCTGATTCAAGCGTAACACACACTCATTTACCAGATCGTTGGTCTATTCCACAGTATGAGGTATCATTCCTTCTATATTTGAGTGTCATTTTGCTACATAACCGTACTAGTGGAAATGAATTCATTTGATGACTGTGTATTTTCTACTGACTTTCGTATATGAGCATTATGTCACTCTCTAATATGTAGGGATAATTATCTTATTGTTATTCTTAGCGAGACCTTTATTCCACATCTCTCTGATATTTAAAACCTGTGTGTGCCATTACTCTCTAGACTTCATACTAGGTGGCCTTCAATTTTATAAGATTTCCATTTTAGTGTTGTGTCTTCTGTCGGCAATATGCCTGTCCTCTTGCACTTCATGAAATAGCTCGCGGAAATCACTTCGCCCATGAATACTACTTACTGGCCGACTAACGCGTTACTTTTTGCCTTTCCTCCTTCACCCTTCATAGATGATTGACCGATTAACCATACTTTTCGCTTCTGTCTCTACGTAAATAGTTGGCTAACTTTCCTGTCGCTTAGTCTATAACTCTCCATTTACCATAAATCTCTGCTAGGACTGTTCCCAGCCAATCAGTGTATCATAATTCATTACAGCGGAAAACACCAAAAGTTCACAGTAAAGAGTAACAATATGTCTCTTTTGAATGAATCTGTACATCATCTCAAGACAGCATTTAGTTATTTCCATTATTGTTGACACCAAAATTTCTTCTATTGTACATTGTCATATTCACTTACCTGGCAGTCTTCTTCTGCAGCCTTTAGCTTATTTTTATGGGTCATATCATCTGTTTTATATATAACGGGCCTCGTCTTTCTTTTCTATTCACAAAATATTTTCAGACAAAAGTTTTTATCGATGTTGTAAATATTTAAAAACTGTTCGGCTCTATGCTTTATAATATGTTTTTTGCTATGTGCATCAATATAGTAATAGTCTTCTGTTATAACTATACACTGTTTTCTTTTGCTGGTTTATCTGTAATCCTATACTTCGTACATTCTGGTCTGTTCACATACACAACGTCAAATATCTGTTTTTTTTTCATGCTATGCAGATATTTATTCTGCCGGGTTACGCTGTTCCTGTCATACCTTGTTTCTCTGTTGTCAAATTCAATGTGAGGAATTTTTCTCATCTTAACATTGAAATGAAGAATATTAGATAAGACGAATTCGCAGGTAAGTCAACTGAAAATAACATTCAGTGTGGATCAACCAACTTACTGAACAGGTAATCGTAAGGGGAAAATGGATGTGACAGCTAATATTATTACATAAGAGCTCAGATTTATAGGCAGTATTTCCATTGAAGCTATATTTAGTCCCATATTCGTGTCTTGCTTCCGTAATGCGTTTCTAAGCGAGCGAAGTAATCTATCAAAGCTTTGGAAATAAACTCTGAAGTGGGTGAAAAATTTCGATTCATCTTCTTGTAACTTGTCAAACAAAACGTAAGAGAACTACTCACTACTGGATGCAACCAGTACATTCGGCTTATTTTTTTTCTTTTTCAAAGCATTTAGCCGTACGTAGACTCCTCGCAGCTACGAATTGACTCGTGATTCTAGAATATTTTCCTCTGTACTGGGATGAGCAGTGTATTTTTACTTTCGTGTCTTTAATTTACATTACTATTATTATTTAGTTGCAAGGTAAATTATCATGTCGGCTTTACTTGTTTTTATTTAAACTTCGTGAATAATTATAGTTATTGAATATTTCGTGAAGTGTTAGTGTATAAACGAAAAATGACACAATATACAGCTAAGTCCGCCCCTGGATCTGCGAATGCCTATCTCTGCTTTTAAAATGAAAAATCTCTTAATGCAGTTTTAACATCAAGTGGGATTCTAATTGTAAACACCATGCAAAAGAGAAACACCGGGTACAATTTCCCATAGCGACTGGCCATGGCCTCTAGTGTGGCACGTCCTAGTCCAGCTACGGGCTGGAAAGAGGTATGAATCTCCTTCCAGAATTTAAAAACAATTTAGATATGTTAGATACTTTTGGTACGTAGCATTGTGTGTTCTAAAATGCACAAAACGTAAACACATTTTTCACTGTAAACTTTTCGAAAGACGCGCGATGTTTTACTTATTTTCAGAGTAGTAAGAAAACTATAAGGAATTACGAAAAGAGAGCCAGTCTGTTATCAGGCTACGATATACGACTATAAGATGTGACAGAACCAATTTTTTGTATCTAATAATTCCCTCGGAATCGAAGACAAGGGCCGCATAGCGCGGAACACACGCGAATTCCAAAAAAAGTGATTTTAATTTTTTAGCGAAAAGTAAGAGTTATAATGAGAAATTAAATGCATAGAGGGATGCAGAGCTCCTTCTTCCACGTAAAACAGGTTTTTTTAGAGTCACAACAGAAGAGTCGACGTTTGATTCTCCGCATTTCGTTCCCGCAGCTAGCCACATGGCTACACACGCCGCTCATGTGGCCCGCCTAAACATACACGTGCAGCCTACATGGTGGCAAGGGCACCGATACACAGCGGGCAAGGGAGCACCGCCCCCCTCCCTCCCCAATCCCCAACTCTCAGCAAAAGAAAAAATATAGTGTAGTCAGGTGTAATTTTTTTTCAAGAAAATGCTTTGTAAGTCGGTATTACGCAGGTTTTTAACAGTGTATGAAATGTATCCTTTTTATGGTTAATTATAACGCGGCATTCGTCTTCCAAGGCATTAAAAATTCTTCATACTCCTTGACCTAGCACCCTCCCCCACCCCCCTTCTACAAACCACCGTATGAGCGCCCTTGGAGGTGTAACTATGATACTGCTGACTTGGCAACACTCAGCGCGATTAGATCAATTATGAATTATGAACCGATGACTGACGAGTGTTGTCATCTTGGGACAAGTTCTAAAACCCGATATGAGACAAAATTTATTTTACGGTAGCAGTCTGATATTTGCCCTGCAGGACCCGAACCCTTGAGAGACTTGGGCCCCCACGAGGCTTGGACCCCGGGGATTTTGCCCTCCCATTTCGTCGGGGCTGTATGTCACAGATCGAGAAATATCGGTTCGTCTCGATCTTTCGATAGACACGTGATCTAGCGACTTCTGCTGGTGACTATAGATTGATATAAGATGACATAGACAAAATTTCTAGTTGTTGTGATGAATAGCAGCTGGCTCTTGATGCAGAAAAGTGTAGGTTAATGCAGATGATCAGGAAAAACGAACCCGTAATGTTCAGGCACAGCATTAGTAGTGTCCTGCTTGACACAGTCATGTCGTTTAAATATCTGGGCATAACGTTGCGAAGCGATGTGGAATGGAACGAACATCTGAGGACTGTGTTAGGGAAGGTGAATAGTCGACTTCGGTTTATTGGGAGAATTTTAGGAAAGTGTGTTCATCTGTAACGGAGACCGCATACAGGACGCTAGTGCCACCTATTCTAGAGTACTGCTCGAGTGTTTGGGATACGTACTAGGTCGTACTGAAAGAATACATCGAAGCAATTCAGAGGAGAGCTGCTAGATTTGTTACCGGTAGCTTCGATCAGCAAGAAAATGTTACGGATATACTTCGGGAGCTTAAGTGGGGACCTATGGAGGGAAAAAAACATTCATTTCGAATAACACTGCTGAGGAAGTTTAGAGAACCGGCATTTGAAGCTGACTGCAGAACGATCCTATTGCCGCCAACACACATTTCGCATAGTGCCCACGAAGATAAGATCAGAAAACTTAGGGCTTATACGGAGGCATATAGATATTCATTTTTCCCCACGCGCTATCTGCGAGTGGAACAGGAAAGGAAACGACTAGTTGTGGCACAGAGGACCCTCCGCCACGCACCGTACTATGGCTTGCGGAGTATTTCTGTAGATGTAGTTGCAGAGATCCTGTAAACCAACACAGCATGAATGAGCCTGCGAATGAACTTCGAGTCATCATCACTGAAGATCAACACCAGAACTTAACTTCATCACAGCACTCATTTTCTAGCTTGTCCATTCATGAGCTAAAATAGCTGCTGAACAGCACAAAAAAATTCCATGAAGTATCATGTTTGGCAAATTGAGGTGTTAGACCACTGAACACGCGCCTTAGGAGTCAAATGTCACTTGACTGTTCGAGCACGCTCGATACTGTGTCAAACGCTGGGACGCACAGGGAAATGAAGCCCATTCAAATGTCGAGTCCTAGTTTCAGTTTATGCCGAACAAAGACAGAAAATCATTTTACTTTAAATGGTATAATGCCGAAATCGAAACAACATATAATAAAATATACACTGAGCAACAAATTTAAAGGTTACAATGAAATAAACATCCTTAGCTGCTGACGCGTTGACATACGTCAACGGGGACAACAAATGAAAATGTGTGGCCCGACCGGGACTCGAACCCGAGATCTCCTGCTTACATGGCAGACGCTCTATCCATCTTTTTTTCCGATATGGTTCGTTGCGTTTGGTCTGGGCAGACATCTGTTGAAGTTGGTCGTTGATTCCTTGACTCAGGTTTTTTTTTTTTTTTTTTTTTTTTTTTTTTTTTTTTTTTTACAGAGAGCACGCAGCCCTCTGACCGAACGGCATCTGAGCCACCGAGGACACAGAGGATAGCGCGACTGCAGGGATTTATCTCTGGCACGCCTCCTGCAAAATCCACATTCTCAACGTATTGTCCCGCACTACATTCGTAGTGCCCCTGCCCATTATACTCATTACTCGCGGCGCGTTGCCGATTCCCGTAAGAGTTCGGGCACTATTTGTGCATTCGCACAGAAGAAGAAGATGGTCAGGTGGCTGGTGAGCCTTAACTGTATATATACTAAGATGGTATCTGTCCTTACGGACATGTCCGAAAGGACAGATACCATCTTAGTATATATATATATATATATATATATATATATATATATATATATATATATATATATATAATTTAAAGGTTCACTTTTTCGAAACCCCGTAATTGTCTCCCACTCCGACGCATAAGTTTCAAATTTGGCTCAGAGTTGCTCACAAAACTTCCTTTGTAATGGTGCAAAAGAGTGGCGCCCTTGAGACGTCAGACGTCACCCACAGTCTCGAAGACGCTTCAAACAGCGAGGTGCGGAAAAAGGCCACACGTTAGAAATTCATGTGAGCTCTAAGGTGGGTTAATGATGTATCATTGACACCACCGAGCGAGGTGGCCCAGTGGTTACCACAATGGACTCGCATTCGGGAGGACGACGGTTCAATCCCGCGTCCGGTCATCCTGATTTAGATTTTCTGTGATTTCCCTAAAATCGCTCCAGGCAAATGCCGTGGTGGTTCCTTTGAAAGGGCACGGCCGACTTCCTTCCCTAATCCGATGTGACCGATGACCTCTCTGTCTGGTCTCCTCACAACAAATGGTTCAAATGGCTCTGAGCACTATGGGACTCAACTGCTGTGGTCATTAGTCCCCTAGAACTTAAACCTAACTAACCTAAGGCCATCACACACATCCATGCCCGAGGCAGGATTCGAACCAGCGACCGCAGCAGTCTCACGGTTCCGGACTGCGTGCCTAGAACCGCGAGATGATCGCGTTCGGCCTCCTCACAACAACCCAACCCCAACCCACTGACACCAGATATCGCCAAAGTTCTGCCCAACGTCACCGTCGACGTGTTACACGCCGGGCAAGTCGTCGCAATGGTAGACAATTACGAGGTTTAGAAAAAGTGATCCTTCAATGTTGTTACTCATTGTAGAAAGCCATAACCTGAAATGACATCGTTCAGCCAAGGAGATTATCTCTCTGTAGTTTTTGGGAAGTGCTTGGTACAGTGTGGACACTTTACCGTGGCAGGCAGCCGCGAACGTAAGCAAACGAAAACACAGATCGCCAGAGTGGAGAGGAGTGGTGCAGGGGAGGTAGCCGCGCCTCCCCTCGCACGGCTTACAACCTACACCCTCGTGATTTGTGCTTCTGCGAAAGCAGAGCTGGCGGACGATCCTAGGGAAAGCCGACCCCTTCTGCTGTCGTAGGGGTCGTTCTAGAACCTTGCAATGGACCAGGATTAGTCTCTTCACTTACCTCAGAATTAGAAACGAAAACGAGGAGCAACACTCAACGTAAAGAGGGATGCAGAAATCATACGTTAACGGCTACGGCAAAAATACGTGTTGAGGTTGCCAGTGTCCGAAAACAGTTTAGGCCCGACCTCTGTCGGTATCTTACACAAGCAGAGTTCAACACCACCCCTGCCATGTTATAGTTCAGCACTATAGGTATCGCGAGCAGTATGCCTCCTGCATATTTGCTCTGTAACAGAAGAGTGTGGAGCGCTAGGGCAGGGATTTATTCGGTGGGATGTCAGACGACGGCTACAATCACTGCCGCGCGCTCCTAAACGACACCAATTACGCGAACAGCGATTCTTTTTAAAGACGGGAGGGTGAGCAGGCGCCCCGCCTTGTTACTCTATCCTCCTCCGGCCGCTCTTGTTCTAAGTCAATGATCTGAAATATGAAACTCGCAATAAAAACGCTGCTACGCAGTTTGAGATAAAAATAACGACAAATTTTAATTTTCATTTTTATTGTCGCAATTTTTTCCTTCCTTCAAAGATTTCGCTTCAAATTAAAGATATGACACCCTAACTTAAGAGAGGAATAAAATGTGCATAATTGAGGCAAGTAAAGTCCGCGCTCGCCAGTAAAACGGCGCGCATGTAAGTGCTCATTCTTTTTATTAGCGTCGTTGCAGGAGAAGCTGATCCCTCTGCGAAGGGTGCCGGCGGATAAGCAAACACCGCCTCGTTTTCCAACGCATTGCGTTCGCCATAACTGCTGTTCCCTGACGTGGAATCGCTGCTGTGTGACGTTCGAAGGGCGCATAAAAACTTCGTTTCTAAAAGTACTAATAGATACAGTGGCCACACCTATCAGGAAACTCCGTCATACGCGTCACTCTAAGGCATCCCTCTATCAACAGATGGGGTTTCACTAGGCATGGCCTACACCTAAACAGGACTGGGAAGGGAAGATTGGTACAGCTGATTCATGAAAGTATAGGGGGTGGATCTCGGGCCACACATGGTCAAATACCTGTTGTCATAGGTAGGAAAAGTAGGTCTTTTTTAGGATAAATCCAGACAACAGGTTCCCCTGCCTAAAGAGTATCTCTAGCAGTTCAAAAAATACTGAAACAATCACTCACAAGACAGATTATAACACTTCAAAAATCACACATACCAGATGTCACAAAGAAAAACAAACTATCGGAAAGAGTAACATGGGGCATTTCACAGACTTAACAATCCTCCATCAAAACATGCAATCAATAAAAAATAAAATACAAGCATTAGAAGTTGAGCTCCAATCTTTGAACTGCACAGTACTTTGTATTACTGAGCACTGGTGTAGAGACACAGAAATCCAACATGTAGTATTATCATTGTATGAAAGGGCAAACTCTTACTGCAGAACTACTTCAAGGGGTGGAGGATCATGCATTTATATCAGAAAAGGAACACAGTTCTAATCTAGACATGACCTCAGTACAGTAAGTGAAGACAAACACATTGAAATATCAGCTATTGAATTATCAGGGCTCGATATCACCAAGAAATTAATCATTTTGTGTGTGTGTATAGATCTCCCAGTGGTAGTGTGGACACTTTTTTCAATAAATTAACAGAAGTTCTAGATAAAGTCTCAAGTACAAAGGTCAACATAATTCTGTGTGGGGACATAAACATCAACACTAATATCATAAATGAATCCAGCAGCACCTTCATAAATATCCTTCAAAGTTTTGGCATGTCCCTATTGGTCAATAGTGCAACAAGGGTTACTACAATGACTGCATCAGTAATTGACCATGTGGCCACAAATATAGACAGGGAAAAATGTGATGTAGCTGTAAAAGATCTCGGACTATCAGACCATCTCTGTCAAATAACAACAGTAAAATCAGGCATCGAATCATTCCCTAAACTACAAGCCTATAAACGACATCTATCAGAAATCAAAATAAAAGATTTTTCAAAAGAACTAGAAAAACAAAGCTGGGATGAAGTGTATAAGGAAACCAATGTGAATATGAAATTCTCCAAATTCTCCACATTGTTTAAATTGAACTTTGAAACAGCATTTCCAAAAGTATGCATGACTGTATCAACATCTCACAAAAACAGATGGATAACAGCAGGTATTAAGAAGTCCTCCCAAACACTTAAACACCTCAGTTCCATGAAAAAGATTCACAATGATCCAGAATTCTTAAATTTCTATCATAGATACAAAAAGATTTATAGGAAGGTGCTGATTGCTGCAAAAAAGTCATTTAATGACAAAATAATATATAATGCAGAGAATAAAAGCAAAGCAGTCTGGGATGTTATAAAAAAGGAAACGGGGAGAGGCAAACAAACGCAGAATAACATACTGCTAAGGGAGGGGGATAAGGTAATAAATGATCCACAACACTTAGCAAACTATGTAAACGAGCACTTTTCAAGTATTGCAGAGAAGTTACAGCAAAAATTCCCCAAAACAAATATAACACCTGCAAAAATTGTTGCACTAGATACAATGATGTTACTTCCAACCACAGAGAATGAAGTCAATAAAACTGTTCAAAAGCTAAAAAATAAAAAGTCAGAAGGCTTAGATGATGTACCAATGTGTGTACTGAAACAATGCATAGGGATTATACAAGGCCCATTAACAAATATAATAAATGAATCCTTCACATCAGGGACATTTCCAGAGCAGCTAAAACAGTCAAGAGTTGTACCTTTGCTTAAGAAAGGTAATGCAGAAGACATAGAAAATTACCGACCCATTTCCCTGCTGTCAGCATTCTCAAAAATAATAGAAGCAATTATGAAAGACAGATTAATGAATTATCTGAATAAATACAATCTTTTAAGCAAATCACAGTTTGGTTTTCGAAGTGGCAAAAATACGGAGTCAGCCATAGTAGAATTCACAAAAGTTGTACTTAATGCTCTTGATAAAGATGAGTGTGTCACAGGCATATTTTTGGATCTTTCTAAGGCTTTTGATACAGTCGACCACAAGATTCTATTAAATAAATTAGAAGCATTAGGAATAAGAGGGGTAGCTAATGACTGGTTTCGATCATACCTAACAGATAGGGTACAAAGAGTAGAGATAACACATACTTCAAATAGATCTAAACATTTAGTAAAATACTTATCAGAACCAAAACATATTAATATAGGGGTTCCACAAGGTAGCATATTAGGACCAATACTATTCCTGATATACATCAATGACTTTCCCAGTAGTGTTACTCATGGTGAGAAAATTCTCTTCGCTGATGACAGCAATATTATAGTCACTGAGAGAACAAGAGAACTCCTTACCAAGAAAGCAAATGAAACTCTCAAGGAAGTTTACGATTGGTCAATAAGCAACAAATTGACATTAAACATAAAGAAAACTAATGCCATGAACATCAGTTTGAAGAGGAAAAATGACAATGTTAAATTAAATGTAGATGGCACCTCTATAGACTGTGTAACAAATGCAAAATTTCTAGGAATGAATATTGACTCTCAGCTGAAGTGGTGTGAACACACAAAGGTACTTGCAAACAGAATGTCATCAGCATGTTATGCCCTTAGAATTCTATCATCTGTGTGTAACATGCAGTGTCTTTTAGTTACATATTATTCATATGTACACTCAATTCTTAGCTATGGCATTCTTTTTTGGGGAACAAATCCACAAAATATGAACACAATTTTCAAACTCCAGAAAAGAGCCATAAGAATAATAACCAGAAATAGTAGTCGAGCTCATTGTAAAGATCTGTTCAAAACACTGGGAATTTTAACTGCTCCATGTGAACACATTTACCAGTCAGTTGTACACATCAAAAGTAACATTGGCAATTACTGCACAAACAGCTCTGTCCATGACCATGCAACAAGAGATAGACTCAACTTACATTTACCAAGAAAAAATAAACATAAAACTCAAAACAGCATTTTCTACCAAGGAATAAAACTGTACAATAAATTACCAAAAGAGATTAAAGAAATTTCAAAAATACACTTATTTAAGAAGGCAGCTAAAAGGTACCTGTTATGCAATACATTTTATACATTGAAGGATTACTTAGATAAAGCAGAGTAGGGGTTTGATAAAAAAATGTTATACAAACAAATAATAATAATAATGATGATTATAAAACATCCAATATTCCACATAACACCTTCACTTTATTATTTTTCTTCTTTTTTTCCTTTCTAGAGACACTCTCCCCTCAAGCTATGCATAGCACAATACTAACACCTCTTCCTCTTTCTGAGCTCAACGTCTCACTCATTATGAAGGGATGCTGACTCAGTTTTTCAGGATAGCAAATGGGAACTTGCAGTACAGAAAATGGCCCAAGGATCACCTGTGTGTGTGTGTGTGTGTGTGTGTGTGTGTGTGTGTGTATGTAGTGAGTGAAGTGTTATGAAACAATGTGTGTATAGTGTGTGCAGAGACTGATAGTGAAATATGAGTGAATAGTGTGGCATTACATTATTTAATGAGTTATTTGTAAATAAATTATTGTATACCAGGAGTAAAATCTAATGATTGTCTCTAACTAGAAGTCTGTAAATATATGTGTATACGAATTAGCTTATTGTAAATTGATCTAAGCTTGTAAATACTTTGACATGTCCTATATCCTTGTAAAAAGAGATCTATGGATGAATAAAACTACTACTACTACTACTACTACACATACGTTATCCGAATGGACAACTATCGCTTCACGAAAGTCTCTCGATAAAGAAATAAAATAATTACATCGATCTGTCTTTAACTGAAGGTATTTTAGATCCGACTGTGCAATTACAAAAAACTGAGTATTTTTGTCACCAAACGAAATTCGCTTTATTGACATAAAACATCAACAGGGTTCTGTAATGAAGTGTAATTACAGTTTAGCTTTCTTTCTAGATCTAAAGACAGTTCCTTACAAAAGATATTGGGGCTCGATTTTACTTACGGTATTTTATATCCAATTCTCGCGATCAGCAAATGTCGTTTGTTGGCACATTTTTAAGGAATTTATTCGCTTGGCACTCCTGTTGCCTGTCTAATCTAACGTCTGTTTGCAACATTACACATTTCTTGAAGTGAATTACGACAGAATATAGTACCACTATTGTTGGTTTGAACACGTCTCTCTAAATGTGTCTTTGCGTATTTTTGTATGACTGGTGTTTACAACATAAACGCTTATATCATATGTTATTAAACGCTAAACTTTAGATTTTCACTTGATTTAAAAATGTTTTCTTCATCCTTGGTTTCTCCTTGTCTATTATGTTGTTTAATTACATTCATTTCTATCAACTTAATATTTAACTTAATGTTCATCAACTTGCTATTTAACTTGCTATTTGTACTAACTTAATTTCACTGAAATGAATATGTAGTGATGGTGTTTGGTGGCCAGGGGGGAAATAGTGCCAACGAGGAAGTTAATCAAAAATGTGATGTAAGGTAAAACTCGGACATAGTTTACTGTAAATAAATTTACCCTTCAATATCTTTTGTCAAAGGACCACTGATGATGTTTAACATGAATAAAGCGAAACGCGTTTGGTGACAAAAATACTCATTTTCTTGTATTTGTACAGACTGATTTTAAGTACCTTCAATAATTGTAAAACAACTACGGGCAGTATGGCCACACGACAGTTCATCGGTTTACTTCGGCTGCATCTGCTTTCAGACGTTTTATTGTGACGACCATCTTCAGTGGTTTACGTTTTTTCCGTTAGAGTAAATGAAAGAAACATATCACTTCACAGATAATATATGGTAAAGAATGGCAGTATTGGCCAATACATTTACTTTTATTTTTACTTTCAGGGATGATTGGTAATACACCCATGAAGTTATACCACGGTTTGTTTGTAGCGTTTACATTTGCATCTCAAAAATTATACATATAAACAGAACCATAACAGATTTATAAATATATGCTTGAATAGCTAAAACCATGTGGTGGAGAGGACGCTAATCCGGATACTTGTCTATCCCTGATAATACGCTACCATTGCGCAGTGCTAGAAACCACCAGGTAAACAGGTCTGAGACACGCTTCGCTGTACAGTTTTAGCTCGACACCTTTTAACCGTGACTCTGTATGCTTAGAAAGGTGTATAGAATTTTGATCTCGAGACAAGTAGATCGACAGACGTCTTTAGGTTGCCAGAGTGTATAAATCTGAGTACTGCCATACCCTGCCCTTCTTTACTGCATATGGATAAATAAATAGTAGTGTAGCAAACATTTATTTGATGTAATCGTATCACCATGTGTACCGTTCTTGCTTGTTTCAAACTATCTAAAAATGTAAAAGAAACAGTCCTAGCCTCTGAATATGAAGACTGTGTACGAAATCAGTTTCCCTACGTAAAATCATCAGTGGGTCATTGGTCACTGATCTTTGCTACATCAACTGTAACCTTACAACCTGAACAAATACAACGGAACCCTAACTACCGTACATAAGTAAAAATATTTCTGAGTCTGGAATATACATATAGCATATACCTATCAGGAATATTTCTCTGTTATACGTAATTATTTTCGAAGTATTTAGATCTCTAGGGGCTCAGCTTTAGGCATTATACAAGGAAGTTTCCATTTGAGGGCGTTGCTGCGGTCTGTATACAATGTTGCGCGACTCCGCTGCGGTTATATAGGCACCGACATGTCGGCGAGGGGTTAGTATGGTTTCGTGTCTTTCGGAAGTACGTGCCGTAAATGCGGAATGTGAACTGTGGCGACGTTATCACCAAACACGTCCATGTTGGACCAACCTGCTGTTATTCTTTACTTGGCTGCTGAAGAACGAACACTAGTAGACACTTCTGAGCGAATGAATAAAATGTATAGGGTGCAATTAAAGCGGGACTTCCGGGAAAACTGTGACAACGGATGCTGCATATTCATGACAACGCAGGTCCCATACCGTAAATTCCGTAATACAGAAGGTACGCCAATGCTCAAGGCGATTTTGCCTGATGGCATATATGTTCTGGACTGTACGGCCTTCGAACGGACATTTTTTTAAAGCCCTTGCATTAAATCTGGGATCAAACAAGTTTCTTTATACTATCTAATAACTATAGATTACCCACTTAAAAGTGGATCTGTAATCTATATGTTAGTCACAACAAAGTGAAAAAAAACGTAAAAAAGGAAAGCCTCGACCATGACAGTCTATAAATATTCATTTATGAAACCGAGAGCGGATTCAGTACGTGGTTAACACTATCCTATGTTGTTTGGTGTGAAGTCCTAAATGTCCTGTCGGTTTTGGTAAGAAGTACATCACATACACGAAAAAACACATGAAGTCAAGCAGCGTGGTTTATGTACATAGTAAAGACTAATAAGAGTTAAAAGAAACAATGAAACACTAAAATTATCATGTATGACCACAAATCCGGTTCACATTAATTAATCATTGCATACACAAACATACACCGAAGAGCCAAATAAACTGGTACACCTGCTTAATATCGTGTAGGGACCCCGTGTGCACCCAGGAGTGTTGCAACACAATGCGGCATGGACTTAACTAATGTCTGAAATAGTACTGGAGGGAAGTTACACCAAGAACCTTTCAGGGCTGACCGTAAATCCGTAAGAGTACGAGGGTGTGGAATCTCTTTTGAACAGCAAGTTGCAAGGCATCCCAGATATGCTCAATAGTGTTCATGTCTGTGTATTTTTGTGGACTTCGGAAGTCATTAAACTCAGACGAGTACTCCATGAGCCACTCCGTAGCAATTCTGGATGTGTGGGGTGTCGCATTGTCCTGCTGGAATTGCCCAAGTCGTCGGAATGGACAATGGACATGAATGGATACAGGTGATCAGACAAGACGCTTATGTACGTGTCACCGGTCAAAGTCGTATCTAGACGTATCAGGGGTCCCATATCACTCCAATTGTACACGGCCCACACCACTACAGAGTCTCTACCAGCTTGAAAAGTCCCCTGCTCACATGCAGGGTCCATGGATTCATGAGGTTGTCTCCATACCCTTACACGTCCATCCGCTCGATCCAATTTGAAACGAGAATCGTCCGACCAGGCATCATGTTTCCAACCATCGACTGTCCATTGTTGGTGTCGTTTTGTCATCAAGCGTACACGAGAGGGCCTTCGGCTCCGAAAGCCCATATGGATGATATTTCGTTGAATGGTTCGCACGCTGACACTTGTTGATGGCCTTGCATGGCAATCTGCAGCAATTTGCGAAAGGGTTGCACTTCTGTCACGTTGAACGATTCTCTTCAGTCGCAGTTGGTCCCGTTCTTGCGGGATCTTTTTCCAGCCATAGCGATGTCGGGGATGTGATGTTTTACCGGATTCCCGATATTCACGGTAGACTGGTTAAATGGTCGTACGGGAAAATCCCAATTTCATCGCTACCTCGGTGATTCTGTGTCCCATTACTCGTGCGCCGACTATAACATCACGTTCGGACTCACTTAAATCTTGATAACCTGCCACTGTAGCTAACAACTGCGCCAGACACTTGTTGTCTTTTATAGACGTTGCTCACCACAGCACCGTATTCTGCCTGTTTGCATATCGCTGTATTTGAATACGCATTGCTTCATCGCATGGGTAGCAACGTCCATTGATAAATAGCACTCAGATAAAAAAAAAGGATAAAGGCCACAAAGAAATTATCCGTAAGAGACGGAGTTGGTAAATGTCAAGTACGTGAACAGCACTTTCAATAAAACTGGATGATTTATTCAATAAAAACTGCTTTAAAATTGAGTAAGTGACTAACACGCTGGTCCATCTCTGGCACTTGTGTAAGCAGTCATTCGACTTGGCATTGACAGATAAGGTTGTTGGATGTCCTCCTGAGTCATATCGTGCCAAATTCCGTCCAATAGGTGCGCTAAATCGTCAGAATTCTGAGATGGTAAGAGCGCCGTGTCCATAATTCTCCTAACGTTCTCAATTGGGGAGAGAACCACCGACCCTGCTGGTTAAAATGGAGTGTGCAAGCACGAAGACAAGCAGTAGAAAGAAACTCTCACCGTGTGCATAGGGCATTATCTTGCTGAAATGTATGCCCAAGATGGCTTGCGAGCACTCATCACTGAAGACAGATCTACTTCAGTCAATGGGATTCCAGGCCAAAGGGGTGTCTGGAGACGTCACGGACTGTCGCCATTCGGCCCGCCAAACATGAGTGATGGTCTGGGGTGCTATTTCATTTCAATGCCAGACCCCTTTGGTTGTCATCCGCGGCGTCCTTACAGCACAGCAGTACGTCGACGATATTCTACGACCCATTTTGTTGTCCTTCATGGTGAGCCATCCTGCGCTTACATTTCAGCTAAACAATGCCTGCCCGCAAACGGCGAGAGTTTCTGCCGCTTGTCTTTGGCTTGCCAAACCCCACACTGGCCTCCAGGGTCACCGGATCTCTCCCCAGCAAAGAACGTTTGAAGCATTATCGGCAGGATCCTCCTACCATCTCGAGATTTTGACCATCTAGCACGCCAGTTGGACATAATTTGGAACGATGTCCCAGACGAGGACATCCAACAATTCTATCAATCAGTACCAAGCCGGATCACTGCTTCTATAAGACCCATAGCTAGAGCAACGCTTTATTAACTTGCTCAGATTGCGGAGTTCTTTCTCTTGAATAAATCACTCAAATTTTCTGAAATTGTAATAATTTATGTATTTGTGCATGTAATCACATCTAACAGTTTCCGTGCCATTCGAATAATTCTTTCGTGGTTCGTCAATTTTTTTTGTCTTCGAGTGTAGTTTTTATATTAACTGGATCATACTCATTTCTCGAGAAGCTTGGCTGATAATGAAGATGTGAAGATGAAGTCACTGAGTTTGAAAGGGATTACACACAAACATTTAAACCGCCGACAACATGTACACTCTGTTATCAAAAGTATCCGGACACCCCCCAAAACATAGTTTGTTTTATTAGGTGCCTTGTGTTGTCACCTACTGCAAGGTACTCCATATCAGCGACCTCAGTAGTCATTAGACATCATGAGACAGGAGAATGGGGCGCTTCGCAGTACTCACGGTCTTCGAACGTGGTCAGGTGATTGGGTGTCATTTGTGTCATACGTCTGTACGCGAGATTTCCACACTCCTAAACATCCCCATGTCCACTATTTCCGATGTGATAGTGAAGTGGAAACGTGAAGGGGCTGACATTCCCCAAGAAACCTTCAGCACCTGACTGAACGTATGCCTGCGAGAGTGGAAGATGTCATAAAGGCTAAGGATGGGCCAACACCATGTTGAATTCCAGCATTACCGATGGAGGGTGCCACGAACCTGTAAGTCATTTTCAGCCAAATGTCCCGATACTTTTGATCACATAGTGTATCCATAGGGTTTACATATAATCGCAATAAATCACAGAATCAATGTGGTATTTCGATTCTGTGTGTTCAATCTTTGTATTTCTCAACTAAAACCTTGGGGTTTCTACATCAGTAGTCGTGTGTATCTTTCTGAGTTCATCCAATGTCTAACTATTCCACCTTGTATTAGACCAAAACTTAGGATATTCTGCACTCTTCTTACTCTCTGTGTCAATTTGATGATGCATGCTTCAGTTTGTCTGAGAAATCCATACCCCTTCAACCAATCTTATTCTTTGTAGCGGTACACTTTCAAGTTGGCTGTATCAGAAGGCTTCACTGCTTCTGTTATTCCCCTTACGTTTTTAGTCTCTCTCAATGCATCCACGGTATCATAAACTGGTACGTGACCTGTCTTAAATTTCCCCGTTTAAACGATATAAACATATTTCGTAGCACAGGAGCTTGCATTTTGCTCTATTTATTTTTTCAAATCCCCGTAGTTCCTGTAAGCACAGGATCTTCGGTTCTAACATTGTAAACTAAATTGTACATTGAATTCTTATTTTAGTGATATTACACGCTACATAGTTGAAGTGGCAGTTCCTTAGTTTGTGTCATAACAGTTTCGGTTCCTGCGCAAACATCCGCAGCCGACGCTGTAAACGCACTTTAGCCTGTTTGACAATAGGAGAGAACGAGTTCATATCCTTTAGTCAGCCGCATTTGGCCAGTGCTTTAAAAAGAGGTGAAGAGCTACTGCGTGTGTTAATTGAGAAACCTCTGTGTACTGCGTTACATTTAATGACTGGACAATGCAATATTGGTCTGAAATGTGATGGCACAGCAGTTGACTGAGCTTGCAATTTTTTTGTTTATGTCTTTTAGCACTCCAGCGTGGATATTGTCTCCCTTCAAAAATTCTTACAAAGGCAGAGATAGTTCAGCAGAAGCGTAAAAGGTATTTAGGATTCTTCCAGGTTTTGTGATTGACTCTGGTCATCACCTATGTTAAGGTAGTCTCCATAAAGCAAAAGTGGGCTGAAGGGACCTCAGAATTGGTGTACATATCGCACCCCAAAGAGAACAGTGACCCAACTGAGAAGCGCAGTAAGTGAGAAGACTCGGCTTAAAGAAATAATTCTATAAAACTTATAGTGAAAGAGTACAAGCTTCGTTTAAATTTCAAGCGAGTTCTGTTGGCAGTAATTTCCATTATATTTTTCGCGCACTTTGGGGCACTTCACACGTCGCAGTGATAAACTAAGTGTGTGTGTGTGTGTGTGTGTGTGTGTGTGTGTGTGTGTGTGTGTGTGGAGCTTATGGACCCTCAACAGCGAGGTTATCAGCGCCCTTACGGTCATTAAAACAAACTAATGTGGATAAAATCTCTAAAACCGTTGCACACAGTGAGTAGGAAATCTATAAAAGGACACTCATTCACGCAATTCGACCTCACTCGCGTTGAGCCTCACAACCACTCTATCTCACACGCCTGAAGACAATTGAGACAGGATGGAAGGTGCTACACCTGGGAGTAAAACAGATGTAAAGAAGAAGAACTAAAAGAAAGACACGGAGAAATGTAACTGGCTGACCACTAAACAAAAAATCATGTTTGAGCAAATCACCCGTTTAAAAAATTAAAATCAACTCCTTAAAATTTTCGGAAACTAGCTGGACGCTTCACAATAACCTAAAAAATCACAGCACATTCATTTGCTCTCACTTAAAATAGAGGGAAGATCTTCCGGCAAATCTGTCACTGCCCTCCTATCCGAAAATAAAACACTGTCTAATAAAGAGCGCTGTACGTCGCGAACACCAGACATTGGAGTGTCGTCGCGCCAGGCCAAGAAACCATTCGTGAGAGGAAGTGGCGTATGCGAATACGAGTGTGGAGGACGTAATCCCGTCATCACTGCTGAAGGGACGTACGCCACGGCTGCGTAGGGGGCTTAACAAGACTCAGCTTGTTATCGGTCACTTTCAGTCACTCGTCTAACCACCGACGTATGACTTCGTACCTGAGCAGCGAGGTGATAGCATGCAGGGGGATGGCACACTAGAATAACTGAGAATCACAGCCGGCCGCGGTGGCCGAAGGGTTCTAGGCGCTTCAGTTCGGAACCGTGCAACTGCTACGGTCGCAGGTTCGAATCCTGCTTCGGGCGTGGATGTGTGTGATGTCCTTAGGTTAGTTAGGTTTAAGTAGGTATAAGTTCTAGGGAACTGATGACCTCAGTCCCATAATGCTCAGAGCCATTTGAACCATTTTTGAGAATCACAACACGCCTCTTGGCTGCTACATCCGCCCTTTCATTCCCTGCAATACCCATGTGCCCTGGTACCCAACTGAAAGACACCCCCTTCCCCAGCCGTTGTAGTTGGAGGTGGGCGTCCTTGGATATTGTGGAGTACCTTATCTGCGGGGTACAAGCTTTGGACAGATTGAAGGGCACTCAGAGAATGGGAACAGACAAGGAATTTAACACTCGAAGCACATATTACCTGTTCCAATGCCCGCAAGATCGGCATATAATTCCCCGACAAAGATAGTCACGTCCCGAGGCAGTCGGACGTTGAGGACACAATCACTGGAAACAACAGAGCAACTAACGTAGTCCCTCTGTTTGCAACCATCCGTAAAGACACCAGTGGAGTTGTGGTGCTCAATGAAAACCTCATAAAATAATGTATTGAAAACAGATGCAGGATTGCAACCTCTCCTGAGGTGCACCAAATCTAAAATTACTCTGGGCCTCAGCAGTAAATATGGTGGCAAGCGGTTGAAACCCAGGATTTGTGGTTGTACGTGGTTCACACCAAGTGACTCCAGTGAATGCACGGATTCCAGACGGCCTAGTTGCTAGTGGGTAACTGGAGAAAAGGCATTCCAGAAGTGGACGAGAAACAGTATCGTATGCATGTGAAGCCGGAGCTGCGAGACACACGCCTGTCGCAACATGAGGATTTGGTATTGGATTGTAAGCTGCGGCTCACCAGCGTTAGCACAGAGACTGGGTATAGATCTGCCAAGTCACCTCATGGCGTACAGCGACATGAAAACTAAAAAATTGCTCTTTCTAGACTTGACTCAAATCGACTAGACACGCGCTCGTAGCAGTTTCCTACTTATTATAGCTGACCTGGTGAGAGACGAGACACTGTAGCGTGATTTACATAGTAAAGCTATGTTTCTGTTACGCCTATCGTCTTTCGAGTTACATCTAATATGAAAAGAAATCAGCGTAGGGGACGACGTTTTACGTGAATACACGGATTATTGGACAATATTTCTCAGATCCTTAGTATAAAGCAAAAAGAGTAGGAACAAACATACACTTTTTATCATTCAAATAAACAGGGAATTATTTTGGCGTATTACATGCACAAAACATCATGTCCAGTCGACTCACCTTGGAGAGCTGGAACTAAATCAAAGACGTTTCAGTATTCCTTTCGGAGGTTTATTTCCATATTGTAAGATCAGTTTCTACGAGACTAATGATCAGTCACGAGCGTATGTTACATAATCTGATTTCTAGCCTCTCTTCAGTTAATTTATTTCAGTTTTGCACACGTTAATTTAAAATATACCAGTGGTAAGATCAGTAATTCGGAGAAAATAGCTTAAAGTAATTAAATTAATTACTGGTGTTACCGTGTAAATCTCCACAACACATTTATTAATTACAGTGCTATGGAAAATCGAACTTAGTTCGTGTTCACATCGAGTGTGCACATACTGAGCCCCTAATCTGTAGGTAACTAGGAGAGTATATACTAAGAAAAGAATGAAGTTTTAAAGATTTAACACATACAAATTTCCTCTCACATAAAGAACAACGCATTCATTCACGCATTAAAAAAGAAAAGCACTCTCATAAGGAATGACACATTCACACATAAGAAAACGCACAAACAGTCTCATGCATACACACACACACACACACACACACACACACACACAAATGAAAGTGTCAAACCAAGCACACCGCGTAAACAAAAGACGAAAGATAAACACACAGCGGCAGTTGGTAAAACTACCTGCTGTAAACACATACATGTGGAAAAAAACAATAAAAAGTGAAACAGAAGTTTTGTAATAAATGTGTTTTAAAAATCACCGGAAATCGGTCATCTAGAGTATGGAGACCGAATGAACACATCTTCAATATCGCACACACGGACTACCAACGTTTGTGCGATATTTGTCGCTGGTGGTACGTTTTCGTCTGTGATTATCACTTATGGATTACCACCAGTAGTTCGATGATGTTTGCCTCGTGGTATTTCGACCGTGAATCACCAGCGCCAGAGCGCGTCATTGGTAAAGTTTGTATTACGTGACGTGAGCACATGGATTGCGAGTCACGGTAGTATGTTTTTAGATGAAGGGGAAGGAAATGGCGAATGGGACAAGACAAAAAAGAAAAAAATGAAAATGAAAAAAGCAGAACTTATCCAAAAATCCTTAAGCGCTACAAATTATTTAAAAACACTGGTATTTAATGTCTTCGCAGCACCGCTTTTTGATGATAGCTGTACGTCGAGTTAGAGTTATAGGTCAGTTTCAGAGGAAAAGGTGAATTCGTGCCAAGGTCTGATCTATCTTGACAGCAAAATAAGGAGCGTACAGATGCCGGTGTTCGGTATTCAACGCAGATTCTGCATCAGCGTCAGCATCCAGTAAATTGTTATCAGGAGAAGATCGAAGTCCAGATTAGCGTAAAGTAGATGTAGCTAGACTTGGTAATAAGTACATTATAATTAGAAGTAAGTGTAGCATGATGTGAGAGTGCTTGAAGTATGAATGTGCAGGCTGTGCCGGCTTAGCCCACTGGGGCGCATGAGTGGTGCTGGGAAACTAACAAAACACTAACATACACTACAGCGCATGGCTTCACCACTGGAAAGTGATTAGTTTATATCTTTTAGATAATCGATTAATTATCGATGAACTGCGAGTTTCTTCAAAAGAACCTTAGTAATAACGTTGGTTAAATGAATGAAAGCAGTAAGGCACGTTATTTTTTACATTAATCATGTTGTAATGGTTCAGCTACAAAGAGTTAATATTTTTGCCTCCATTTTCTATGTATGTATGTTTGTAAACATTCACTGTAATAACGGAAAACTAAACTAAACCCCGCCTGATCACGTCATGAAGGCGCAATGGTACCGCTCGGAAATGGTACCCCACAGGCGTCACTGGATGCGGCTATGGAGGGGCATGTGGTCAGAACACCGCTCTTTTGGCCGTAGGTCAGTTTACGAGACCGGAGCCGCTACACCTCATTCGAGTAGCTCCACAGTTTGCCTCAAGAGGGCTGAGTGCACCTCGCTTGCCAACAGCACTCGGCAGACCGGACGGTCACCCACGCAAGTGCTAGTCCAGCCTGACAGCGCGTAACTTCGGTGATCTGACGGGACCGGTGTTACCACTGCGGCAAGGCCGTTGGCACATTGTAATAACGCAGTATTAGAATATGTGCAGAGGACTACGGCATTCCAAACGGAGAGCGAGAAGCAGACCATCGCTGAAGACCACGTAACTTCAGGGGGCAGCTGCCGGTGTGACGTCACGGCAGGGCAACTACGCCGGCCGAGCAACCAGCCGGCGTGATATTATCACATAGCCACATCAGCAGCTGTCAGCTATAGGTGCCCTGTCTCCCTCCCCTCTCCCCCCCCCCCCCCCCTCGGCTCTATAACGCGAGAGGGCTGGCAGCCGGCTCACGTGACTGGAGCAGCTCAAACATGAAAGAGGGGCGCACAGAGTACTGTCACCCCTTTCACTCATACCAACAGAGACTGAAATGAATTCCACGTCCTGCAGCTGAAAGCTACAGCAGGGGTGCCTCGCCTGCAGCCAGCAGGTTACAGAGACTCACCCCTAACGTCACGCAACCATCTGGGGCCACCGATGTTTAATGCAAGAGTCTTGAGGGACTGGACCTGAATGTAACACCTATGCCGACGAGAAAGGAGGGATTAGAGAGCACCGGACCAAGCGACTGACGCCTCAAGACGGCCGCCGCCATAGACTGGAGACAGGTCCTACCACAAACACTCCTACCGTCACTGATGCTGTTAAGTAAAGGGGTAATGCTTCTCTTAGCACCATCTCACCCTTTACAGCTGCCACGTACAAATTCTTACATATCCCATGAGTGCAGTACTGTGTTTATTTGTGTGTCTAATGTAAAGTTAATTTTTGAACTCCCTAAGGACCCATGAGAAGGCAGCAGTAGGAGACTTAAAATAAGTTTGCGTTTTTTTTAATTCTCATTTTCGTGTGCCTTGCTCTATTTATTTTATTAGATCAAATGTAATTTTTCACTTTTCTTTCCTAATATGTTTGTCGTGAGGGACAACACCATTTGCAGATGCACTGGGCTACAAGGTCACTCTCATCTAAAATTTAAGGTTGACAAAAGAGCACACACAACAAATAAACAAATATTCGAACCTCTTTTCGAAACTGACTCATGTCTTTATTTTATCTTTGGCATTTGTGTAAAGTGTCACTATGTTTCACATGTCATTGAAATGTTGTTTATTTTGTGTTAACACAATTTACATTATTGTACCAAAAGAAGACAATATCAGCTTACTATGAAATCAGGTTAACGGATGATACACGTCACGTCAACACACACAGGACTTGCCTAGATTTGCTGAATCCTTGGATAGTATTTGTCATGTTATTTGTGTCTATGGAAAATTGAATCACTGTGAATGCTTGGACAGGGCTAACAAAATCTCTGAAGCAGAGAATGCTCAATGTACAACGATACTGTACTGTGTTTAGGGAAACCAGTCAACTCTGATCTCAGCTTCGGTGTGAATGGGTTAGTTAACTGTCTCCATGACCTTTTAACCATTCAATCATTGTATTTAGAGTCAAGAATGCACGTAAAAGACGTGAGGGTCCACAGGAGCAATTCTGATCCGCCACAAATCATAAAACTTTTGCAGGCATGTAGCTGTGAGTGTGTGTAAGAACCCTGGTTGAATAAGATCAGAATATGGTGTGGTATGTTTGGTTTTTGGTTAGAAAATGTTCCATGGTCCAGAACGTCATTCTCAAATGATTCAAATGGCGCTAAGCACTATGGAACTTAACATATGAGGTCATCAGTCCCCTAGGCTTGGAACTACATAAACCAAAGTAACCTAAGGACATCACACACATCCATGCCCGAGGCAGGATTCGAACCTGCGACTGTAGCAGCAGTGCGGTTCCGGACTGAAGCGCCTAGAATCGCTCGGCCACAGCGGTCGGCAATGTCATTCTCGAAGACCCATTCAAAGTGTCGTAATTTCTTCTCCTCCATATCACAGTAACCACTTTACTGAAGTGTGATATCCCCCCATGGAGAAATTATTGGGTAACTGGAGGTAGTGAGAGGTGGCATGCCACTCTCTCCCTTTTACAACAGCCAGTCATATTTTAGGTCATGATCTCTCTGTTCCCCAGTACTATATTTGGTGTGTGTGGTTTATGACTTTTTTGCACGGGGAAATTGTGGGAAGAATGTTCTTATAACTGCATGTGTAACCTGTACAGAACTTGTACTTGAGGGGCCTTACTGGAGGCGACAGAGAACAGGGAGAGAGATGAATTGCAGGCCATAAATATTGAGTGCAGCGACCTGGTTGTGTGACTGACTCTGGGAAGCAGCATTCAGTGGATCGTACATGCAGAGGGACTTCTGGCCAAACTCCTCTCCTCCTTCCCCTTTAGGGTTGGACACAAGGGCGCCGGTTGGCAAAACATTTGAACTGGGCCAGGCAGCAGTCCGTCGCGAAGGCGGCCGGATGGTGGAAAGTGGGTGGAAGAAGTTATTTAAGACAGACTGCTGTAAACTGAGCCTTTGTGCAAATGGTGCGAAGGTCATCAAACTCCATGCGTTCCCATTTTAGAAGCTGGGCATATTTCGTGGGCATGACTGTCCGAGAAGCTTACAGGCTTCTTCCAGAAATTGGAACTGGTTGGCCTGGAATGATAAGATCTCTCCATAAATGAGGGACTATGGTTCCATCTAGGTAGATGTTTTTTGCCAAAACGTGGCCGTGCTTAATGTGAGAACGACACCTCCCTAGTCTAAAATCTTCTTCTTTCAGACAAGAGGAATTTGGAGTCGCCGATGGACTCCTCCTCTCAGGATATGCAAAGTGGAGGCTTCCTCCCCCAGGGTGAGAACTCCAGCGCTGTGTCTGGATTGCCTACCAGGCCAACAGAAAGTCAAGAGGGGAGATTCAATGAATAGAAGATAGATCGAATTTGTGCAATGTGGGAGCTGTTTCGTTTTTGCTGGCCGTGCGGTTCTAGGCCGTGCAGTCTGGAGCCGTGGGACCGCTACGGTCTCAGGTTCGAATCCTGCCTCGGGGATGGGTGTGTGTGATATCCTTAGGTTAGTTGGGTTTAACCAGTTCTAAGTTCTAGGGGACTAGTGACCTCAGAAGTTGAGTCCCATAGTGCTCAGAGCCATTTGAACCATTTTTTCGTTTTTGCTTATTTGGCTCCCATACCGGGGCTTGGTGGAAAGTGGTTGTGATTCTTTGCCAGCTTCATCTTCTGGTCCTCTCCAGGTGGAAAATTTCAGGTGTTTCCTTTGTGGGAGAGACTTGTGGTCTATATCTTGTCATGCACTAAGAGCCAGTGGCAGTTTCCAACTGTACCGGTAGTGGAGCTACATACCACCTTGAATATATCGAGTGTCACAAAAGTGAAATTTGTCCTGAGTCAGCCAAATGAAGTGTGACAATTCCAGTAAGCACTGTCGTGCCTGTGAGTAAAATTGGTTTTGCCAGATAAGCGAATGGGTGCCCCTTACACTCAAATCTTCTGCAATTTCATGGTTCTGATAGGAAAGTTTCGCGTGTTGTGATAATCAGAACGCCAGACCGCACAGTTTACAAATTTTCGTGGACGCGTCAGAACATTACAGATGCCGCAGCGCACCGCACCTCGTCAACAGCGCGCTGTTTTCTGCTGCCGCTTGAATTATGGTGGTGAGATACACCGGTGTGTTGTTTATAAATGATATTCACAGCTCCCTGGTGTCAAAAAAAAAATGGCTCAACTGCTGTGGTCATTAGTCCCCTAGAACTCAGAACTACTTAAACCTAACTAACCTAAGGACATCACACACATCCATGGCCGAGGCAGGATTCGAACCTGCGACCGTAGCAGTCGCACGGTTCCGGACTGCGCGCCTAGAACCGCGAGACCACCGCGGGCGGCTCCCTGTTGTCAAGTGAACCATACTTTGTGGTTTTCTTGGTCATAGTTGATTCCAGTTGAATAGAGTTGGGTCTCAGAGTGCATTGATGAAACAAAGCCAGATTGTGTTGTAAAAGAAATTAATTCAGGGGGCAATTTGTATAGCTTCCACCCAAATGGATGCTTTGCCAATCAAGTGCGATTCCTTTTCTGTTTTTTTTTTGTCATTTTTGTTTGTGATTTATCAGCTAGCTGTACTTACAACAGGAGTAATAAGACTTTGTATTATTTTGTAAACTTAAATACGTCACTGTTCTCGTTCAATTTAAGTTTCAATATTATTGAATTAATTAATTTGATTATTGAAAGAGGTGCCCGCAGACATGGACAACAAAAGTGCCATGAGCAAATTCTCTAATTCATATAAAAAAATTAAGGGTATAGCTCACAATTTTTAGATTATTGAGAAGATAATATTTTTCTTTGTGTAAAAATAGCAACATTTAGCATCACTCGGACATATATTTATGATTAAAGCATGCGACGTCTTGCAGTGCCTCCATGGATAGATTAGATTTGTTGCTTAAAATAAGTGTTTGGAGGAGGGAAAGGGGAGGATAATTTTGAAATTCATCAGATTCTGTATGTCATACCTCTAAATTCCATGGTTGGTATTAGAATATATCTTGCATATAAATACAGAAAGCTGAAATCAGCCACTGTTTTGAACGGTTATATAGTTAACTTGTTTTCGAACCATTACATAGTCAGATGGTGCAGCTGAAAGTTACTTCGCTACTTCCATATCGTGATGCTGTAACTGGCTCTGTGACTGAAACATGGGTAGAAATACTTTAATGTATCGCTGTAAGTAATGTTTATACAGTGAA
Organism: Schistocerca gregaria; assembly: GCF_023897955.1. Taxonomy (NCBI): domain Eukaryota; kingdom Metazoa; phylum Arthropoda; class Insecta; order Orthoptera; family Acrididae; genus Schistocerca; species Schistocerca gregaria. Next base: position 85,405,336 of record NC_064931.1, on the reverse strand, counting down.
CTGTTTTGAGAAATGAATTGTGTTAGTTACTGCGACATTATGAGTTGCTTTGTAATTTTATCCACCTGGCAGCTTTCCTTGTGATTGCCAATTGGGCACAAATCACTCACTTTTCGCTGTAAACATAAATATCTATCGAGTGTCACGATAAATCTTCGGAACCCATCACGTACTATACAGACATGGCATGTTACTAGGATCTTCACTCTAAGGTATAATATGTTTCGCTCAGAGACACATATTTAGTTACGTGTGTACATAATATAATCTGTATATCAGCAGTTACTTTGTTGTTACCTTGTGTAACATGAATGCCGAAAAATAATTTTGCAGTAGTTATAGAGAACTGCAGCTGTGTTTATACAGAAACAAAACTTAGAAGTGAACTACTGCCTTATTTCTATTCTTATGTTAAAGTGGTCTGGAATTATTGGCTTACGGTAAAAATAGATTCGATTTATTGTAGTTGTCATGGTAATATGTATATACATGAGTATTAAGTTATTTTAACAATAGGAGGTTAAGATATTCAGGTACATAGTACAAGATTAGGTACACCACATAAATAAAACGTACTCCACGTTTTTGTTCTTGCAGGCAAAGCGCAAAAAAATAAAGCCTTGGGTCACACCCTCCATAACATAGTATTACTTACATCTATCTACAGAAACTGTTATGAGTTCAAACACTCTTCAAGAAAATGACATTTCTATACTTGTGTTATCGTAGGTGGTCACAAATTCCTTCACAAGTGACGTGTTGGTTTGAAGGGCATTCTGTTACGTTATAACATAACGTTATTTTGTGTTCTGTTCATACTGTGTTCTTTTCCTTTCCTTCTACGGCCCTTGTGTTTGTTGTGTCTTATTTCATGACAACCTACCTGTGTGGTTCTCGAAATGGCTCTGATCACTAGGGGACTTAACTTCTGAGGTCATCAGTCCCCTAGAACTTAAAACTACTTAAACCTAACTTACCTAAGGACATCGCACACTTCCATGCCCGAGGCAGGGTTCGAACCTGCGATGTAGCGGCAGCGCGGTTCCGGACTGAAGCGCCTAGAACCGCTCGGTCACAACGGCCGGCTTTGTGGTTCTCATTTTAGCATGGGTCTCTCTCTTTATTTGTATTTCAGTGTAATAAGTGCGTACCCTAGATTTACAGAGTAAGGTATGGTTATAGCTTTGTTATCATCTTCTTATATATTTCTGGCTGTCAAGTGCCATGTTTTAAAAAATGTGTTTTCATTCGTGTAGACATACTCATGTTACATCATTACGTTAGAGCATGTACCGCCACTTGTTTCCATAATATTATATGCATTATGATATTACGATTACCCCTCTTATCTCCCAGCGTAAAGATCCGCAGTAACTTTCTATCTTAAATTATTGTACTTTCATGTTTTTCTTTAATGTCTGAGACTTTTTACACAAAACTGATGTTATTTCTATGTTGGACCTTTAGCAGGACTCCTACAGTTACCCATTGCAGAAATATCTGCAAACGAAGCTGTACCTTCGCTGACACCTTTATTCTTAGAAACATCTTTGATCCTGTACAACACAACCTTAAAAAGCAGCCATGTTGCTGCCTGTATAATGTAAATAACATGTACTACACATTTTTGTTGTGGTAGGTCACATAATCGTACTTATGTGACAACTAGTGTGTCATACATATCTAAATATTTATCTGTGTTGTAGTACAACTTGGTTCACACCTATGTACGCACAGCTCTCCATAGCACAATATGACTTTCACCTGTCTATAGCAAGTTCTATGAGGTAAAATGTGTCCAACTGAAGGACAGTTCTCTACTTGTCATGCTCTAACTGTGGGTCTTTTTGGTTTCACCATGCTGATTATATAATATTGGCGTTCTATGCTATTATACACAGCTGTTGTGAATAATTATACCTCAAGGCTTTAATAATCCACAAGCGAGGGTTTGTACATACTTTGTAGTTTGATGGTATGGTCTATCACTTGAGGTTCCACTCTGTCACTACCGAAGGTACATGTTTCCAACCTATCCCTCCCTCATACAGCAGTGCTTTACTGTTGCTAAGATTGTACTGCGTGTGGGTTTTGATGGGTGCTGCGGTTTGAGGCCTGCGCGCTCCACCCCCCTCCCCCTTTCTTCATTGCTTGCTTCCTACTTTCCTCGTCCTCCTGGGTCTGTACGCTTGTGCGCCTGTCGCGTTTGCGGTATGCATGCGCCACAACAACAATAAAGTAAAGTATAGCAGACTTAACATTCCTATCATACATGCAGTACTAAGAACGTGTGGAGAGGATTGTGATAGTTAAAAGTTTGTTTCAGTGTAAGTAAATATCAGTCTTATAATCACTATTATTCTTAAAGGCTACTAACTAAAGTAGTTAACTTAAAATGTGAAAAAGAATTGTTTACACTCTTATCGCATGATCCCAAGATAAGAAACATCAAGCGGCTGTAACACACTATACAAGTGTTATCCTTGCAATGCTATCTTCCAATTGTATCATAAACGTTGTTTAAGGTAGATTTTAAATGTTCAAATATGTCCAGCTTATGTAAACAGATGGGCTACTGAGTGGTGTGTTTTTGTGATGTAGCAGTCATCTGTGAGCGTTATACAAGGTGGTCAATTAATCGTGACCGGGCCAAATATCTCACGAAATAAGCGTCAAACAAAAAAACTACAAAGAACGAAACTTGTCTAGCTTGAAGGAGGAAACCAGATGGCGCTATGGTTGGCCCGCTAGATGGCACTGCCACACGTCAAACGGATATCAACTGCGTTTTTTTTTTTTTTTTTAAATACGAACCCCCATTTTCTGTTACGTATTAGTGTAGTACGTAAAGAAATATGAATGTTTTAGTTGGACCACCTTTTTCGCTTTGTGACAGATGGCGCTGTGACAGTGACAAACATATGGCTCACAATTTTAGACGAACAGTTGGTCACAGGTAGGTTTTAAAATTAAAAAAAAAAAAAAAACAGAACGTAGGTACGTTTAAACATTTTATTTCGGTTGTTCGAATGTGATACATGTACCTTTGTGGTCTTGTCATTTCTGAGAACGTATGCTGTTACTGCGTGATTACCTGTAAATACCACATTAATGCAATAAACGCTCAAAATGATGTACGTCAACCTCAATGCATTTGGCAATACGTGTAACGACATTCCTTTCAACAGCGAGTAGTTCGCCTTCCGTAATGTTCGCACATGCATTGACAATGCGCTGACGCATGTTCTCACGCGTTGTCGGTGGATCATGATAGCATATATCCTTCAACTTTCCCGATAGAAAGAAATCCGGGGACGTCAAATCTCTGTGAACGTGCGGGTCATGGTATGGTGCTTCGACGACCAATCCACCTGTCATGAAGTATGCTATTCAATACCACGCGAGCTATGTGCCGGATATCCATCATGTTGGAAGTACATCGCCATTCTGTCATGCAGTGAAACGTCTTGTAGTAACATCGGTACAACATGACGTAGGAAATCAGCATAATTTGCACCATTTGGATTGCCATCGGCAAAATGGGGGCCCCATTATCCTTCCTCCCATAATGCCGCAACATACATTAACCCGCCAAGGACGCTGATATTCCACTTGTCGCAGCCATCGTGGTTTTTCTGGTGCCCAATAGTGAATATTATGGGGATCTACGTTACCGCTGTTGGTTAATTACGCTTCGTCGCTAAATAGAACGTGTGCAAAAAATCTGTCATCATTTCGGAATTTCTCTTGTGCCCAGTGGCAGAACTGTGCGCGACGTTCAAAGTCGTCAGCATGCAAAGAAACATGGTGCGGGTGCAATCGATGTTGATGTATCATTCTCAACACCGAATTTTTTGAGATTCACGATTCTCGCGCAATTTGTCTGCTACTGATGTGCGGATTAGCCGCGACAGCAGCTAAAGCACCTACTTGCGCATCATCATTTGTTGCAAGTCGTGGTTGACGGTTCACATGTGGCTGAACACTTCCTGTTTCCTTAAATAACGTAATTATCCGACGAACGGTCCGGACACATGGATGATGTCGTCCAGGATACCGAGCAGCATACATAGCACACGCCCGTTGGACATTTTGATCGCAATAGACATACATCAACACGATATCGACCGTTTTCGTAATTGGTAAACGCTCCATTTTAACACGCGTAATGTATCACGAAGCAAATACCGTCCGCACTGGCGGAATGTTAGTGATACCCTGCACTTAAACGTTTGTGACTATGAAAGCGCCATCTATCACAAAGCGAAAGAAGTGGTCCAACTAAAACGTTCATATTTCTTTACGTACTACACGAATATGTTCTAAAATGTGGGTTCTTATTAAAAAAAGAAAAAACAGTTGATATCCGTTTGGCCTATGGCAGCGCCACCTAGCGGGACAACCATAGCGCCATCTCGTTTCCCCCTGCAAACTAGACGAGTTTCGTTCTTTGTAGTTTTTTCGTTTGATGCTTATTTCCTGAGATTTGGCCCGGTCACTATGAATGGACCACCCTCTATTTATTGACATAGCCATTTGCTCAAGATTCTTTGTGTTTTTAAATATTTTAGATATGACAAACCTTTTACAATGTGCTATTTTATATCTACATGATAACTTGGCGTGAGGGCCAACTTGAATGAACAGTCACAACAAAAAGGTTTTTAGGGTATATAAATGTACAGTTTCACTTCAGTTTTTTGTAATGCCACCATATAACTTTTACTTCAAATATTACGTCGTAAGTCATGTTATGAGATATATGCCATGTACATACACTTTGTTACAGACCTGAAGAGGACAGCAAGATCTGTCTAAACTGGTTGTTTTAAGTAAAGAAATATTAAGACGAAATTGGCTTTAGAGTGTTTTTAGCAAGATTAAGTCCCTGGTAGGCTATTGAGCATAGATTTAATGTTGTTAGATGTAAGTGGTCCGATAGAGGGGGTAGAGTGGTGTGGAGGGGGCTTGATGTGGTGACTAGCTGCTTCGAACTAGCAATTCTTCGAAGTTCTGAAGAAAACATTTGTTTCTTATTTCACCGTAGTCGTTGACATGCATATGTTGATGAAGATTTCAACTGCATCGAGAAGCTTAAGTGTTGTGCATTCGTTAGAAAGTGGACCTACCTGACGTTTGGAGAGTATATGAAGTTTCTGTTCTGTACTGTTTGTAGAATATGTGTGTTGAGCTGGATATGTAGGAAAGGTGGATTTGCTTAGGTAGGTAAGGTGGAGTGCATCCATTCCCTCTTTGATTCTTGCTGCGAAGTTTCTAAAAGCTTTTAGAATGTACTAGCTTGGATGTGAGTTGCATATTAATTCGAAAACACCTGACTTTTGATACCGTTGCACAGCAGTTTCGATAATGTGGATGACTTCCTTTCGTAGTTTTTTTGTTGCTGAAAAATCTTTTCTTATGCTGTATATCTTAAAAAGTTTGTCGATTTGGTAAGATATCTTCCTTAGGACAGGTGGGCTTACATACGTGGTTTTCTTGTTGGTGGATGATTTTTCAGTAACTGATTGGTTTAATTTTGTTGCATATATCACAGCAGGACTGTATCTATTACTTCATGTCTTTCCCTTGTATTCATTGGGACATTAAGCATGCGATTAATCACCGACCCGAAGAATTACTTTTTATCTTTAGCTGTATGGCTAACAGAGTTATGAATGGTAATGATGGTAGTTTGCAAATTAAGTTGTTGATTTTTATTAGAGATTTTTAAATCAAGATAACTAGTGCCAGCTGCTGTTTCACGTTGTACAGCTAACTTAAGTTTTTATGTGATTTGTTAAGTTCTTTATCTAGATTTACTATTTATTTTGCTGCTCCCTGAAACATAATAAAAGAGTGTCATTAACATAGCGTTTGTAGGAAAGCAGCTTATCTGTCAGTTGGGCTTGACATCTGAAAAGTTTGTTTTCAAGACTGTTAGCATATATGACTTCTAGCAGGCCTGGAAGATCACCTGTCCATCTCCCTGAATGTAAAACTTGTTGATGAATAGGATAAAGTTGTGTAAAAATGTAACTTCCAGGATCGCTAAGAATTCGTAGGTTTCTGCTTTTATGTTTTAGTATGTTGTTTCTTATTATAGTGATTATTTCTTTGATAGCTATATTGGTACATGAGTTGACAATACCAACACATACAAGGTTAACTGCGGTTTGGATGGGGATATGTTTTATGTTACCGACGATCTCAAAAATGTTCTGAACAGAGATATTTTCAAATAGCTTTGCTTTACCGATAATGTCGGTTACCCTATAACTTGGACTATTGATGGGATTTAAGATATGGGATATCTGAGACTGTTTGGTTTGTTGATCTTAGATTATGATCATAACTTTGATACTGACAGGTTCATCTGTATGCAAAACTTCAGTTCCATTGGCGTTAAGAGGAAGTTGCATTTTCTAAGTAGTCACCTAAGTTTATTTTGTAATGTAGATGTATCGACATCATAGGAGTAGACTATAGACATATTCTCTATCTTTTATATTATTATTTCTGAAAAACATGTGTTTTGTTAATATAATTTGATTCATACATGATAACAGTTGTCCTGCCCCCGTCTGGTAAAACAATGAGGGCATTACCGTTTGAAAGATTTTTACTGATTTTCCGTAATATCCCACAGTCACTATTCATCCAACTGCACAGTTTGTGCTGATCTGTATTCCTCGTAATAAATCTGTTTGCCTAATGGGCTACAGAATTTTGTTCATTGTACTTTAGTACGGCAGCTGTGCATGCTATTCTTGTTCTTATTATTAGATGTTTAATATTGTATTTATGTAGCTTCCATTTGACAGTTACGGGTTGCTTCCCAAATGGGACTTCCAAAATTGCCGCCATGGCGATGAGATAACCTGACTTTAAATTTTTGTTCATCCACCAATTTTTGTTTTATAAGTGTGGTCCCTCACGTATGGATCAAGCCGTACAATCATTTCAGAGTGTTTCGGTACCCATTTAGACGCACGTGATGCTTGTTATAATGAATTTATTAAGTATTCGATTACGTACATGAAAACAAGAAACATCAGTTTATAGAAAGTCAAGGGTCTTGAGCTTTTTGCCGACAGAGCTTTGCACAAAGCGCCAGCAGTGCCTGAAGAGCCGAGGCTGTTACCGTTGGGAGCTGCTGGCGAATATTTGGCGAGCACACCTGTGCGTCGTAACCTTTTGCTACTCCCTGCAGTCCAGACCTTTGATGGCACACAATGCATGCACACGGGCGGCGGATCCGCCAACCTCCGGGCGCCGTCGTTTCGCACCCTTACGCTTTGGCATTTGCAGGCGAATAACTAGGCCCAAGTGTGCCTTATCGCTCTTAATTAATAGCGGAGTATCCCTTTGTAGTTGCCGCCGACGTAATGACGGCTTCAGCGCCGCTCGGTGTGACTTTTATTAAAACGCGGTGATTATTCGTCAGCGTTTGACGCCGCCCGCGGGGATAACGATGCGACAGCCTCACCCCGACTCGACCCAGGCTGCCGCTCTTGACACTTCTTAACGAAGCGCACGTCAAATTACTGCCAGCCTACGCGGCTTGTAAAGATACAGTGGTGGCACGAAACAGCCAAACAACACCGACAATATTTCACGAGGATTTGCATCACCCAATAAATTAGCATTGGATACTTAAAATCAAGTTCTGCTCCGACTCTGTACGAGTTCATCTATCGTGTAACATATTAATTTCAGTGGAAATCAAACAACAAAGATATGGCTTAATAACTAAATCTGTAGCAAAAAAGGACATAAACGCCCACATCTTTCCTTTAACATAATTGTTCGTGTGCAATGTGTATACAGGTATTATTCTGAACAGTCCATTACTCGGTTTTTAATCTAATGGCATTTCCAACTACTTTTGATCACTATATTTAATAAAGAAATTAAAGAAATCTGTAACTGCATAAGATCGTTGTTTATTTCACTTTTGTCGATTATGCAATGATTGCTGAAAGCCTTCAGCTGTAACAATAATGGCTTTATTTGTTAGAAGATAACGTTTTCTTATGCCATGCACCATTTTTAGGTATTTTTTGCGTGTGGCTTATCGGGAAATAATTCCCATTACCCACTGCATTTTTCATGTACTGTGACATTTTTAGGTAACCGTGATGTTTGCGATGTATGAGCTGCTGCATTATTCTGGTGACTTGTTGTTCTCTGACGTATAAACTCACATATATTGCGCATAACTTAAACAACTGATAGGCTGCAGTGCACGTTGAAGACGAAAATGCGGTTCATAATCGGAATTATTTCCCGAAATGTGCTGTGCAAAAAATAATAAAGAAAAATCCTTCCTGACTATAGCAAATGTTATTTTCTGACAAATAAAACCATTATCTGTTTCTCGTATACTGTTATGAACTGTTACCATTTTGTTTAATGTGAAATTACCGTATCAGTTTATCCTTATAGTATAGAAATGCCTCAGGCATGGATGTGTGTGCTGTCCTTAGGTTAGTTAGGTTTAAGTATTTCTAAGTTCTAGGGGACTGATGACCTCAGAAGTTAAGTCCCATAGTGCTCAGAGCCATTTGAGCCTGAGGACCATTAGTACTCATATTCTGTTGAAGATAAAATACAAATCAAAATTCCTTACCTTTTTTCCTCTATGACACGCGGAAAATGGCCTAATCCTCCTAAATATGATCACTAGTAAATCGATCTTTCCAGTTACACAACCAAAATTACCTTTGGGGTTCGATCACGCACTGTTGCTTTAAGCCCTTATGGAAGCAAGGATCTGTCATGAGGTACATTAAGTTAACATAGGAAAACCAGTGAATTAAACAAATACATTATTAAATGGACTGAAAACATGAAAGGAAAATCATTACGCGTATGTTCTCTTAGGGTGGACTACAACTAATAGCATTACACAATGAAGGGGTCTTTAAAGTCATAGTAAAATAATTTAAATACAGTAAGACCCACTAACTAAAACGATATTTCATCAAACTCTTCTTTTTGTGGCTGATATTTTGGAAGAGATTATTATATTTAATGCCAAGAGTTATAAATTATTTATGACATTGAAATACATAATCTCTATTTGTGAAAGTGATGAGTTTTGTTAGCATAGATAAACACCACTGCACGGTAACGCAGTTTTGACTCAGACAGCTCCCCATTTACATAATGATTATTTGCTTCTTTTTTCAAATTATTACATTCGATTTTTTAATTAATTAAAAGCATAGTTAATATTTCTTTTTGTTATTTCAGAAAGTGAATCTGTTGGATTCATGTGTGAAATATATTTTGCTTTAATTTTCTGATACTATTAAGCTCTTGCGATCACGGTTATTTGCATACTCGATCAGAGAAGGGGTAAGGCTACACGAGGACAGTAAAACTGGAGATGACATTGAAGGAAGATCGTTTGCGTTAATCAGTGCCCGAACAAAATAATCAGTTGTGACCTGTACCTGGAACACAAAAATATTCTTCGTTGCACAGATCTCATGTTGGAAATCCCTACAGTTATATTCGGAAGAGAAGTGTTGGAAAAATACCATGATTTAATCGCAAGCACGTGACTGTTTGTACATATCGCCGGTTCCTATTCCAAATGATGAATCATGGAGGTGATACAATTTTTAATTGCAACAGCCTATAATGCCCTGTTGTTATGACATTCGTTGAGTCCCATAGAGTCTGTGAGTTGTTCTTCAATTTTTTATTGACTGAATGCAGTATTTTCGAAAAAAGAATTCTATTATTTAGGCATTCGCCAGCTTTTTCTACACTATCGTGTGTTTCTTAACGAGAACTGTCCTTATGCCCAGGATCCATAAATAATTAGTTTTTATTCCTGTTTACATATTTCAGCAACTTTTTTAATAAATTCTTTAACTGAAGGCTGCAAATATTTGCTCCATTTGGCAACTGAGGCTCTGTATTACCCTCAATAGATTGAATATCACCACGGTGTGTCATGTGCAAGATGTAGCTTATCTTACTGCTCTCGCATTGTAAAATGTTGACTCTTTACATAAAGAATATATGACTAGATTTTTTCAGCGGCGTTGTATATTGCAGAACCTACTTTGTAGCCATTTGATAACTTCGATCCATCCATATAATCCATCTTCGTTTTCGGGAAGACGGTATTAGGCAACACTTCCAGATCACGGTCTTTTTGTTCAGAATCTTTGTATTAGATAGAATTGTCGGAACTAGTAGTTTTTCGTTTTACTGTGTTTTTATGTAAGTGATTTCATGATTAGCAACAGTTCTTAGTTTCCCGAGTACTAGTTAGATTTTATGGTATGTGGCATATATTTTATTCATCTGTTGGCTAAAGGATGTTCCGTTTATGAAACTCCTTTCATCATGAATCTATTCGGAACTTTTCCCTCCCGCTACTCAGTAGAGTCCCCCTATCCTAACACGTATTGAGCTTTTAGCTTGGGATATCATGCCTCGAAATCATATATAAACACAACAAAATTGAAAGCAATCGAGCTTGCATTCGTCTTTGTTCCCATTTCAATAGAAATATAGTTCATATGAGCCCTCGACGCTAATCCCGATTTTTTTGCTAACATAAACTTCACTTAGCTCGTGAATGACATGGTGCCCTTTTAAAAGTAGGGATAATCCGGAACTGTTCTTCGCGCAAAATAAGTTGGGTGAAGACCCGTGTTAAATATGGATCAAACGTGGCTATCGGGTGCTTTTATAGATCCCTGCTTCAGGAGCAGTAGTGGCGGAACATTTGAGGTGAAACTTGGACAATATTTCGCGAAAATTTCCTGGTGATGTTGTAGTATCAGGGGGATATTTCATCTTCACTGCTATTGACTGGGAGATTCAAATGTGTACGGCAAGTAGTAGGGCCAGGGAATAGTGTGAAATTGTTCTAAACGCATATTTGGAAAATTACCTTGGGCATTCTGTTAGAGGACCGACTCATGAGGGTAACATCTTAGATATGATGCTGATAAGCACAGCGTAACAGAATCAATGAATTCGGAAGTAAATAGGAACACAAAGAAATGTAGGAAGATCTTTCTGCATCACAAGAGCGACAGCAAACAGATTTCAAAATAACTGAAACGACAGGATGAAAATCTCCTCTCCAGCAGTAACGACTCTGAGTGTCAATGGACAAAGTCCAAAATCATTGCACAATACACTTTAGATAGTCGAGTGCCACTCAAAGTTGTGAAGGGTGGAAAATACCCGCCGTGTTTCGACAGCCATGTTAGAAAGCTGCTTGGAAATGAACTAGAGAATCACTGCAAATTTCAACACAGCCAAAGCCTCACAGAGAATAAAAATTAAACGAAGCCAAAATTTCTGTAAGGAGAGCTATGCGTGAAGTGTTAAACGAATTCGAAAATAAAATTTTTGACTTGACACAAGATCGTAAGAAGTTTTGGTCTTGGTTAAGTCTGTAAACAAATCGAAGCCACGTGTCCAAACGCTCTATGATCACAATACCATTGAAACGAATGACGACACAGAAAAGGACGAAATGCTAAACGTCTTTTTACAAAACTTTTTCACAGAGGAAGATCGCATTGTAGTACGTCTTTTAAATCGTCGCACAATGGAATAAGTAACTGTGTGACAGAAAAGCAACTCAAATCGCTCAACAGACGCGAGGCCACCAGTTCTGAAAGGATACCAACAAGATGCTACAATGGCAGGTCGTCAACATTGAAGTGAGTTTGAACGTGCTGTTATAGTCGGCACATATGCGATGGGACACAGGATCTCCGAGGTAGTGATGAAATGGGGATTTTCCCGTACGACCATTTCACCAGTGTACTGTGAATATCAGGTATCCGGAAAAACATCAGTCTCCGACATCGCTGCGGCCGGAAAAAGATCCTGCAAGAACGGGACCAACGACGACTGAAGAGAATCGTTCAACGTGACACAAGTGCAACCCTTCCGCAAACTGCTGCAGATTTCAGTGCTTAACCATTAACAAGTGTCAGCGTGCGAACCATTCAACGTAACATCATCGATATGGGCTTTCGGAACCGAACGCCCACTCTTGTATCCTTGATGACTGCACGACACAAAGCTTTACGCCGCGCCTGGGCCCGTCAACTCCGACATTGGAATGTTGATGACTGGAAACATGTTCCCTGATAGGACGAGTCCACTTTCAAATTCTCTCGAGCGGAGTGGTGTGTGCGGAAATCCACTGTAAATGAAATTATTGGTTATACACTAGTTCATAATCATAAACATAAAATTTACTTACATATCTTAGCAAAGATTTGTTAATGTTTCCAAAGTCTTATCTCCCTCACGGAATGTCTTGATAGGAAATAGTATATATTGATAAGTAATTGCCACAAGGATTTACGGGGCACAGAGTGACAATAAGCACCTCATATGAACATCAATAACGTCCGTTTACAAAGTTCAACAGTATTGTGCAATTGCCTATTTAAAAGAGTTCTACAGAAGTTAAGGTTCGTTGTGGCCAGCTTAGAACATCTTCTTGAGACAGAGAAACAGTTGTTGAGTGATGACAGGTACCTTAATCTCGATGAGCCCCACACGGTAAAGAAGGTGATGCGTTGTAATATAACGAACCAGTTGAGATCTATAGATATCTTCTACCACCTTAAACTGGTCATGATCACTTATATCTTCTCGCAGAGGACTGAAATCAATCATTCTGCCTATCCTCTGAACGAAATTTCATATTTTTCCAAGAGTGAAATTGTGGAATAGTTGCGCTTTATTTCCAAATTCACTTGAGAGCATTACGTTAAAGGAAGTACAGATTTCATCTACAAAAGTCAACAACTGGATGAGTGAACAACCACTTCGATTATAATCTTATTTAAGCTCTAGACGAAATTTAAGATTCTACAGCACACTTCTTATTGGTAGATGCAAATGGACCCGGAACTGTGGACACACAATGTTGGACAAAAATATGGAAATACAAAGAGAAACATGTATTGGATCATTAATGCAGATGATGGACAAGCCTGCAGACTCTGTTGTTGTATTTGGCCAAGAGCAGCCCATGTACAATGTCTTTAATAGGTTGCAGGTGTCAATCCTGGTGCCTTATATCGGAGGTAAGTGTATTAGAACATGAGCAAATCGATGGTGACCCTATTTCGGGTCATTCCGTAATCAAGGTAGGCAAAGTGTTTAATGTTCCAATAAGCGCCACATCGTAGATGTATACCACATAAAGGTGAAGCTCAAAAACACTTTCCGCCAAGTCACAACGCGGACGAAAGTACGTGTTGAGTGATCGTGGCAGGCAGTCATTAAAAAGGATTGTGAAGAAAAGTAAGCGGATGACAGCTGCGAAACTCACTGTAGAACTGAATTTCACACTTGCGAACACTGTCAGCATCAAAACAACACGAAGGGAGCTTCTGAAATGGTGAGTGGTGAACTGTAGGGCGAGGTGGAATTCCAAACCCAGTCATCAGTGACGCAAATTTCCGTAACAAGAAAATGTGCAACCGAAGACGTAAAATGTGAAATATGGAGAGATAGAAGAAAGCCATTTGGTCAGATAAGTCTTGTTTCACACTGTTTCCTACTTCTGGCCGAGTTTACGTCCCATGAGAGAAACATGGCGGGGTCTGGTGAAGATTTGGGCACCCATAGCCGTTCATTCCACAGGCCTCATGGTTACTCGACAGGGTATGTGACTATTTTGACTGATCATGTTAATTCCGTTGTACAGTATTTGTTCCCCAGTGGTGATGCCGTGTACCAAGACGGAAAAGCCACTGTTCACACATCTCGCCTCGTCCAGGGCTGGTTTTGTCAGCTCGACTATTTATTGTTGCATCTCCCTGGCCACTACAGTCTTCAGATCTCAATATTATTGAGCCTTTGTGGCTTACTGCGGAGAACAGAGTGCACGATCGTCATTCACCTTCCTAGCCATTACTTTGCAGGAAGGCTAATACAAGATTTCCTTGAGAATCATACAGGACCTGTCTTGATCGATTCCGAGAAAACTGGAAGCCGCTTTGATTGCCAAGGGATTTACTAAACCGCATTAAGTAATGTGTTGTGGTTGTGATACTTCCATATTTGTGTCGACCACTGTACATAGGTCTTTCTTGGTGTCCTTTTGTGTAACACACATTCAGAGGAAACCTTTAACTGCATACCGATAGTGCCTCGTGCAATCCCGATCGTGTGTTGGGGCACGCATCCGCGGAAGTATTATTTCTTCTTCCGATATTTCGGCTGATAACCTTACAGCCATCTTCAAAGTGAGTCGCTAGAAGAATTTAAACCATTTGACACAGTACTGTGGAGGTATCTCTGACGTACGCATGTTTACTTCGCGATATTATGTCAAATGGTTTTAATTCTGCCAGCGACTCACCTTGGAGATGGCTGCTAGGTTATCTGCGAAACATCGGAAGAAGAAATAATGCCATCCCACATACAGGCCTGAAAGATGATGGAATATTTTACGCGCCAGTAAAATTTCAAGAAACAAGATTACCTTGTTCACAGGAAGACGTTGTTCAAAATGGTGCAGATGGCTCTGAGCACTATGGGACTTAACATCTATGGTCATCAGTCCCCTAGAACTTAGAGCTACTTAAACCTAACTAACCTAAGGACATCACACAACACCCAGCCATTACGAGGCAGAGAAAATCCCTAACCCCGCCGGGAATCGAACCCGGGAACCCGGGCGTGGGAAGCGAGAACGCTACCGCACGACCACGAGATTCGGGCGAAGACGTTGTCCCCCAATGCCCTCCGTTAGCGCTGATAAGTGCATTATGCTGTCATCGCATTTAGTTTTGAATGCACTGATGTACTGTGCTTGATTTCGCAGCATTACACAAGACGAACACGAAGACACTCTGCATGTCTTACCAGTAGCCGATACGCAGGAGCATTATAGGACCGCCACACATAGAAGTCTAGTGGTTTTATGTCCAGAGAACGTAGAGTTCAATGGAACTGGCCCACATCTCCGTTCCCATCTTGTAAGCTGGAAATCTTTTGAAGCGTCACAACGCACGTGGCACGGGCACAACGACTGCCCAGACCAGTCCCTGCCCCAAAAAACGGAACTGAATAAAATTAATTAAGTAAATGTTCGTAGTAATAGACGGCAAATCATCGAGTAAAACTTAAGTGATATCAGGTGTTCCCCAGGGAACCGTCCTGGGACCTCTGCTGTTCCTGATCCATATAAAAGACCTGGGTGACAATCTGAGCAGTTCTCTTAGACTGTTCGCAGATGATGCTGTAATTTACCGTCTAGTAAGGTCATCCGAAGACCAGTATCGGTTGCAAAGCGATTTAGAAAAGATTGCTGTATGGTGTGTCAGGTGGCAGTTGACGCTAAATAACGAAAAGTGCGAGATGATCCACATGAGTTCCAAAAGAAATCCGTTGGAATTCGATTACTCGATAAATAGTACACTTCTCAAGACCGTCAATTCAACTAAGTACCTGGGTGTTAAAATTACGAACAACTTCAGTTGGAAGGACCACATAGATAATATTGTCGGGAAGGCGAGCCAAAGGTTGCGTTTCATTGGCAGGACACTTAGAAGATGCAACAAGTCCACTAAAGAGACAGCTTACACTACACTCGTTCGTCCTCTGTTAGAATATTGCTGCGCGGTGTGGGATCCTTACCAGGTGGGATTGACGGAGGACATCGAAAGGGTGCAAAAAAGGACAGCTCGTTTTGTATTATCGCGTTATAGGAGAGAGAGTGTGGCAGATATGATACACGAGTTGGGATGGAAGTCATTACAGCATAGACGTTTTTCGTCGCGGCGAGACCTTTTTACGAAATTTCAGTCACCAACTTTCTCTTCCGAATGCGAAAATATTTTGTTGAGCCCAACCTGCATAGGTAGGAATGATCATCAAAATAAAATAAGAGAAATCAGAGCTCGAACAGAAAAGTTTAGGTGTTCGTTTTTCCCGCTCGCTGTTCGGGAGTGGAATAGTAGAGAGATAGTATGATTGTGGTTCGATGAACCCTCTGCCAAGCACTTAAATGTGAATTGCAGAGTAGTCATGTAGATGTAGATGTAGAAATGTAATCGTAAATTTGGGCTGCCTTCAAAATTCCGAGTTGATTGGCAGCATTAACTAAAAGGTCGTGAAACTAAATCAGTTAATTTTTATGTATTTAGATCAATTTTCCCCGGCCAAGGGATACCACCGATAGCTCGCCTTCATGGAGAATCGTCGACTGGTGGGTGTGAAGTAATTTTTTTATGCACGATTCAATTCAGAAGTTACACAAGATGGCGAAATTATGTAAAGTTTAGAACCGTAACGTTTAAAAGTTAAGTTGAAGCCACGCTCTGCCAGAGACACACTAATCCTAATTCCTCCCTTGTTCAGAGAACTGTCGCCCAAACAGGTGACCCAGCTTGAGAGCCAAAAAACCCGTATCACCGACGCTAAAGCAACGATTCCGCCTGCAGTCTGTGTCATGATGGTTACGGCAACGTATTTGCTAACTGCGGACGCACTGCACGGTGCAGCGACTGAGTTTAAAAATAGTGCGGAGAGTCACTATCCAGTCCCATTTCGCTGCGATCCTGGACGCCTTCGCTTCGCAGAGCGGAAGTTACAGCTGTTTTGATACGAAAACGCTGCTTTCCATCACTTTAGGAACAGCTTTGCACTAAAACCATCCGGTTTGGTCAGCATGATTCACAGTAGAAAGCTTACAACGACTACGGTGTCTGCCACAGTGCTATCAGACTGTCTGCGCGCGACAAGTCCGATCGTAGTATGGTAAGCTCCATCGCTCGGCCCCTGCTTCTGCATTCGTAAAATGGAACATATACATAGTATTTCTTATCGTTTTGTTTCATCTCAATTGAACATTCCGTGCTCTCTCTAGGGACTGGACGTATTCCCGTTTCGTTTTCACTGAGTTTCGGTATACTTTATACTTCATTCCTTGTCCTGCAGCAAGGTGGCTACTATTCAAGTCGTTCAGAATTGTGAGTGCACGCCATAAAACATCGTGACAGGACTACTTCTGCAATATATTCAAAGTCAATCGTATTCGCATACTATGACTGATCTGTAACGTTCCCTTATTCTCTAATTAAATTATCAATTGGGTGGCGAAACACCGATAAAGAGAAGCTCGACGCCTTCAAGATCCAGGGACGGAGGGGTAACAATGGAGTGTAACTTCCTGTCTAATAGGGAAACAGTGATAGGCTCATCCATCCAGCCACAGACAGTTACAATCTGCCACGCAATCACAATGGCGACGAATGAAGAAATTACAACTCGAGCTGGCCTAACCAAGAGCGGATTTTCAACATTTTTTGCAAGAAAGGGTAACAGGTGGTGTACTGGAATGTTCTCTTCCTGTGTGTTTCCTGTGGCAGAAGTACTACGAAGAGTTGTAGAAAACAAGCTACGACATAAAAACAAATCGTTTCCGGACCGACTGCCATATTAATATATGAGTGAGTAAGATGTCCTAGAAGATTGCCCGTACGTTTTTGTTACATCCTGTGTACGATCTACTCCGAAGTGGTTGTAAACGTCACACACGGTTGTGAATGATTTCAGTCTGCTATTTCCATTATCATATTTACGCGGAAGCCACGAAACTGATTATCATCAAACGTTCACTCACCAGAATAGTTGTACTACACCTGTCCTTTCTGAAACATATAATCCGACTAAATCTTCGCCCAGCAATAAATTGAAAAAGTACCCTTGTCAGTCCATAATTACTAACAGGAGTGGCACTGCACATTACAGTTTTTCAAAAATTCATCTAGCGCTAACCCGGTGTACGTAAGGTGCTCAGATTACGCTACGATAGCGCGACTAGTGTTAACGCGCTTGATAGATGTCATAAGCATGGATCTGTGATTCTTTCGTACAACGAAAAACAAGCAACTAGATATTTAGAAAACAATCCCTAATTATTACAGCATAGTATGTGTATTGTATTTTAGTCCGAAGAAGTAAGAAAAAAATGATAAAATTATCTAATAAGGAAAAGGCCTCAAACACGGCCAACCAGTTAGTCAACTCCTTTCGGCAGGTTGCTTATGTACAAATTAAAGTGAAAGCCCCTCCCGTTTTTGATAAAACCACCCATTAAATTCACGATGCGCAATCGACTCAAAATATGACGGGAACGACAGCTGTCTACAAATGGAACATTTTTCATCGTCATATATGGGGTCTACAAACATAAATTTTGCTGGAAATCCAGAAAACAAACTTTTACAATTGCCACCTCTGTAGCCATAAGGTAAACGCTGTGCAACGAAAGCGCCACTGGCATAGCGACCAAAGGCATATAGCTGGGGAGTGGAGAACCAGTGTTCGATTCCCAAATGCATTTTGCACTATTCTTTCGTTTCTGTTTATTACCGTACCTACAGTCATGATAGTACGAGGGTCATTAAGATAAGTAAATCAATATGGTATAATGACAAGGAGCACAAATAAATTGGAACAGAAGAGAATTAAAATTTTTATCATGGTCGCCTTACAATGTCTCTTTAACTTATTATGTTACGTGTCTTCATTTTCCTTCTTCAGTTGGATGGATAGTAAATGTGATATTACAAACTTTCAAAGCAAATGTACTCACGGTACCACGGTGCAGCTGCATCGTTCCCTGCGAAGTTTCAGTGGAAAAAAGACTGGCTTTACATTTTGAATTTTTTTTTTTTGAGAAGCAATTTTGATAAGAACCACGCATACGATAACATGGACTAAAAAATCAGTACTGAAAGTTGATCACGAATTGTGCTACGAATCGTTATTACATCCGCTCGGTTGTGCAATTCCCGCTGGGTTTCCCGAAGCATACTGCAATTCTGAAGCCTCGAAATATTGTTTTAAACTTGGTGATGAAACTGAACATCAAACGGCTGACACACAGGTGTGAATTTCGGCGCTATTGCTTTTAACGCGCAAGTCGGCAAACCCTCGTCATCCACGAACTTAGCATCATGACGAGTATATTACTTTGTTCAACAGGAATCCTGTTTCAGCTAAAATTTTTTATCAGCAACTGATGGTTTCAACACGTTCTCAAGATATGTTTTGTAAACTTAATTTGTGATTTTCCGGGTTTGGAGCAAGTGGTGCAGATATTTCTTAACGTATCGTTTTAAACACTGACCTCTTTTACAACCCGAGGGCCAAATTAATCATTAGATTCTTGTCATCACGAGAAAACTTTAGGCAACAATTTTTCAAACGCTGTGATGGAACGTTGCACCGGTACGAATGCGTCATTTTATTAACACAACCAACTTCGAATAGGTGATTTTTCTCCCTTATGCGATAACATGTGTCGAATGTTCATCCAACACTCGCATCCTGTTTGGTAGGTGTTGATCACGTACTGTTGTTGTAGTTGATGTCTTCAGTCAAAAGAGTGGTTTGATGCAGCGCTGCATGGTACTCTATCCTGTGCAAGCATCTTCGTCTCCGAGTAACTACTGCAACTTATAGCCTTCTGAATATGCTTAGCGTATTCATCTCTTGGTCCCCATATATGATTTTTACGCTTCCCTCCAATACTAAATTGGTGATCCCTTAAGGCCTCAGAACGTGACCTACCAACTGATCCCATCTTCTAGTCAAGTTGTACCACGAATTCCTCTTCTCCCCAGTTCTGTTCAGTACCCTCTTATTAGTCACGTGATCTACCCATCTAATCTTCAGCATTCTTCTGTGGCACCACGTTTCAAAAGCTTCTATTCTCTTCTTGACTAAACTGTTCATCGTCCATGTTTCACTTCCATACAAATAGCTTCAGAAAAGACTTCCTGACACTTAAATCTACACTCGATGTTAACAAATTTCTCTTCTTCAGAAACGCTTTCCTTGCCATCGCCAGTATATATTTTATATCCTCCCTACTTCGACCGTCATCAGTTATTTTGCTGCCCAAATAGAAAAACTCATCTACTACTTTAAGTGTCTCATTACCTAATCTAATTCCCTCAGCACTCATAAAGTAATCAAGATTAAAACCGCTAATAAATGACGTCCTCTGCTTGCTCAAAAGTACTATCAATTTCTGTATATCTTTGACATTTTCTACATATACATATATACTCCACTAACCACTAAGCGGTGTGTGGCGGAGGGCACAATTTGTGCCAAAGTCATATCCCTCCCCCCCTCCCCTGTTCCACTCGCGGATTGCGCGAGGGAAAAACGACTGTCTGAACGTCTTAGTACGAGCTCTTATTTCCCTTATCTTTGAATGGTGATCATTGCGCAATTTGAAAGTTGGTGATAATAATACATGCTCTACATCCTCGGTGGAAATTGGATTTCGGAATTTAGTGAGCAGCCCCTTCTGTTTAGCGCGCCCTCTATCTGCAAGTGTGTCCCACTTCAAACTTTCTATGAGATTCGTAACGCTCTCGTGAGAAATGTTTCGTGACATGTCGTTGACGAAATTCCTCGATATCAAATTCCTTGCCCAAGATAATGACGCGCAACAAACGTAAAATCCGTTGTTGGTTGTATACTAAAGCGTTGCAGCTACAATCCAGTGGTAGAGCATTCTAGTTGTCATCTTCTCTTTTCGATGACGAGTTTCGATAAATCGGTCGAATGTCCATTTATTTATGGACTGTTACTCGTCATATCTTGTCCCCCATTCAGCGATATCGCTTTCCCACGATCATAAGTCTTTTTTCCTTTTGAGGGCTGTTGTTCCTCCACTCTTTTGCAGCATTTGCAGGCTCCAATTTGGATCTTCTTGGCTAACGCTACCGGTTTTACTTTTACTTCAAGGGATATAATTCTGTAGTTAGCTTGTTTAATTACCGGTTCATAATGCCCAAAGGAACTGATGAAACACGGCTTGACACATTCCACTGAGTCACCTTCTGCTTCTTCTTTATGATACATTTCTTCGACATAAACGAAAATCGTTTCGTTCTTCGCCCTTAAAAAATCACTCAACGACAGCCAATCGCACCAATCTTGAATGCCGAGAAACATAACTACTTGCTTTTGGCTGGTAGACTGATAATACGCCTGTCTTGAAACAGCTGCAAGAACCAAAACACAACGTCGGCCAGCTCCCGCTTACCATCCTCTGTGACATGCTCCCAAATATTTATTTCAGCACTGGCTGAAGGTCGTATGCCCTCCATCGTTGAAATTGTGGAGCTGAAAAATTATAAAACAAACAACTAGACATTATTCCACAAACAGAAAAAAATTTACTTCAAGTGACATACTGTGCAAGGCGTATATTAATAATGGAAGATCACCTAATTATTTCACAAAACATATTTAATTCTGCGGATATAATGTAAACATTTACTACTAATATGCTCCAGGTTCACAACAGACTAATGGCTCAAAAAATGTTTCAAATGGCTCTGAGGACTATGAGACTTAACTTCTGAGGTCATCAGTCTCCTTGAACTTAGAACTACTTAAACCTAACTAACCTAACGACATCACACACATCCATGCACGAGGCAGGACTCGAACCTTCGACCGTAGCGGTAGCGCAGTTCTAGACTATAGCGCCTAGAACCGCTCGGCCACCTCGGCCGGCTATTTAAATATGTATAACTTTAAATCTACTGCCGAGAGTCAAAATTTTTTCCGTTCCGCTATAGCCAAAAATTATCAAAGAGCGAGAAAATTCACAACTCTTTCATGATCTTCCCTCACAAATAAATGGACTCTGAGGAAATCTGTTCACACTTATTATAACACAGAGACGATGTTGTTGTTGTTGTTGTTGTGGTCTTCAGTCCTGAGACTGGTTTGATGCAGCTCTCCATGCTAATCTATCCTGTGCAAGCCTCTTCATCTCCCAGTACCTACTGCAACCTACATCCTTCTGAATCTGCTTACTGTATTCATCTCTTGGTCTCCCTCTACGATTTTTACCCTTCAAGCTGCCCTCCAATGCTAAATTTGTGATCCCTTGATGCCTCAGGACATGTCCTACCAACCGATCCCTTCTTCTAGTCAAGTTGTGCCACAAACTTCTCTTCTCCCCAATTCTATTCAATACCTCCTCATTAGTTACATGATCTACCCACCTAATCTTCAACATTCTTCTGTAGCACCACATTTCGAAAGCTTCTATTCTCTTCTTGTCCAAACTATTTATCGTTCATATTTCACTTCCATACGTGGCTGCACTTCATACAAATATCTAAGGACATCACACACATCCATGACCGAGGCAGGATTCGAACCTGCGACTAATAATGGGGAACAACTCATGTCGTTACTGCTGAATACTCCTACTCTTAGAAGTTCAAAGGATAACATAGCTACACCTGCGTGCATTCCTCTCCGCGTCTCAGTGTACACAGACGTAGTGTTTCTGTGGGCTCTCGTGACGAATTCGCAGCGGTCATACTCTGAATTGTTTCCATACAACGAGGCTTAAAATTTTAAATTTTTTCTCATCAGAGTTGTTTGATAAATTTATTGGACACCTTGTTATCATACCCACTGATTCTCCAAGTACAAATGAAAAATAAAATACTGCAGAATGCATTTGGGAATCGAACACAGGTTCTCTCTGCTCCTTACCCAGATGCTCTTTTTTCCCTTCCTTCGTTCTATTTATCTGTTTTCCGTCATTTTTCGTTGCAGTTTTATGCGAAGGTTGCATGACACCTCTCAAACACCATCGACGAAAACTTGATGCCGGTTAGTGCCTTGGTCGCTCCCTAGTGGCGCTTTAAATGAACAGCAAATACCTTACTGGTCCATGACTGGCAGTCGTAAAAGTTTCTTTCGTCTATTACTAGGGAAATATGCGTTTGTGGAACCATATATGATGATGAAGAATGCTCAGTTCAATTATCTATCGATTCCGTCAAGTTTGATCTATTACGCGTCATGAACTTTTGGGTCGATTTTCTCAAAGACCACGGTCTATTTAGCCAAAATATGTTAGGGTCTTTAATTGTAGTTTGTACACAAGCGACGTGCCAAGCATGAGACGAAATGGTTGGCTGTTACTGAGGTCTTCTCGCTGTAAATCATCTTACAGTGGTAAGTTGTGAGGCCGGCCGGAGTGGCCGAGCGGTTCTAGGCGCTACAGTCTGGAGCCGCGCGACCGCTACGGTCGTAGGTTCGAATCCTGCCTCGGCCATGGATGTGTGTGATGTCCTTAGGTTAGTTAGGTTTAAGTAGTTCTAAGTTCTAGGGGACTGATGACCTCAGAACTTAAGTTCCATAGTGCTCAGAGCCATTTGAACCAAGCCATTTGGTAAATTGTGACTAACAATCAACTGAAAAAACGGACCTATTTCTAAGCTCCGATATCTACAGCTCTTTTCCGAAAATGAGACATGCAATAAATACAGAAAAAAAGAAAGAACTAATTAGGACTCCAGAAGCTTAAGGGGTTAAATCAGTTTCAGGCATCGTTCTTACATAGTTTTGAATGATTTCTTACAAACCTTGACGTTTGAAGTTCCATCACATTGGTGAAATAATATGGCGACCGTACATATCTTGGTGTTCTTCATAGAGCTTCACTGCTTTCACCTCAACTTTCACAAGGCTTAAAACTTCCCTCACCTTTTGTTATGCGTATTTTTCGTTGGCCGATTCTCAACGGTAAATTAATATGAATCTTCCTTACCACAGATAGAACTTCCACAGTGATACGACTATGAGAAGAATCACTACTCTTCAGGAAATTATTGGGGGAAGTTTAATCCATAGTGGACATATTTGATACTGTCTGCTTAATATAGTGAAGGGAAGTATGTTTCGCTTTCTTAATGGTTTTAAGGTTCCATCCATCACCACAAAAAAAGTTCTTCAACAAAATCAGATATGTGATGTCCCACATAACAGAAACGTACCTAATATTTCATAAACTGTTCGTGACATATAACAGTGAAACACTACCAAACGACATTTGGACCGGAACTTCTCGCTAAACTATTCTAGCAGTATGCGAAAAACTGTCGGCATGGCACAGTTTCACTTCCATTGTTACTTAAAAACCGCGTTATGGGCGGCCACAATCTAGAACAATGTCCAGTTATTTTTTGCAAAGTTTCACATACATAATATCTTTGTACTTCTTATGTGGAACATTCTGCACAATTTTTATTTTAACGTATCAGTATCCAGTTATAAATTCAAATTCAGGATCCCCCATCCCTACTTGAAATGTGCAATAGGAGTGATGAAAATCCAATAGAAATTAAAACTACGTCCACAAGGAAGGAGCAAAGGGAAAAAGAAGTCGAATAATTGCCCAGGAATTCCTCGATCCAGACAACTGTCGTGAAATTCAGGGAGCGAACTTGCTTTTCGAGCTTAACCAATTAATTTCAGTTTCGGAAGGAATGTGGCTCCCCACTGGAGGAAGTCATTGTAAATAATTACACCGGCAGTTAGCGTCAAATAAGCCACGGTCTTGCAGTAAATCTGCAGCAGGCCGAATTGCTCGCATACCTACCTCGTGACAGATGCGGCTGCACAGCGCCTTGCGGTTAATGAGTACCACACCGTGACCGACAGGCCCCGCCACAAGGACCAGCTGTTCCAGTCGTAAATATTGTACCCGGAAATTTATCTTTAGTTGCTAGCGTCACCTCTCCTGGGTGGTTCCTCTGACCTCCTCAACCAAAACAAATAGGAGAGCGATTTGTCCCCAACATTTTTACCACCTCAGTATTTTCGTGATGATGGCATGGATTAAGATCATATATTTGAAAATATTCCGTACTTATGTACATATTTTGTCCAAAATTAAATGATTAATTGCTATAATAAGGAATAAATAAATAATGAAACAGACTTATTCAGCATAGCCAAGTACTCTTCATTCATTCAAGGAACATATCCATTTTCTCATTATGTGTTCAGTTAAACCATTATTACATTTTTTAAAACAGATAAACTCAGAACTGAACTGTCTTACGAAAAATTGCAGGTTTTCAGTGGCTTTACAGTATTTCATTCAGATATATTTCTCTGGTACGCTCATCAGAAGAAACTTTGCTGCGGATAATTCCGCATTTAGGGCAACTGAACTTACACAAATCTATTTGATGGCATAGGTCATGATAACTTTTTTAATTATTTAGGTAGCTGTGCTCCTAAAATAATGTCATAATGCGTCGAGTATTAAATATAATACAGCGTTCTTCAAGTTTACAGCACCTAGGGACATGAAGTTTTAGACCAAATACAATTTTAAATGAAATTTTTCCATTTAAATCAATGTTCACTCACCACATAAAGTATTGCGCGTTCGTGGATACATACAAAACACAAAAAGCAATATTTAAGAGGATGGCCACTCGTAGTCAATAAACAACCGCAAAAAAATCCTTCACGTTTCTGTATACAGGAAAATGAGACTTGAAAACATTAAACATAACCTCCAACAGCAATATGCATTAAATGGGTGCCTACTGGCAGTATGGAAGGAAGATAAGACGTTAGAGTCTCGCCGTCAACGAGGTCATTAGAAACGCGGATTGAGAATGTTTGGAGAAGAAAATCAGATGTATTCTTCTCAAATTCATTTCTTTAATAGATTGAGGGAAAATCTTAATCTGGATGACCAGGCGAGGGTTTTGAACCGGCGCACTTCCGAATACGAGTCCACTTCTTACTTCTGCGCCCTCTCGCTCAGTCGAGAAATGACAATGAGTTATTAGTATTATGTGGGCGTACGTGGAAGATGGTTCAAATATACTTCCCAATGCAGCTTTTCGAAGAGCTGTAACAGGAAGAATACCCTGTGAAATCTGCATATAAGCCACTTGCTAAAACATTTATAAGACGTCTGTAAATGAGCAATTGATAACAAAAGAATCATGGACGCAATTGTAAAAGGCTAGTTCAAGGCCTTATCCAAGTAACTGAACCGATGAAACTTTTGTAGTGTTAGTGTATGGGGTATCTAGTAACTCCATAATACGTATATTGGTAAAAATGTAAGAAAATTCATCGAATGAAATTATTTATGATTTTGATACGTTTCACTTTAGCATCCTTTCACTCATCGCTATTGACGAAAACGTTAAGATACCTTATATGCGTTTTTCGTTGCTATTCAGCTCGACCCAACTTTTTGATGAAATGTTTGATCAGAGCGAAAAGACGGCAAGCTAGAAAGTACACAACAGATTTTTGTCCGAATTTTCATAGCAAAACTAAGGGTGAGAAATGGGCAAATAGCAGATCAGACAGTTCGGCGTGAGACCTACTTTTGCAGAAACAGATTTAATTTCTTGAAAGTAATAAGGATAATTTATAAAAGCTTAATAAGCGATTTGAAATTTCGAACGAATTTCCATAGCCATACGGTGAGTGGGAAATGAAAAAATGGGGTATCAAATTGACCAGCGTGAGGTCTAGTTTTGCAAAAAATAGTTTTGAGGCATCAAGGGATCACAAATTTAGCATTGGAGGGCAGCGTGGAGGGTAAAAATCGTAGAGGGAGACCAAGAGATGAATACACTAAGCAGATTCAGAAGATTGTAGGTTGTAGTAGGTACTGGGAGATGAAAAAGATTGCACAGGATAGAGTAGCATGGAGAGCTGCATCAAACCATTCTCAGGACTGAAGACAACAACAACAACAACAACAACAACAACAGTTTTAAATACTTGAGATTAATCACAGTATATAATAATAAGATTGTTAGTCATTTCAGAGAAAATTACACAATGGAATTTTGTCCGACTTTGATTGTCAAACAAAGAATGGGAAATGGAGATATGCGGTATAAAAATAACCATCGTGAGGTGTGTTTTCGTAAAAAAAAAGTTTAAATGCTTGACGGTAATAAATGTACTTAAGATAAATTTAGTTATTTGAGGGAAAACTGAAATATTGACGAACAGCTGCTGCTAGTTCCGTGAGTGAAGTGTCAAAAATTTCACCTCTTCAAGGGATGATATATTTTACGCATAAAATGTTGCACTGATGTGATAGATAACTATCAATTAAAAAACCTGAAATAAAAATTTTAGAATAAGACGGTCAAATGTTTTGTGAAAAGATTTGTATATAAGTAATAAATAAAGAACATTAGAGAAAAATTTATACGCCTGCGAATCATACTCAAAATCTAGTACGGCCAATGAGGTAACGATTGAGAATTTAAAGTTTAATTTTTATTCCAGAATTGTAAAGAGTGCTAGAGGGTATTTGTCCGGTGTGTTATGTAGATCGCGCAGTCTCGTTCGCTGTACACGGTTTCGAGCATCACTCAAAGGTGCGTGAAAAAATGTATCTCTAAAGTATTTCATTTCTTACTTTTAGATAAATCATTTCACAAAACATTTCACCGCCTTTTTTTAAAAATTTTTTTCTGTGTGTTTCTCAGTCTGTGATGTGGACGGTATTGTTGACTTGAAAATAGTGCGAGTGTACCTTTTTCACAAGTGCCCCTTCCGGTTCTCTTTCAAGAAACATGTTAAAACGTAAAAAGGTGTTTTAACTACATTTCCTAAGCTTACTGCAACTTGTTACGGCGGAGAATGCATTTTTTGCTACGAATGTTTGCTTCGCTAAGTAGTACAATTTATAACACTACCCGTTTGCTACAAATGGGGAGGACAAACGGAAAGAGAGAGAATTGCCGAAGGAAGGTAGGGATTTGGTTAGTGTCATTCGCCAGGGTGTCATAATCCGCGGCCGACGGCCATATCGCGGGCCGGAAACGCGTTTCCTTTGTCAATTTGCATGGCGGCGCAGCTGCGCTCCTCCACGACAATGACGCCCTCCCACCCTTCGCCGCCTCCATAATGCTGCGCGTTAAAGATGAGCATTCCTGCGTGGTGTGAGGCAGATGCTGGATAAAAGGAAACGAGTAGTGGTTCCTGCCTATTGTCTGCCTCGATATATTTTATAAGCTTACTGCTAAACGAGATAAAGGAATCTAATTTAATGCCTTCAGAACTGGGTAGAGCTTTGAGTTATTTGCCGCGATATGGAGTCGCATTTCATTCCCAACCGCTATCAGCGACGCTGTCAAAAGGAAAGTTTTAAAGCTAGGGGATGACCTGTGACTGCTGTCTGAATTAAATATGTTTCTGAGCCAAACAGCGTAATATCTTCAGCATTATCTGTTGATTGTAGAAAGTGCTGCGAACCACTAATGTATGGAAAATTTTCAGAAATTCGTCAACGACACAGTCGACATAAAAAAAACACTGTAGTATTGTACTAATCTCAGAACAATCAAGAAAAACCAAAACAACCGCTTGTATACAGAGGATTTTGCTTAGGGGCACATAGACGAAATCACTCAATTCTAAAAACGTGTGGGAAGAACTATTACTGTCTTACTTCTTGTAAGTTACACTTCAGAGTTCATACAAGGTAAACTCGAGATTTAATATCAGCCGGTTTCCGAATTAATAGCAGTTATTATTATTATTTTTTATTTTCTATTATCTGCTGCTGATGTCTACGACGGAAAAACCTCTTGATAGATAATATTATCACACAAGAACATTCACTCCAGTTTGTAGTGATGAAGAGTTGACCTAAAACAGAGGCTTATTTGACAGCTAAGTTCGTACATAAGAAGCTGGACAACAGCACTTGCCTTGCCTTCCGGTGTGGCCGTGTGGTTCTAGGCGCTTTAGTCTGGAACCGCGTGACCGCTACGGTCGCAGGTTCGAATCCTGCCTCGGGCACGGATGTGTGTGATGTCCTTAGGTTAGTTAGGTTTAAGTAATTCTACGTTCTAGGGGACTGATGACCACAGATGTGAAGTCCCATAGTGCTCAGAGCCATTTTGAACCCTTGCATCTTCCGCACATAGAAACAACGAATTGTGTCCCCAATATGATACTAAATCAATACAAACAGATCTCTACCTAGGAACTGGAACATTGTGGTAATATTCAAAACATTTAAAATTTGTTCTACTCCCCTTACACTCGCCTTGAATACTTTACGTACTCCATAACACACAGGCCGTGACTGCTGTCTAAAACAGTGAGCCGGATGAAGGATATTACTAAGTAAAAAAATAATTCACTTAAATAAAACTGACTGATTTTGATTAGGAAGTTTTAGTCGTAACTAAGTAATGTAAGCAAGCATTGAACTATGACTCGTATTAATAGTTTAATTCCGTTATAAATTTTGTGTACGGTACCAGGGGACGGTTCATTCTAATGTATTTCATTCAACTTCAGTTACAATGCTTAATACAGCTGTTGACATGATACAATGGACGTATGACATTATTAAATATTGTTCTTTAAGCTGACTGCAATAACTTTCATACAACCAACCCATATCCGATAAAACTATAGACGCTTGAGAGTTATAATACACTTTTAGAAATTTCATTTGGTAAGAAAACTGTGGACGTTGCGTGGATAAACTCTAATATCCTCGAGCAAACATTTGCAGTAAAGCTGAAAGCGTGTAGAGGAACAAAGAGTAGAGAAGAAATTGGACTACTCAGAATCAACACATCCTCGTAGAATGGATTCAGATGATGCTCCTACGCAGCTACAAGCCATGATTTGATAAAGACGGATGTTGATTGCATATTTAAAACGTATTTGTCAGAACCAGCCAATTATTTGGTTCTTTCTTGCCAGGTGAGTTAAACACACGAATAAATATTGGTCAAATGAACTGTGGCGACAGAATATCTGCCCCGCAATGCAATATTCTCACCTTCTCCTTATAAGGTTGGCCTATCTTAATGATTTAGACAGTCTAATGTTTAAATAAGGTTCAAATGGTTAAAATGGCTCTGAGCACTATGCGACTTAACTTCTGAGGTCATCAGTCGCCTAGAACTTAGAACTAATTAAACCTAACTAACCTAAATAGATCACACACATCCATGCCCGAGACAGGATTCGAACCTGCTACCGTAGTGGTCGCTCGGTTCCAGACTGTAGCGCCTAGAACCCCACGGCCACTCCAGCCGGCTTTAAATAAGGT
Source organism: Schistocerca gregaria (assembly GCF_023897955.1). NCBI lineage: Eukaryota > Metazoa > Arthropoda > Insecta > Orthoptera > Acrididae > Schistocerca > Schistocerca gregaria. Next base: position 85,375,404 of record NC_064931.1, on the reverse strand, counting down.
TTCTGATCTGAAGAACTAAGGAAAGCACAGAACAATACTCCTTTCACGATTTCTGCTGTTTGTCAATTCTCAAAAACATTACATCGAACTTTTCTATGAATATAGAGCCTAGTTGTCCGTAATGTAATTTATCTGTCGTCTTCTTCATATGCTTGTGGTATGTATATAATTTCCGCCTGTGGAATTTTCACGTCTTCTAAACCATTCGCTGTCTTATTTCTCTATGAACTGATCGCTGAGTATCCTTCCCATCTCTTGCTCCCTCCCCCTTGCCCTCTCCCTCACCTCCTACCCAATGAAAGGAGAACTACAGAGTGAAACGTTAAATTAATGAATTACTGTGCTGATAAACCTCTACGTTATTTGATTTTCAAACAGCTGAGCAAAACTGAACGTACTCAGACATTACTCTCTTTACTTATTCTGATCAACACTAAACTGGCACATAATGTTTTTAGCGCAACGCAATCTGATTTTCAATAAACCCTACAAAAGAATGGCCCTGACTAACAATAACCTATACCTTTCATGAATCACTTACCTCACATAAATCTTCGTTACTCGAACTACTGCAATACAGCAAGCGCCAATACTGCCAGCTAAATAAAAGATTCTAACTACTGAAGGCACTAACTACTGATAGGCATAGTTAGTAAATGAAAGATTTTGATAGAGAACAAACAATGTATTTACATTAATAGTGTTCAAAAGTAATAATATTTCATGATATCCAATATTACAAATTTACTCTTTCTGATGGACACACGTCCAGATTATCCGCTCTCAAATTCTGCCACCTCTCTCCCCACATCCACCACTGCTGGCGGCTCACCTCCAACTGCGCAACACTACGCGCTGTTCACATCCAACTGCCCAACACTACAATATCGAATATTCCAACAATGCCAACCAGCCGCAGACTGCACACAGCACAGCCAGTGATTTTCATCCAGAGCGCTACATGGCGTTACCAATATAAAAACCTAAACAGCCTACTTACAAGAGGTTTTCATTATTTTACTCACACTTTTCTCTTACCTCTTTCGTCCCGTTTTGTTGAGGGAATAGCGAATGTGAGTACTTGGTCTGTCATGAATATCAAGCCAGATAACGTCTTTACATTCCATCGCCTTACCTTTGAGATTGGACGTGGTGCGTTGATGTTACTCGAGAATGTCTTCAAGACGACAAAGGCACAATTATCAACACTTCACTGAGTTTGAACGAAGTCGTGTAATAAGGATAGGAGAAGCTGGATATTCCTCCTGCGGTATTCCAGGAAATACGTGGCAGTAATGTAGCCACTGTACATGATTACTGACAGCGGTGGTCACGGGAATGTATGGTCGCATGAAGGCGCCGTCCTGGAAGACCACGTGGCACAACTGAGAGAGAAGACCATCATGTTCGGCGCATCGCTCTGCCGCATCGTACTGCATCTGTAGCAGCAATTGGAGCAGCAGTTGGTATACAACGAACTGTACCAAATTGGTTACTTCAAGGACAGCAGGTGCATCTCGTGGCTGTGCCACGCACCCTGATTACAAATATGTACGTCAATCTGCTAATTCAACCGGTCAATGTTCGTCAGAAATTCGTCGTACGTTGTAAGAAGTCGTAATAAGACTGTTAACATTCCCAAAATGCAAATGATTTGTCAGAAAGCACATCCAAGGTGTTGAGAGACTATGCTGTCGCCTACAGGAAAGTACCGTCGCCGGACGATTTTAAGGACTTACACAGTATTTCCCAATTCTGTACCCTTTGAAAATGTAGATCAGCTCAAGATAAGCTCTATAAACAAGGTAAAGAACCCGATGCCTGTCGCATCGAAGTGTAATACTACGGAGCTATATGAAATGGAAAAAACCACGTCAGATCAACGTTACGTAGGGCAAATGAATGAGTTAAATTTATTGTTAATAATCTGAAAAGGTACAATACACGTATAAAGGTAGAACCATCCAAAAAACATGGCGGTTTATTATAGGGTGGAGTTCTAGTTTTTGGAATGTTATCAGTTGGTCCTGACAGGAGACATCGAAGAAATTTGAAGACTCCCTGGTAGGATCGTAACCAGTCAGTGCAGCCCATAGGAAAGTTATAATAAATATGCTCAGGTAACTTAAACTAGAACCTGTGGAGGAAATGTGACGTATTTTGAGACCCTTGTTGGTTACATTTAGAAAACCGAGATTCTAAGTAAACTACGAAAAATTTATCTTGCCTCTAATCGCAGCATTATCATGAGAATGAGATAAGCGCCGGCCGAAGTGGCAGAGCTGTTGTAGGCGCTACAGAATGGAACCGTGCGACCGCTACGGTCGCAGGTTCGAATCCTACCTCGGGCATTGATGTGTGTGATGTCCTTAGGTTAGTTAGGTTTAAGTAGTTCTAAGTTCTAGGGGACTGATGACCTCATAATATAAGTCCCATAGTGCTCAGAGCCATTTGAACCTTCCCTCCTGCACGTTCCGAAGTGGCTGAGCGGTTGTAGGCGCTACAGTCTGGAACCGCGCGACCTCTACGGTCGGAGGTTCGAATCCTGCCTCGGGCATGGATGTGTGTGATGTCCTTAGGTTAGTTAGGTTTAAGAAGTTCTAAGTTGTAGGGGACTGTTGACCTCAGCAGTTATGTCCCATAGTGCTCAGAGCCATTTGAACCTTTTTTTTGTGATAAGCCAGTCTGTGACATGTATGGAGGTGTATAGGCAGTTAATTACCCTCTCAAATGCAACTATTGCATGGTGCAACTAGACTCTGGCTAAATGAAACTACTGCATCTGATCTGTATCAGAATCCTATCGATATGCAGATAACCCCCCCACCGGGCCAACTCAGATATGATATGACATACTGTGGGCAACAGAAACAATTTGGAAATTAATGGCCCTGACAAATGAGTTGTGAGTGTGTCTTTTCCCAAAAAGAATCGTAATTAAGAGAGTTACTAGGTTCATCAATTTAATGAAATCCAAGATATCTTTACTTTGACCATAGTTAATTGTTATAAAAATGCGAAACGAGAAGCAAGACATAATTTATAAAAGAAATAGTAACTTCTTCGAACCAACAGAGACAAGACAAAATTGGAACTCCGGAAAGAAATGAAATGAAATGAAATGATCGTATGACACTGACGTGATGGCCAGGAGACCCTAGCAAGGTAAGTTCGGCCGCACAGTTACAAGTCTTTGCAGTTGACGCCACACTGGGACATTTGCGTATCGATGACGAGGAAATGATGATGAGGACAACACAACACACAGTCACCGAGAGGGGAAAATCTCCGAACCTCCCAGAAATCAAACCCGGGACCGCTGCATGGCAGTAAGACACGCTAACCACTCAGTTAAGTGGGCGGACTGGAACGCTAAATCATTACGACACATTTAATTAAATACAACAAATGAGCCGGAACGTGCAGGAGGGAAGGTTCAAATGGCTCTGAGTACTATGGGACTTATATTATGAGGTCATAAGCCCCTAGAACTTAGAACTACTTAAACCTACATAACCTAAGGACATCACACACATCAATGCCCGAGGCAGGATTCGAACCTGCGACCGTAGCGGTCGCACGGTTCCATTCTGTAGCACCTAGAACCGCAAGGCCACATCGGCCTCCCCAGGAGGGAAGGGTAGAGAAAAGAATCTGGTAACTAATCCACGTTCGATCGAACTCAATCAGTCACACAGTTCCACATCTGACATGATGATTGCATCGATCTTTGTGATGTAAAGGAAAACAAATGCAGGAATACTAAATACTTGAACCGATAGTGAGTCTTCGAACACGGGGTAATTTCTAACTAGGTCCCGTTAACTTTAGGAAGATATGTTCCTACCACTTTCTCGTCTTTCTCACGCCACACACCCCTGGAAGCGTAAATTTACTACAATACTGGTTTACGAGGAGATAGACTGCAACTTCTGCAGACGAACATGCACGTAAGTGAATTCTAATGATGAGGTGTCTTCCTGTCAGGAAGGTCGCAGTTCGTAGTAATAGACGGCAAATCATCGAGTAAAACTGAAGTGATATCAGGTGTTCCCCAGGGAAGCGTCCTGGGACCTCTGCTGGTCCTGATCTATATAAATGACCTGGGTGACAATCTGAACAGTTCTCTTAGGTTGTTCGCAAATGATGCTGTAATTTACCGTCTACTAAGGTCATCCTAAGACCAGTATCAGTTGCAAAGCGATTTAGAAAAGATTGCTGTATGGTGTGGCAGGTGACAGTTGACGCTAAATAACCGAAAGTGTGAGGTGATCCATATGAGTTCCAGAAGAAATCCGTTGGAATTCGATTACTCGATAAATAGTACAATTCTCAAGGCTGTCAATTCAACTAAGTACCTGGGTGTTAAAATTACGAACAACTTCAGTATGAAAGTCCACATAGATAATATTGTGGGGAAGGCGAGCCAAAGGTTGCGTTTCATTGGCAGGACAGGCAACAAGTCCACTAAAGAGACAGCTTACACTACACTCGTTAGTCCTCTGTTAGAATATTGATGAGCGGTGTGGGATCCTTACCAGGTGGAATTGACGGAGGACATTTAAAGGGTGCAAAAAAGGGCAGCTCGTTTTGTATTATCATGTAATAGGGGAGAGAGTGTGGCAGATATGATACGCGAGTTTGGATGGAAGTCATTAAAGCAAAGAAGTTTTTCGTCGCGGCGAGATCTATTTACGAAATTTCAGTCACCAACTTTCTCTTCCGAATCCGAAAATATTTTGTTGAGCCCAACCTACATAGGTAGGAATGATCATCAAAACAAAATAAGAGAAATCAGAGCTCGAACAGAAAGGTTTAGGTGTTCGTTTTTCCCGCGCGCTGTTCGGCAGTGGAATGGTACAGAGATAGTATGATTGTGGTTCGATGAACTCTCTGCCAAGCACTTAAATGTGAACTGCAGAGTAATCATGTAGATGTAGATGTAAACAACGCTAACAAGTAATGTCCACGAACTGACGCTCCTCCGAATTCTCTGCGGAGAAGCCACCAAAAATCACTGGTTAACCAATCGGAAAGTTCGTTAAGCGAGCTTCCAATTAGATGCTGCGAAACAAACCTTGTCGTCTCCCACCCGAAAGGTTTAATTTCCCACTAGCGAATCTAATATTTCCAAGTTAAAAAGAGTACTACAAATTTAGTAGCAAGATCCCAGTCTCGAAAAAAAGTTGGAGTTCAAACGATTGAGAGGCTGTCTAGTTTCGACGAAAAGTCACTCTGGCCAACAATGCAGCGCCCGGTAAACAGAGGTCAGAGAAGCAGCGGCGGTGCGGAAGGCTGTCCTGTGAATGTAGCACAGCTCTTAGAGCTCAAGGAATTCTGTTCCTAGGGGCCTTCACCCTCCAGCTAACAGGATACGCGTTGCTGCGCTGCTTCATGGAGATTCGGATAATTTACCCACCTTGTACAAAACACAGACCTAATACATAGTTTATCGTAATTACGGTATTAGACCGATGTTATGACCTGTGCAGTCATCCGTGTCCCATTTGAATATAAAATCTTGCATCACTTCAACGAGGTAAAGCAAAAACAAGCCTTATTATTGGACGACTAAAGAGTGAATAATAGTAATAAAAAATGTAACGACATACCGGCTCCAGCCTGACGTGTCCGCTGCTGATATTAGAGCAAATAACAGTGAAATGTGGACTATCTACATCATTGAAATTTAAACTGTTGTAAGGTGAAGCCTTATAGACGAAGAAGGAAACGGACAGATTAAGGCAGTTAAGGACACGTTATAGCTCGCATTGCGGAAGGATGAGGAAGGGAATCGACCATGCCAACATCTGTTGCAAGTGATTTAGGGAAGCCACAGGAAACCTAAATCAGAATGGTCGCATGGGGATTTGAACCGCCATCCTTCCCAATGCGGTTACAGTGTCTTACCACTGCGCTACCTTGGTCGGTCTAAAAACGAAAGCGTTTTCTGAAAGAAACTGGCTGTTCGTTAGAAAGCATTTTTTAATTGTTGACACTGTTCCTCATCCAGCACATTGACGGAAGATGAAAGTGTTGTTGCAGGAAGTCTACCTGTCTATCTATATCCGGATTCTATATCAGGATTTTTCATTTAGCACATTGACGGAAGTGGAAAGTGTTTAATGCAGAAAGTCTATCTATCTACATCCGGATCCCGCTCCAGCTACGGCCGGGTCTGGGTGCTGACGAGTCCTCTCCACTTCGCTCGGTCCTCCCATCACTTTTCTTCCTCCACTTCTGCCAGGTCACACCTCTCCTTTCCACAGATATTCAGTGGAGTCACTCCAGTTTTTCATCGTATTCTTGGGCGCCCTCTAGGTCTTTTTCCATCCATCTTTAGTTCTTCTGCCCACACATCCTCTTATCATGCCCGGACCATCCTTGTCTCTTGTTGTCAATTTCTTCTCTCATTCTTTCTTGTTTAAGGTCCTTTCTGATATCTACGTTCCTTACCCTGTCCATTCTTCTTCTTCCCTTAACTGCTCTGAGAAATTTCATTTCCCCTGCTTGCAGTCTGCTCCAGTCCCTTTCTGCCATTGTCCATCTTTCTCCTCCATAGGTGACAGTATGGAAGTAATAACTCTTTTACATAAGGAGTTTTGCTTTTTCTGGAACTTCCTTATTCCAAATCAGGTGTTTTATTGTTTGGTAGAAATTTCCTTCCTTCTGTAATCTCCTACTAATTTCGTTAGCTATTCTTCTATCACTAGACATTTCACTCCCTAAATAAGTGAACTTTGAGGGACTCTCGATTCAAAGTAATATTTCCGTTGATCCATTCGTCTCTTCCAGATACCATTAATTCACTCTTATCTTTATTTATTTTTAATCCATACATTTTCCTTCCACCCATCAAGCTGTAACCGTGCATCTACCTCTTTATCGCCCCATATTACCATACCATCTGCAAAAATCATCTTTTTGTCTTTTTCTATTTTTGTCTATTCATTCCTTCCGTCACAATATTAGAAAGAGCAGGCGATAGAATATTTCGTTATTTAAGCCCTTGTCTTATTTCGAAGTATTCAGAGTTCTCCAATGATGTTCTAATTCCTTGTGTCCTTTGTACATTGTCTTTATTACATACATGTATCCATCTTCTATGTCAATTTTCTTCATTTCTTCGCAGAGTCTTTCCCTGTTAACATATGCCTTTTCTATGTCTATGAAAACTATTATCACCCTTTTGTTAAACTCCCAGCTTTTTCCATCAATTGACGAATAGAAAATATCAGGTCGAGTGTGCTTCTTCCTTTCCTAAACCCATGCTGTTCTTCACTCAGTTCCTTTTCTATTTTTTCACTTATTCGATTTAGTAAAATTCTTTCAAAAATCTTGGCTGTATGACTCATAAGGGTTATTCCTCCGTAGTTGCCTTTTTTGAAGATGGGAACAATGTCTCCACTTCTTCAATCGTCAGGTATTGTACTATTTCTCCACACATTTGATAGTACTCTACATAGCCACTGCATTCCCTCTGGGCTTGCTGCTTTTATCATGTCCACTGATACTTCATCAGGCCCTGGGGCTTTATCCCCATTCATCTTCTTCACAGCTATATCCATTTCTTCCCGTGTGATTTGTCCTAATTCTACTTCCTAAATTCTCTCAATTTCTCCACTATTTGTTGTTTCCTCGTGTACCTGCTCCTCAGCGTTTAACAGCTACTTAAAATGTTCTTTCCAGATATCTTTTATATTCCCTGGATATTCAATCACAGTACCATCCCCTGTTTCCATCTTTACTGGTACTTCAGAAGCCGTCCTTTTATTGCAGGAAGTACGAGTCTGAAACTTTTTGCAGATATCCTTCACATAACGAGAAATCAAGTTGTATTGGGAACTGATGTCCATTGTCGAAATGAATAGTAGATGTGATACACATGGTCACCAACACACTCTTACATTCACTGTTGCATTGAAATGGAGAGCCCTGAATGTCATCTTCCAGAATTCCCTACATTGCCTTAAACTCAAGTTGTTTCAGTTCATGAAGACCGCTTGCTGGGGGCAGTTATTAAAGTACATCGCTTCCAAGACATGCTGTAAGGGTGACAAGTCAGAGGACTGGCCAGGCAATTCGGGGATCCGTGCATTCCTCGAGTCGTTGCTGGTGTTATCTGCAGTTATCTTGTATTATTCTGCTGCAGTTTTCCATGTAGCATCTCGGACCTGAAGGGCTTGACAACGAGTTTTAGAACTGTACGATAGGATATTGCAGTGCTGGTGTTATTCTGATTACGATGCAAAGTTCCTTTGGAGAGGAAAGCATGTCTAAAGAACAGGCGCTGCGGCGATCACAGCCGTTACGAAAGACATCAGATGAATTGGCAGTTGCGAATAATTACTAGAGGCATGGTTGACGACATATGGAATTCTGAATGTTGCTGTGAGTCGTGCACGGATAGCCTAATAGTAAGGCGATCGTCGATAAGTGGGAAATCCGGGTTCGAGTCCCTGTCTGGTACATATTTTCACTCTCGTCATTCCGTTCTACAGCTGATGGTAGCCATTATTCGCAATTGCGGATTCATTTGATGTGTTTTAGCATTCTTGTCACATACAAAGGAGTGTTCAGTCTCTCTTCAGTTCTGTTGACGTATCCAGTAACTCCCCACGCCATAATCCCAAGATTTGGCAAGGTATGTGTCACTAGAACCGCGCTTTCTGCGATCTCTCACAAGGACGTCAACGGTCATGTTGACGTTTGACATGAGCGCCAGAAACGGGAAACTAAACTCATCGTTGAACACTACAGAATAAAGACATTCAGTGTGCAGTTACTCCACCTTACCCATACAAATCTCTGTTCGCCATGGAATGGTGTCAGCGGTAAACGACTCATGGCAAATCAAGACCCCTACCTAGCTTTCAGTAATCTGTTCCCCACCGTATATGATGGCACTCCGTCTGTATCCTCTTCTTGGATTTTAGCTGTTGTGATACGTGTGTTCGCCAGAGCCAGTCGACATATCCCGTGATGACCCCTTCTAGATGCACCAGTGCCTCCTGTTCTTGCTAGACTGTCATCTTGAATTAATCTCTCACAATTCGACCTGCAGCCATTGCACTGCAGTCAACTATACTGACGGAAAAAATTCGCAACACAAAAAATAATTATTGTATAATAATGAAATTTCGGAAATGCATTTGTCTAGGTAACATATTTAAGTGATTAACATTGCGGCAAGCCGGTGTGGCCGTGCGGTTCTAGACGCTACAGTCTGGAATCGCGTGATCGCTACGGTCGCAGGTTCGGATCCTGCCTCGGGCATGGATGTGTGTGATGTCCTTAGGTTAGTTAGGTTTAAGTAGTTCTAAGTTCTAGGGGACTGATGACCACAGATGTTAAGTCGCATAGTGCTCAGAGCCATTTCAACCATTAGATTAAAACTGCAAGATCACAGATCAATGTAAGCGCGAGATAAGCCATTACGAATGTGAAATGCTGTTACGTTAATAATCGATGCAACGACCAGAATGTTGAAAGAAAGCATGGAAACGTGCTAGCATTGTGCCGTACGAATGCCAGATGACAGTCTGTGGGATGGAATTCCGTGCTTGCTCTACTTGGTCGGTCAATACAGGGACAGTTAATGCTGTACGTGGCTACTTTCCTGCTATTTTTTCTTCAGTGTCGGAGAATAAACATTCAGCTTCTCGTAGCCCTGTAACAAGGCTTTCTTCAAAGTCAGTGAGCTGCTGATAATGGCGTCTTTGTCGCTTTAAAGAAATTCTTGTCTAACATCAACGGTAAGTAAAGCTGACAGGCGTTGCAGTGTGTACCTATTTAAAGCAAACCTGATTTCTATCCTCATAGTGGCGCTGTCAGTACCACTCTTGCGGGACAGGCGCGAAATTTGAATAAATCGTCTTTCAGATGTAGAAACATCTCTACCAATTTTCGTTTATGTCGAACAGCTGCTTCGTGGTTTTGCGATTTTCTTCCGTAAGTGAATGTGTCCAGACTGACGATATGTTCCAATGTTCGTCATGTCAATAGTTCGACCATTCTTAGAATCCGAACGATGGTGATAGACTGCACCTATACCTCCTCAGGATATGCTGAGTTGCTCCACTTGAGTAGATCCAGCATCATTAGACACACCTATAGTTATTACGTACTCTCTCCATTCTTCTTCTGCAGTAACGACTTTTCTCTGTACTGAAAATAAGCTCGCATATGACTGAAATTCTAATCGATGTATTCCACAGCCATGGAAATACTGGAATATCAGTTTGGTACCATTCAGTCAAGGTGCCAACACCGTCAATGTATTTCATTTATCTACTAGTCTAAGGTTACCAAGACAAGCCACTGCTAGCGTGGTAAATATGTTGCCTCACAAGTTTGCTAATGCGTACAGTGAGCTGCTGATAATGGCGTCTTTGTCGCTTTAAAGAAATTCTTGTCTAACATCAACGGTAAGTAAAGCTGACAGGCGTTGCAGTGTGTACCTATTTAAAGCAAACCTGATTTCTATCCTCATAGTGGCGCTGTCAGTACCACTCTTGCGGGACAGGCGCGAAATTTGAATAAATCGTCTTTCAGATGTAGAAACATCTCTACCAATTTTCGTTTATGTCGAACAGCTGCTTCGTGGTTTTGCGATTTTCTTCCGTAAGTGAATGTGTCCAGACTGACGATATGTTCCAATGTTCGTCATGTCAATAGTTCGACCATTCTTAGAATCCGAACGATGGTGATAGACTGCACCTATACCTCCTCAGGATATGCTGAGTTGCTCCACTTGAGTAGATCCAGCATCATTAGACACACCTATAGTTATTACGTACTCTCTCCATTCTTCTTCTGCAGTAACGACTTTTCTCTGTACTGAAAATAAGCTCGCATATGACTGAAATTCTAATCGATGTATTCCACAGCCATGGAAATACTGGAATATCAGTTTGGTACCATTCAGTCAAGGTGCCAACACCGTCAATGTATTTCATTTATCTACTAGTCTAAGGTTACCAAGACAAGCCACTGCTAGCGTGGTAAATATGTTGCCTCACAAGTTTGCTAATGCGTACAGTGAGCTGCTGATAATGGCGTCTTTGTCGCTTTAAAGAAATTCTTGTCTAACATCAACGGTAAGTAAAGCTGACAGGCGTTGCAGTGTGTACCTATTTAAAGCAAACCTGATTTCTATCCTCATAGTGGCGCTGTCAGTACCACTCTTGCGGGACAGGCGCGAAATTTGAATAAATCGTCTTTCAGATGTAGAAACATCTCTACCAATTTTCGTTTATGTCGAACAGCTGCTTCGTGGTTTTGCGATTTTCTTCCGTAAGTGAATGTGTCCAGACTGACGATATGTTCCAATGTTCGTCATGCCAATAGTTCGACCATTCTTAGAATCCGAACGATGGTGATAGACTGCACCTATACCTCCTCAGGATATGCTGAGTTGCTCCACTTGAGTAGATCCAGCATCATTAGACACACCTATAGTTATTACGTACTCTCTCCATTCTTCTTCTGCAGTAACGACTTTTCTCTGTACTGAAAATAAGCTCGCATATGACTGAAATTCTAATCGATGTATTCCACAGCCATGGATATACTGGAATATCAGTTTGGTACCATTCAGTCAAGGTGCCAACACCGTCAGTGAATTTCATTTATCTGCTAGTCTAAGGTTACCAAGACAAGCCACTGCTAGCGTGGTAAATATGTTGCCTCAAAAGTTTGCTAATGCGTAGAGCACTCCTTTGTGTGGCGAGGAGGACGCACTGGCTTGCGCCGCCTGGTCTGCCCTTATCGAGAACGTTACCGGTATTGACAGCACCATTAAATATGCACGCGGTAATTGACTAATTCCGATTGCAATCGCAGCCGCAATCAGGCGGGTGTCGCGGAGCGGCTTCCGTGACGATGCGCCATAAGCGGCCGTGACCCGCTAACGGCTCGGCGACACGCAGTCGCCGGGTCGCGCAACCTGTAATTTTCCGCCTCCCTGGGCGCACAAATATCGCCGCGGCCAATAAGGTGGCAAATCTGCAGCGGCGCCCCTGCCTGCGCTCTCGACCGGCACTCCACGCTAGGAGGCGGGAAATTTCTGGCAGAAATATTGGCTCCCGTGGCTCGATAAACGTTTTAAACGACAGGAATACGTCACAATTTTGACCACAGTAACAGCCGAGGGGCGTTTCCAGAACGGAGGTGACCACCTGTCGCTTTGCTGCACGTGTCGTATGCCAGACCTCTTACGCAACAGAAGGTTCCGGACACAGTTTATGGCAGCTAAACCCGCACCTTTCACTTTTGTTCACCTAAGGCTGCTCCCGGAATTAAATGCTACAATTGAATGATACATCTGGTTGTAGTGAAATACCGATCAGTAAATGGCCGAAACTGAAGTACACTCGGTTTCACAAAATCTCGGGCAAAACCAGATACCTCGTACCAAACTACTGGTAAGTAGCACCATCAGTGGTTGATGATATAACATCTAAATAATGATTTCACTCTTGACATTGCTTCTGGACACCTCCGACTATCCAATTTCGAACTATAGCGGCAACGACAGAGTTAATTAATAGTCTAAATATACGTAATGCCACGAGAATCGCATACTAAAGCATATGACCATTTTATTATGATAATCAACGGAGGAAAGGTGTGCTGACGACACGCCCCTCCTTATCGTATACAATGGCAAAGGACCACTCGGCAGTCGGTCGGGCCCTATTTGCCCCTCCACCTTACCCACTTATTATACTTATGAATTTGAGGCCATATCTGTGTGAAACTCAATAAGTGCTGAAGTTTTTCAGCAGAACAGCCAGTACATGCCTACTGCATCACATTCAGTACAGATACAGATCCAAAAAAGGGGTGGGGGGTGGGGGGACGAAGGTAACGATGATTATAGCCCTACCACTTAATATAAAAGGCAGTCAAATGAAAACGAGACAAAGAGGAAAACGGGGTCAACTGTTTATTAGTTCTGTAATGATCGCTGTAACTTTGAATACATTTACACTACTGGAAATTAAAATTGCTACGCCTCGTAGATGGCGCGCTACAGACGCGAAATTTAGCCGACAGGAAGAACATGCTGTGATATGCAAATTATTAGCTTTACAGAGCATTCAACACAAGGCTGGCGCCACTGGCGACACCTACAACTTGCTGACATGAGGATAGTTTCCAATCGATTTCTCATACACAAACAGCAGTTGACCGGCGTTGCCTGGTGAAACGTTGTTGTGATATCTCGCGTAAGGAGGAGAAATACGTACCATCACGTTTCCAACTTTAATAAAGATCGGATTGTAGCCTATCGCGAATTCGGTTTATCGTATCGCGACATTGCTGCTCGCGTTTGTCGAGATCCAATGACTATTAGCAGAGTATGGAATCGGTGGGTTCAAGAGGGTAATAGGGAACGCCGTGCTGGATACCAACGGCCTCGTATCACTAGCAGTCGAAATGGCAGGCATCTTATCCGCATGGCTGTAACAGATCGTGCAGCCACGTCTCGATCCCTGAGTCGACAGAGGAGGACGTTTGCAAGACAACAACCATCTGCACGAACAGTTCGACGACGTTTGGAGCAGCACGGACTATCAGCTCGGAGACCATGGCTGCGGTTACCCTTGACGCTGAATCACAGACAGGGGCGCTTGCGATGATGTACTCAACGACGAACCTCGGTGCACGAATGGCCAAACGCCATTTTTTCGGATGAATCCATGTTCTGTTTACGTCATCATGATGGTCGCATCCGTGTTTGGCGACATCGCGGTGAACGCGCATTGGAAGCGTGTATTCGTGATCGCCATACTGGCCTGTCACCTCTTGTTCGCATTGACTGTACTTTGAACAGTGGACGTTACATTTCAGATGTCTTACGACCCGTGGCTCTACCCTTCGTTCGATCCCTGCGAAACCCTACATTTCAGCAGGATAATGCACGACCACATGTTGCAGGTCCTGTACAGGCCTTTATCGATACAGAAAATGTTCGACTGCTGCCCTGGCCAGCGCGTTATCCAGATCTCTCAGCAATGGAAAACGTCTGGTCAATGGTGGCCGAGCAACTGGCTCGTCACAATACGCCATTCACTACTCTTGATGAACTGTGGTATCTTGTTGAAGCTACATGGTCACCTGTACCTGTACACGCCATCCAAGCTCTGTTTGACTCAATGCCCAGGCGTATCAAGGCCGTTATTACGGCCAGATGTGGTTTTTCTGGGTACTGATTTCTCAGGATCTATGCACCCAAACTGCGTGAAAATGTAATCACATGTCAGTTCTAGTATAATATATTTGTCCAACGAATACCCGCTTGTCATCTGCATTTCTTCTTGGTGTGGCAATTTTAATGGCCAGTAGTGTCTCTCACTGTGAGACAAATGTTTGCAGTTGTCTACAGAACCATGATTGTGCCCAGGCGTGCACATTTCGTCCGAAGCAAATCAACAGCCACGAATGTCTTTCTTCTGGGTTCCGAAGGTATGGACATCGCATGTGGAGAGTTGGAATTGTACGGAGGATGCGTAATGGCTTCAGAGTTAAGCATCTGCATATTTTGAAGGCCTGAAGAAAGACATTTGTGCTCGTCAATTTGTTTCGGACAAAGAAGTGCCTGGATACAATCATGGCCCTTAGTTGTCCGCAAACATTCTTCCATGAAGACATTGACTCCATGTTTTACATTGAAATAAATGTATTAACAGTTTGGGCGATTACTTTTGAAATAATAAACAGTTTACTAACTTTTTTCCATCTGTCTCGTGTTAATCTGGTTGGCCCTTGTAGAATTTTTCCCTTTCACATAGCTAACGATTTCAAAATTTTACAGCTAACTTTCGGAGGATAAAGCAAAATGTAAACTAAGAGTCCCTAAAATGTCAAGGAATTGAAAAAGTCACAAGCTACATTTAACGTACCCCGAACGTCCACAGGGAACATTCTAGGCAGCTAAAAGTGCACATTCACAAGCTGATAGTAGCTGCTGTCAATGGCAAATCCGACACGGTTCATGAATCTACAGATAGGACCGGAGAGGGAAAACAGAAAGGTCATCCGCGAAGAGAGAAAAAAATGTAGAAAACTGACTTTCTGAGCGTAGGCAGAAACGACTGAAAGAAACAACATTCCTATCGCTGACACGCTCAGATTTCCATAGTCTTCAAACCAAACCAGTCTTCAGAATAGAAATGCCTGGTAAAATATAAAATAACGGTAACTGTCAGTGTGCTTTTCAATTTCATACTGTATAACTTACGATGTTATCGAAGTTGTAAAAGTTAGGAATTTCGGGGCAGATTAAAAAAGTGTGCCAGATCGGAACTTAAAGCTGGGAGCTTTGTCTTTCTTTGGAAAGTGCGATCAATTGTGAAAGCTTTTTGCTGCTGAAGAACTGAAATTAATTCTGTGATACGTGTATTTCTTCAATTTTCAGACGTATCCGTTTCAAAGGCTACATTTGGTCGAAATTGCAATTTTTCGATGCTATGCTGCAGCAATGCATTGTACTATTCACTGACGCAAACAAGTTATTCATCTTTTTCTTTTGCCTTCATTCCGAGCCTACAAGGTCTCGGCAGGGTTATTATCTGATCTTGCGTTGTTAATGGTGGCTGGATGCCATTCATGTCGCCTTCCTTTTGCCCCTCGGGACAGAATATATGCACTCCAACTGAATGCATATATCCATGTGAAAGTGTGTGAACGTTTTGTAAACTTTCGCGAATCATCAAACTTAAGTGGGACGTTAGTAGTAGCCACGCATTCACCAAGTTGGATGTGGGAAACCACCTAAAAACCACAGCCAGGTTGGCCAACATACCTGCCCTCGCCGCTATCCGCCAGATGCATTCGATCCGGGTAAGGCCCGCCTTTCCGAATCTCGGAAGAGGTGTACTAAGACGCACGGCAATCCAGGCAGGTACATAAGCAAATTACTGTTATTAAATTATAATATTTTATATGTGTTATTGTATTAAGCAATTTATTATTACATCAAAATATTATATAAATTTAATTGTCATCATAATGAATATGATATCCAATAGTAGCACGCAAGTTATAATTGAGGAGGAGGGGATGAAAGAGAGACAGTAACAAACTGTTTTTGTCCCCCCCCCCCCCCCACAGGGGTGCCAGTATCGGAACTCTTTATAGCTTGCAAGTACGGCATCAGGACCCTTAAGTTAAAAGTGTTGCAAGTAAGTGAAAATATCTACATCTCCATTTACATGCCTGGCGGAGGGTTCATCAAACCACCTTCACAATAATTCTCTATTATTCCAATCTCGAACAGCGCGTGGCAAAAACGAACACCTATAGCGTTCCGTCCGAGCTCTATTTTCCCTTATATTAGGATATCGTTTCCCCCTATGTAGATCGATATCAACAAAATATTTTCGCATTAGGAGGAGAAAGGTGGTGATTGAAATTTCGATAGAAGATTCCGCCGCAACGAAGAACGCCTTTCTTTTCAATGATGTCCACCCCAAATCCTGCATAATTATGAAACGTCCCATTAGAAAAATTATACACGACTGCTAAAACTGACACACAATATTTTTTAGCGCAACGCAATCTGACTTTCAAAAATCCCTACGAAAGAATGGCCCTGACTAACAATAACCTATACGTTTCACAAATCACTTACCTCACAAAAATCTTCGTTACTCAAGCTACTGCAATACAGCGAGCGCCACTACTGCCAGCTAAATAAAAGATTCAAACTACTGAAGGCACTAACTACTGACAGGCATAGTTAGCAAATGAAAGATTTTAATAGAGAACAAACAATGTATTTACCTCACTAGTCATAATATATATAGCAGTTCATGACACCAATTCTTACAAATTTCAAAACTCCGCCATCTCTCTCCCCACGTCCCCCACTGCTGGCGGCTCACCTCCAACTGCGCAACGCTACGCGCTGTTAGCATCCAGCTGCCGCTGCCCAACACTACAATGGCAGACAACAATGCATACCAGCCACAGACTGCACACGGCACAGCTAGTGATTTTTATACAGAGCACTACGTGGCGGCGGCGTTACCAATAAAAACACCTAAACAGCCTACTTACATAATGTCAGTGACACTCTCTCCCCTGTTTCGCGATAATGCAAACGTGCTGCTTTTCTTGAACTTTCTCGATGTACTCCGTTAATTCTATCTGGTAAGGATAACAGACCGCGGAACAGTACTTCTAAAGAGGACGGACAAGCGTAGTATAATCAGTCTCTTTGTAGATCTGTTACATTTTCTAAGTGTTCTGCCAACAAAAGGCAGTCCTTGGTTTTCCCTTCCTCACAAGATTTTTTATGTGTTCTTTCCATTTTAAGTTGTTCGTAACTGTAATTCCTAAGTATTTAGTTGAATGTATGCCCTTTTAGATTTGATTGATTTATCGTGTAACCGACGTTTAACGGATTCCTTTTAGCACTCATGTTGATGAGCTCACACTTACCATTGTTTAAGGTCAATTGGCAATTTTCTCACCAAATAGATATCTTTTCTAAATCGTTTTGCGATTTGTTTTGCTCTTCTGACGACTTTACTTCTCCTTTAAAGGACACTATCATCTGCAAACAACCTAAGACGGCTGCTCATGTTGTCTCCTAAATAATTCATATAGATAAGGAACAGCAGAGGGCCTATAACACTTCCTTGAGGAATACCAGAAATCACTCCTGTGTTACTCGGTGACTTTCCTTCAGTTACTACGGACTGTTGCCTCTCTGATCGGAAATCACGAATCCAGTTACATAACTGACCCGCTATTCCATAAGCATGCAATTTCACTAGAAGCCGCTTGTATGGTACTGCGTCAAAAGCCTTCCGGAAATTTGTATCTGTATCTGTTTCGGCCACCGAAAAGTTTTGAGTAAATTGAAGCGAAATCAATGTGGCAGAACACAAATTGAATTTACTCAGTAGCACACAGATGTAACATAAAAACGTTCAAAATAATATCACTACCGACTGAGGGCTGACAGATAACTACAGCAAAGAAGTTTATGTTCGTGTTGTTTCTTTTGTTTTGAAGAGACAGCGTGTAGACGCTACCATATAGTCAAAGCTACTGCCACCCTAATCACCGACTTTTGGGGGATAGAAGGGGGTTCCCACTTTTCTAACCCAACCAAGGTCCTAGTAAATATGGGTTACCATTGTCTTCTTCCGGCCTGTATCAAGATGTACCTGCATCGAGAGGGTGACAGGTGTATGTGATTGCACAGTTGTTGTGTAATTGGTTAGTATTGTTATTATTATTGTACATTTCTAGTCCAGAACTTCAAAATTATAAGGCTGTATGTCCTCGTTGCGAACACTGTATAAATCATAGAATTAAGAGGGATCAAATATGCACACTATGGAAAAAAATACCCGTTGAGACAAAATTTTTTTACCTGACTACATTTTCTTTAGCTCTGAACAGTATTGTTAAGGGTTCATGAAAATTCCTTTAGATAAGGAGGCAGTTGCGGTTTGCAGCTATCTACAGACACAGTCATGCGTTCCCACTATTTCAGGTCCCCTTGCATAATCTCGCTCAAACCTGACGAAATGATAATGATTTTAATGTGTCTACGTTTGTTGTCACAATAACGACTCGCAATGAGACACTTTTACATCACATCATTTCAGGTTCAAATGTGCCACTCTTACTACAGCTGAAAAAAAAAACTGTAGTTAACACGTCTTCGTGTCAAATCAACAATGATGATATATGCGAGATTCAACTCCCAAACAGTACAGAGCTTTTCGTCACGTTATTTGTAGTTCTGAGGTACCTACACCTCGCTACTAGTGAAATAAACCGATGGTTAACGTCTATTCGTGGTTACACAACAGTGGGTATACGTGCTTGGTTCGATTCCTCGTATGGAAAATATTTTCACTTCGTCATTTTATTTTCAGTCAACTTGTTATTGATGAAAAAATTCGATATATAAAGTTTGATAGTGTAAATGATTCTATTAGGTGCTGGTTTCGAAGCCCCTTCCAATATCAAACCTTCTGTCTTGTCATTTCAAGTTTGAACACACACACATTTTGTTATTTGTGACTGAAACCATATTTAAGGTCTTTCGATGTTAGTTAACAGGGATACACACTGTCCAGTTTATGTCAAAAGCCTGAATGTCCATATTTGCTTCGAGACGAGCGGAAAGAGAGCCAGCGAGATTCTGGAAAGTATCAACAGGGATGTCTCCAGTACCGTGACCAGCTACAGCAGGTTTTTCAGTTGAGGTTCCTTGACGCGAACAGCTCGACTGACGTGGTCCCATAGATTATGTTTAAATTCTATGCGTTAGGTGAGCATGGGAGTGTGATACACTGGTCCTAGTATACTTCGAACCACGGAAGCACGCTGCGAGCTGTGTGACACATTGCATTATCCTCTTGGTAGACGCCATCATGATGAGTGAAAACAAACAGCATATAGGAGTGGACATGGTCCCCAAGGATAGATGCATTTTTTTTTTTTTGTTTCATTGTACCTGCCAGAATGAGGAGATCACCCATCGAACGCCCTTGGGCCTGGACCCTTCCGATTATTGTTTCAGGATGTTTGCTTTCAGACGTTTCACGCCGCACTCACCTGCGACCACCTGTCGGATGGGGCAGAAAACGTGATTCATCTGAGAAGGTCAGCTGTCTCCACTCAGTGGGCGTTCTGTTGTAGTACTGACGTGCAAATTCCAGCCTTCGTCACCAATGAACAGCAATCACCATGAGTGCGTGAAATGGCCCCCTGCTGCGGCCCATAGGCAGCAACGTTTTCTGAACGGTTGTTAGGGAGCCGTTGGTAGTCCCTCGGATCAACTGGGTGATCAATTGCTCAACAGGTATACGTCTATTCGTCGGTACACACCTCCGCAGCCTATACTTACCCTTGTCATCTACTGTGTCGCTCTTAGTGCACCACTGTTGCCTCGGCGCCGGTTTATGATGGCGTGATTTTGTCTCGCGTGGTACTCTTCAGCTAAGGCGACATGCGAACTGTTAACAAACTTAGCCGTTTCGGAAATGCTTCCACTCGTGGCCCAAACTCCACTGAGCTTGCCCTTTTGGAGTCAGACGAATCGCTACGAGTCCGCATTCCGATAACGACTGCACTCTTTTCCGCTTCCTACCAACACGCTTTATATACCCTTCACTGCTAGTGCTGCCGTGTGCCGTGTGCCGTGTGTGAGTGGTTACTGCGCGATGACGCCGAAAATAGACAGTGATCAAATTAAACAGACTGGAACGTGTAGTTGTTCTTTAGGAGTCCTGAGTCCCACTCCGGTACAAAAATTTTCGTCGTGTAATTTCAAGCTGAGAGATCCTTTTTGAAAAGTCGCTAATTGTAATAAATTTCATTTTGCGATGTCAACATCTGTTAACTCCTGTAACGTGTTTCTTGAAATTCACAGTATTTTGGTATTAATTTTCATCTGTATCGATTGTCATACAGATCAGTGTTCTACAGTGTTCTCTTATGGTATCCATTTCGTATAGACAGGCGACAGTTACAAGAAAGTTATGTTATGTGTGCTGCATGCAAGTCAGGCGGAATGCAATTCACGTCATTCGAATACTTTTGAGGACGGTAGCATATTTCAGGTAGTGCGATATAGTACTATTTATAAGCAATAACCAGTCTAAAGAGAAAAATTGTTTTTAAATGGTAATTAAAATTATTACTGCCTTATGTTCATTCAGAATCATTCCCTCTATCACGTAAAAACACATGTCCTGATATTATTATAAGATGCATTATATGCACTAGTCAGTCAGAAGTTGCTAGGCACTATTAGCGGATATTAATATAGGATATGTCCACACTTCGCTTCATCCATGATATGAACATTTTAAATGAGGTGTCTGAAAGTCTGTGGAGGAATGGCAGTTGCTTCCTCCTGAAGAGCCGAAACCAGAGAAGGTAGTGATGAGAGACATTGCGGTCTGGAGCAAAGTCGATGTTCTAACACAAGGCTTCCCAACCTTTTCAGCTGGCGGACCCCTTTTTCAGTCGAAAATCCATGGCAGACCCCTCGTCAGTCAAGAGCACAGTAACTTTACATTTCAGAGCGAAACCCATGGGAACTGAATGGTTCTTAATGTAAGTGCCATGTTCCCAATGACCCTCCCTCCCCCCCCCCCCCCCATCCTCTCCCCGAGGCATCAATAGTTTTCGGTTTAGAGATGAATGAAAACAACTTGAAATTAACGATCCAATTTGAATTCCCAATGTATCCAGACACTTACTAGTGGATTTACTCACTTTGTTCAAAACACTATAGCCTGATTGAAATTACTTAGTAATTGAAATTTCACACGATGAAGCTGTCTTCCTCCAAGAGCAATCAACGTCACGTCCAAACTATTCGCTGTTGACCAACTGCCGCTTATGATCTGTTCACTTCCACTATTTGGCTAATGCTGTTTAAGGAGCTTGCATATTTCGTAACAGTCGTGTGTGTGTGGTTTTTCGTGAAATCCGAAGAAAAATGTTCAAATGTATGCAAAGTCTTCCTTTGGTCATCCTCCTTCCTCATTTATTTCAACTGGAAATTTCCCTTGTTGTGAAGGCGATGGAGAAACTGCACCCTTCTTCAATGATCCTGACTTCAGCCACCGATCCATGGTAGAAGTAATAAAATGGCCAAAAATCGACTTATGAAATAGGTAGTGCACTGACAAGCAAGCTGAACATTTAATGATGCCTGGGGCAGCATACGTGCCAGCGAGCGCTGTGATTGGTCGACAAAGCTCTCATCCTCCCTGACGTATCTCCCAGTCAAATGGGTCAAATGGCTCTGAGCACTATGGGACTAAACATCTGAGGTCATCAGTCCCCTAGAACTTAGAACTACTTAAACCTAACTAACCTAAGAACATCACACACATCCATGCCCGCGGCAGGATTCGAACCTGCTTCTGTAGCGGTCGCGCGGTTCCAGACTGAAGCGCCTAGAACCGCTGGGCTACACTGGCCGGCTCTCCCAGTCCTTCATCAGAACCTATGGACCTTGATGTCGGACTGGCGGAATCATCTCGCTCCAAGGCTGAACTTCCACACATGGCAGGGTCCGTCCCAAGTGGAAAGACGGGGTGAAAGTGCTACCCCTTGATAAATGGTTCTCATCCTCCAGTGGAATGTTAATGGGTTCCTGTCCAATGTGGGGGATCTGAAATTCCTAGCACAAAAACGCCCCCTGTGCTTCTGTTTGCTGGAAACACATTTTAGAGCATCTCATTCCCCATTTCTACAGGGCTATATGCACTTTTGCAAGGATGATCTGACTGAAGAAAGGGCCAAGGGAGGGCTGCTTTGTTTGTCAATAATGCGCACCAGTCCTGTGTCATCCCTAGCTACTGACCTGCAAGCAGCTGCAGCAGAATTTCGTGTGGGTTGGAGGAGGATCACTATTTGCTCGCTGTATTTAGGTCTGTAAGATGCGATTGATTCTGAGGCTCTCACAGATCTTACAGAGCACCTCTCCCGACCATTTCTTCTACTGGCTGACTTTAATTCCCTTCATGTATTGTAGGGCTCAACCTCTCCTTGCACTCAGGGTCATGTTTTGGAGAGCCTCATGACGTCTTACGAGTTGCGCATCCTAAACACTGACATTCCCACTCGTTTTTGTGCTGCTAGTTGGTCGTTCTCAGCCATCGACCTCTCTTTCTGCTCCCCAGGCCTCGCAGACTCTGATCGATGGGAAGTCACTGACGACCTTCATTCCCTTGACCAGTTCCCATTCCGCACTCATCCGCTGGATGAATCTCTTCCTGAAAAAGGAATGTCATGACAGCATCCAGGAGTAGGTGGACCGCTGACTTCTCCATCCCAAAGTCCTCTCGTCATTCTAGGAAACCACATGTCCCTTGGCGGACTGATGAGTACCGTTCAGTCATACACCTATGCTTGCAACTCTGCGACGGTTTAAGTGCCGCCAAATGGCGGAAGATGTCGTAGCCTTTGGATTAGCGAGGGCGAAGTCTCGACACATCATCAAGAAGAGAAGAAAAGATCGCGGCAACCTGGGGGACTTCCGGTAAAGGCAGTTGGTTACCTATAGCAGCTTTGCTGAATCAGAGATGTCTCCAACCAACGCACGGAGACATCACACAAACAATGGCAGCTCGTTTTGGACTGACTACTGCCATTGCCATCCAGGATCCCTCGTTCCGTCATTACCTTGTCAGAACGGAAAGGGGTGGGTTGGATTTTAGGTCCAATAGTTCGGAGTACTTCATCTGCCCATTCTGCATGAGGGAGATGATTTCGGCACCGTCTGCTGCTCATGATACTACTCCTGGTCACGACCAAATCCTAAACAGCATGCTACGGAACTTGAAGCCGGCGTCATAAGTCCTCTTACAATGTTTCAATTCGATATAGCAGATAGGCCACTTTCCCAACTCTTGGAGGGAGGCAATTTTGACACCACTCCTCAAACCGGGAAAGTACCAAACGAGTTCCAGTAGTTACCGGAGTGTCGCTTTAGTGAGTTGTTCTTGAGGGTATTTTTGTTCTATCGTTGCACTACAAAAATGCTTGATTTTTTTCACCAGACGCGTTTTGCTTTATTGAGATGAAGCATCATCAGTGGTCTGTAATAAAGTTATTTTCGTTCTGATTTGCTTTTAGATTGAAAAACGATTCGTTAAGAACTATGGTCACTCAAATGAAGAATTTAATGAGTTGTGTAGGAAAGACCTTGGAGCGAACGATACAGTCTGGTCTGGATGTTAGAAACCAGGCAGCTCCTAGATCGCTCTCAGTGTGGATTTAGGAGATGTCGATCCACATCTACATTTACATCTACATCCATACTCCGCAAGCCGCCTGACGGTGTGTGGCGGAGGGTACCCTGAGTACCTCTATCGGTTCTCCCTTCTATTCCATTCTCGTATTGTTCGTGGAAAGAAGGATTGTCGGTATGCTTCTGTGTGGACTCTAATCCCTCTGATTTTATCCTCATGCTCTCTTCGCGAGATATACGTAGGAGGGAGCAATATACTGCTTGACTCTTCGGTGAAGGTATGTTCTCGAAACTTTAACAAAAGCGCGTACCGAGCTACTGAGCGTCTCTCCTGCAGAGTCTGCCACTGGAGTTTATCTATCAACTCCGTAACGCTTTCGCGGTTACTAAATGATCCTGTAACGAAGCGCGCTGCTCTCCGTTGGATCTTCTCTATCTCTTCTATCAACCCTATCTGGTACGGATCCCACACTGTTGAGCAGTATTCAAGCAGAGGGCGAACAAGCGTACTGTAACCTACTTCCTTTGGGCGCAGTGGTTAGACACTGGACTCCCTTCGGGAGGACGACGATTCAATCCCGCGTCCGGCCATCCTGATTTAGGTTTTCCGTGATTTCCCTAAATCGCTCCAGGCAAATGCCGGGATGATTCCTTTCAAAGGGCACGTCCGACTTCCTTCCCCGTCCTTCCCTAATCTGATGTGACCGATGACCACGCTGTCTGGTCTCCTTCCGCAAACAAATCAACCAATTAACTGCTTCCAGTTGCTGACCTGTTATTTTGTAACTAAATGATAAGGAATCTATCTTTCTATGTATTCGCATCACATTACACTTGTCTGCATTGAGATTCAATTGCCATTCTCTGCACCATGCGTGAATTCGCTGCAGATCCTGCTGCATTTCAGTACAATTTTCCATTGTTGCAACCTCTCGATACACCACAGCATCATCTGCAAAAAGCCTCAGTGAACTTCCGATGTCATCCACCAGGTCATTTATGTATATTGTGAATAGCAACGGTCCTTTGACACTCCCCTGCGCCACACCTGAAATCACTCTTACTTCGGAAGACTTCTCTCCATTGAGAATGACATGCTGCGTTCTGTTATCTAGGAACTCCTCAATCCAATCACACAATTGGTCTTATAGTCCGTATGCTCTTATTTTGTTCATTAAACGACTGTGGGTAACTGTGTCAAATGCTTTGCGGAAGTCGAGAAACACGGCATCTACCTGTGAACCCGTGTCTATGGCCCTCTGCATCTCGTGGACGAATAGCGCTAGCTGGGTTTCACACGACCATCTTTTTCTAAACCCATGCTGATTCCTACAGAGTAGATTTCTAGTCTCCAGAAAAGTCATTATACTCGAACATAATTCGTGTTCCAAATTTCTACAACTGATAGACGTTAGAGATATAGGTCTATAGTTCTGCACATGTGTTCGACGTCCCTTCTTGAAAACGGGGATGACCTGT
This sequence comes from Schistocerca gregaria, assembly GCF_023897955.1. Lineage (NCBI taxonomy): Eukaryota > Metazoa > Arthropoda > Insecta > Orthoptera > Acrididae > Schistocerca > Schistocerca gregaria. Next base: position 85,350,179 of record NC_064931.1, on the reverse strand, counting down.
GCCCTTTTCCAATCGTTTGGAACGCTTCGCTCTTCTAGAGACCTACGGTACACCGCTGCAAGAAGGGGGGCAAGTTCCTTCGCGTACTCTGTGTAAAATCGAACTGGTATCCCATCAGGTCCAGCGGCCTTTCCTCTTTTGAGTGATTTTAATTGTTTCTCTATCCCTCTGTCGTCTATTTCAATATCTACCATTTTGTCATCTGTGCGACAATCCAGAGAAGGAACTACAGAGTAGTCGTCCTCTGTGAAACAGCTTTGGAAGAAGACATTTAGTATTTCGGCCTTTAGTCTGTCATCCTCTGTTTCAGTACCAATTTGGTCACAGAGTGTCTGGACATTTTGTTTTGATCCACCTACCGCTTTGACATAAGACCAAAATTTCTTAGGATTTTCTGCCAAGTCAGTACATAGAACTTTACTTTCGAATTCATTGAACGCCTCTCGCATAGCCCTCCTCACACTACATTTCGCTTCGCGTAATTTTTGTTTGTCTGCAAGGCTTTGGCTATGTTTATGTTTGCAGTGAAGTTCCCTTTGCTTCCGCAGCAGTTTTCTAACTCGGTTGTAGCACCACAGTGACTCTTTTCCATCTCTTACGATCTTGTTTGGCACATACTCATCTAACGTATATTGTACGATGGTTTTGAACTTTGTCATGTACTCTGAAATCTGCTTTTTGTCACTTTTGCTAAACAGAAAAATCTTCCTACCTTTTTTAATATTTCTATTTAAGGCTGAAACCATCGATGCAGTAACCGCTTTATGATCGCTGATTCCCTGTTCTGCACTAAATTATTCAAATAGTTCGGTTCTGTTTGTCACCAGAAGGTTTAATATGTTATCGCCACGATTCGGTTCTCTGTTTAACTGCTCAAGGTAGTTTTCAGATAAAACACTTTAAAAAATTTCACTGGATTCTTTTTCCCTGCCACCCGTTATGAACGTTTGAGTCTCCCAGTTTACTATTAGCACATTAATAATTGTTATTCCCTGTTGCATTTTGCCTACTCCTACCTTGCCGCGTCTCAGGAGGCGTCTTGTCGGGCCTAGGGAGGGAATTCTCTAACCTAAAAAATCCCCATGTGCACTCCACACGTACTCCGCTACCCTCGTAGCCGCTTCCGGCGTGTAGTGCACGCCTGACCTATTGAGGGGGACCCTACATTTCTCCACCCGATGGCGGAGGTCGAGAAATTTGCACCCCAGCCCTCCGCAGAATCGTCTGAGCCTCTGGTTCAAGCCTTCCACTCGGCTCCAAACCAGACTCAAACCTGACCCATCAGAGGCGACTATCCGTCAGGCTTTCCTAAGCAGACAGTATTGTATAAGTATATTCTTTGATATCGATAAGGCATACAGCATTACTTGGAGGGCAGCTCCACCAGTCGGGCATCCGTGGCCATCTCCCCATCTTCATTCAGCCCTTCTTATCAAAGCGCCTTTCCGGTACCGAGTTGCTGAAATGCTGTCAAACAGTGCCGAGCAGGAGAACGGTGTTCCTCAGGGTAGTGTTCCGAGGGTTACCCTCTTTGTCATTGCCATCAGCAATATCATGTCTCCAGTAAGCAGCCCTGTAGAATGTTTCTTAGTTTTTGACGATTTTACAGTTTTTTTGTTACTCCTCGAACATTGCAACAGTAACTTTCAGGTGCAACTTACGGTAAAGAAGTGCGAGGAGTGGTTAGAGGTTTTATATTTTCTGCTTCTTTCACATTACACTAGTCCTCCATAACGCAGAGTACCACACACACACACACACACACACACACACACACACACACACACACACACACACACATGAATGTGTTCATTTTAATCATCCTCGTCGTATTTTTAATGTACCTGAATTGCGTATGTGGAACAGCATTCTTTCAACAGACTCTGTCCAGTTTTTGTGCCCCATGTTTGTCTCCATACTGTCGTGGTTATCACAGGTGGTGGAGTTGGAAGCAAGGTCTCAGAAGACAGCGAACATTTTGAAGTGTCTTAGGCACAGGTCTTGCAGAGCGGACAGGGCGTTTCTTCTCCAGCTTTACAGGGCCTTCGTGAGATCGTAACTGGTCAGTGGTTTCACAGTGTACTCGTCGGCGAGGTCTTCGTATCTGAAGATCCTTGACGCTGTACACCATGAGGCAATCAGGCTGGCAATGGGCGTTTATCGGACCAGCCCCACATCCAGTCTCTTTGCTGAGGCTGATGAACCGCCTCTTACCATCCGACAGCAACTTCTCATGGCGCATAGCACTTGTATGTCCCTCACTACTCCCACTTCCCCAGCATACCATACTGTTGCTTGTCCAGCTATGGAATGCCACGTCACCAATCATCTACTGGCAACGAGGTCGTTAGGGATCTGTGCTAAGTGTGTCTTGGAGTCCCTTGGTGTGGGGCATGTACAGGCCCAGCTCTGGGGTTTTAACCAACTGACACCCTGGTTATTACAAAGGCACAGGGTAATTTCAGATTTAGTGCAGTATGAGAAAGATTGCACACCTGCTTCTGTTTTTAGTATAATATTTTCTGTCATTTTGAATGAGCACCGCAGATGGTGTTCACGGATTGGTCCAAACAGGGGGATTCTGTTTTGTTTTCCCGGATCGTGTCATCTATATTCGGTTGCCTCCAGAGTTCACTGTATTCGATGCCGAATTATCTACGACCTTGGGATCACTGCAACAGATGAGATCTGCCATGCCTGCTGAATTCCTCGTCTGTTCTCACTGCCTGAGTGCCCTTCAGTCTCTGCAGCATATGTATACAGAGGAAAAAATAGTCCAGGATACTAAGGAAACCTCTCCCCACTTTCAGAGTCTGGCGACGGAGGTGCCCTTCTACAGGGTGTGAGGGGACTTAGGTCTTCAGGGGAACGAAAGGGAGAACGCAGCAGCCCAGGTGGCATGTTTTGATCCTCAGTTAGTTCAGTGTACCATCACCCTGCATGCTGTTGTCTCGCTTTTGAGGTACAGAGACCTCCGTAGATTGGAAGATGACTGGCTAGAAGTTACAAATAATAATCTGGGTCTTGTGAAGCCCACAAAACGGCCGTGCTGTAATTTCTCCCAGCCACACAGACGGGACGAAACTGTCTTTATTCGTCTTCGCACAGGCCATACCCGTATGACGCACAGCTTCTAGCACCCTCCAATGTGTTTTGCTTGTGGCATACAGATCACTATGCGCCACATTTTAATAGTTTGTGTTTTGGTTATGGACCAGAGGGTAGCGGTAGATTTACCGACAGAATATGCCCTCTATTTTAAGTAAGTTCAAATGAATCTGGTGAGAGTATTAAGGTTCTGTGATTTGTGCAAGTTTTTTCCAGAGTTTTAGGATTGGATTGTATTGTTTTGGGGGAGGAGACAGACAGCGAGGTCATCGGTCTAATCGGATTAGGGAAGGGGAAGCAAGTCGGCCGTGCCCTTTCGAAGGAACCATCCCGGCATCTGCCTGGAGCAATTTAGGGAAATCACGGAAAACCTAAATCAGGACGGCCGGACGCGGGATTGAACCGTCGTCCTCCCGAATGCGAATCCAGTGTGCTAGCAAAAATTTTAGGGAGATATTCTTAATGTGTTAACAGGGTGACTGGCTCACCCATGTTTTTTGTAAGTGATCAGCCCGTCACATTTTCTTGTACCTTAGTTTTAGCTCTTGTGTGGTTTTACTTCCGTTTTCATCAGGAATAGCACCTTCCACCCTTCTCCGTCTTATTAAGGCCTATGAGATAGTGTGGGTGTGGGTCAACGCGAGTGATGTGAGTCTGAATGAATGAGTGACATTGGTTTCCTCATCACTATGTGACAACAATTTTAGTCATTTTTAGTTTCTTTTAATGTGTGTAATGGCGCTGATAACATCGGCGTTGAGTGCCCGTAGGCTCCGAACACACAGACACACACAAAAGTCATTACATGTAAAATTGCTTCATAGAACTTACTATGTACAGTGGCAGAGTTACACTGTATATACAGCAGTAGTGTACAAAGGACACGTAGTCTAAGCGGCATTAGACCCCGCTACACTTAAATGTTGCTTACATAAGTTACGTTACACATATACAGTAAGACCTCCTTTCAGAAGAGAAACCATGGTTTTGCTTACAGTAGTGACAAGACGAATAGAATTTCACCATATTTTTCTTGAGCAGACAGAAGGAATGAAAATCTGGTGGGGAAAGAAACCCGCTAGGCAGCGAGCATTGTATCAAATACAAGGGGGAATTCGTTGTGAATGCCCTTAAGAAGTCTTACAAGGCGGAAGAAGTAAAGCGAGAGGAGCCGGGCGGCGAATCTCCCAACTTAATCTTTGACATCAACGCGGTGTTTACACGCTTCTTCATGCAGTCTGCGTGTATAGCTGCCTAAAACCTTCTAAATATTATAGTAGCTATTTATGAAGTAAAATAGGAAGAAATATCGTGATACATTACGAGGAACAACATCCATGAATAAACAAGCCGGGGGCTTTATGGGACTCAAACGAGAGAGCCACCTGCCAAATGAATTATTAAGCGCTGGCGTGACGGCGCGCGTGCTCAGATCACTCTCCTGATACGACTGCTAGGCTTTGGATCGCAGCGCTCACAATCAGTTAGCACAACATTTCTTCCACTGCGTCACCAATTTCTCCTATCCGTATTAGTAAATGTAATGCTAATAAATGAAACATTGTGTAACTGTTTCAGATGTTCTTTCACCCAAATTGCTCTCCACTGCTCAGTTTGTCCTTTTTTTGTGAGATCCTTATCTAACTAGAAAGTCTCAATAACACGAATACTGAAAGACCAAAATTTCGAGGTAGTATACGTTCTGGTGTTATAAGTTACTCGGCAGATGGAATGTCACGAGTGTCAACTTGCAGGTGTAGTACGCAATGAATACTGTTGGATTTTAATTTCATACGATCTCTTACGACACGTAAGTGTTAGGATCATTGAATAATCTCATTGAGGGGTGTACACAATCACATAAAACAGTAACAACAACTTCCTTGTTCCTCATATGGAAACAGTTCAAAGCTACTTAAAAATAACTTCCACCAAGAATTAGTGAATGGACATTGTATTTTTGTTTATTTGCTAACTGCTATCTGTGTCCGCTGCGGTGGCAGGTTCGAATCCTGCCTCGGGCATCGATGTGTGTGATGTACTTAGGTTAGTTAGGTTTAAGTAGTTCTAAGTTCTAGGGGACTGATGACCTGAGATGTTAAGTCCCACAGTGCTCAGAGCCATTTGAACCATCTATCTGTGTCCACGAAGTCTTTTGGAAAGGCTGTAGTATTTGCACATCTATTTTATGGATAAATGTAGTTTTTCCACAGAAACCACCCTACCTACACCACGGGCGGTAGCGCAGGCCGCAGGTCGGTGGCAGTACACAGCGGAAGAATCCCTATACAGCCCAAGTATCCCAAGTCAGTTTCCTGCTATATGGTCTCTCGGGTCAACGGTTATTCCAGATGCACATTAAAGAAAGTGTCACTAGATAAAATAACATATTTTGCAGACAATATGAGTATAACCAGTCTTCTTACTGAAATCATCAACACATAATTCAAGGCAAGCAAATCACCTTTTAATTTTATTCATCATAATAGATATTTTTGAAAAGCCTGCAGTCGTGTCATTCATGATGTAAATAATTAAATACTGCCCCAGACATGGATTTTTTTTTTAGTTTTCAGCACGACATATTTGTTCACATAAGTATTCTGTGTGATGTTTGCTTGTTTTTCTCTGCTTCTCTCGCATTACAGTAGTCCTCCATAAAACAGAATACCACTCTCTCTCTCTCTCTCTCTCTCTCTCTCTCTCTCTCTCTCTTTCACACACACACACACACACACACACACACACACACACACACACACACACAAATCATTGCTCAGACTGTTTTGTCAATTTTTTACTGACTGTTACTGACCTTTAAATGATCGGTTATTCTTTTCATTATTTTTTGTTGCAAATGTTGAGTGAGGTCTATGAAGAAATGAAATATATTTATTTAGTTCCGTACAGCTGTTATATACAGGAGAAACATCCGAAAAAATTAACTGATTCATTATCTAGTTTGTCACTGAGAATTCTTCGTCTTGGTTTTTATGGTGTACAAAAATTTCCATCTTCTCCGTTAAATCTATTTTATGCGATTTCTGGAAGTTATGCAGTATCTTAAGATCTCATGTGTTTCTGAATGGCTGTCTGGTGTTCTTATGTATGTTGCTATTCCTCAGTTTTTTGAATGGCTAATGTGTATAACGGTTGTTATGGTCAGTATATCTAGTATGGAAGTTCCCGCCAGTTTGTCCTACGTCGTAATTCGAGCAAGATAAACATGCGACTTTGTATATTCCTCAGTGTGAGGATTTATCTCCTTGTTTGTGTAAGGTGCACATTAATTTTTGTGATAGTTTGTTTCTTGCGGTGAAAGCTACTTTCCCTTTATGCGACCTAAGTATCTTTGCTTTTTTTTTTTTTTTTTTTTTTTTGGGAAATCTTACACACATTAGGTATGCTGGCTTTACACTTGCTTGTATTACTGGTTCCTTCTAAAGAGAGAGAAATTTCTTTCTTTTTTACTATTTTCACCCTTATTGTCTGTTATTGAGCTGAGGAACTTACTAGCCACTGCAGTTTTCTTAATGATGTCTAATTTGCTCGATCTGGCCTCTTTGTTCAGTGGAACTTTATTTGCTCTATATGTTTTTTTTTTTTTTTTTTTTTTTTTGTATGCAGCTTTCTCGTGTATTCTGAGTGACGTGATATGGCAGGGATTGTGTTGCTTGAAGCTACCCTGTATATCTTGAAAATATGCCTGTTGTTGTGATTTTGTATGCACAGATCTAAAAAATTAAAGATTTTGCTTATTTTGCTGTGGCTTTTTTCCTTGTGTACATTATTAAACATATTCATGAAGTTATTGGTGTCACTGGCGTCATATTTGCCTAAAATTAAGGTATCGTTTACATGTCTTTTGTTTTTTTTATAAGTAGGGTTGCACGCTGCCGAATATTTTATCCTCTAGGTGGTTTAAGAAAATGTCAGCTAGTGTGCCACATATGGATCAGGCGATGGCTAGTATATCTAGTTGTTAGTAAACATTAATACTGAATGCACATTAACTCTAGTTGAGAATTAGTTATATTAATATATTAAATTTAATCATTTCAGCTTGTGAATACGGTTTAAGCTTTATTAAATTCTTCTTCTTTACTGCATGGGCTTCTCTCTTTAATAGGGATATTAGAATACAGATTTGTGATGTCTAGTGATATAAAATGGGTACCATCAGTCAAAACAAATTGCATGCTTGGAACAAGAGTACCATAAGGCTGTTTAGCCAAAAGTCCTGTAGTCTCGACAATACTCCACGTCTTCCAAGCCAAAATGTTTGCATCTAGAAATGCTTCAAGGCCACCATAATCTGTTTGGTTACCCCATACAACAGCAAGTGTCAGCCAGGTACTACCTCCAAACACCTCTTGTACAAAACAGGTGAAGTTCAAATGGAGTCCACGAAAAACATTAGGACCTCCAAGCAATTGCTGCTTATTAAACTGTCCAGCCAAGTCAATACCAATCGCCTTCAAACTGCGATACACAGGTACACTGCGCCGCCAGCGACGACGCCATGCACGTCGCAGAGGCATTGCTGTGGCACGTTAACACAAGTGAACGTAGCAGGCCAACGCCCAGCGAGACACACAGAGCTATGCATGCGTCCGCATTCCTCGACTAATTCTCTACTAATTCACTTATTTCAGTGACATGTGTGTTACCGTTTTTTACAGTAGAAATTGTTTCATATGTGATATACTGTTTTAGAAACTAGTTAAGTTTGTGAGATACTTTGCATAGATAGCTGTTCACTCTGTTAACTATAATTTTCATTGTACATCATTTCTTATATGGTTTACATTGGGATCTTAGTATGGCGGCTTTATGGGTCATACAGGCGATGTGTTTCTTTTCACATTCTGTTGGTAAGAAATATGTGTCTTTAACTATCTTTCGATTTCCTCGTGGAACTGTTTTGTTGGCTCTTTGTTTAGTTATATTAATTTGGCTTCTCACATAAATTTAAGAATTTTTCAATGTATTCAGTTTCTTTCCTAATAATAATTGTGTGGTTCTTACCTACTTTTGTGATTATTGCTTGATTTTCTAATGAACTTCTGATTTAAATCACCAAGCAGATCATCAACAATCCTTTACATACCGTAGTACAAAATCTTTCAGCACCTCTCATAGGACTTTGCAATCTATAAAAACATACTACATTAATAATGTAACAGAAGGATTACTAGCTTAGTTAAGCACCTTAGGTTCGCTACTTTTGGCGTATGCATGGTTAATGCTGCGGGTGATTTAAAAATGAAGAAAATAGTTTATTTTGCGTATTTTCATTCCCTAATAAGTTGTGGGATAATAATATGTCATAATATAAAAGGGTGATATGAGAACTAAATCTGATGTTAATTCTGAAATACATGAACCTCTTCAAAATGCAAGCTCTGTTCACAACAATTTGATAGTACACTCCTGGAAATGGAAAAAAGAACACATTAACACCGGTGTGTCAGACCCACCATACTTGCTCCGGACACTGCGAGAGGGCTGTACAAGCAATGATCACACGCACGGCACAGCGCACACACCAGGAACGGCGGTGTTGGCCGTCGAATGGCGCTAGCTGCGCGGCATTTGTGCACCGCCGCCGTCAGTGTCAGCCAGTTTGCCGTGGCATACGGAGCTCCATCGCAGTCTTTAACACTGGTAGCATGCCGCGACAGCGTGGACGTGAACCATATGTGCAGTTGACGGACTTTGAGCGAGGGCGTATTGTGGGCATGCGGGAGGCCGGGTGGACGTACCGCCGAATTGCTCAACACGTGGGGCGTGAGGTCTCCACAGTACATCGATGGTGTCGCCAGTGGTCGGCGGAAGGTGCACGTGCCCGTCGACCTGGGACCGGACCGCAGCGACGCACGGAAGCACGCCAAAACCGTAGGATCCTACGCAGTGCCGTAGGGGACCGCAGCAAATTAGGGACACTGTTGCTCCTGGGGTATCGGCGAGGACCATTCTCAACCGTCTCCATGAAGCTGGGCTACGGTCCCGCACACCGTTAGGCCGTCTTCCGCTCACGCCCCAACATCGTGCAGCCCGCCTCCAGTGGTGTCGCGAAAGGCGTGAATGGAGGGACGAATGGAGACGTGTCGTCTTCAGCGATGAGAGTCGCTTCTGCCTTGGTGCCAATGATGGTCGTATGCGTGTTTGGGGCCGTGCAGGTGAGCGCCACAATCAGGACTGCATACGACCGAGGCACACAGGGCCAACACCCGGCATCATGGTGTGGGGAGCGATCTCCTACACTGGCCGTACACCTCTGGTGATCGTCGAGGGGACACTGAATAGTGCACGGTACATCCAAACCATCATCGAACCCATCGTTCTACCATTCCTAGACCTGCAAGGGAACTTGCTGTTCCAACAGGACAATGCACGTCCGCATGTATCCCGTGCCACCCAACGTGATCTAGAAGGTGTAAGTCAACTACCCTGGCCAGCAAGATCTCCGGATCTGTCCCCCATTGAGCACGTTTGGGACTGGATGAAGCGTCATCTCACGCGGTCTGCATGTCCAGCACGAACGCTGGTCCAACTGAGGCGCCAGGTGGAAATGGCATGGCAAGCCGTTCCACAGGACTATATCCAGCATCTCTACGATCTTCTCCATGGGAGAATAGCAGCCTGCATTGCTGCGAAAGGTGGATATACACTGTACTAGTGCCGACATTGTGCATGCTCTGTTGCCTGTGTCTATGTGCCTGTGGTTCTGTCAGTGTGATTATGTGATGTATCTGACCCCAGGAATGTGTCAATAAAGTTTCCCCTTCCTGGGACAATGAATTCACGGTGTTCTTATTTCAATTTCCAGGAGTATATATATATATATATATATATATATATATATATATATATATATATATATATATATATAATGTCCTTTGCCGTTGCCTATATTTCTCTTGTTCAAAATGTAGTCCAAATCACGACATATTGTCTGATGAAAAGAGCACCGGAGATACGTGGTTGGGTATTAATGTGACTTAGTACATGTACATACTATGGGTGGGTATGTAAATGATTATAGGTCTCTGTTGCAAGTGTAATGGCGACCAGAGTTCATTAGTGTTGTTCACGTTCGATGTTGTTACAATACCTGGTGGGCTGTATAAGGGGCGTGAACCGTGTCACGTGTTTTAATTACTGTTAATGTCACGGAGATGTCACGTACTCGTGTGAACGACAGTTACCAGCACCAGATATATTTTGGAACGGGTTCATTGTGGATCTCAATTTGACCAGATTGTCGTTTGGTGGAAAATTGAGAGGTAGCACGCCACTGTTTGATTTTAACAACATTGTCAATGAGCAGTGAGCAGCAGTAACATATATTTCTCAAGCACGACTGTCTGGGAAGCTTAACAGCGTGCTTTCAGAAATCGGAAATGGTCGGCCCGGAAAGATTACATCTCTCCGTAAATGAGGGACTGTGGTCCCGTCTAGGTAGATGTTTTTTGCCAAACCATGGCCATACTTAGCGTTAGAACGATATATCCCTAGTCTAAAGTATTCTTTTTCAGACAAGGGTGATTTGGAGTCGCTTTTCTCAGGATATACAAAGTGGAGGCTTACTCCTCCGGCGTGGGAATCTTGGTGCTCTGTCTGGATTGGCTACCAGGTCAGCAGAACAGTCAAGAGGGAAGATTCAGTGAGTAGAAGATCGTTCGACTCGTTTGTGGAATGTGGGGGCGGTTTCGTTTTTGTTAATTCGGCTCCTGTACCGCGGCTTGGTGGAAGTGGTATTGATTCTCTGCCGGCTTCTTTTCTGGTGGAGAACTTCAGATCTTTCCCTAGCGGGGGAGACTTGGGGCTTGTGTTGTGGTGGACTAAGAGACAGTGGTAGTTTCCAACTGCACCGTTAGGGGGACTGCATACCATCTCGAACATATCGTGTGTCACGAGGGTGAACCTATTCGTCCTGAGTCGGCCGTCTGACGTCAGACAATTCCAGCACGCACCGTCGTAACGGTCAGTCAAATTGCTTTGCCCAGACTAGCAAACGGGTGCACCCCACACTGAAATCTGACGAGATTACAAGTTTCCCGCGTTCTGATAATCAGAACACCAGACTACGTAGTTTGCAAATTTTGGTGGACGCGTCAGAGCATTACAGCTGCCGCAACACGCCGCTCCTCGCCCACAGCGCGCCTTTTTCTGCTACCGTCTGAATCAATGTGAAAGGGTGAAATACTGCTGCACCGGCGTAGGTTTATTAAATGTTGCCCGTAGCTGATTCCATCTGAATAGAGTTGGACCTCACAGTGGATTCACGTAAACTAAGTCAGACTGGGTTGTAAAAGAGATTAATTCAGGGGAGAATTTGTATAGCTTCCACCCGAATGTAACGTCCTGGGCGGCAATAATTATGGGACATCGGACTTCTCTACTTCCCATCTACGGCAATTTGACTGGTCCCCGATACTTACAGGAGGTATTATAAGACTCGTGAAGTCGGTGTCAAATTCATCCTAGGCGATGACAACGCAAGACCGCATCGCACTCTAGCATTGTCTCTGTATCTACAAAGGTGCAACATCAATCGAATGTATTGGCCGGCACGGTCCCCAGTTGTGAATAAAATGAGCATGTATGGGACCTGTTGAAGGCCGCCATTACACACCATCCGAATCCACCTGATAATCTTCAGGGCCTCACTGAAGTTGCCAATCAGGACTGGAATCTCATACCCCAAGATACATTTGTCAGTCTCATCCACAGCATGCCTCTTAGAGTGGAAGAACTCATCCTGTGCGGGGAGGACATACTACAAAAAATTGTTCAAATGTATGTGAAATTTTATGGGACTTAACTGCTAAGGTCATCAGTCCCTAAGCTTACACACTACGTAACCTAAATTATCTTAAGGACAAAAACACACACCCATGCCCGAGGGAGGACTCGAACCTCCGCCGGGACCAGCCGCACAGTCCATGACTGCAGCGCCTAAGACCGCTCGGCTAATCTCGCGCGGCCATACTACACATGACTGATAATCATCGTCATGAGGTAAAGATTTTCACTGTTTTTTTTTTTTTTTCAAGATCTACACTTAGGAGAGAGACAGCTTTACTTTGTAATGACTTTTTGTAACGAATCAAAATTGTTCTTGTTTTCAGAAGTCATTATGTTTATTTTGTTAATAAGATATATTACAAACGTCGGTGGGTGTACTGTAAGAAGTCATTGTGCTAAACTGTTTGATATTCTAAACTTTTATTGAGGTGTGTATCTAATACCAAATCTAAATTTATAAAGGAACAATAAAGATAATCTCAATGTTAATATTTGCAGTCATTCTTCCTTTGCTGCTGCATCAGTTGCACTGATCACTAGCAACCCGGCCCAGCTTCGCACGGAGATCATTAAATATGTATGGTCAGACAGCATGTGTGGCATAGCGGATTTTGTTGGCGGCCCACTGCGTAGAGTTATGAATACACTGATGTGAAGTCATGGGAGAGCGATTTGCACATATACACATGGCCTTACTAGTGCGTATACGAAGTATATAAGGACAATGCTTTGCAGGAGCTGTCATTTATACTGTTGTGTCCTGTCAGACGAGAAAGTGCAGCTGGCAGTTACGGACTACTTCGAGCAGCAATACCCGTTTTATCAAATGGATATCTTCTACTTCGTGCGTCGTTGGGATGATTGCCTGAATGCTCACGGCGATTTTGCCTGATTGGCATACCGATTCTGGAGGACACAGCCCTCAAACGGAAACTTTTTTATCACCCCTTGTATTTCGAACTGCGTATATCCACATAATTCTGAGGTGAATGCTAGGTTAAAAGATGGACGGATCCAACCGTGATTTTTTTCTACAACCTTTCAATTTCCAGCCACACTGTCAAGAGCTAGAGTGACACAACAAATGCAATTTACATAACACTTGCAGCGTTCTCGAGGCACAGCTGTCCCCTCGACTCGTGGCTGTTGTTCACTTGCTGTCTTCGTTCTTAATTCATCATAATTCAGACAATACGTACGAAATATTTATTACTTATATAAAAAAATGTTCCTCGTCAATCATTATATCTACACTACTGGCCATTAAAATTGCTACAACACGAAGATGACGTGCTACAGACGCAAAATTTAACCGACAGGAAGTAAATGCTGCAATATGCAAATGATTAGCTTTTCAGAGGATTCACACAAGGTTCGCGCCGGTGGCGACACCTACAACGTGCTGACATGAGAAAAGTGTCCAACAGATTTCTCATACACAAACAACACTTGACCGGCGTTGCCAGTGAAACGTTGTTGTGATGCCTCATGTCAGGAGAAGAAATGCGTACCATCACGTTTCCGACTTTGATAATGGTCGGATTGTAGCCTATCGCGATTGCGATTTGTCGTATCACCACATTGCTGCTCGCGTTGGTCGAGATCGAATGACTGTTAGCAGAATATGGAATCGGTGGGTTCAGAAGGGTAATACGGAACGCCGTGCTGGATCCCAACGGCCTCGTATCACTAGCGGTCGAGATGACAGGCATTTTATCCGCGTGGCGGTATCGGATCGCGCAGCCACGTATCGATCCCTGAGTCAACAGATGGGGACGTTTGCAAGACAACAACCGTCTGCACGAACAGTTCGACGACGTTTGCAGCAGCATGGACTATCAGCTCGGAGACCTTGGCTGCGGTTACCCTTGACGCTGCATCACAGACAGGAACGCTTGCGATGGTGTACTCAACGACGAACCTGGGTGCACGAACAGCAAGACGTCATTTTTTGGGATAAATCCAGCTTCTGTTTACAGAATAATGATGGTCGCATCCGCGTTTGGCGACAACGCGGTGAACGCACATTGGAAGCGTGTATTCGTCATCGCCATACTGGCGTATCACCCGGTGTGATGGTATGGGGTGCTATTGGTTACACGTCTCGGTCACCTCTTGTTCGCATTGACTGCACTTTTAACAGTGGACGTTTCATTTCAGATGTGCTACGACCCGTGGCTCTACCCTTCATTCGATCCCTATGAAACTCTACATTTCAGCAGGATAATGCACGACCGCATGTTGCAGGTCCTGTACGGGCCTTTCTGGATACAGAAAATGTTCGATTGGTGCCCTGGCCAGCACGTTGTCCAGACCTCACACCAACTGAAAAAGTCTGGTCAATGGTGGCCGAGCAACTGGCTCGTCTCGTCACAATACGCCAGTCACTACTCTTGATGAACTGTGGTATCGCGTTGAAGCTCCAATGGTTGTACCTGTACACGCCATCCAAGCTCTGTTTGACTCAATGCCCAGGCGTATCGAGGCCGTTATTACGGCCAGAGGTGCTTGTTCTGTGTACTGATTCCTCAGGATCCATGCACCCAAATTGCGTGAAAATGTAATCACATATCAGTTCTAGTATATTTGTCCAATGAATACCCGTTTGTCATCTGCATTTCTTCTTGGTGTAGCAATTTTAATGGTCAATAGTGTACTAGTCAAAACTACTTTCAAATGTCTACAGCAGTTTCTGAGATCATCCTGGATATACAAATGGACCGAGGATGGGTAACTTCGATTTTTATACGTAGAGACAAATTATGACGCTTCTAAAATTGTGGAAGTTCGATGGTGCTATAATTCTCAAATTAACTGAATCCTAATTTGTGACGAGAACTTTTCAAATCATTTATTAGATGAGTTTTAGTTTCTGTGGACTTATAACGATGTTTTAAGCAATGGCAAGGATAAATTTCTGCATTAAAATATTTTACATACTTTACTGTTATTGAAAGTTACATTTCTAGGGAACTGTCGATTGGGAGGGAGCAGGAAAATTGAAACTGTGGACTTGGATAATCTAAAATGAAAGTAATCTACTTACTGAGCTGCAGCAAGTACTCTGCAGGGGATTTAGATGTCACTCTCGTAGCCCTTCTCTTGCCAGGACCCGCGTCTGCACCATCTCTCCAATACTGCATCCATACTGCAAGCAGAACATGCGGAAGCATAATGTCGCAATGGTGTACTTACTTTGATCTAACTCCTTTGGAATATTAATAACTCTTGAAAATCCACAGATTCTTTTTGAAGAAACACGTTCTTTCAGTTCCTGCTCACGGTGAAGAACGGGATGTGCAGATATGTAAGGCGTGGGGAGATCCAGATGAGGAAATAAATTTTTCGTATCGCGAGTCGCGCAAACTGTTAACGGCGGCGCGCAGCCGAGGATGTTTGGCGCACAATAGCACGCTCATGAATACGCAGCTCCTCGGAAGAACATTAGGGGTGGCCCGGGCCGTGATTAGAGCCTGCAACTGCAGGAGAGCGCCGATCGGGCTGCGCTCAGCCTGAGTGATTAAGGAAATCAGCCCGGCGACACACCCACGCATTCCCTCATTGTGCTCATTTCGCCTGCTGCATAAACAGGCAGTATCTTAGCATACGATACTCGCGACCGCCTGCCTAATTTTGCTTCCCGTTCCTGAGTGCTCTTTTTGCAGATTGCTACACGCTCTTTCTCAGTGGTGGTCCCGTGGAATGGTGCCTCTCGAGACTCAGATAACAACAAAAGCTTTCCCTGCCACCACCCTAGATTAATTTTCGGATAAGTCTTATGAAGCAGAAATTTTAAAAATGCGCGATGTGTCGCTTAACTTTTACTTTAGTACATGAGAAGTCGGTTACTGCCGCTGAGGTTAGGTTATAAAGATTGAGATTCATACGAATTCCTTTCAAAACTTCAGGGGTCGTTGAAGGAATGAGATATTCACTGCAGTGAGGAAATCCAAAGTATGAAATTTCGATAAATGGTTTCAGATACTGCATTACGTTAAGTCCACAGAAATAACAGACTCGCATTCGGGAGGACGACTGTTCAAACTTGCGTCTGGCCATCCAGATTTAGGTTTTCCGTGATTTCCATAAATGTTTCCAGGAAAATGCCGTTATAGTCTGTTGAAAGGGACGACAAATTTCCTTCCCCAATCCTTGATACAATCGGAACTTGGGCTCCGTCTCTAATGACCTCGATGTTGCAGCGTTAGAAAATTGCAGCGAAATGCAGGAAGATCTGCAGCGGATAGGCGCTTGGTGCAGGGAGTAGCAACTACTTCTTAACATAGAAAAATGTTATGTATTGCGAATACATAAAAAGAAGGATCCTTTATTGTACGATTATATGATAGCGGAACAAACACTGGTAGCAGTTACTTCTGTAAAATATCTGGGAGTGTGCGTACGGAACGATTTGAAGTGGAATGATCATATAAAATTAATTGTTGGTAAGGCGGGTGCCAGGTTGAGATTCATTGGGAGAGTCCTTAGAAAATGTAGTCGATCAAAAAAGGAGGTGGCTTACAAAACACTCTTTCGACCTATACTTGAGTATTGCTCATCAGTGTGGAATACGTACCAGATCGGGTTGACGGAGGAGATAGAGAAGATCCAAAGAAGAGCGGCGCGTTTCGTCAGAGGGTTCCTTGGTAAGCGTGATAGCGTTACGGAGATGTTTAGCAAACTCAAGTGGCAGACTCTGCAAGAGAGATGCTCTGCATCGCGGTGTAGCTTGCTGTCCAGGTATCGAGAGGGGTGCGTTTCCGGATGAGGTATCGAATATATTGCTTCCCTCTACTTATACCTCCCGAGGAGATCACGAATGTAAAATTAGAGAGATTCGAACGCGCACGGAGGCTTTCCGGCATTCGTTCTTCCCGCGAACCATACGCGACTGGAACAGGAAAGGGAGGTAATGACAGTGGCACGTAAAGTGCCCTCCGCCACACACCGTTGGGTGGCTTGCGGAGTATAACTGTAGATGTAGATGTCGACGGGACGTTAAACCCAATCTTTCCTCCTTTTTCCTTCAAGTCCGCAGAAAGGAAATAAGTATTGTACATGAACATTATAAGACTATATTTAGTCCTGTTGAGCATATAACAAACACTGCTGAGTGAATGCTACGTTGCCTCAGACGTACCTTCTAACGTACTCAGACCTCATTACCGCACCGTTTGGCGTGAATAATGCACAGCGGTACTTGTCACGATTTGATGGTTGTTCACTGACTGAAATGAAATGATACTGGCCTCTTTGCTCACAGAAATACTGATGGGCGTGTGTATGCTACATTTCTCGCCATCACATCACTTATTGCTAGTACATTGTTCTACACATCCCTTTCGTACACTTGGCAATAACGCAAAGTAAATGAATAGCCTCAGTAATGAATTCTATGTGAGAGAAACGTATTATTTGGTATACAGCGTTACTCAAAATAATGGACCCGATGCAGTTCATTTTTATTCCACGAAATGTAAATTGGAAATAAATGATCGATGTATAGATGGGAGTAGATACACTGCAAACATTTAAGCAGTAGTTGTACTTGTCCCACACGCGACGATGGGTTCAGAAACACCCAGTGTGTTGAAATTGCTTAGATCAGCGGCTTATGCTTTTCCAAGTTGGTGATTCAATATTGACTTGGATTGAACGAAATGCTTTCTGCGGTGAAATTGTCCTCTTGTTCCCTCAGAAGTGAAGAACGCCGACAACATTACTATTCTTGGCAGCTATCTTACAGCTGCAACGAACTGGCTATCTGTTCGTTGTGAGCACTGTAGTGGCCGTGTACGCAATTATCAGCGCCCTAGCGATGGTAATCGCAACTTTAGATCTTCTTCTTTCCGACGGCGTGTGCCGGCCGCAATGACCGTGCGGTTCTAGGCGCTGCAGTCCGGAACCGCGGGAGTGCTACTGTCGCAGGTTCGAATCCTGCCTCGGGCATGGATGTGCGTGATGTCCTTAGGTTAGTTAGGTTTAAGTAGTTCTAAGTTCTATGGGACTGATGACCTAAGATGTTAAGTCCCATAGTGCTCAGAGCCATTTGAACTATTTAAACCGACGGCGTGTGTATGATTCATACCCAATTTATATTTCGCGAAATAGAGATTGATTAAACTGTGTCCTTCGTTTTGAAAAATCCTGTATATCCTTGTAAGTTATACACATCAAATTTCGGTAGGGATACGTGCGTTCGAGACTAACGAGTTTGAAGCTGCGAAGTAAATTATTCGTAGTCAGGCAGCCAGCAGCCGCAAGAAGGGACAGAGACGTGTTTATGAACAATGGAGGGCGCTGTGGCTCAGCTGCGAGCGGGCGCCGTGCGCCGCATTGGCCATCTGGTTTTACTGCGCCCCCAATTGCGCGGTGCGGCGTCGCCGTGGCCGTATCGTATCGTATCGTATTTTGGCGCTAACCCCCGCCAAGGTTATGCGGGGCCCTAATCCCATTGTTGGCGCACAAGGAGCCCGCCGTAATTGTGCCCGAGGCAGCGCTGCTATTTAGCGCGCGCCATCATCTGCGTCCCGACTCCCGCGCAATTCATAATCCGAGCATTACTCTGTCTCGCCTCGACTATCGGCCGCCACCTTACTATTCGTTGCTCGCATTTACGTCAAGATTTGTGTGGCGTGGCGTTAGGTATGAATAAGGCCACCACCACCACAGGGCGAAAGTGCCCTCCTAACACTGGATCACCGGGCAATTTTTTGTGAGGAAATGTTTCCTCCCGAATCCCTTTACACCGACAACTAACGCGTTCCGGCACATGGTTTACCGTCTATTACAAATCTGCTTCGTAACAGTGATTAATATCCGACAACTCTCGCTACGAACAATGAAAAATGTGTTACAGTAAAATTTCTCTGAACTGCTTCTAAATACGAGGACTGGAAGTCAAATAGTGGCAGCTATGTAGTCACAACCGATTCGAAAGAGTTACATGTTTGCACCTGTTACTGTCCTTCAGCCGGCCGTAGTGCCCGTGCGGTTCTAGGCGCTACAGTCTTGAACCGAGCGACCGCTACGGTCGCAGATTCGAATCCTGCGTGTATGTGTGTGATGTCCTTAGGTTAGTTAGGTTTAATTTGTTCTAAGTTCTAGGCGACTGATGACCTCAGTAGTTAAGTCGCATAGAGCTCAGAGCCATTGGAACTGTCCTTCAAATGATGGTGCGAATGGAGCGGTCTACTGCCTGTCGAATCTCTGGAACAGTTCTGAAGCGAATGCCACGAAGTAGTTCCTTCATCTTCGGAATCAAATCAAAGTCACAAGGACTTAAGTCCGGGGAGTATGGTGGATGGTACAGTACTTGCCAGTCCCATTGACCGAGCAGAGCAGCAACAGCTTCCGCTGTATGCGTCCACGCTTTGTTGTACATGATGATGGGTGGGTTGCGCAGAAAGTGTCGCCGGTTCTTCCGCAAAGCTGGTCGCAGGTGATATTCCAAAAACGAACAGCAATACTGTGCACTGACAGTCTGCGGTGGAAGAAGGTAATGCGTTAGGATAACACCAGCACAGTCGTACACTAGAATCACCATTACTTTAGACCGCTCCATTAGCACCATCAACAGAACAGGCTCAGATAACGGTATACTACGCCTTCAACATCACTGGCAACGGGTTCTACACAAATGCTGGTGACTACTCTGAAACACAGTAACAGGTGCAAACATGCAAATCTTTTGTATCGGTTGTGAATAAATAGTTGCCACTATTTAAGTTCCTACTCCCGTAATTATTCGGACGACCTGTTGATCTTTTCTGAGTTCTAAGGTTTCGTTATAACAGTCATTATTTTTTATTTCCAATATTCAATTTTCTGTAGCTCTTTTCAGTGCTGTACGATTCACGTAGCGTGCTCTCGCAACTGTACGGTAGTCGGTTTCTTCTCCCATTTACGAACAATTGGTTACATTTCCTGCAATTCGCTACAATCGCCTGGCGTTTCTGCCTTTTTATAGGCAACTACATCCTCATTTTAAAAAAGTCATGAAAACCATCATAGAGCTTCCGACGTTATCATCAAGATAAACACTTGTATTAAACAGTAACTGTAGCATCACACTTCCCTGGGGTACTCCTGAAATCACTTTTAGATCCGTCGATTTTGCTCCGTTAAGAGAGACGTGTTGAATTCTTTCTGTATGAAAGTCTTGAGTAAGTTCACAAATCTTGTCCGATATTTGGTAAATTCGTATTTTTTGCACTAAAATACAGTGAAGATCTGTATCAAGTCCCTTCCTGAAGTCAATGACAAATTACTTTCCGTATTAAGTGATGAGTGGTTGAGTCATTATATTTCTGCGTCTTTCTTCGTATTCGTCATAACCGTATACTAGGTCCACCTCATCCTTCCACCTCTATCAGTCCATCTTCTCCTTCCCACCCTCTCTGTCTCTCCGTCTCCTCATTCTATGTTTGACCTTCTGCACCGTTCCTCTCTATGATAAAGTCCTCCTCCCTTCTCTCTCTATTGATATTCGTTCCCCCCTATCTCTGTCCATCTCTTTCCCCCTAGTCCATTTCCGCCTGACTACTACCCCTCTACGCCTTCACCTGCCTCCAGCATCTCTCCCCCATCTCTCTGACCATCTCCTCATTCCCCTCCCTTTGTACAAATGGTTCAAATGTCTCTAAGCGCTATGGGACTTAACATCTGAGATCATCAGTCCTATAAACTTGAAACTGCTTAAACCTAACTAACCTAAAGACATCACACACATACATGCCCGAGACAGGATTCGAACCTGCGATAGTAGCAGCAGTACAGTTCCAGACTGGAGAACCTGGAACCGCTCTGCCACAGCGGCCGGCTCCTCTGTACGTCTTCTCCTCTCCCACAGTCTGTCCCCTCCTCACTCTTCCTCCTCCAATTCTCTCTGTCCATATCCTCCTCCCCTATCTCACTAGCCATCTCCTCTCTCTCTCTATTCTCAGCCATGACCATCCACAAATGTAGCCGCTGCAAGGCATGCCGATACTGCTTGCACAACTGGTCTGTTGTGCTGTGTACCCTATATGTCTGGGGATGAAGGAACACTTTTTTGCCCTTATCTCGACTCCCATACAGCTGGAAGGTCCTAACAACCACGATGATTATATAGCAACCAGTATGTCTACTAAATGTGCTTGAAATCGATCCAGTGGTGCAGGAGGAGATGCAGGACATACATACATCCTAAGGATATCAGTGTACCATCTGGTCAAGTGCCAGACTACCGATTTAAAGGTCTCTTGTTTGATCCTTGGCCCTTCTTAGGAGTTTTGCCTGCCACTTTACATTTCATTCAAACATGGCAATGTTTCTTAATGTGAAAAATGTCGAGCCACACCGTGTTTCTACGTCACGTTAAATTGTGGATTCCCATTTAAATTACTGTTTAAGGCAGTTCACAGGTGAGAGAAAGACAACAGCATACCACCTCTTGCAAGATCATGCCCATTTAAGCCCTATGCTATTCAAACCGACTATCAGATCAGATTAAGATAACAGCATGCTGTCTCTTACAGGACCATGTCTGCTTAAGCCCTGTGCGCTCAAATCAGCGGTGAACGGCCGCTGCCATACTTTAGCTTCTAAAGGGACTTATAATTCGAGAGATTTGAATGTGCTCCAGAGTAGGACTCTGTAACTTTTACTGCTTGATTTACGGAAATGATAATAGGCAGAGTATGAGCTACTATTCTTCGTAGCGCGTGTGTTAATTTGTGTATCATCATGTTGAACATGGAGCTGTTTTGCGCTGGTGAGTTGTGATTACGAAATTGAATTTGTTTTCGCATATCTTCGATGACTACTTAGTTTGGGGATTTTGCTACCGTTCTCGCAACCTTCTTAACGTAACATTACTGCATTTGGTAAGGATATTTTCTGTCTGTATTTTAATTACTCAACGTAATTATCTGTCGTCTTCATCAATTACAAACGTTATAATAGAATCCATATTATTAAATTATTCATTTAACTTTTTTTTTTATTTCTGTGCATTTCAGTTAGTCGCGATTTTAGCCAATGCATTTGACTGCAGGAGTACAGCTACAAGTCCTTATTTGCAGCGAATTAGCTGCGGGGCATTTAAGCAGACGTGTGTGGCTCTACCCTATGACTAAATCGAGCCCAAGCACCTACAGTACGAGTAACCGCAGGTAAAGGCGCAACTGGCTTTTTCGCATGGGATGCTGTTTGAAAGAGCAAGTACACTTAGTAGCAACCATCAGGTACAGCCGCAAGGAGAGGTATGAAAATTGCCTCACGCCACGTGTGGAGAAAGTGACCCGTCTATCATATCGAATTAAGACATTCTTCTGACGCTGGTTTTACGTTCCACAGCCTTCTCTATCGGACTTACTTGTTAGTCGTGATTGGATGCAGTACCACGAGCGTCAGACTGCCGAATAGCTCCCACGTGAACAATGGGCAGTTGTATGACTCCAAAGTGGTGAACCTGAAGTCCAATTTACCTCTTTCCGTGGTGGTAACGTATTCACGGAACACTAGATCCTGGATGGCAGTGGCAGCAGACGTTGCAATATGCTCTGCCATTGTCTGCGCGATGTCTGTCCGTATTGTTTGGAGACACACCTGATCCAAAGCGCTGCTACATGTAATCGATTGCCTTCACCGGAAATCCACCTGATATCTTCCCATACTGAAGTGGAACAAGTGGAGCGGCTAACAGAGTGCAGGAACGCTTGCCATGACCTTTTCTTGCTTTCTTGATGATGCGTCGAAACTTCGCACTTGCTAAGAGAAAGGCTGCGACGTTTGTCACCGTTGGGCGCCACTTAAACTGTTGCAGAGCTGCACACCTGACACGAATTATTGAAAGACACTCATCAGTCCACCAAGGGAAAATGATAAAGGGTGATCAAGGGACTTCGCTATGGAAAAATTAGCGGCATGCTGAATCATAGGAGTGATGTGGTTCAGCCACTCCTGGACACTGTCGTGGAGTCCAAAGACAGTCAGCTGACTAAACAGCGGCCAGTTGGCTCTGCTGATCATCCATCGTTGCTGCGTCTTTCCAGGGAGGGCACCAACATCCAGTAGGCGAATGCGGAGTGAGAAGTGGTCACTGGAATGAAGGTCGTCGAAGTTTTCCCACTGAACAGAATCTGCGAGGGCTGGAGAACGGAAAGGTCGATGTCCGACAATGGCCCAGTAGTAGCATAGCATAGAAATCAGTTTGAGTGCCTGTGTTCAGGATGTACAGCTCATTAGACGTCTTAAGGCTCTCCAAACCCCGACCCTGAGGGCAAGGAGAAGCCGAACCCCACAATAAATGATAGACATTGAAGTTTCCCCGTAAGAGAAATGGTTGAGTGAGTTGTTCTATGAGATCTGTTATATCCTCAGTGTCAGTAGCATTTTGAGGACGTAAATATATCAAGCAAACGGTGATCCTGCGACACACATAAACTACATCTGCAGTCGCTTGCAGGTCACTAGCTTGGGGGAGGAAATAGGAGTAATGAGCGTTACTGAAAAACATAGTGGCCCCTCCATTGGCCCTTCCCCCAGTCAGGTCATCCTTGTGTTAATGTGTACAGCCCTGTAGCACAGGGGCATCAGATGCTTTCAAGTGCATATCTTACAGACCCAGGCGGAGGGGGCATGCCTGTCCTAGGAGTTTCAGTTCCTCCACATGTGTCCTGAACTCATTAATGTTCCACTGTAGGATGAGATCCACCTAGCACGGGAGTAACACTTTCATCCTGACTTTCTGCTGGGAAGGTAGCCCGCAACGGGCCGAGTGTCAGCCTTGGTGCAAGATGATTGCCCCCATTCCGACGTCAGAGCCCATCGCACCTGAGGAAAATTCGAGAGATACGTCAGAGAGGATGCCATCACCACCATCGGATTGCTTACTTCCTGTCTCTGCAATGGGCGAGTCTTCGCCTTCGACTTTGATTTTTTTTTTTTTTGCAACTACAGCCTATTTTGAAGTTCTGGGGGGGGGGGGGGGCGGACTTGCAACTACAGCCTATTTTGAAGTTCTGGGGGGGGGGGGGGGCGGACAGGCTTGGAAATAGGTACCGGAGCACAAGTGTATTGACACATGCATGTATTAGTGCTGCCACTCGCAAGCTCCGTTTGTGTAACAGCTTCCGTTTCCTGGATTGGCTGTTTGAGAAAGGAAGCAAAGGAGGCAGCGAACGTGGGTGGCAGCACGGCCTCGTATAATGTTTTGGTTTCGTCATACAGGATGAGCTTTGTCGTTTTTATCTCCTGCGTCTTCCGTTGTTCAAAGAAGACATTGCAGTCCCCACTCCAGAAATGCTGATTCCCACAGCAGTTGACGTAATTCAGAGGAGATGAATAACCAATTCCATAATGGGCAGCTTCATCACAATTGCCAAAATAGCTTCTTCCTTACGACCAAAAGTAGCGTGCCTGAAGTGGTGACATTAAAACAGAGCATTGGGTTGGGAAAAAAGGCTGTACACTTAGGCAAAGGCCTTCTCTGGAAGTTTGATTCTGTGAAATGTGAGTATCAAAGAACCTGATTTGATAAGATCGCCATCCACGCTTTTCATGATGTTTTGCACATCAGCTATGCCTTCTTTGGCCCACTTAGCTTCCAGTTCCTCCTCTTTGGTAATATCACACAAGACCTTTGCTGTAGTCGAAGTTGTCATGCAGTTCATTTTCGATTACATACTCCCTGAGGCAGTGAACTTTATGGAGGTTCTTCACTTGGGAACTAGACGTTTCTACCAACCGAGTCCCATTTTGTAAGCGCTTCACGGATTTTAATGTTCCAATGTTCTCTAAATATTTCTGAATGTAAAATGGTGAAACTTTACCGAAGCTGCCTCCTTTTCGTTTCACTGTTAGAAACACATTCTGACAACCAGCATGCGTTCTGTTAGTGTTAACTGAGGTTTGAGGACTGGCTTCCAGAGCCCTCTCATTAGTCTGGGTGTTGGTAGCTACATTCTTCTTGGGTAAGGAAGAGAAAATTTCAATGTCTGCATCTCCGTCCAACGAGCAGCTAGCGAAGTAAAAGTCCACCTAGACAAAGTCCGGCTCGCATGGGTAAGCCTGATACAACTGAGGTGCGGCAGATTCCCCTAAGGTTGCCCACTAACGACTGTTCCACCTCAACAGCTATGCATCTCATCAGTGCGGAGAACACCCTGAGATCGAGGGCTTTCTTGTAGAGGTTGTAACCATCGTCAGGATCTGGGCGGTCAAGCCAAAATCCCCATTCTCCGCGACACACAACGTTCCACCGCCAGGCCGCATGGTGCCTACAGCTTACTGTGACAAAGGACTGGCGGCGCTTTCCAGGCCCCAGCTCGGGAACCCCGGTGCCACCAAGCCCGTACCCAGCAAACGAATGCTGAGCCTCTGAGGGCAGAAGAAGATGCAGAACACACATGCACACATATATATGAGCACTTACGTGGTTGCTTTATAAATTCGTAGCGCTTTTCGATAAGTTTAATAAACACAACAGATATACGTAACAGAGACTTTAGTTGTCAGTAATATATCCTCCTTCATCATTTACGTTAGTCTGGTAACGCTGAGGTAACTTTTCGATTCCGCGACTGTAGAAAGCATGTGGTTTTAAGGCGAAGAATTCCTTGAGACGTGTTCGGAACCCCTTTTCATCAGGAAAGATAGTTCCCTGAAGGTTGTTCGATAGAGCGCGGAAAAGGTGAAAATCTGAAGGCGAAAGATCAGGTGATTAAGGTGGGTGCGGTATGATTTCCAAAACTAACTCCTGTCTGTGTTTGATGTTTTTTTGCCAGTCTAATAGAATGCGGGCGGGATGAATTCGCATCGCATCACACAGTATTTCTGGTCGTTGTTCTTGGACTGTGTCTGCATGACGTCTCAATTGTTGACAAAAAATGTCAGAGATCATGGTTAAACCTCTAGGAAGCAATTCGTAGTACCCCACACCGTCGCTGTTTCACCAGATGTATAATAAAATCGTTTGTGGATGTGCGCAGTTATTTATGTGGGGAATTATTGCTTTGTTTGGGCTCAGCCATTCCTTTCTTTTCCCTATGTTAGCATTAAGACATCATTTCTCGTCACCAGTAGCGATACAGGATAGGAATGGTCGGTGTTGCTCACCAGCCAACTGATAATGACAAGCAGAGATGCACATTACGCCACGTACTGATATTTATGATTTTGGTTTAGAGCACGCAGTACCCATATACCAGATTTCTGAAGCTCGCCAATTGCATATAAATGCCGCACTGTGGTGGAATAACCACAGTTCATTACATTTGACAGTTCTCGAATATACTGACGTGGATCATTGTGGGGTAATGCGTTTAAACGATCTTTATTAAACCTCGAAGGTCTTACTGAATGTGGAGAGTCACTAATGTAAAAAGGATCCTCCTCAAAACGAGAAAACCATTTACTTGCCGTGCTCTCTCCAATGGAATTACACCCAAACAGTGCGCAAATTCTCTTGCTGCCTCCGCCATTCTTTTGAACTCAAACAAAAGAATATATCCGAAATGTTCCTTTTTCTCAACTTTCCACTCTCTTTTCTAGCGTCTACAGCTCCACTCACTGTCTCCAAAATATAAAATGACAATATGTAAACTCAAACAGCAACATTGAAAGACAAATAAAAAATGACACTTGATAAAAGCTGGCCGGAGTGGCCGAGCGGTTCTAGGTGCTACAGTCTTGAACCGCGCAACCGCTACGGTCGCAGGCTCGAATCCTGCCTCGGGCATGGATGTGTGTGATGTCCTTAGGTTAGTTAGGTTTAAGTAGTCCTACGTTCTAGGGGACTCATGACCACAGCAGTTAAGTCCCATAGTGCTCAGAGCCATTTTTGAACTTGATAAATAAAACCATAGCATATAGCGACCGGAATACCAACATGCAAAACAAAAACGCTTCGAACTTATGCATCAACCTAATACTTATTGGTGCAGAGTATTCGCAAGTTATTAACTCACGCTGTGAACGGTAAGACCGCCAGTGACAGTAGATTAATCAGACGTCGACATTGCTGGTGAAGGGCCATCGACTTCCAGTCTCTATTTTGACTGACGTTTCATTTCTGAGTTGAAGGTGAGGACACAATAGCAAATTAGGAAATAAAATATATTTGATTCCTCTTAAAAGAGTTCATAAATTCGCTTTCACATATGCTGCTGTTCAGCATTCAACAAATTATTCACTCGACTTGCAAAAAGAGAAAAAGTGATAATGGTAACACCTTCACATAAATTGTAATGCATTCCTTCTTTTGACAAGGTCCTTAAAGCAATTATTTCATACACATTCAGTTGCAACCGTACAGCACTCTTTGAGCACTTCCTAGAAACTTTCATCTGTGTTTAAGTTTCCGGCCTTCTTCGCCTCGATCAGTTTCAAGAGAAGTATGAACATTTTTCATTCAGTTGCACATTTATTAACTGTCAAAAATGAAGGAGTAAACTCCGTATAAATTTTCAGCTGACGATAAACAGTCAAAACAGATTTTCACGTTTGCATTGTATTCTAGTTTCTGCATTTAATAGAAACATCATGACACGACTACCTTAATTAGGTCTATAAAAATCATTTCGCAGAACAAACTGACATTTTACATACATTCTTATACAGTATGTTCCTATATAACAGATACATATGTTATTGATATCAGTGCTGTATATGGGACAAGCTGACAAATTCTCTTCTTCACCTAATTCAACCTGCTTTACTGGGGTGTGTGTTCTGAAATTGGATGCACTTTGCCTGCTGTTTTGTCAGGCAATTACTAGAGATAAAATGTTTTCCTGTACATGATTCCGAATCGGTGATCTAAGCATGAAGTTCGATTGTAGTTCCGTGCGTTCGCAGATGTGCTACATGTTACCGAAATAGCCTTCCAATATCGTTAGGCGCTTCGATTGGAGTGTTACAAGCTTAAACCGGTAAAACGTCTGGTTAAACGAATAGTATTTTATTCATGGAGTTTCCCTCTTGTAGAGGAATGTGCGGTCTCTAGTGACTCGTTACTGTGTAACTACGTTTCGTTGGGTTTGTTCCTCTTACTAAGTATTTTGCAGTTCAACCAAGCAAAGTGTGACAACTCTTCGTCATGTCGTACTTTTGAAGGAAACATTGCAGTATTGGTGTACTCAGAGTAAGTTAAAATAAGAGCACTTAGTGTAAAATTTAGTTTTACCTGGGTAACAAATCAGAAAAGAGATTATTATAACCACATTAGATCTAAACTGCAACCTTTTCGTTTCAGGGATACACTCGGCTTGGTCAAGCTGTGGAGGAAATGTTTCTTGTGTATGTGAATTGAATGTATACGTCAACCAATATTTATGTAGATACAGTATGACAAGATGCTAACATATCATGGACCCACCGTTGTACGTGAAGTTGAGAGATACTTTCACCCAAACTTAGAGTCTTCCGACAAAATACCTTGTACACCAGCCTGCTCGTAATCACATGCTTGCACCATCAAAATTTTATGTTGTAGGATATAACTCTCAAGTGATGGACTACCGAAAGAAGTGGAACAATATTTAATAAACTATACACAGCGTTTTGGTGATGTACATAAAAGCTTTCAGGAATAAAGGAGAAAGCAAAACAGTTCACTTGTAGAGAATAAACTCTGGTCCGCAAGTGATTGAGTAGAACGTTACGAAGTCGAACTGTGCGAGGTGGTGCTGTTATGAAGACCCTGGAGTTGTATTTGGAGGACGGCAGTTCTTATCCCCGTCCGAATATCAAAGTTTAAGTTTTCCGCAATTCCCCTAAATCCCTCAAGGCAAACGCCGAGATGATTCCTTTGAAAGGACACGATAGATTTCTGTGCTATACTTCACCTGTTCGCTGTTGACCTCGTCGTGGATGGTACGTTAAACGCCAATTTTTCTTCCTGCCAAACTCGGTGAGAGAAAAAGTAGCAGATGTAAAAATGTTGCTCATACAGAAACATGTAGTTTAGGGTCAAATGGACCTGCTACGTCTAAGTTCTTTGACCATAGCCCACATGTCTGTATGTAAACACAGTATATTTCACGAGTGCACATCGTAATAGTGAAATATGCAGCTAAACTTTATAAAACCGAAATATGGACCTGAAAATGAGAATAAGTGTGTAACTAAGTGGAAGAACTTTCACCACAGCGCAACTATAATAATGATGCTTCGTCTTAATGTAAGTACAGGAAGATTTTCGACAAATGCTGCCTTGCCACTTACAATTGTCCCACTTGTATCTGTTTAGGAACGAGCAAATATTTTTTTTTGTATTTACAGAGTGATCTCCAGTAATATAAACATGTACATGAATGTATAAACAACTGAGGATGGGCGCAAGCCCGGAGCCGGTCGTGTGACAAGTAAATAACCTTTTACTGTGACTGGTAGTGGAAATTTTTCTACACCCTGTAAAGGAACAATCACGGAGTTGAACAGCATCCACTATGGATAAAACTCATTTAATGATTACCTGCATGATTCTCAGGGAGGTGTTATTACCCTGAAGTAGATTAACGGTATGTACGGGACGTTTTGCACGACCAGGAACTTGGCCAAGAATTAACGACAACATTGCTTTTTCGTTTCAGCACTGACGCGTGAGCGATCGACATTCGTTCTTTTAGGTCAGTCAAACTTCACTTGTACAAACAGAAAAATAGACTTGATCTTTACAAATGCTCTCATACTGTTATTTCCCAACAAATCCACCAAGCAAGCACCTTACAGGTTTTTATTACTTGGTAACACTACAATTTTTGACAGTTGCTGAAAATTTCATGAAGCATAATCGTAGCTTTTCGCACACTCAGAATACAGGTTATCCGAACTTCAAATTAAATGTCCTCATCAGTGTTACGCTTCGGTAAGAACTATATCACCCTGTTAGTATACTGTCAGTGCGTCGCTGCTAACTTCGACGTCCGCCATCAGACTGCGTTGGTAAGTTGCTCAAATACCGGACCGCTATTCCAGAATAATTCGGACTAGAATCTTGCATACCTGTTGCTTAACAGATTTTTTAGAAAAATTTTAGGAATTTGTATTTCATCTGTTAAGCAACAAAATTTAGAAAAATTTTGGGAATTTGTATTTCATCTAAGTAAAGCTTCGATTTGTCTTCCTTTTTTGTAATTTATAATAATAATTAGTATCATCTAATATTATTACCTCGAGTTATTTCGATGCGTGAAATACTCGAAACCTAATGCTGTATTCATATTTTATAGTGTTCTTTCGGTTGATGGTAAATATCCTCTTGTATTGGCAACGTATAAAGAAAGATACTACTCAGTACAACAGGTGAGAGTACTGCCGATATACTGCATTTCCATCACCCAGCATCGATAACTTCCAGTAGGCACCACCATCGTGTGCAATAAATCTGTGTTTCTAGTTATAGAGACAAATCATTTATGTGCACCGAGACACCAGAAGTTCTTTTACGTTTCTTTGTGTCACAGTAGATGTCTCCGATCTTATTGAATACTCTCTGCCCAGTATTATGTACGTGCATCTATCAATCAAAACAAAAATTGTGAGACGTTCACACATGTAAGAAGATAATCCAGTTGATTATGGCCTCATCATTAATGGGTAGTGTGGTACAGTGTTTAGCTCTGTTCAGAAATCTAGTAAGACAAAACTTTCTTCCCGCCCATAAATACTGTTTGCAAGATATCGAGTGTGAAGAAATTCAACTGCATCCTGCAACAAACAGTTGTTATAGGTGGTTCTTCATTATGTGGGGCCATTCTGTTTCCCTCACTGTAAGCGGCAGAGGCCTGGGGCAGTACATATGCTTACGTCGCAGCATATTCAGTGTGGTATAATGTAATAAAATTGAGTCGGGGCCTTGTTTGCTCGGGCAGATTCAAAAATTTTTCAACGCCAAGAGCTTTTACTTCCTTTATACTTATTTACGAATTTTTTTCACTTTCAGATACAGAATTTAATTTTTCCACATTCTGTCTTCTGTTTCTGTTTCGATATCAGATTAAATCGCTAGAGGCTGGATGGAACATTTCGATCCCTTGACCGATTTTACATCTGACCAAAGCTTCGAAGGATTTTCCAAACGACATTCCGCAGAGTCTGATTGGGTAATTTTACTAGAATTCACACAAAGCCATTTTTACATATGCGTGGGTTGGTTATCAGTTTTGTCACTGAGTTCTCAACATACCCTCTCTGGATCGAGTGCATAACTTTCTGCATTATTTTAAATTCAACATGGATTTCTGTCTAAGGACCTATTTACTGTTCAAATGTGTGTGAAATATTATGGGACTTAACTGCTAAGGTCACCAGTCCCCAAGCTTACACACTACTTAACCTAAATTATCCTAAGGACAAACACACACACCCATGCCCGAGGGAGGACACGAACTTCCGCCGGCACCAGCCGCGCAACCTATTTACTAACTGAATTTGCACGACTCGTTTCTTAAGCTCCTTGACATATTCTAATGCTTGTTATTGCGTTACATTGGTGCTTTTACATTGATGCTTCACAATGTCATAATAATTTTCAACATCAGTTGCGCTTTTTTGCATCGGTTCAGAACATTTAAAATTGCTCCATCTTCCACATTTAACAGCAATATCTATGAGACACGCAAACACACATAGCGCGTAAAGACAAGTCCTACGTGTGCTTACCTGCCAAAAATTCACTTAATTAACAAATATTTAATGTCTAAAGTAGCATTATGTCGACCCAGTTACTGTACTATGTGTTCCTCCTGCACGTTCAGTATAGCAGACATCCTTAACCTACACAACATGACACTATTGAAGCTAAACAGTGTTATAATACAACGAATCGCAACCACGTTATTAACAATCCGAACGAATTCAGAAGTAATAGCAGTGTACATGGCTACAACACTAGGAGAAAGGATGATCTTCACTACTCAAGGTTGAATCTAACTTTGGCTCAGAAGGGGATAAATTATGCTGCCACAAAAGTCTTTGGTCACTTACCTAATAGCATAAAAAATCTGACAGATAGCCATATAGCATTTAAAACGAAATTAAAATAATTTCTTAATGGCAACTCCTTCTACTCATTAGATGAATTTTTGGATATAGTTAGTGGGCAATTTCCCCAACGCCCTCCAAAGTGTCATATAATATTTTGTGTAATGTAATATCTTATATAGACACCTTTTATTAATCTGACTCGTTGCACATCATTACGAAGTGTCGTATTCATGATCTATGGAACAAGTACTGATCTAATCTAATCTAATTATATTACTGGATGGTTTACGAAAGAGAAAGCTTTTTAATTTATTTTAATTTATCGTAAGAAAGTGACGTCATAGGAAGCTCCGTTTCCGATACTGGAGCAAGTAGAGCAATCTTTGTTTCCTCAATATTCTCCTACTGTGTCATGAAACTTAGGCAGATAATTTGTTTTCCATACTTCGTACGTCCGCAGCTCGTGGTCGTGCGGTAGCGTTTTCGCTTCCCGCGCCCGGGTTCCCGGGTTCGATTCCCGGGAGGGTCAGGGATTTTCTCTGCCTCGTGATGACTGGGTGTTGTGTGCTGTCGGTAGGTTAGTTAGGTTTAAGTAGTTCTAAGTTCTAGGGGACTGATGACCATAGATGTTAAGTCCGATAGTGCTCAGAGCCATTTGAACCATACTTCGTACGGACATACCTTGTGCATATTTTATGACGTTTCTGTACTCTGACCACAAATTTACGGTAATCAGATGTGAGTTAAACCTTCTCTGTTCACCGCGCTGGATTAGCCGAGCGGTATGATGCGTTGCAGTCATGGCCTGTGCGGCTGGTCCCGGCGGAGGTTCGAATCCTCCCTCGGGCATGGCTGTGTGTGTATTTGTCCTTAGCATAATTTAGGTTAAGTAGTGTGTAAGCTTAGGGACTGATGACCTTAGCAGTTAAGTCCCATAAGATTTGACACACATTCTGAACACCTTCTCTGTTCGTCTTTTATGTTGGCTGATAATGA
Organism: Schistocerca gregaria; assembly: GCF_023897955.1. NCBI lineage: Eukaryota > Metazoa > Arthropoda > Insecta > Orthoptera > Acrididae > Schistocerca > Schistocerca gregaria. Next base: position 85,317,290 of record NC_064931.1, on the reverse strand, counting down.
CTGTCGTCAGCTAGCACAAATACTCTCTGAGTCTTTTCGATAATTTTTCTACCTCACGCAACCATCCCCACTATAGCATCATGGTCACTATCTCTCACTCTTTGATGACACTGTCACTGCGCTCGAATCTGTTGTTAGTTGTTGATGTTAGTACTAGTTGTTGTTGTTGCAGTCTTCAGTGCTCCAGCAGGTTTCATGTAAGTTGTTGTTGTAGTCTTCAGTATACGGCTGGTTTCCTGTAGTATTCCATGCTACTGCATTCTGTGCAAGCCTTTCAATCTCTCCGTAACTATTCCAACCTACATCCATTTGAACCTGCTGATGTATTCAAGCCTTGCTTTTCCTCTACAATTTTTACCTGCCCGTTCCCTCCCACCATTTCCTTCAATAACCAAAGTGATGATTCCTTGATGCTTCATAATGAGTCCTATTAACCTATCCGCACTTGTAGTCATTATGTACTACAAATTTCTTTTTCCCCTGTTCCATTCAGAACCTCCTCATTAGTTATTCGATCAACCCATCTAATTTTCGATATTTTTCAGTAGCACCACATTTCAGGAGCTTCTATTCTCTTCCGCGTTAATAGTTATGATGTCTACAATATTTTTCTAGCATTTTTTATGTCGGAGCAGCGACTCGAAACTCTTGTCCGTCAGTGCGGTCGCTATTATTGAGCAAGACGATGTTTGCACAGTCGTTGGTGTATGCGTAGTTTTCATAGGATACAACTGAGATTCTAATACCACAGCATGATGGAGATATTTGTGCGCTATCAGATTAAAGTGAGTGACTCTACGAATATAGATGGACAGAATATAGATGACAGAGGGATAGAGAAACAATTAAAATCGCTCAAAAGAGGCACGGCCGCTGGACCTGATGGGATACTAGTTCGATTTTACACAGAGTACGCAAAGGAACTTGCCCCTCTTCTTGCAGCGGTGTACCGTAGGTCTCTAGAAGAGCGAAACGTTCCAAAGGATTGGAAAAGGGCACAGGTCATCCCCGTTTTCAAGAAGGGACGTCGAACACATGTGCAGAACTGTAGACCTATATCTCTAACGTCGATCAGTTGTAGAATTTTGGAACACGTATTATGTTCGAGTATAATGACTTTCCTGGAGACTAGAAATCTACTCTGTAGGAATCAGCATGGGTTTCGAAAAAGACGGTCGTGTGAAACCCAGCTCACGCTATTCGTCCACGAGACTCAGAGAGCCATAGACACGGGTTCACAGGTAGATGCCGTGTTTCTTGACTTCCGCAAGGCGTTTGACACAGTTCCCCACAGTCGTTTAATGAACAAAGTAAGAGCATACGGACTATAAGACCAATTGTGTGATTGGATTGAGGAGTTCCTAGATAACAGAACGCAGCATGTCATTCTCAATGGAGACAAGTCTTCCGAAGTAAGAGTGATTTCAGGTGTGCCGCAGGGGAGTGTCAATGGACCGTTGCTATTCACAAAATACATAAATGACCTGGTGGATGACATCGGAAGTTCACTGAGGCTTTTTGCAGATGATGCTGTGGTGTATCGAGAGGTTGCAACAATGGAAAATTGTACTGAAATGCAGGAGGATCTGCAGCGAATTCACGCATGGTGCAGAGAATGGCAATTGAATCTCAATGCAGACAAGTGTAATGTGCTGCGAATACATATAAAGATAGATCCCTTATCATTTAGCTACAAAATAGCAGGTCAGCAACTGGAAGCAGTTAATTCCATAAATTATCAGGGAGTACGTGTTAGGACTGATTTAAAATGGAATGATCATATAAAGTTGATCGTCGGTAAAGCAGATGCCAGACTCAGATTCATTGGAAGTATCCTAAGGAAATGCAATCCAAAAACAAAGGAAGTAGGTTACAGTACGCTTGTTCGCCCACTGCTTGAATACTGCTCACCAGTGTGAGATCCGTACCAGATAGGGTTGATAGAAGAGATAGAGAAGATCCAACGGAGAGCAGCGCGCTTCGTTACAGGATCATTTAGTAATCGCAAAAGCGTTACAGAGTTGATAGATAAACTCCAGTGGAAGACTCTGCAGGAGAGACGCTCAGTAGCTCGGTACGGGCTTTTGTTAGAGTTTCGAGAACATACCCTCACCGAAGAGTCAAGCAGTATATTGCTCCCTCCTACGTATATCTCGCGAAGAGACCATGAGGATAAAATCAGAGAGATTAGAGCCCACACAGAAGCATACCGACAATCCTTCTTTCCACGAACAGTACGAGACTGGAATAGAAGGGAGAGCCGATAGAGGTACTCAGGGTATCCTCCGCCACACACCGTCAGGTGGTTGAGGAGTATAGATGTAGATGTAGATGTAGATAGTGGACCTAGCCAGTAAAAGCATAAGTTTGTTAATCTAAGTCCATCTACACTTGTAACTCTTGTCCATACAAGGTCGCAGACAGATTCATTTTTCATCTCGTTAGATTTCTGCTTTTCGTTTTTAACACTCCAACTCACGGGGAGCGTAATTTTCCTTGGCTATAGGATAAAATTTTATGCACTTGAGTGTGTTTGTTGTATGTGTCAGTAATCCAAATAAAAACTGCTACAATAACGTGAAAAAAGGTATCCAAAATTGAGGTTTTGCCTTGTTTCATAATTCAGTAAGTCAACTTTAAAGTGATTAGACGTGGAACTTTAGTAAATTTATGTTTTCGTGCACGTGAATTGACGTGCATGTTGTTATGTGATGGAATACGAGAGAGGAGTAGAGGGGCATAGAATGAAGCGGTATCGAATCGATATATACTGTATCTTGTTTTTTGTATGAACTCATACACAGTGAAATAATTTATGAGATGATCAAAAGTGTTTACATAGCGAATATATTTCCCTCTCGCTGCAAGAATTTCTTTCTTTGTTTGAATCCTCGCTTCGTTCTGACACGAGCAGGAAGAATGTAGCCTTTCGTTCAATAGTTTTTTTAAGCGGTGCTTGGAGCATCGAAATTCATATCTTTGATTTTCCAAATATATAGATGTAGGTGTAGATGCACATATTGATTTATTCCCAGATGTTATCCACCCTCAATGCAAATGCACCTCTTCTTAGTTCATCGAAGAAGACAAAGCATTGCTATACAGGGTGTTACAAAAAGGTACGGCCAAACTTTCAGGAAACATTCCTCACACACAAATAAAGAGAAGATATTATGTGGACATAACAATTTCCATGTTAGAGCTCATTTTAGTTTCGTCAGTATGTACTGTACTTCCTCGATTCACCGCCAGTTGGCCCAATTGAAGGAAGGTAATGTTGACTTCGGTACCTGTGTTGACATGCGACTCATTGCTCTACAGTACTAGCATCAAGCACATCAGTACGTAGCATCAACAGGTTAGTGTTCATCACGAACGTGGTTTTGCAGTCAGTGCAATGTTTACAAATGCGGAGTTTTCGGATGCCCATTTGATGTATAGATTAGCACGGGGCAACAGCCGTGGCGCGGTACGTTTGTATCGAGACTGATTTCCAGAACGAAGGTATCCCGACAGGAAGACGTTCGAAGCAACTGATCGGCGTCTTAGGGAGCACGGAACATTCCAGCCTATGAGTCGCGACTGGGGAAGACCTAGAACGACGAGGACAACTGCAATGGACGAGGCAAATTCTTCGTGCAGTTGACGATAACCCCAATCTCAGCGTCAGAGAAGTTGCTGCTGTACAAGGTAACGTTGACCACGTCACTGTATGGAGAGTTCTACGTGAGAACCAATTGTTTCCGTACCATGTAAAGTGTGTGCAGGCACTATCAGCAGATGATTGGCCTCCACGGGTACACTTCTGCGAATGGTTCATCCAACAATGTGTCAATCCTCATTTCAGTGCAAATGTCCTCTTTACGGATGAAGCTTCATTTCAAAGTGATCAAACTGTAAATTTTCAGAATCAACATGTGTGGGCTGACGAGAATCCGCACGCAATTGTGCAATCACGTCATCAACACAGATTTTCTGTGAAAGTTTGGGCAGGCATTGTTGGTGATGTCTTGATTGGGCCCCATGTTCTTCCACCTACGCTGAATGGAGCACGTTATCATGATTTCATACGGGATACTCTACCTGTGCCGCTAGAACATGTGCCTTTACAAGTACGACACACCATGTGGTTCATGCACGATGGAGCTTCTGCACATTGCAGTCGAAGTGTTGGTACGCTTCTCAACAACAGGTTCGGTGACCGATGGATTGGTAGAGGCGGACCAATTCCATGGCCTCCACGCTCTCCTGACCTCAACCCTCTCGACTTTCATTTATGAGAGCATTTGAAAGCTCTTGTCTACGCAACCCCGGTACGAAATGTAGAGACTCTTCGTGCTCGTATTGTAGACGGCTGTGATACAATACGCCATTCTCCAGGGTTGCATCAGCGCATCAGGGATTCCATGCGCCGAAGGGTGGATGCATGTATCCTCGCCAACGGAGGACATTTCGAACATTTCTTGTAACAAAGTGTTTGAAGTCACACTGTTACGTTCTGTTGCTGTGTGTTTAAAAAAAATGGTTCAAATGGCTTTGAGCACTATGGGACTTAACATCTATGGTCATCAGTCCCCTAGAACTTAGAACTACTTAAAGCTAACGACATCACACAACACCCAGTCATCACGAAGCAGAGATTTCCCTGACCCCGCCGGGAATCGAACCCGCGAATCCGGGCGCGGGAAGCGAGAACGCTACCACACGACCACGAGCTGCGAACTGCTGTGTGTTTCCATTCCATGATTAATGTGAGTTGAAGAGAAGTAGTAAAATGAGCTCTAACATGGAAAGTAAGCGTTTCGGGACACATGTCCACATAACATATTTTCTTTCTTTGTGTGTGAGTAATGCTTCCTGAAAGTTTGGCCGTACCTTTTTGTAACACCTTGTATGAGGAGGCACTACGACATTCAGTCCCGCAGTCTGCTGTTAGGCCTACATGGACACTGCCTCACGCTAGGGAATTTACTGTGTCGTGTTATGGCGCTGTTGTAGCAACCGATACTCTACCAGCAGCACAAGAGGTCACTCCTGCAGCGCAGTAAAAACAGCGGCTCGGTCATTAGCACGATGAAGCGGCCGAGCCTGCAGATGAGCGACGCAAGGACGGTCTTTGCGCAAAGGGTCAACGCCCCCGAGCGCATGTGGGCCGCCGCCCGCATCTCCCTGACTCGCCGAATATTTTAATTGGACGCTCGTGATTCAGAGATGGACACGTGGACACCGGCGGCCAGTCCACTCCACGGGTACAGTATAATGCAGATGCCGGATAGTCGCCTACAGTGTCCAGTTAATGACTGCGGGTTCGATTCCCGCATAGGGGTTATGCAAAAGTGATTTTTTAAACTCTCATCTTATGTGTGTGTGTGACATCTACTGGGACACGCTGTTCATGAACGGAATATTAGGCATCCTAATAAAGAACCTTTCCAATTTCAAACAATTACAGACTTAGCCAACACAAAACTTTAGCTCGTTCCGTTGTCGTGATTTCCCTCAATACGAGAGGTCTCTCATTCAAATCACAATGTCGAACGGAACTAAGGATACATGTTGAAACCAGATAGACTGTCAGATTTATCAGTTTTTCTTGCTGCTTTAGACTGGTGGCATTTTTGAAGTTTTCCCGTGGAACTGAAAATTTCCAATAAGTTTCAGGATTTAATACAGATGATGTCGACATCCTGCCACGATATTTCGTCTAACCACTTAGCCATCTTCAGGTGGGTTTTGCAGTGGACAGAATAAATCGCACCTAAAGATGGCTCAACGACTGTTAGCCGAAATATCGACGTCATCTATCTGTAATGCTGAAACCTCATGGAGTTCAAATGGTTCAAATGGCTCTAAGCACTATGGGACTTAACATCTGAGGTCATCAGTCCGCTAGACTTAGAACTACTTAAACCTAACTAACCTAAGGACATCACATACATCCGTGCCTGAGGCAAGATACGAACTTGCGACCGTAGCAGCAGCGCGGTTCCGGACTGAAGCGCCTAGAACCGCTCGGCCAGAGCAGCCGGCTCTCATGGAGTTCTAGACTGGTGGTTCTTATTTGTTACCACTCACCGAAAATTATGAAATCACCTATAACAAATAGCTCTATAATACTCTTCTCCTTTTAGCGTCAGGAAAAGGTTATTACGTGGTCCTAAAACAAACTGATTTCTCATATTTGTATGATTGTTAAAAATAGAGGAAGTTCGTTTCATTGTTGTTGTGGTCTTCAGTCCTGAGACTGGTTTGATGCAGCCCTCCATGCTACTCTATCCTGTGCAAGTTTCTTCATCTCCTAGTACCTACTGCAACCTACATCCTTCTGAATCTGCTTAGTGCATTCATCTCTTGCTCTCTCTCTACGATTTTTACCCTCCACGATGCCCTCCAATGCTTAATTTGTGATTCCTTGATGCCTCATGTGCTACCAACCGGTCCCTTCTTCTCGTCAAATTGTGCCACAAACTCCTCATCTCCCCAATTCTATTCAATACCTCCTCATTAGTTATGTGATCTACCCATCTAATCTTCAGCATTCTTCTGTAGCACCACATTTCTAAAGCTTCTATTCTCTTCTTGTCCAAACTATTCATCGTCCATGTTTCACTTCCACACATGGCTACACTCCATACGAATACTTTCAGAAACGACTTCCTGACACTTAAATCTATACTCGATGTTAGCAAATTTCTCTTCTTCAGAAACGCTTTCCTTGCCATTGCCAGTCTACATTTTATATCTTCTCTACTTCGACCATCATCAGTTATTTTGCTCCCCAAATAACAAAACTCCTTTACTACTTTAAGTGTCTCATTTCCTAATCTAATTCCCCCAGCATACTTTGAGTGTCTCATTTCCTAATCTAATTCCCCCAGCATCGCCCGACTTAATTCGACTACATTCCATTATCCTCGTTTTGCTTTTGTTGATGTTCATCTTATATCCTCCTTTCAAGACACTGTCCATTCCGTTCAACTGCTCTTCCAAGTCCTTTGCTGTCTCTGACAGAATTACAATGTCATCGGCGAATCTCAAACTTTTTATTTTTTCTCCATGGATTTTAATACCTACTCCGAATTTTTCCTTCGTTTCCTTTACTGTATTCTCAATATACAGATTGAATAACATTGGGGAGAGGCTACAACCCTGTCTCACTCCCTTCCCAACCACTGCTTCCCTTTCATGTCCCTCGACTCTTACAACTGCAATCTGGTTTCTGTACAAATCGTAAATAGCCTTTCGCTCCCTGTATTTTACCCTTACCACCTTTAGAATTTGAAAGAGAGTATTCCAGTCAACTTGTCAAAAGCTTTCTCTAAGTCTACAAATGCTAGAAACGTAGGTTTGCCTTTCCTTAATCTCTCTACTAAGATACATCGTAAGGTCAGTATTGCCTCACGTGTTCCAATATTTCTACGGAATCCAAACTGATCTTCCCCGAGGTCGGCTTCTACCTGTTTTTCCATTCGTCTGTAAAGAATTCGTGTTAGTATTTTGCAGCTGTGACTTATTAAACTGGTAGTTCGGTAATTTTCACATCTGTCAACACCTTCTTTCTTTTGGATTGGAATTATTATATTCTTCTTGAAGTCTGAGGGTATTTCGCCTGTCTCATACATCTTGCTCACCAGCTGGTAGAGTTTTGTCATGACTGGCTCTCCCAAGGCCGTCAGTAGTTCTAATGGAATGTTGTCTACTCCCAGGGCCTTGTTTCGACGTAGGTCTTTCAGTGCTCTGTCAAACTCTTCACGCAGTATCGTATTTCCCATTTCATCTTCATCTACATCCTCTTCCATTTCCCTAATATTGTCCTCAAGTACATCGCCCTTGTATAGATCCTCTATATACTCCTTCTACCTTTCTGCTTTCCCTTCTTTGCTTAGAACTGGGTTTCCATCTGAGCTCTTGATATTCATACATGTCGTTCTCTTTCCTCCAAAGGTCCCTTTAATTTTCCTGCAGACAGTATCTATCTTACCCCTAGTGAGATAAGCCTCTACAACCTTACATTTGTCCTCCAGCCATCCCTGCTTAGCCATTTTGCACTTCCTGTCGATATCATTTTTGAGACGTTTTTATTCCTTTTTGCCTGCTTCATTTACTGCGTTTATATATTCTCTCCTCTCATCAATTAAATTCAATATTTCTTCTGTTACCCAAGGAGTTCTACTAGCCCTCGTCTTTATACCTACTTGATTCTCTTCTGCCTTCACTACTTCATCCCTCAGAGCTACCCATTCTTTTTCTACTGTACTTCTTGCCACCATTGCTGTCAATTGTTCCCTTATGCTTCCCCTGAAACTCTGTATAACCTCTGGTTTAGTCAGTTTATCCAGGTCTCATCTCCTTAAATTCCCACCATTTTGCAGTTTCTTCAGTTTTAATCTACAGTTCATAACCAATAGATTGTGGTCAGAATCCACATCTGCCCCTGGAAATGTCTTACAACTTAAAACCTGGTTCCTAAATCTCTGTCTTACCATTATATAATCTATATGATACCTTTTAGTATCTCCAGGATTCTTCCATGTATGCAACCTTCTTTTAGGATTCTTGAACCAAGTGTTAGCTATGATTAAGTTATGCTCTGTGCAAAATTCTACCAGACGGCTTCCTCTTTCATTTCCTTCTCCCAATCCATATTCACCTACTATGTTTCGTACTCTTCCTTTTCCTACTATCGAATTCCAGTCAAAATGGTTCAAATGGCTCTGAGCACTATGGGACTCAACTGCTGTGGTCATTAGTCCCCTAGAACTTAGAACTACTTAAACCTAACTAACCTAAGGACATCACACACATCCATGCCCGAGGCAGGATTCGAACCTGCGACCGTAGCAGTCGCACGGTTCCGGACTGCGCGCCTAGAACCGCGAGACCACCGCGGCCGGCAATTCCAGTCACCCAGGACTATTGAATTTTAGTCTCCCTTCACTACCTGAATAATTTCTTTTATCTCGTCATACATTTCATCAATTTCTTCATCATCTGCATAGCTAGTTGGCATATAAACTTGTACTACTGTAGTAGGCGTGGGCTTCGTGTCTATAATGGCCACAACAATGCGTTCACTATGCTGTTTGTAGTAGCTTACCCGCACTCCTATTTTTTATTCATTATTAAGCCTACTCCTGCATTACCCCTATTTGATTTTGTATTTATAACCCTGTATTCACCTGACCAAAAGTCTTGTTCCTCCTGCCACCGAACTTCACTAATTCCCACTATATCTAACTTTAACCTATCCATTTCCATTTTTAAATTTTCTAACCTACCTGCCCCATTAAGGGATCTGACATTCCACGCTCCGATCCGTAGAACGCCGGTTTCCTTTCTCCTGATAACGACGTCCTCTTGAGTAGTCCCCCCCCGGAGATCCGAATGGGGGCTATTTTACCTCCAGAATATTTTACCCAAGAGGACGCGATAATCATTTAATCATACAGTAAAGCTGCAAGCCCTCGGGAAAAATTACGGCTGTAGTTTCCCCTTGCTTTCAGCCGTTCGCAGTACCAGAACAGCAAGGCCATTTTGGTTAGTGTTACAAGGCCAGATCAGTCAATCATCCAGACTGTTGCCCCTGCAACAACTGAAAAGGCTGCTGCCCCTCTTCAGGAACCACACGTTTGTGTGGCCTCTCAACAGATACCCCTACGTTGTGGTTGCACCTATGGTACGGCTATCTGTATCGTTGTGGCACGCAAGCCTCCCCACGAACGGCAAGGTCCATGGTTCATGGGGGTTCGTTTCGTAGCACCACATAAAGAAGAGTTATGCGGACAGGCCTCGAAGACCACACAGTGGTGATTGGCTGCCGCATCATCCTCTGCGTCGTTTAGATGCGACCTGCAAGGATTTGTGGTCAGAACACCGTCCTGACAGCTGATAGCACTTTTCCTGCTTTGGAGCCACCACTTTTCATTCAAGTGCATCCTCAATTGCCCTAACGAGGCTTAGTACATCCGTACACGCTCTTCCAGTCCATTCGTCCCTCCATCAGTAACCATACGTATTAAGAAGGACCTCATTTGCTTTTGCATTCTTGCTGAGTAATGAAAATCTGTAATGGATTTTCGGTAGAAGATCATCTCAATAAGACTACGTGTAAGCGCATTGGAAATGGTACCAGGAAACAGAGAATTTGTATTTAGCTTGCTAGTTTCACTCTCTTCGAAGAGTAATGCATATATAGACTTTGCCAGACTTTCTTCATATATAGCTGGACAGATTTTGTTTACAGTCTCCGTTTTGATGTAAAATAAACATTGCAGAAACAATAGAGAATACACCACGGAAAATGCACAGTACAAGAGATGTGAGAAACTTTTATGTCTCTTCGCATTACAACACATTCGTTGTACTGCAACCAGTTTTACTGATAGCACACTCCAGGAAGACACTCAGCGAAACAACAAAAGTCTAAAAACAGTCCCCAGATATTTGATTGTTTGGAGTCTCAATCATCCTTAAGCCAGCATGTAGCCCGCGTACTCCGTACTGTTGTCGTGTTCGCTGTTCTGAGTTTTGTTCGTGTGTCGTTATTCCGCATGACACGTCTTCTGTGGTATACAAAAGCAAACGACTTACTAATCTAAGTGTTGTCTGCTGTCGATGCTATGTTGTTGCCAACAAGGCGATCCATATTGGTAGAGTAACTTGGTTTTTTGCCGATTCAGCTAGCCCCATAAAACACCGCTCGCAGTATTTTCAGGTAGTACGCGAATAATACTTTTTACGATCGAAGACATGGAAAAGTAACAAATATTTTTATTAAAAAAAATTTAAGAGTCGTAACCCATGTCTAGACGATCTGAATTATTTGCACTCTCATATCTTCATTAGTACGCTGTATGTATGACTCAGTACAGCAATTGCTTGAGTGTTCTATACTCTTTTATTACTAAGTAATCAGAGTATCAATACCGTTTCATTTTTCGTTTCACTTCATTCTTACAAATGTTCCACTCGATGTGTTCACGAATGTGCTACTCGTTATCTCAGAAACAGTTATGTTGTCGAACAAGGTTATACAGTGGTTAGCACACTGGCATCATATGTAGAAAGAGTGGAGTTCAAATCCCCATCCGGACTTTTTGATTTGGGTTATTTCTTGGATACTCTAAATCGAAAAAGATTGATGCCGAGATGGTTTCTCTGAAAAGCGTACGGCTGAATATTTTTCCCATTGTGCCATATTTGGATTTGTCTTCCGTCTGTAGCAACCACCTCGACCACCGGACGTTATAGATTGGTCTCTCTACTTCCTTCTTAGTTCCTATCATAGATATATGTAAACTATTTATTACAGTGATGAAAGGCGCTCGGGTTTCCAGCTAGATAGAAGTACTGAAATACCGTGACGTTTTGACGAGTGTCATATTGATCCTCTTCTTCGCTAGAAGATGTAACACTTGTTGAAACGTCACGGTATCTGAACACTGACACGTGGATGGAAACCCGAGAGCTTCTCATCAGTGGCATACGTCGGTAAAGTCTGCATTTAGAACTGTTATAGTTTTTTTGTGTCATCTTTCGCCTGGAAAATGTTTGTATTAAATTGAACTTATTATTGACGTAACCGTCTTCTATCTTAGGTGAGCTAAGTTTAAAATCTCTTTATCTATCTTGGTAGCTTCCTTATGGATGTATCTACCTTCAACAATCGCTAACTGACAAACTTAAAATTTTACCGCTTTATGTGACTGTTGACTTACATAATGAATGATATAAAATGTGGAAATTATTATCTCTGTTTGTACATAGTTGTGTGACACTCCTAAAACATTTGGAAGGAAGTGGGTAAAATGAAGGAATGAAGGATGATTAGGGCTTAAAGAGCTAGATGGTTAGACACATAACACAAGGCTGGGATAAGAAACCCGCCTTGTCGTTATCAAAGCAACCATCTCAACATTTCCCTTTAGTGACTTTTGGAAATCACTGAAAACCTACAGGATGTTTAAACTCTGCTCCTTCCGAATGAAAAACCAACGCCTTTATCAGAGTCACCTCACCCGGTCGATCCGTTACATATGACAGTTCGTTCTTTTATAATAAACCTGTAGAGATATATGTGATGGTAATCTTTGTCACGTTCCAGCCTCTCTAGATTTTTAGTAATCGAAGACCATTCTGATCATATCCAGGATACATAAGCTGCTACAAAGTAAAGAACTATTTTGGGGTTCATTCTTCTTTCAGCAACGTCTTGACAGCAACACATCGTAGACCATTATTGTGACTTGAGAACCTGCGCGTTAAAGTTTGTAAAAACGACTGAAGAGCTTAGCTATTGAAGCTGCCAAGTTCCACAAAAAATTATACCACGCTGTTATTTCACTGGTCATGGTAAAAACGACAATTAAAGTTGTAAAATTTATTGGAATAACAACCGATTCCGTGTAATTCTCCCACTGATCTTTTCGATTTTGAACATTATACTTCTAGTTGTATGTCTAGTCCATGTAGTTTTTGTGTTATTGACTGTATACGAGTCTAGGAGCTACAACAGCAACATGAAAAGGGTCTAGGCCTGAAACAGAGATGGTGCAATAACCATTTTTTAAATGTCGTAAAGCTCAGTATAGTAAGCCGGGTATGAGCCTGATCTGAGGAGTATTTTTGTTTGTACGACTTTTCAGAACGGCCCTACTGAGTGTGTCTTGTTCAATTGGACAAAATGGAGGAGCGTACCGTCATCAAATGCTTTGTTCTGCTCGTTTTATCGATAACGAAAATACATCAAAACTTGTTTAGTATCTACAAAGCCTAGAGTCATTAGCGGTTAAAATTCTTTGTTTACTTGCTTAAATGATTTAATATTGCTACATTTTTCGAGGTATAACCTTAACATCAAGTAACAATGCCAATACCAATCATTTTACATGGATATATATGAATCATAATGTAGTACTTTCCATAAACAGAACAGAGAAGCCGGCCGGAGTGGCCGTGCGGTTCTAGGCGCTACTGTCTGGAGCCGGACGACCGCTACGGTCGCAGGTTCGAATCCTGCCTCGGGCATGGATGTATGTGATGTCCTTAGGTTAGTTAGGTTTAATTAGTTCTAAGTTCTAGGCGACTGATGACCTCAGAAGTTAAGTCTCATAGTGCTCAGAGCCATTTTTTTGACAACAGAGAAGGTCAAAGCACAACACAAAAGACAAAACTACTACACTAAGGTGAATGTCTATTCACGTGATATGTATTGTATTGAGGTTTTTCACCTGATGATGGGGTTATACTTCGAAAGTGTTGCAATTTTATATACATGAAGATAGCTGACAAAGAAGTATGGCTGGGAGCGGTCCTTGAAAAAGTTGTTTATAGAAAGCTATCTTCATCTGTTTTCAGCTAAAAAGATAAGGGCCGCTGAAGACAAAAGTACGCGAAACGTAAGATGTAATATGAGTAAAGTCTCTCAAAAAAAGTACAGTGTATGAAAATGTATATGAGACGGATCCTAGGTTGGAAAATCTTTCATCATCAGAGGAATGCGCCTATCCAAATGCTTTGACCAGTAGAAAAACAGAGATATGAAATATGGATTTTCGCAACAGTCACAAGATACGTAGTGTTTGATTTCCATCGATTCCGATGGTAAAGGAAGTCAAGGGATTATTTCAGCTACGGATGGATATTTGGCAGACGTTAGAGGATCGCAATTCACGTATGGCATCCGCTCAGCGAAAAGTGCGTTTACATAAAAGGAGACTACATCGATGAATTTGTTTTTACCTAAGAGACACAGTTGCCCTCTGTCAGTCCTAGAATATTTCAGCTTGACCCCGTCTGTTCGCGTACTAAAGCCTGACGAATTCATTGTTCGTCTGGGGCAGCTGTGGCGGTTTGACGACAACGTCCAGTGTGATCCGGGTGCGGTCAATACGAGGGGGAGTGGAGGGCGCCGTGAAGATGGCTTGTTAGGCGAGAGTGCGGCGGCCGGGTCCGGCGTCCGGTGGCGAGCGCGCTCAATGAGGCGATAATTGCAGCCGACCCATCTCTGATGCCGGTCAAGTGCTCGCATTGTGCCTCCCTTATGTGAATATGGCTCATTACGCGCCGTAATTGCCACAATTATTCGCAATGTCCGGCATTGTTTATTCCGTATGCTGGTACCGCGCACCGGGGGACGGTGGCTATCGATATGTGGGCCATTCAATATTTTACACTCTTTCTGTCGATCGTTGTTAGGAGGCGAACAATATGGAGTCATCCATTTTGACGCAGGAGCGACGCCAGATACGGACGTAATATGTGAGTCAGTTTAGATGCATATAGCACTTGAGTACATTTGAGGGTCCGCGTTACGATCCCTGGGGCGCCCTGCTGCTACCGGAGGGATCTCGCTGGCTACTGTCGCTATTTATTATCAGTCGATAAGACACGCGCCGCAGAAGTACTCCATTAACGTCCTACGCAAATGCGGAGGAGAGCGTCACTCTCCAGCCTATTCGAAATACCGCACGGCCGCAAGTTGACGGAATAGTTATTGAGATCGTTTGCCAGATCTATCTCAGGCCCTTTACAAAAGTGAATTGCGGCTACGAAATGCGACGACAGGCTGGTGGACGAGAATCTTTACGTTCCCTGTCAACATTTCCCCGTATGAAGGAGTACTTATATAAATAATGTGTTCGGAGATAGGACTTGTTTGGAATCGTTTACTTTAAAGACTTGTCGTTGTCGAAATACTAAAAGTAGATTAAGTTGTAATCTTGGAGAGTGTTTCTTTGTAAATACTCATTCGTAACAGCACAGCCATGACTGATATAGAGAGTTTCTTTGCAAGTACTCATTCACAACAACACGGCCATGACTGATGCCTTTCACAACTTGACCGACAGAGGTGTTTGACCTGTAGTAAATTTAAATCTTTTCCCACTGCCATTAAATATACAATTGGCGTCAAAATTTCAGTACAAAATATTTATTGGTTGTGAAGTTATAGAGGAGTGTATCTGTTGGTATGCGTGTGACATTTGAACATTCTATGCCAACTTCATCCATTAGTTCCTAATTGTTAGGTTTCTGACTGTCAGTTTTAATTTGAATGCATTTCTCATACTTCGATGTCGCAGAATGACAGTGCAAATATCTCAGAATTGTATATATTCTTCAATTTTTCGCCTTAGAACTGTTCGTTGCTTGAATTATGATGTGTTATTGAGGGTGCATACTATATTTTGCAGCTGTTTCAGTGCGATGTCTGAGATGATTCATTTTGATTTAGAAATGGGAAACCTTAAAACACCTCATAAAACTAAAAGGCATGCTTTAATGGAAACAAAGTAATGTGAAGGGGAGTGCTAATAATCATAACCACGCAGCAAAATCTTTGATAAAAAAATGTGAAAACGTATTTCAGTCCTACGGAATCTACAGAAAATAGTTGTAATGTGTAATATAGATTTAACTTTTAAGGAAATAAAAAGGTGCTTGAGTGGATTCACTCAAAACATTTATGAGTCATTCCATTCCAAAATCTGGGTGATGTATCCAAAGACTGACTTCTTTGGAAGAAGAATAATGAAAAAAGGGACGTTTGATGCGGCGATTACTTTTTATGATGGACTGAATGTCACATTAAAAGTTAGTGAAAGACTTAAAATACCTTTGTGCAAAATATGATAAAATATTTGAAGAATGAAGGCATACAGAGAACAAACTTCTCCAAAAAAAGTATAGGATGATCCACCAAAGACGCAAGGAAAGCACGAAAGAGGCTGAAACTTCAAAATGAAGCAAGAAAGGACAAAGTGTACATTACTCGCTCTGGCAGTTTTAGTTCATCCCAACGTAAAGTTGAACATTTTTCAGCATCTGAGTTGATGTTCTCAGTTCGTATATTTAAAAAATGGTTTCCCCGGTAATTTTTTCTATAATACATGTATCGTGTTATAATTTTCAGAGGATACTTTACTTATGAAGGTCTACAATACACTCTACAATTTCTGCTGAAGACTGAAATTTTTTTAAGTAATTAATTCTTAATGGATGTAGAAAGGGTACAAAAACTGGTTAGAGAACTAAATTTATTATAAAATAATTGTCTTAATGATCTTTGTGAATGTTCAAGCTACTGTCTGTTTTGTAGCTATATAATTCAATATGAATGACTGCCAAATATTTACTACTTGTTATCAAGGAAACCAGAAAAGACAACATTTCTGCAAGGCTAAACACTAATTGTTAATTCAGATGTTTGCAGACAAGTTATTTGTCAAAAGTCTTTGTTTCTTGTTAGCTATTTGAATATTTCTTTACACAATAAGGAGCATTTTGTGCCAGGCGTAGTACAGTGGCAGATACCTTTTCACTAATAGAAAAGAAATAGTCATATGGTTCTGTAAACTGTAGTGGTAAAAACTGAGTTAGAGAAATGCTATCATCTTCTGGTTAGTTACCGAATTTCTGAAGAATAGTAGATTTTTCTCCTTGTCCGTTTGTGTCCCACCTGCGATATTACTTACTCAAGGACGGTCGCCGTAAATTAACTGAAGACAAATTTTTAGTTGCCCGCGTCTTTCGCATGACTCTCATTTTTAAAACAGGAAAAGTCAGATGTTATTTAGAACAATATCTAAGAAGGCGTAATCGGCTGTACATAAATACACGTGTACTGTTGCGTGTTATCGATTTCCAGAAAACAAACACTGTTCTCTCCAATTATCGGGGCTCTTCATTTGCAATTATAGTGAACACAAGATGTCGAATATACACGCTGAAAATAATTACAGTACCATACACTTGCGATACGTCTTCTTATTATGAAGACCTGCCAACATAGTGAAAACGAGTGGTTGGTTTAACGAGACGTGTTGTACACCGCAAGGGAAAAGTCTCTGCGTGCATTCTGGCGAATGGATCCTCATTTCAAATTTTATAGAAAAATCCAAGTATTACTTTTCTTCCTCAGATATTTCTAGTCACAGAATTTTTACAAAGCAGATCTCCAACAACAAAGAACAGAAATACACCCAAGATTTAGTCAGTAGCTAGATTTTATGCAGAAAAATCTACTTTCCTAGTCTCCAGTTAGATAGACATGAATTGCTTCACGTGCGTTTCCTAGTCTCCAGGATGATATAAATGAGGTGTCTCTCACGAAATACCAACTATAATTCATTGAGTCGACAAGAAGAACTACATGTAAGGTGATCGTTTATATGATATTTGCCCCAAAAATATTATCTGTATACTGTCAATGTATCTTATGCTTACTACAAATGGGAATGTCGAATTAGTGAAAGCACGGAACTTGTGGCGGTCAAATACTTGTCCAGCCATCCTCATTTAGTCTATCCGCAGTTGTCCAAAAACATATGTGATGAACACCAGGATGGCTGCTTTCTTGTTCCATAATTGTCCAATTCGATATCGTACTTCCCCTTTAATGAAATAATATTCTTCTGAACGTTAAATCCTAATGTGTCTTCCGTCCATTCTACTGCACATTTCCATAAGCCATGAATTTGCTATTTGCAAGTAATTGATACTGCAGCCACCTACCCACTGATAACACACGTATTTTACGCCAACAGCAGCCCAATTAATACTTCCTGTAAATTCAAGGTACAGCTGACCAAGCATTACACACTACCTCCGTTTCAAAATCTACCCGTTTCTCTCTCCTTACACACTGTTTCAGGGTTGTTTCCGAAAGGTCTTTGTCATTTGTAAATGACTGGAATTTAGTTAAGGCTAAGAGGAATATAGGACGTAGGAACGGGCGTGGATTTCTCAAACTCACTCGCCGAGAGTGATTTAGCGGGAACTGGGAAAGCTCTAAATCAATATGGTTGTACTGGCGTTTGGAAATCACTCCTCCCCAGAAGAGTTTCGCACCGTAACTCGCAGAACCTACACTCTATGTTTTCTGACGTTATTGCCATTGACAGTATTCAAAAATGACGCACATACGTTCGTCTTGTTTTCTGTGGTCAAAGGTAATTCCTGCCGGATTAGATCGGTAGGATTGTCGTGTATGCCATCCCTTTGTGAAATGTGTGCATTTCGCTCTGGTGTGTTTGTGTGCTTCATCTGTTCGCACGCGTGCGTATGGGTGTGTGAACCAGTGTGCGCGAGCGCCTGTGTGTGTGTGTGTGTGTGTGTGTGTGTGTGTGTGTGTGTGTGTGTGTGTGTTTGTGTTCTTCGGAGAATGATATGGCGAACAAGCCGTATACGGGTGTGGGTAAACAACGCACAGGCTGGACGATGTGCCTCACGAACAGTCGTTAAGACAGCTTGCTAATTCAGGCTGGATTTGGTGTGCTCTGTAGCTGGAGTCATGTGCGAATGCAGACATGTGGAGAAATATCCACGGAATTGCGCAGTTATAATTAGTTTTCCGATAAATATATGTGCATTCGCGGATATCCGCGGATGTCTGCAATAATGATTACTTTGAAGCTGATCATTAGAGGACAGTGACAGTTTTACAGTATTTGTCGTCTTGCATTACATGTACATAAATGCTGTTTAATATAAAATCATTGAATCTATGTTTCTCGGAAATAATTTTACAAGTAAACACCACGAGTTTCAGTAAATTGAGAAATTTATCAGGTTAAAATGGTTTTACGTGATGGTGAATTAATACACATTTTATAATCGAAATGGAAGAAACTGGTATATGCCTATTAAAATACAGAGATATGTTAACAGGCAGATGACGGCCCTGCGGTCGGCAACGCCTATATAAGACAGCAAATGTCTGGTGCAGTTATTAGATCGTTGCTGCTGTTACAATGGCAGGAACCGGCCAGGGTGGCCGAGTGTCTCTACGCGCTACAGTCTGGAACTGTGAGACCGCTACTGGAACTGTGAGACCGCTATGGTCGCAGGTTCGAATCCTGCCTCGTGTATAGATGTGTGTGATGTCCTTAGGTTAGTTACGTTTAAGTAATTCTAAGTTCTAGGGGACTGATGACCTCAGAAGTTAAGTCCTATAGTGCTCAGAGCCATTTTTTGAACGCGGTGCTACAGTCGGCGCACTAGCGATGGGACACAGCGTCTCCGAGGTAGCAAGGAAGTGGGGATTTTCCCGTGCGACCATTTCACGAGAGTACCGTGAATACCAGGAAGCCGGTAAAACATCAAATCTCCGGAATCGCTACGGCCGGAAAAAGATCTTGCAAGAACAGGAAAAAAATGTGTTTGAAATCTTATGGGACTTAACCGCTAAGGTCATCAGTCCCAAATCTTACACACTACTTAACCTAAATTATTCTAAGGACAAACACACACACCCATGCCCGAGGGAGGACTCGAACCTCCGCAAGAACAGGACCAACGACGATTGAAGAGAATCGTTCAACGTGAGAGAAGTGCAACCCTACTGCAGATTGCTGCAGATTTCAATTTTGGGCCATCGCCAGGTGTCAGCGTGCGAACCATTCAACGAAACATCATCGATATGGGCTTTCGGAGCCGAAGGCCCACTCGTGTATCCTTGATGACTGACACGACACAAAGCGTTACGCCTTTGGCTTTTCAGTGTATATGAACAACATATAAAAGTAAGCAAATTATGACAACAACTTTTAAGATGACTTCACAATATTACAGAAAGTTCCAAAGAAATCTGGAAAAAAACATTTCACTAACTACGGCGGAAGGTTGCACAGCTTACGGAATGTATCAATAATGTGAGGGCCTATATTATGTTTAAATATGATCACTGTCAGACGCTACATTCTGAGAGTATTGTTGTTGTGGTCTTAAGTCTGTGTCTTGATGGAGCTCTCCATCCTGTTCTGTTCCATGCAACACTCTTCATATTCGTGTAACTACTGCAACCCACGTCTATTTGAACGGGCTTACTGTAGGCTATTCATCGCTTCGTCTCCCTCTGTGGTGACGTACAAGTTCGTGGCACCCTCCGTCGGTAATGCTGGAATTCAATATGGTGTTGGGCCACCCTAAGCCTTGATGACAGCTTCCAATCCCGCAGGCATACGTTCAATCAGGTGCTGGAAGGTTTCTGGGGGAAGGGCAGGTCATTCTTCATGGAGTGCTGCATTGAGGAGAAGTATCGATGTCGGTCGGTGAAGCCTGGCACGCAATCGGCGTTCCAAAACATCACAAAGGTGTTCTACAGGATTCTGGTCAGGACTCTGTGCAGGCCAGATCATTACAGGGATGTTATTCTCGTGTAAACACTCCGCCACAGGCCGTGCATTATGAACAGGTGCCTGATCGTGTTAAAAGATGCAACCGTCATCCCCAAATTGCTCTTCGACAATGGGAAGCAAGAAGGTGCTTATAACATCAGTGTAGGCCTGTGCTGTGATAGTGCCACGCAAAACAACAAGAGGTTCAAGCCCCCTCCATGAAATACACGACCACACCATAACACCACCGCCTCCGAATTTTACTGTTGGCACTACACACGCTGGCAGATGAAGTTCACCGGGCATTCGCCATACCCACACCCCGCCATCGTATCGCCACATTGTGTACCGTAATTCGTCACTCCACACAACGTTTGTCCACTGTTCATTCGTCCAATGTCTACGCTCCTTACACCAAGCGAGGCGTTGTTTGGCATTTACCGGCGTGATGTGTGGCTTATGAGCAGCCGCTCGATAATGAAATCCAAGTTTTCTCACCTCCCACCTAGCTGTCGTAATACTTGCGGTGGATCCTGATGCGGTTTGGAGTTTCTGTATGGCTGCCAATTACACATAACGACCCTCTTCAACTTAAAAAAAAATTGTTCAAATGGCTCTGAGCACCATGGGACTTAACATCTATGGTCATCAGTCCCCTAGAACTTAGAACTACTTAAACCTAACTAACCTAAGGACGACACACAACACCCAGCCATCACGAGGCAGAGAAAATCCCTCCTCTTCAACTGTCGGCGGTCTCTGTCAGTCAACAGACGACGTCAGCCTCTACACTTTTGTGCTGTACGTGTCCCTTCACGTTTCCACTTCACTATCACATCGGAAACAGTTGACCTAGGGATGTTTAGAAGTGCAGAAATCTCGCGTGCAGACGTATGGCACAAGTGACACCCAAGCACCTGACCACATTCGAAGTTGGTGGGTTCCGCATCCGCAGCTCGTGGTCTAGTCTATATTAACAAATTTTTCTTCTTTAGAAACATTTTACCTGCCCTTACAATTTATATCCTCTCTATTCTGGCCATCATCAGTTATTTTACCGCCCAAATAGCAAAACTCAACTACTACTTCAGTGTATCATTTCCTAATCTAATTTCCTCAGGATCGCTTGATTTAATTCGACCGCATTCCATTAGCGTTTGTTAATGTTCATCTTATATCCTTTCAAGATACTGTTCATCCCGTTCAAGTGCTCTTCCAAATCCTTTGCTGTGTCTGTCAGTATTGCAATGTCATCGCAAATCTCAAAGTTTTTATTTCTTCTCCCAGAACTTTAACTCCTTCTCCAAATTTCTCATTGGCTTTCTTGACTGCTTGCTCAATGTATGTACAAACTGAATAACATCGGGGATAGGATACAGCCCTGCCTCATTCAGTTCGCAATCACTGCTTCCCTTTCATGCCCTTCGACTTATGTAACTGCAGTCTGATGTCTGTACAAGTAGTACACTACCTTTCACTCCCTGTGTTTTACTAGCATTACCTTCAGAATTTATTAGAGTGTGTTCGAATCAACATTGTCAATGACTTTCTCTAGGACTACAAAAGCTATAAACGTTGATTTGCTTTTCCGTAATGAGTAAGGTATGTAATGCCTCACGTGCTCCACTATTTCTTCGGAACCGAAAGTTATCTTCCACGATGTCGGTTTCTACAATTTCATTCATTGGTCTGTAAGTAATTTGTGAAAGTATTGTGCAACCATAACTCATTAAACTGATAGTTAAGTAATTTTCAAACATATCAGCATCTGCTTTCTTTGGAATCAGAAATATTACATTCTTTTTGAAGTCGGAGGTTATTTCCCATGTTTCATATATCTCTCATGTCAGATGGAACAGTTTTGTCATGGTTGGCTCCTTCAAAAGTATCAGCAGTTCTGGGGGAATGTCACCTATTTCAGGGGCCTTGTTTCGGTTTAGGTCTTTCAGTGCTGTGTCAAATTACACTACTGGCCATTAAAATTGCTACACCACGATGATTACATGAGACCGACAGGAAGAAGATGCTGTGATATGCAAACGATTAGCTTTTCAGAGCATTCACACAAGATTGGTACCGGTGGCGACACCTACAACGTGCTGACATGAGGAAAGTTTCCAATCGATTTCTCAAAAAAATGGTTCAAATGGCTCTGAACACTATGGGACTTAACATCTATGGTTATCAGTCCCCTAGAACTTAGAACTACTTAAACCTAACTAACCTAAGGACATCACACAACACCCAGCCATCACGAGGCAGAGAAAATCCCTGACCACGGCGGGAATCGAACCTGGGAACCCGGGCGTGACCGGCGTTACCGGGTGAAACATTGTTGTGATGCCTCGTGTAAGTAGGAGAAATGATAAAGGTCGGATAGTAGCCTATCGCGATTGCGGTTTATCGTATCGCGACATTGCTGCTCGCGTTGGTCGAGATCCAATGACTGTTAGCAGAATATGGAATCGGGGGTTTCAAGAGGGTAATCCCAACGGCCTCGTAACACTAGCAGTCGAGATGACATGCATCTTTTCCGCATGGCTGTAACGGATCGTGGAGCCACGCCTCGATCCCTGAGTCAACAGATGGGGCCGTATGCAAGACAACAACCATCTGCACGAACAGTTCGACGACGTTTACAGCAGCATGGACTATCAGCACGGAGACCATGGCTGCAGGTACCCTTGACACTGCATCACAGACAGGAGCGCCTGCTATGGTGTACTCAACAACGAACCTGGGTGCACGAATGGCAAAACGTCATTTTTTCGGATGAATCCAGGTTCTGTATACAGCATCATGATGGTCGCATCCGTGTTTGGCGACATCGAGGTGAACGCACATTTGAAGCGTGTATTCGTCATCGCCATACTGGCGTATCTTCCGGCGTGATGTTATGGGGTGCCATTGGTTACACGTCTCGGTCACCTCTTGTTCACATTGACGGCACTTTGAACAGTGCACGGTACATTTCAGATGTGTTACGACCCGTGGCTCTACACTTCATTCGATCCCTGTGAAACCCTACATTTCAGCAGGATAATGCACGACAGCATGTTGCAGGTCCTGTACGGGCCTTTCTGGATACAGAAAATGTTCGACAGCTGCCATGGCCAGCATACTCTCCAGATCTCTAGCCAATTGAAAACGTCTGGTCAATGGTGGCCGAGCAATTGGCTCGTCACAATACGCCAGTCACTACTCTTGATGAACTGTGGTATCGTGTTGAAGCTACATGGGCAGCGGTACCTGTACACGCCATCCAAGCTCTGTTTGACTCCATGCCCAGGTGTATCAACGCCCTTATTACGGTCAGAGGCGATTGTTCTCGGTACTGATTTCTCAGGATCTATGCACCCAAATTGCGTGAAAATGTAATCACCTGTCAGTTCTAGTATAATATATTTGTCCAATTAATACCCGTTTACCATCTGAATTTCTTCTTGGTGTAGCAATTTTATTGGCCAGTAGTGTATTCTCGCAGTCTCATATCTTCCATCTCACCATAATCTACCTCCTCTCCCCTTTCTACAATATTGCCTTCAAGTTCATATCCGTTGTGTATTCCCTAGATGTTTTAGCTTTCCTTCCTTTGCTTAGTACTGGTTTTCCATCTGTGCTCTTGATATTCATACAACTGCTTCCCTTTTCTTCAAAGACGTCTTTAATTTCCTATAGGCTGTATCTATCTTTCCCCTAGTTATACATGCTTCTACACGCTTAAGATTTGTCCTCTAGCCAGGCCAGTTTATCCATTTGGAACCTTGTGTCATTCTCAATTTTAGATGCATGAGTTCCCTTTCGCACCTTCATTTACTGAATTTTTATGTTTTCTCCTTTCATAAGTTAAATTCAATGTCTTCTGTGAAATCCAAGGATATCTGCGTGCCCTTACCTTTTTACCTATTCGATCATTTCCTGCCTCCACTATTTCATCTCTCAAAGCTGCCTTTTGGTCTTCTACTGCATCTCTTCCCCTCTTTCAGAAAATCGTTACTAAATGCTCCTTCTGCTTGTTTTAGCTTATAGAGGTCCCATATCATAAGCTTCCTCCTTTTTTTGCAAATTCTTCAGTTTTAATCCACAGTTCATAACCAATAAATTGTGCTCGGAGTCCACATTTGCCCTTGGAATTGCCTTACAGCTTAAAGTCTGCTTGCGAAATTTCTGTCTTACCATTATTCGTATAATCAATCCAGAGTTGTCTTCCACGTATATAACCTTCTTTCATGATTCTTAAACCAGGTGTCAGCGATGACTAAATTATGCTCAGGGTAAAATTCTACAAGCTGCCTTCCTCTTTCATCTCTTTCCCCCAATCCATAATCTCCTGTGTTTTTCCTTCTCTTCCTCTTCCTGTTACCGAATTTAAATCACCTGTCACAATTAAATTCTCCTTCCCCTAAACTATGTGAATAGTTTCTTTTATCTCATCACACACTATTTTCAATCTTTTCATCAACTACGGAGCTTGTTCGCATATATAAACTTGAACTTCTGTGGTGGCTGTTGACTTGGTGTATGTATTGGCTACCATAATGGTTCAAATGGCTCTGAGCACTAGAACTTAGAACTACTTAAACCTAAGGACATCACACACATCCATGCCCGAGGCAGGATTCGAACCTGCGTCCGTAGCGGTCGCGCGGCTCCAGACTGAAGCGCCTAGAACCGCTCAGCAACTCCGGCCGACCTACCATAATGCATTCACTACGCTGATCGTGGTAGATTACTACATTCCTATTTCCTTACCAATTCTTGGACCTAGTTCTGCATTGCTCTATTTGATTTTGTACTTGTAATCCATACTCACCTGACCGGAAGCCCTGTTCCTCTTGCCACCGAACTTCGCTAATCCGCACTATATCTCACTTAAACGTACCCAGTCCCCTTTTTATATTATCTAATCCACCTATCCGATTAAAGGATGTATCGTTCCACACTCCGTCTCGTATAATTCCAGTTTTGTTTCTTCCCGATACGATATCCTCCTGAGTAGTCCTCACCCGGAACAGAACAGAAGACTATCCTACCTACTGAATATTTAACCAACAAGATTCCACATTAATTAAGCATGCGAAAGAGATGCACGTCTTCGGGAAAAGTAACGCCTATGTATCCCCTCGCATTCAGGCGTCTGTAGTACCATCACAGCAAGGCAGTGTTGGCTGATGTTACGTGGCCTGATCAGTCAATCATCGAGATTGTTGCCCTGAAGCTACTAAAAAGGCTGCCACCGCTGTTCAAGAACCACACATTTGTCTGGGCTCTCCACAGTTACCACCCCGTTGTGGTTGCACCTCTGCAGTGCCTACGGTTACGAAATTTGAATATCCGCGGATGCAGAAAGACTATCAGATGTGGGTAGTATTTCTCTTATCCCCGCAGGTCTCTATCGCTGGCTAATGCAGGTATGTAGGACAAGTTGTTACAAGAATGATGATATTTCATTTAAAATATGAGGTATAATAGCTGTGAGTCTCGTGCAGAGAAGGTTTTTATGTAACAAATGAATATCACAGATTTAACGAATTCCGTAGTTATCCTTTCCCATATGTTGTCGGTGCAAATACTGTGATGAACAGTGAGTCACGCGCATGTCACAGTCGGCATTTTAACACAAGGCAGTTTCTGTGGAAACCACCCAAGTGAGGTGAACGTTGTGCTAGATTACGGAGGCGCGGACGACCCTATTGTCGGCAGCTGGGCGCAGATCTGGCGCTTATGAGGGATTGCGGCGCCGCTGATAGCATCTTGCGGGCGTTAACGCACCCAGCCGCGGCCGGCACGTGCGTGTTTCAGCAGAAGCGGCCTGCATTTGCATTTTAACAAACTCTTTTCACGATATTTGACTATCTTATCGCAGCAATTTACATCTAAAACGCTTTCCGCCTTCATATTCATAGGGACATATGAATAAACCTAGCAGCATTCGCATACCGCGTCGGGAGTTGTACTTTAAATGGAGTCATTTTGTGAATCGGGAGTAATGGAAAGATTACCGAAGAATTTAGGACTATTTTCTGTACTGTTCCTCAAAGAACACAGTTTCTTCTTCTGTAGCTGTAATTCTGTTAAGAGGGAAGTCTGAAAATACACGTTTCTCAAATCGTCCACTGAAGTAGGCAAACAGAGGAAAATTAGTTTTCGTTATACAATGCTCATATTCCAAATTTTGCATTGCAGTTTTGCTAATCTTCCTCTCAATTACGTAAGTCTATACTAAGTTTCTCCGTTCTTTCTCGCTTGCAGTACAAACAGTTGATGCCCACAATTACTGCTTTTAAATAGACTAATTGAAATAGGTTTTTCTGTCAGTTATTTGTTAAAAAGTTTCTTCGCTCTATCTTCTTATAAACGCCTTAGTGGCTAGTAATTTTGATATTTTCAATTCAAATGATGGAAGACAAATCAGAGATTAATGTTCCGTCGACGTTAAGGCAATTAGAGAAGGCTCGGATTGTGGAAGGTTAGCCGGCCGCTGTGGTCGAGCGGTTCTCGGCGCTTCAGTCCGGAACCACGCGGCTGCTACGGTCGCAGGTTCGAATCCTGCCTCGGGCATGGATGCGTGTGACGTCCTTAGGTTAGTTTGGCTTAAGTATTTCTAAGTTTAGGGGACTGATGACCTCAGATGGTAAGTCCCATAGTGCTTAGACCCATTAGAACCATTTTGTGGAAGGTTAAGGGCGGAAGTCGACCGTGTCATATTCAACGGGCCAAGTCGACATTCGTGTGCAACGATTTCACGGAACCACAGCAAACATAAATCTCGAAGACCGAATGAGGCTTTCAGTTGCAGTCCTAATGAATAGTCGTCCAGTATCTTAACTTGTACACCGTCTATGTCGGTACTTCCAATTCACGTCTTTGTTAGAGACACTGACTACATGTAGGGAAGAAAGTTGCATATGGAGAAGAGTGTACCCAGGAATACATGATATTTGCTGGTCTGTGCTTCACTGTAGTGACCGATTTTGAAATCCTGTAATGGAACGCGCAGTAGAGATTATCATAAGCAGTTTCCGGCGGTTTCATCTGTTTTTGTCCTTTTGAGCCATAAGTTTGTCTTGTTTGCTGCGTTTGAAAGTATTACGAGTTCGACAATTTAAGTGTTGTATAATACATTAAAGCTATTCTGAGGATATTGTTAATTGGTCAATTACAAAGTTTTATGGAGAGTAAATTTTTACACATTTTAAAACTAGTTACATCAAGTGTGGAAGGGTAAGCCATACATCGTCAATCGTACACCATCTTGGACCTTGAAACAGAAGGTCTTCTGCCGTGGAACATGTGATATTTGCAAAATATGAGTTTCTTTAATGTATTAACAGTTTTCCCTCCCTTGAAAATGGAAATTCATGTTTCTTTCCAATAGTTTCTATTTAAAAAATGATTTAACTTGTAACTGGATTTAAATTATGCGTACGTCTTAATTTGATCTCACTTACTGATTATTGGTTTATATTACAGTAATAACGTAACACATAGACTATTAAATAAGTTATTGAGAAGATTTTCTAGACTGTAACACTTTCAAATTTGGAGAGACTATCGGTTCCTAGGTACATGACCATGTTGTACCTTGGAACAGTTTTTCACATTATGAAAAATTTTAATTTTCTGCTGTAATATTTGTAATTTCAGGAAAAGCGTGTGGCACACAAAAAGTGAATGGTGTCATTACAAAACAGAATCATAAAATATATTAAACTACTATTGCAATGCTGAAAAGCGTATCAAGGGAGAACACATTCCCCTTCACACAGAGGATGAAGTAACACATATAACCAATGCTTAAGAACATACTAGGGTCCTGCAATTGCATAAACTATTATTTTAAGCATTTTACGTTGCAAACGTGTATACGTACGTTAGCACTTCCTGGCGGACGAGTCAGTTAATGAACGCGTAGCTTCTTTAAATGTCATTAAAATTTACTCTGTCTGTGCGGGACAAAAGAAAAGAAACATTAAAATTACCGGAGAATTTATTCACTGTTACCAGAGTAGTTACCAAAATTTGGCCACATGTTACAAGTGCGGTTGTGGAATATGGGTCAAACACAGTCCCGTATGACATAAATGTGCCCAATTCCAACAATACACACGACGAGCTTTTTTCCTTGCTTCCTTTTTAGATTAAATTTAATATATCTCAAAAAGTATTTATGATTACATTATTAGAAAACTCAAAAGCTAGATGTAACAAATGGACGAAGAAGAAATGTAAATCACTGTGTAGCTAAGCTACATGGCATGCTTCTTAAAAGATTAGAGATGGTAATTACACTTTTTCCACGTCTAGCAAAAAACAAACTCATTTACAGCTGCGTCAGTTATGAATTTTCAGTCAACGTTTAAGGAGTTATTCCCATCTTTTTCCACAGTTTCGCCTGTCCGGAGATATTCGCAGAGAAGTTAGACCTTGCAGGATCGATGATGGAGGACTCATTTTTATAGAAGACCGTCACCGTGAAAGACACGAACATAAGTGCATTTCTAGTAACATTATTACAATACATCAAACATCAAGAAAGGAGAACTAACAGACTGCGTCTCAGAGCTACGATTCCTATTTGTGCTCGTGAATAAATTTTGAAATTCTTGCTTATATCATACTGATCTCAGTAACATACATTTCTGCGAGTGACGTGTAAATTTTAAATAAATATATATACATATAGAAGACAATTAATAATATAATAACATAAATTCTTTTAAAAGTTACAAATAGTTTTAATGTCACTACTCAGCTCCATTATTTTTGAGCACAAGACTGTAGCACAATGTCCGCCAAAATAAAGTGCAGCTACCACTGCTGGTAGATTATATGAAATGCGTAGATGTTGGAAGTGGGTTAGTATTTCTTCTGCAGAAGAGTCGAGCACAACACGTGCCGCGTATTACTGGCAGCGTTTCTTCAGCGACGGATAAAAGCGCTCCCTAACCAGTCAGCACCACAGGTGACCGTCTACACCCTCTTGCTTTCAGGGCCACGCTGCTTCCTTCTAGCCACTGTGTCCTTACTGCCGTGTTTTTCTCGGTATTCGAATTTGTTTTCCAGTCGAGCCATTTCCCGTCTCCATTCACAACCGCATTTATCGTCTTTCCCCATAATTCCCACTGACTAATCAGTGCATGCAAATTAATTGTATAGACTGATCCATCGTACTCGCTGTCATCAGGCAATTTTTAGTTCCCAGATGACGCCTACGTATGTTAAATAAAACCGTGTTGTTCATTCGTAAACGGTCCTTGCCAGTTTACTAACGTTACGACAGTAGTAAGGTTAAATTCGGAATCAATTCAGTTCTTGGGTCCCGATGTATATATAAAAATTATTCTAAACGCCGCGAATAAATTTCGGAGGTATTCAAGAGTCGAACTCTTTGAACGAGACTTGCTCTCTTACATGATCGTTACTTTAGTAATAATGCAAGCACTACCGTTCTAAGTGATTCTAATACGCAGTTCTACTACTGCTGTGCCAAACATTGAAGAAATTTAAGATCACAGTAAGTGAGGCAGCCCAGAAAAGTACTTATTTATTCCCATTAAAGACGAAATAAGTATATTCATAATAAAAACATCCTATATCACCTACCGTTTTCCAGTACACGCTCAAAAATCATGAACTAATACACGACCCTCTGTTACGTCTTGAAACGATGTTTTTTTAGGTCTACTCCGTCAGGGTGAAAGCACAACGCCTTCCATTTCCCAGACGTCATTGCAACCAGGAAATAGGAGCTGATTGAACTGTAACGCAGGGAATATAAAACGGAAAAATGGCGTTTTCTGCTGTTTCCAACAATTCTCTCTCCTCTTAGAACAACGCAGACTAGCTGCAAAAGATAGCGTGAAATGTAAAAGAAATAATCATTTCCAGTACCATAACTCAACGATAATAAAAGAGACCGGAGGAGAAAGTGTAATATAATTAAGTGGGTTTGTAAAATGTAGATAAGTGATCTCTCGTGCATGAAGCAATAATGTTTTATTAATTTCTTCCAGTACCTCCATTCACAGGCGCATTAAGCCTGTGAGAATGAGATATACACCTTCACTCATTTACGAAGCGTTAACATTCCATTATATCTCCATAATTTCTTCTTAAAGTATATAATGTGAACTCCACTCGCGAGGAGAAGACGTACAATGTCAGTATTTGAAAACATAACAAAACCGTACTGTAGTTAAATAAGCATGGCAGACTGTCTGAATAAGAAACTTTTTCTCGTTGTTGTACAACATTTGTCAATATGAAATCACCGTACTGAAGTTTCTTCCTGCCATGATACTATAACGCTTTGACCCCTAGTTTGCTACAGGGTGTTGCGTAAGACGCAACTTGTTTCTTAGAATGCACTATGCAAGAGAGTGTCGTTATGAAGTCAGACTCACTAGTGTGAATGTTTCCAATTCAACGATAATGAACTCGATGCGTTAGACATATAGCAACTGCTGCCATCGAATTTCTCTTAACACAATAAACATAAATCCATTTCTCACCATTGTTTCTGAGTAGACTGTATTTGAGAGGTTAGCTTAGGACAGCCATTGTTGCTTGGAGTATGCAAGGAGGACACCCACCAACCTTTCCGGAGCATACTACGCGAGAAGACACCAAATTCCTATCACGGCAGCTTCCTGTCAGGGCAGCAGAGGCAGCAAAAAATCAACGCCGCTGAGCAGCAGTACGACCACCAATTGTGGGTGAAGAGATCACTATGGGGTTCCAAGCCAGGAGACATCTGCTACAGAACAATTGCTGCATTTATTTCTCACTCTGTGGCACTAGTGAGAAGCTCTATTTTACCCCTCATGAGACAGTATAGCCATAGCTTTAACTTCCTTAATGTTTCTTTTTCCATCATTTCCTAGTGCAAGTTTTTCAACTTCTAATGAATGTGCAGTGCTTCTTTTTAAAACTTTTCCCATTTGTGAAGTATGTGTAAGTAGTGGAGCAATGGGGTTCCAACCCCAATTTTGATATGAAATTAATTATGAAAATTGATTATTAAATTAGACCCAATCCCTGATGCCATCATGGGATTTCTCCAGCTGGCACATGGGTCCCTCCCCTCCCATCCCCACCTCAACTTTTCCCTCCTCACACCTACCCTCCCCTCACTGCCTCCTCTCCCTTCCCTTCACCCACCTATGGAAATGGATAGAAATTGTACTTTTGGCAGGAAATGCAAAAAATAGTGGGAAAATCAAATTTATTGTTGGGAATATCAAATTCTGTGTGTTCACCTCCAGCATTGGACACCAACTGACCTAGTTCACAACACCACCACCAGAGACTGCTATTGGCCATCCCCCACTCCACTGCAATCCCCACCTCACCCCACACTGCCGCACCCCTCCCCTGCCCTACCTTACCCTACCTACCCTACAGTACCCTACCCTACTCCACCCTACCCCAACCCATCCTACCCCACCACACCCTACCCCACTTTACCCTATCCTACCCTGCCCTCCCCATATCTGCCCTGCCCTGCCCTCCACTCCTCTGCCCTCCCCTCCCTTCCTCTTGTCCCCACACATCCCTCTTCACCCCTCCAGCAACCCCAAACCCCACCCTGACATAGACTCCTCAGTTAAAAAGATATGAAACAGAGATGTTGTGAAAATCTCATACAACACTATGTTGTAGGCTACATTTCCTCCAAGTATTCTGTCATCAGCTAGAAAACTCTGTTCTCATCTGCCATGTTCGGCAGCACAGGACTGAAATATTAAACTCACTCTTGGCTTATGAAAGAGTGCTAACAGCATGCTATAGCTTTGTCACAGGATACCTCCTCACTTTCTAACATCTTAAAGCAAACAAATGATATATCAAATATGAAGTCTCTCGCGGTAACAGCACAGAGAAATTGTAAATATTAGATTTATACTACATATCATTTTATACATTCAATAAAATAGCTGATTTTATTGTGATGATCATCTATCCCTGTGTAGATTGAAGATTGAAATTCCATCAAAAGAGCTTGCCACAGCGAAAAACGTCTAATTGCCACTCCAACTCTTGAATCAATTCGTGGTAATCTCGCACTCAGTGCCACCTACCCAGCGGCATGTCATTGGTATTGAATAGATAGGGTAATTAATTAGATTGATCATGAGTGTCTCTTTGCATGTTGAGTAATTTTTCTTCCTGCACTCGGATTACACTCGCCAGATAACCATTACAGACGCTTCCATGACGTCTCTATAGGCTTCCCACAAGCTAGGTAGTCGTGTTCTCTGATACCAAAATGGGTGGTAACTGTCGTCAAACAGCTGAATACAGCCAACGCTAATTGCATCTCTCAGTTGTCTTCTCATGATGGTGAACGTAAATCACTTAGAATTATGATATACTGCTCTAAACTAACCGTGGTGAGACAGTCGGTGTATGAAGGGTTGCAGGATGTTCCACTGTCTTCTCCACCCCCACGACGCGTCCGCCACCGGACTGCATGTGAACAGCTGTCACTGGCTATCGAATCTCCGCCACATGTCAGGAATGTATCGCTCCAAGCCGACAACCCATCACTCGCTGTGCCGGACAGCTATTAGTGATTCCAGACTCGAAAAATTGTCCATTCCTTCTGAGAAGGACTGGGCATTTAAATGTCACTGGGGTAAATACCAAGGTGTTGAACAACATGCTTCCCCTCATTCCTCCTGCAAACCGAAACGTTGTGAGATATGTTTTCGAAATACACTAGAAAGGCTGACCCAGTGAGTAATAACAAAACACATAAAGGTTTTTCTTAAATTAGCGCTACCAGTCACAACCTTTGTCACCTATTGTATTACTTATTTATTTAGCGACATGTTTCGAGGGTTATACCTCATCTTCAGGCTAAATGGCATTACAAAAACAACTTTACAATAAGGTCATACTGATGTTACACAGTCTTTTCGTAAACGATGTGGTCATCTTTGTTCTTCTGGCGTGGCAGTTTCGTTGTGATGTGTTGAGGTGTTTCCATTTCCGTGGCTCTCTTGGTCACTGTTCACAGATTGTCACTAACATAGTAGTAACTTGGAAAAACGATCACAAACAGTTCTGTAGTTCAGTGAACAAGATGGCGGTCGAAATACAGCTGTATTTCGACCGCCATTTTGTCTACTGCACGCCATGCAAAGGGACTCTCATTATTAATTTAATTAATTACCCTATCAATTCAATACCAATGACATGCCAACAGACATGTGCAAGTGAAGGCGAGAGTACCATTGACATGATTCAATAGTTAGAGTGGTAATAAAGTGCATCTTCGTTGTATCGAGATCTTATAATGGAATTTCAATCTCCTACCGAAGCAGGAAAAGATGATCATCGTAATAAAATCAGTTATGTTATTGAATTTATAAACCTTGAGAGACTTCACATGTGACGTGACATTTGTTTACTTTAAGAGAGTTCGAAAGTGATGAGGCATCCTGTGACGGAGGTAGCACTCTGTCATGGGACTAAAATAAGTTTAATATTATGGTCCTGTGATGCAGGACGTGGCAGATCAGACCAGATTTTTATGCCTGATGAGAGAATACTTAGATAAAATGTACCCTATTCCTTAGTGTTGTATAAGGTTTCCAGAGCAAGTAACAATATTTTAGAAATGTGAAAATTGTGTATTTCTTCTATCTCGACAGTAACTCCTATAAACGGGAGGGATCTAAGTTTCACGTAAGAAATTCTATGCATGTAGACAAAACAACATCCCTGTTTCACTTTTTTTTTTAACTGAGCAGTCTATGTCAGGGGTGAGGTTGCAGTTAGTACGAGTCGCGCCATATTGTGATGGCAGCGGGAGTGGTCTAGCGGCCGGAAGTTGAGGTTTAAGAAGGCTGTGGCGAGCGTGGTTTCTCGTCTGACCGGCTCTTCGGGTACACAATACACTCGGTAGGTGATGCTGGATTAGACTAGAGGTGAAAGTAGGTGACTGGTCAGTTTTCTTTTTCGTCTTGAGACAGCATGTACAGGTAAGTTAATGAGCGCTACATTCGTAAATTGTCTTGTACAATATATTTCCCATACTTCTCTTGGCTAGGATCCAATTTGGAATTCGCAGATATGTATAAGTGTTTCATTCCTAAATGATGTTGCTACAGGAGTCCTGCATGTAGGGGCAGTATGTTACAGGTGCAGTGGGATAGTGGGTTACTGTTCTAATATTGTTCTTTTATTTCTCCCAGCAGCAGCTATCCACTTGCAGATACACAGGAGACTACTCCCCTGTACTTCAGTGATAGGTTGCGACCCTATTACCATTATTACAACCCATCCTGGGGGTGGGGTGGGATGGGGAGAGGAGGGGAGGGGAGATGAGTGGAGAGGAGTGCAGTGCGATGGAGTGGAATGGGGTGGAGTGGGGTAGGGTATGGTGGTGTGGTGTGGGATAGTGTGGGGTGGGGTTCGGTGAGATGGGATTGAGTGGGGTGGGGTAGGGTGGGGTAGTGTAAGGTGATGTGGTGTGGGATGGTGTGGTGTGATGTGGGGTGGGATGGGGTAGGGTGTGGTGGAGTGGAGTGGAGGAGATGGGAGGTGGGTCGAGTGGAGTGGGGGAGGGCCAACAGCACCCTCTGGTGGTGGTATTGTGAACTAGGGCAGTTGGTCTCTGATTCTGAAGGTGAATGCACAAAATTTGATATTCCCAACAACAAATTTAAATTTCCTGTCATTACTGATGTTGTGTACATAGTTATGCATAGTCAGCACGGACACAACTTTCCCCCAAGAGCATGCCCCGCTAAGCACAACAACACAGGCGCAGCACTCGTCTGTCTACACACTATGAGATGGCGCTGCCATAGAGATGAACCAAATTCTGATTCCGCCGATCCGTGTATTAATATGTAACGCAGCCAATGAGATTGCTGCTAATGTAGAACCTTTTCTTCTCTCGGATCACACTCCCGCAGTGATACATGAACGCGCGAGGTATTAAAACGAGTGTACAGACCTTCGATTAGTCAGTCTGCATTTGTCTGCTCCAGTCTGTGCCTGTCTGCATTTGTCTGCACCAATCTGTACCAGTCTGCATTAGTCTGTACCAGTCTGTACGAGTTCTACATTTGTCTGTAGCAGTCTATAGTCAAGTTTCAGTCTGCGCCCAATAAGATTACCATAATCCTGTACATAGCCATGAAGATAAATGTATAGACACTCTTGTCAAGTACCAGAGATATGTGTGAGAATAAGATTAACGTACCAATACCAAAGGAACTTCAGATTGTCAACTGTAAATAGCATCCAGAACCAAGTTAAGTAATTTTTATGCTTGTTATTATTTTAATAAATGTGTGTGAAAATTAATCAACTTCTGTTTAAAGTTGGTCACCGTCAATCTGCTACTCTAATCGTGCACGTGGCATTTCTATCGTCTGACCTAACGGCAGAAGATAAACACGCCACGATAAGACCACGAGACATATTGTTGACACTCGCCTACTTCGTTAGAGCGACAAGTCAAATAATCTGATGGTATGTGTACTCAAGGTCTTACAGTACGCACACCACAATTAATTTTCCACCATTTTTGATTTTCTCACTAAAATATCAGTTTCCCACCATTTTTGTGGGAGGGGATGTGGTGGAGGGGGAGGGTGTGGGAAAGAATGGGAAAGGATTCACATGCCAGCTGGGGAAAAACCATTATGTCATCAGGGGATGGGGATACTTAATTGATTAATTTGCACAATTGGTTTGATACCAAATACATATAAAATTTGGGGTCGCAGCCCCATTGCTCTACAACTTATGTATTTGTAAATATCATTTATACTTCAGTTATACTTTGTATTTAGTTTCTATAACTGAACAAAATCACAGAATATTACTGTAATAGGTTAAGTTATTTTAATACCTTCAATGTAAATTTGATTTTTTAATAACTTTAGAAGCGTTTGTAAATGTATCACCTTTTTAGTTATATTATTTCGGCTTCATTTATTTTAAACCTATTAACTGAAGAGCGGTTTGTTTGTACCACTGACTCTCTCCCCTCCTGCTGTCTCTCTATACTCAGGAGGATGAAAACAATATTGAAACATTATCTTTGATATTAAATCTTCTTTTCTACGTCTGTAGCGTCTGACGCCATCTCTCATTTCGAATGTCCCTACCGTATCTGGAACAGATATATTTTCACCTCCGAAGCGCAACAGCATGATGGAGCAACTGCAATGCCCAATTTCACCAGCACGAAACTCACTCTCCCTCTGAAGGCAAGCATTTTTGTAACCATCAACTATACACATTCAACTTTATTCTTTACCAACTTCAGTGGAAGAAAAGAAGTACATCATATGAACAAAAAAATCATACTTCTCATACAAGACTTGTTAGCATACCAAGTATAACGATGTGTTACTGTCGTATGCAAAATACACGTAAGTTAGCCAACATTATAAATCACCAAGATAGGTTGCGGACGTACTAGTAGCCTTTATGCAACATATCTTTGTGATTTATGACATTAACTAAATTATTTGAATTTTACATACCACAGTAAGACATTGTTATATTTGGCATGCTAATTATTCTTGTATGAGAAGTATGCATCCATCTGATGTATTGCTTTTCTTCCAGCGATGATGGTAGCAACAACCGAAACTGGTAAAGAATGAAGTTGAATGTATGAACCCATGGCTATTAAACTGCTTTTACACAAATATTAAACAGCTGCAGCAAATTACCTATACAAACTCAATCACCCCCCATTGCCTATGCGATCATGGGCCAGGTGAGCCAGTCCCGACACCAATCTCAGTCGGTTTACTCCGATAGCGTGATATTCTGGTCCTCTTTGGTGAGCTTTTTAGAAGACTACCATCACGCGCTTAAGTGAATATCGGGGTTGCTTCCCGTTTCCGCTGCAGATACATTACACGCAAACCGTGAAAACACACAGTTTGCAGACAGATGGCGTGCACGACATTCTTAGCGTTGTGCCAAGACGACGTAGGGTAGCGATCCGAGGCAGTAATTCCCAGATCCTAACCGAACTAAGACTCGTCGGTCACGGACCCTTTGGTGCCAACGGGATGACACCAAAACAAAAGAAAAACACTTGAGTAAAGCAATTTACAAACGTTTCTGTGTTATTTGGTGACATTGGAAATGTATTACTGTATATACTTGACAAACACAAAGCATCTCTTCAGTCTATAATTAATTATAAACTGCAACCTTTCGAGTCTGCGGATCACTCTACGCAGCAGTTGTTCAAAAATTGGGTCACACGACAGTAGTGGATTATGGTGTCAGAAATGAGGTAATAGGTGAATCTTAGAAATGCTATGTAGATGTGTAATCATGTACATTGCATTGGTTAACAGAAACTGTGGTTCAAATGGCTCTGAGCACTATGGGACTTAACAGCTGAGGTCATCAATCCCCTAGAACTTAGAGTTACTTAAACCTAACTAACCTAACAACATCACACACATCCATGCTCGACGCAGGATTCGAACCTGCGACCGTAGGAGTCGCGCCGTTCCGGACTGAGGGCCTAGAACCGCGAGACCACCACGGCCGGCTGACGCAGGTTTCGAACCTGCGACCGTAGCGGTCTCGCGGTTCCAAACTGAAGCGCCTAGAACCGCTCGGCCACTCCGGCCGGAAGAAACTGTGACTGGCTAAGAGTGATGGTAATTCATTTGGTCCAATGCACAAGCAGAGTTCCTGGACATATCTGGACTCGCCATAGAGAAGACAGGTTTTACGCTATTTCCTCACTAAAATAATGGCTCACTGTTACGAAATTAAGCTCCTCCAACATCTATCCACCTAAGATTTCATTGCTTCTTAAAAACTACATTGTGTAATTTATAGGTAATGTTTTTAGCACGTTAAATTGTGATCAAAGTAATGGCACACAGCAAATGGAAAGGCAAAATGGTTCTACTCTACACTTGAAGACCACAGGAGAAAGAGGAGGTTATTCCAGTTTTTGTCAGAGTCACACTTTGGCTCCATTCACGTAGCTTAGGGTCTGTTTATCGCACAAATAATTAACATAAGCAATAGGTTACTCACGGATGTTGGCCGTTTTTATTTTGAGGTAAAGGGTAGAAAGGAGGCAAGTTCAGCGTTTGTTGCGGGAAAAGAAGTACATCCATAATTGTCGCACTGCGTAACACTAACAGCGGAAACTTTTTATTTGCTAAACCTGCACTTACACAGACAGAAGACTCGTTTATTCACCACTTTTGTCTCAGTCTTAAACCATATGATCATATTCATTGCGTTTGTTATTTTTTTGGAAGCAAATGTGTTTGTTGGTGTAGAGTTGTTATTACTGTGTCTTTGTGGCTTACGAAAGGCTACGAGATTCAAACAAGAGGCTCAGGGTGTAGTCGCATGAGCAACGTAACACACAATTTCAAACTGTTTTGACATTTTACAGGCACCAAAAAGATGAAACATAATGAAAGATTTTATTATTTTTGCTCCCTCAAAGACCAAGAGCACTACTTTTCACTACCACACGAGTAATTTATTGCCTTCACTAACTAATGAGTGAAGTATTACTAATGATGAAGTTAAGTGGCTTACAATAAGCAAGAATGTGATTCTTTCACGTCTTTTATAAACATTTAAATCACCAGGATGAACAACATTTTTTGTACACATAATTTGATTCGCTTCTTTTTGCCTCTGGACGTCGTCATGTCACGTAATCACTAGATTGTGTGTATTTATTAATTATAAAAAAGTGCTTATAACAACTAAAATGTTTACATTTACCCCCGTAAGTATGCACTAATAAAAATGAAGGAGGGTTTCGGGAACGGTAGATTGGTGTATTTTTTATTTGATCTTTCGTAAAATACATTCACCTAGTCTAACCCCCCCCCCCCCCCCCCACTTTCCTGTAGTTTTCACCTACCTAACATACATTTGTTTGTCAACATTAGTGAAAATCAAAACCAGAAATTGTCTCGTTCCCTATTCCCAGTATCCACGTAACACAAGCGCCTCTCTCTCCCGCGCGCGTGTGTATATGTGTGCACACGTGTCGTGAGACGCATGTGCAGTCGCACTTGGCGCAGAGTGCTGAAGCGAACAAATTAACATTTCATCGCATTACCGCTGGCGCGGAAGTGTCGGGCTGGCGCGCAGCCAGGCGATATTAATAATGCGCCGGCGATTTCTCCAGATTACGGACGCGGTATGCGGCCAGTAATTAAGAAAGGGACGCCGACGCCGACGCCGATGCCGGCGCCGACGCCGAGAAGGAATTAATTTTGGCGAGCGCGGCTATCAGTGCGCGCGGAATGCCGTGTCCGCGGCCGACCGACAAATATGTCGAAATGTTTGACAAGTGTCGCGCGACACGCGCTATGAAAATAAATTAGGCGCCCCCGCTGCCACCCGCTTTTAATAAAAGCGGCCGCGCCGCGCCGCTGGGGACCGTATGCAAATGGCCGCAGCTAGCCGGGGGCAGTCCGCACACCCGCATCCAAAGTTGCGACCAAATACTCTCTCTCTAGCTGGATTTTCACGTCGTCTGGCAACGTTGTCGTAATCACCAGATAACATCCGGAGTAGTCACCGTGAGCTGCGCTGACGACGGCTGGGACGGACTCGAAGTGAATACGAGAGGTGCTAGTAGCACGGTTACTGCAACTTGGCTGGAAGACCCTGTGGGGGAAGATTCAGTTATTTCCGTACGTTCAGTGACGGGAAATGCATCTGCCAAACTTCGGTCCACTGTTAGAATATTGCGAAACTGCCGTGTACCAGCAACAGAGAACCGCTATAAAAGCGTGAGTGACATATGTTGCAGTATTTCTCGAGCACATGGCTGTCTTTGTGGCGGCAATTATACAAGAACTGGGCGTTTACAGAAAAACTAGCACAAATCTTGAAATATTTTTTTAATGATATAATGGAATTCTAAGCAAGTGTTTCAATGTTGGATACTTTGTATCAATAATGCGACCATCCCCTTTACAATGATGGTTTTTTTTTTTTCACTTGTATTCTCCGACTAGCTGAAGTGACAGCAGGCTCATCGTCAGGCGGTGGGTATTTGCAAGCAGTTTATACATTGAAGCGCGAAAGAAACTGGTTTAAGCATGCGTACTCAAATACAGAGACATCTACACAGGCAGAATACGGCGCTGCAGTCGGCAATGTCTATATATGACAAAAGGGTCTGGCGCAGTTGTTAGATCGGTTATTGCTGCTACAATGGCAGGCTATCAAGATTAAAGTGAGTTTGAATGTGGTATTATAGTTAGCGCACGAGCGATGAGACACAGCATCTCCAAGGTAGCGATGAAGTGGAGATTTTACCGTACGACCATTTCACGAGTGTACCATGAATACCAGGAATCCGTTAAAACATCAAACATCCGACGTCGCTACGGCCGGAAAAAGATTCTGCAAGAATGGGACCAAAGACGACTGAAGAGAATCGTTCAACGTGACAGAATGCAACCCTTCAGCAAATTGCTGTAGATTTCAATGCTGGGCCATCAACAAGTGTCACCTTGCGAACCATTCAACGAAACATCATCTATATGGCCTTTCGAGGCAAAAGGCCCATTCATGAACCCTTGTTGATTACACAACTAAAAGCTTTACGCCTCGCCTGAGCCCGTCAACACCGATAGTAGACTGTTGATGACCGGAAACATGTTGCATGGTCGGACGAGTCTCGTTTCAAATTGTATCGAGCGGATGGACGTGTATGGGTGTGGAGACAACATCATGAATCCATGGACCCTGCATGTCAGCAGGGGCCTGATCAAGCTGGTGGAGGCTGTGTGGCCGGCCATTGTGACCGAGCGGTTCTAGGCGCTTCAGTCTGGAACCGCGCGACCGCTACGGTCGCAGGATCGAATCCTGCTTCGGGCATGGGTCTGTGTGATGTCCTTAGGTTAGTTAGGTTTAAGTAGTTCTAAGTTCTAGTGGACTGATGATCTCAGATGTTAAGTCCCATAGTGCTCAGAGCAAATTTGAAGGCTCTGTAATGGTGTGGGGCGTGTGCAGTCGGGGTAATATGGGACCCCTGATACGTCTAGATACGGCTCTGACAGGTGACACGTAGGTAAGAATCTTGTCCATTGTGCAGTCCGATGGACTTGAGCAATTCTAGCAGGACCATACGATACTCCACACGTCCAGAATTGCTACAGAGTGGCACTCCTCTGAGTTTAAACTCTCCCCAGACATAACGATTATTCAGCAGATCTCAAGTGCCTTGAAACACGCTGTTCAGAGGAAAACTCCGTCCCGTCGTACTCTTACGGATTTATGTACACCCTGCAGGATTCATGGTGTCAGTTCCCTCCAGTACTATTCCAGACATGGGTTGAGTCTATGTCACGTCGTATTGCGGCGCTTCTGCGTGTTCGCGGGGGTCCCACACGATATTACGAAGGTGTACCAGTTCCTTTGGCTCTTCAGTGTATTTTGTGCGAAGAACACCTTGTCGCCGGGATTTTGTCCCTGGGACGCATGGCAGGAATGTCTATAAATTCTGCCGTTTCGAGCCAAAAATTAAAAGTTTTGTTGTTATTTTGTTACTTCAGAGTTAATAACTCCCTAATTTGTAATTATGGCACTTAAAGAATGAAACGATACATTACTCACCAGCGTAGAAAACGTATCACTGACATACACTTGATTTAACAGTTTCTTACAAACATTCGACTTTAGCGCTAAGAATGATAAGGTACGAGATATGACAATTTGCCACGTCACTTTCTTTGGTCCTTTGGTATCAGCTGTGGAAATAAATTATGTGTAGTTACGCCCATGGCCTAAATCTACCGGAATATAGAGTGCTGATACGTGTCTTACGACAGCGGTTTCCAATATGCAACTGTCTACGTCTACGTCTACATCTACGTCTGCCAGCTTAAGCTGTTCGTGGTTGTCATCCATAGGCATTCAGTTGAATCTACAATTTCTGGATTTGTGTTATTTATTGTTTAACTGAAATTTAAATACTTTTTAAGTAGAAATATGGAGGAGTTCACACTATTTATTGTTTATTGTCAATTGTCACTATTCCCACAATATAAATGTCTCGTATAAAAATTCTGAAGTTGGTTTTGATCTACTGATAAATTTACTAAACTGTAAACGACGGCATCACTTTCAAACAATCTAAGGGGACTTCTCAAATCGTCTTCTAAACCGTTTATTTACGTTACAAATAACAGAGGGCCTGTGACACTTCCTTGTAAAACGGCAGATATCACTTTTATTTCAGTCGCCAACTTCACGTCGTTAACTTCGAACTGTGACCACTCTGATAGCAGATCACGAATCCAGCCGTGCAACAGAGATGATACACCATAGGCAGGCAATTTGATTAGAAAACGCTCGGGAGGAACAGTGAGGATATTGATTGTGTCTTGCCGCAGATATGGGGTACAAAGAAGGAGCCTCCTAGAAGACTGTGAGCCTAAAGACTGAAGACAGGCACAATCGGGCGTACCCTGGAAACGGTGAAAGATTTCACCGGCTAATCCTTCTAACACCAGATCAAGTTAAAGTCCAAAACCAAATTAAAATCAGGATGCAACGGCCTTTATCAAGACCACCCCTTGTGACGATCTCGATAAATATTGAGGGATTCTCTAGTCATAAGAGTGTTTTATTAGCAGACATGTGCCATAAGCATAAGTGCGACGTATTTTTGGTGCAGGAAACACACCGGGGAGCCACCAGCCACAGACCTACAATAGCAGGAATGGATTTGGCCATTGAAAGACCTCACGGCAAGTATGGGAGTGCGATTTTCATCAGACCCGGGCTCAACGTAACAGACAGAAGTAAATAACATTGAAGTACTTACCATTCGCACCCAAAAGTTCTCTGTGACGTCTGTGTAGAAACCACCAGATGTGGACTTTGTTTTCCATGAACCAAACAATTTTAAACATGACCAAATTAACTTTCTCGTGGGTGATTTCAACTGACATGGTGAAGCTTGGGGATATAATGACACTGAAGAAAATGATGTACAGCTTGAATCCTGGGCTGACACTAGTGACATACAACTCATTCATGAACCAAAACAGACAGCATCGTTCTGTAACACCATAGCTCTAATGCTGTACCAATTTATTTTGCTTTTGTTTCATTTACTGTTACACCATTGAGCTTCTGTAAGTGTGTTTGATAGAATAAATAACACAAAATTGTAGACACCTTTCTTTGTAAGAACTTTGATGTCTTGATTTGATTCTATGCGATGTAGTATATCTGTCATTTAAATTCTTTGTCTCATTTGGAGGGAACAAAACTTACTGTATATAATTGGAATTTTGTGTAAATAATTTTTGGTAGAAATGTCAATATGTGCAAATGTTCTGTTTTATTTATTGTATTTGTTTGCTGTTATGTAAACTGCTGATCCTCACTTAGGGTTCTTAGTTAGTTTGTATGTAAAAGGTGTAGTGGTTCCCCTCGAGAACGGAACTGTGTAGTGCGGCCAAATTGTGGTTGGCCTAGGTAGAAAAGGTGGAACAATAGTCAGTTCGGGGGACGAGCTACGAGTCGGGGACGAGCTGCAAAACTGTGCACTGCCATGTAAATGTTGCATATTGTGCTGGTTCCGAGAGAGGCTTTTCCTGCTACTTTTCCAATGCCTCGGATGGATGGATAAACAGCTGTAACTATTCTGGAATTTGTATCTATCATCGCCACCAAGAAATGATAGAGTCCAGCAATTCTACCATCAATTCCACATACCAACATGCAATCGCCACCACATTGCGCAGTCATTGTAATAGAGCGCTATAGTAATGTACAGTGAAGGATCAGCTTAATGGATGTGTTAGTCTGCTCAAATATAAGGTAATTTATAACTGAATTTATGTACCTACCTTGATTTTTCTCCTTATCATAACACATCTCAGGTTCCTCTCCGTTTGAACTAAAGTGATTTCCGAGTGTCCTTACTGAAAGAACATTAAAGCCCAGTGTTTATGCTAATTAATGCCTCTTGAACATAGTAAAAAGAAGGTTAAAGTTAATGTGGAAAGAGAGTGAGTTACAGTTAATGATGCTTGC
This sequence comes from Schistocerca gregaria, assembly GCF_023897955.1. Taxonomy (NCBI): domain Eukaryota; kingdom Metazoa; phylum Arthropoda; class Insecta; order Orthoptera; family Acrididae; genus Schistocerca; species Schistocerca gregaria. Next base: position 85,273,125 of record NC_064931.1, on the reverse strand, counting down.
TGAAAATAATTTTCCTAGTAAAACTGCTTATTAATGTGTTGTTGCCAACTTCAAATTAAGAGTTCGTAAGACTGAGGCTTATAAAGTTTTGCTTAGTAAATGATCACATTACTGCCTGTTGTAAATCGCAGAAGGTGAGTCAGTATCTTACATATATGTTAATTTTGTCTCTCAATGTAGTAAAGATTGAAAACTGCAGTGTGAAACGTTATATACTCATGTTTGCTAAGTGTTTGTCTCTCTTGTGTATTAGAAGTGCATATTAATAATATAACAGGATCCACAGTTTGTCTATTCTGTTAATGCTAGGTAACAAGTAATGGGAAAATCACTAATTATGAAAAACATTAATTTCTTTATTCAAATGATAGTGAGGAGCAACCTGTTAGTGGATTCCAATTAACTTTCATTTTAAATAGTAAAGTATTTAAATGAGAGAGACTTAACCTATATCCAATTAATGATTCTGCAGTGAATAGTAATAATAACGTTATAAAGACCATCCAGTTTGTGTAAGCCCTGAAAGTAATAGTGTCTTTCGGTATCTGTTATAATTTTGCAAATAGTTTGTGCTGTTCCAGTTGGCCGGCCGCGGTGGTCTCGCGGTTCTAGGCGCGCAGTCCGGAACCGTGCGACTGCTACGGTCGCAGGTTCGAATCCTGCCTCGGGCATGGATGTGTGTGATGTCCTTAGGTTAGTTAGGTTTAAGTAGTTCTAAGTAGGGGACTAATGACCACAGCAGTTGAGTCCCATAGTGCTCAGAGCCATTTGAACCATTTTGTTCCAGTTGTTAGCTTCAATCTTAAAACATACGTATGTGTCAAGAGTTCACTGCACTCGCGTGTGAGAAGGTATAGGTTGTGTTTATCCATTAAAGTTACTAATAACTATTTTCTTGAACGAGAATGTTAATCATTCTCTTGCCTAGTTAGGCTGGCGACTGTTTTCTTTACCCGTTAAACAGTGCAGATAGGCTAAATTTGGTTTGTTACTGTTCAAATATTTCCGTAATTCTGACTTTCACTTCTGATAAGCCACCTCCGTTAGGTACAAAATGGACAACACAACAAAATTTCTCTCAGAGGGTAACACTGCTCTGCTGCGTTGTACCATAATTGCTTTAATAAAATAGTTTTATCACACAACCTGCTTCCAGCTTTAAGGTTATGGTACAGCGGTAGCAGACGGTAGTGTTATAGTTCAACAGCAGAAGATGGAGAAGGGGATATAATCCTGACAGTATCTTTGTGAGTAGGAAGTTGGCAGCGCAGTGCACGAAGCTTATTGAAGAACCTATCCCAAGTACACAACACAGACCCGTCATTTGTGTTGTGAATGCCATGGTTAAACCAGAGGAGGTGCCTTTCCGAAGACGGTTTAATTTCAAAAAGGCAGACTGGCAGAAATTTAAAGAGCAATTGGACGAAGAGATTGAGAAAATCCCTCCTCGACCAGGTGAGTATGATAGATTTATCGATCTTGTATGGATCTCAAGGAAAAACATCCCAAGGGGTTGCCGCAGCCAGTGCATCCAGGGTCTGACCGGCAGCAGCAAGGTCTTACTTGACAGGTACCAAAAGCTGTTCACTCAGGACCCCTTCAGCGAAGATACGATGGACGCTGGGCCGGAACTCATGCAGGCTATTGCTGAGGATAAGAGATAACGGTGGTGCAAACTAGTCGAGAGTCTTGACATGAAACAAAACAGCAGACGTGCATGGAAATTATTGAAAAATTTAAGTGGAGACCCAACTGACCACCAGCAGAAGAACAACGGGATAACAGCTAATCAGATTTATAGTTAACTTCTGAAGAATGGGAAAACCAAAGGGAAAGGAGAAAGGGAAAGAGTTATACCCCAAGAACAAAAAGATTACGGACTCCTCAGTGCTTCATTCACAGCAACCGAAGTGGAAGACGCCATTCAGAGTATGAAACTGAATAAGGCCGCTGGAACTGATGACCTTAGAACGGAGCAGATAAAACAGTTTGGGCTCAAAGCTCGAAACTGGTTACTACAAATGATGAAAACCTGTATTTAAGAGCTGAATATTCCAAAAATATGGCGGCAGGCGAGAGTGGTGGCTTTAGTAAAACCTGGCAAGAAGATAAAGGATCCCAAAAGTTACAGACTAGTGTCACGTCTATGGCATCTCTATAAGATACTGGAGCGGATGATTCTCAACCGGGTGGCAGAAGCTATAGGTGGAAAGTTCATGAATGAACAAGCCGGTTTCAGACCAGGAAGATTTTGTTGTGGGCAAATACTTAATCTGACGCAACATATAGAAGATGGGTTTGAAAAAAAATTAATAACTGGAGCAACTTTCATAGATCTTACTGCTGCATACGACACGGTAAACCACAGAAAGCTATTGCGCAAATTATATCACCTCACAGGGGACTGTAGGTTGACTGTAGTTATTGGTAGTCTTCTGCAGAATCGAAGATTTTATGTCTCCCTAAATGGTAAGAACAGTAGATGGCGACTGCAGAAGAGTGGCCTACCACAAGGAAGTGTACTTTCTCCCATCCTTTATAATGTGTACACTAATTACCAACCTATACCTCAAGATGCAAAACTGTTCGTATATGCTGATGACACAGCTGTGGTGGTCCAGAGGTCCAATTTTGATGCAACATCTGGAAATCTCTCTAGACTGCTTGAAGAACTGGCTCAATATTACGACTTCAATCACCTCAAGCCAAACCCTGACAAAACCCAAGTATGTGCTTTCTGTCTGCGCAATAGAGAAGCTGGAGTTGAGCTCGACGTTACATGACAAGGTAAGAAGCTAAAGCACTGTCCAACACCTAAATACCTTGGGGTTGTACTTGACAGAACGCTTTCCTTCAAGCAGCATTGCCAAAACACCAAGGCTAAAGTCTGCTCCAGGAATAACATCATCCGCAGGCTGACAAACTATGAATGGGCAGCTCAACCATCAGTACTGAGAACATCAGCACTTGCTCTGTGTGTTTCTGTAGCAGACTATGCAGTGCCAGTATGGGAAGCATCTGCACTTGCTAAACAGGGTGATGTAAGTGTAAATGAGACAATGCGAATTGTTACAGGCTGTCTCAGACCCACACCAGCGGGTAATTTGTACCTACTTGCTGGAATTTCCCCATCCAAGATCAGAAGGCAGGTGGTAGCAGACGCTGAGAGAACAAAGAAAGAAACAGATTCTCGACACCCACTGAATGGGCACGTCACTCAGGCTCGGAGGCTTAAGTCTAGAAATAGCTTTATTTCAAGAACCGAGATCCTTGACGGTTCACAGGAAGATAATAGAGTCCGTAAAAGGGAGAATGAACAAACCGCACTACAGATAATACCAAAAGAGCAAATGGCACCTGGAAACAAACTTACTTATACAGTGTGGAGAACACTAAATAGGCTGAGGGCTGGTGTACACAGATGCAAAACTAATCTGTGCAAGTGGGGACTGCTCACTAACGATGACGACGTTCTTTGCGGATGCGGAGAGGTACAAGACGAGGCACATGTGCTCATGTGCCGACTGCTGCCGGAGCCCTGCAGTTTTAGTGACCTGCTACAAGCCAACGACAAAGCTGTAGCGGTGACTAACTATTGGAAAACTAAAATTTGATCTGGACACGGAAAAGTAAGTAAAGCCGCAGATATACTTTACACACAATGACAATCTCTTTAACTTTTCTGACAGGGTCGAGGCGGAGTTTCATTGTGGCAGAATTTTAAAGCATCGTCCGTTGAAGTCCATGATAAATTACGAGCTTCTGTAAAACATTGCCCTACCTTGAACTATTTGCGCAAGAGCTACAAGGGCTATTTTTTGTAAAATCTGATCGGTTTGCAAAATGGAAACCACAGTGAAACTGAAAAATGTTTTATTTGCAACATTGAGCTACACCTTCCAGCTACGTCCCTACACAGTCTCCGCTCCGTCTTAGACGTATGTCGTAGCGGTGTGCCAGCATTCCTATGCCCTCGTCATAGATGGTGGCCGTCTGTGCTTTCCCCACTTCTGGTCTGCAGCTCACTGTGTATGCCGAAATACTGTTCGCATAGCAAGTGGTTCATGTGAGCAAAGAGACGAAATTACAAGAAGCCATGTCCGGACTGTATGGTTGGTGATGAAACATTTCCCATTGAAAGCGTTTCAGGAGCGTCTTTGTCGCAGCTGCAGTGTGCGGCCGAGCAGCTTTCATGAGGGACAATGCCTGTTGGCAACATTCCTCTTAGCTTGTTCTCAATTGCCCTTCGTAGACCGTTGCCTCGAATTGCCTGATGCACTTGCTAAGCAAGCTCATCGATCGATAGTGTCTTATTTCCCTGACCGCCTGCATCATGAACGGCTGCACGATTTGCTTCAGAGTTCCTGCACCACTGTTGCATTTCACTGTTACGCGACACAGTTACGTTATGTGGGCTGCATGAAATCAAGTGAAATCCTTCAGTATGAAGAGATCGAATGACAACACGCACTTCACACTTGGCGGGAGAGGAGGAAGAGGAGGAGGCGATTAGTTTTTAACGTCCCGTCTACAAGCAGGTTATCAGAGACACAGCACAAGGTCGGATTAGTGAAGGATAGAGAACGAAAGCGGCCCTCCCTTTCGAATGAACCACCCGGGCTTTTACCTTAAGCAATTTAGGGAAATCACGGAAAACCCAAATCAAGATGGCTGGACTCTGGTTTCAACCGTCGCTCTCCCGTATGCTTGGCAGGAGACACAATTGTTCTATGCATGTTTAATGCCCCAGTGTGCTCAGAAATGAAAAGTGCGACGTGACGCGATCGACGGGCATACTAGAGTCACTGCGCAACACATCTGCACAAATCATCACTGGATTTTCACCGTGGTTTTAATGTCGCTGCCGACCTGACATATTTTTTTTAAAAAAAAAGAAGAAAAGAGAAAGATAACCATCCCGAAAACTCTCGTAAAAATGGCAATCTATAGTACCCTATAACTTATTATTCTTCGTGCTTGAGTCGACTAAAGGAATGTAAATCGTCCAAACAAGTGGATCTAACAAGAAGACCGCAAGGCAATCGGGTTTTGTAATATTTCTGTATTTATGCTGCGTGAAGGGCCGAACTGAAATGTTAATCCCCCAAAATAGTTCGATGCAGTTCTAAGAAATTGACGAGAAAATTGGCTTTAAAGTTTTTCGACCACCTTCAATATGATAAATAAAGGCCGATTTTTGCTCGACAGGCCATGTGGCTGTGTCGTAGAATGCTTGGTTACCCCGTAGGGGTTTTAGGTTCAATATCCAGCTGATGCAAATTTTTAAACAGAGGTGCCTGAGTTACTAGAAATTCCGTGAAGTTTAAAATACTATAGCACTGGAGACTGGTAATCGTTGGTTCGAGTCTCATTTTGGTCATCATTTTTTCGGTTGTTTTGTTCTGTTCCAATGCCTAAATCATTTAAATATATTTTCCGTGCAGGTGTGTAGCGTATCGTTTTAAAGAACCACACATACAGCTTTAGGAAACAAAAGACTTGTAAGCAATAAAATAACACCACAGTACTTCATTTTGTGCATAAAACTGCAGAATCTGTACACATTCTGATTATTTTCACCAACGCCATGATCCCAGCAACCAGCTGCACCACGTACAAAACATAAAGTGCCAATACATTATCACAGGCTGAGAACGAGCCTGCTATGGCTCGAAAAGTAGCTAATGGAAAAATGAAATTGTTTTAGCAACGGATGTAAAGTGATTGGCAGCAGTATTAAAGCATCCGATATTTTATCCACAGTCGCAGGTTCAACGTCCATAACTAAAAATGAAAAAAGACTTAGAATGCTTGTAAGCAATCCCATTGATAGTACCGCTTTTTGAGGATTCTTCAAATATTTTGCAGGAACAGCGACAAGAAGACTATATTTATTACAACCCTCAACGAATGAAAAAGGACGCCACCTAGAAATTTACGGTGGCACGCAGAATGGATTTGCAGATATATTCTCGGGATTTCTTGATGCATAATGGATCAACAAAGATTAAATATTCTCGGGATAGTTTGCGTCTATCTTCAAGTGTCTGCCAGTTCAGTTTCTTCAGAGTCTCTGTAACCTCGTCCCACGCGTCAAACAAATATTTCAATTATCTCAGTATGACCTTGGAGCCCAGACGACAGGCATCGTTCGCTCCAATTAGCGCCACAATCTGCAGTTAGTTACACCCATATTCCCTCTGTTCTTGCGTAACCACAAGCGCCGGAATGAAGACGACGAAAGCAGGACCAGAGAAGGCGATGAAACGACCTTGGCCAATGGTGTGCTGATATGGACATCTGCAAGAAGTGAATATAAGCGCCGCTCCTGCCAGTCTCGGACGGACATTAGCGGAAAATATACGCGAAATATTAGCAAGGCGCCGGTGGAACGGCCGTGCTGTTCTAGGCGTCACAGTCTGGAATTGAGCGACCGCTACGGTCGCAGGTTCGAATCCTGCCTCGGGCATGGATGTGTTTGATGTCCTTAGGTTAGGTAAGTTTAAGTAGTTCTAAGTTCTAGGCGGCTGATGACCTCAAAAGTTAAGTCGCATAGTGCTCAGAGCCATTTTTACTAGCATGGCGTAGCTGAGAGTGCTACGAGAACAGTTAGTAGTGATCCACTAACTATTTGACAGACTTGTTTGAACATTGTGTATAGCAAGGACTCGGATTTATGTCGCATGTCACCTATCACTTCCGACACCTTTGTACATTAAAGTATTGTCAATCTGCTTTATAGAAATAATACTATTAATGTTATTTGCCTGAGTTGTTGTATAGCACTCCGAGAACGCAGCATTCGTTAGGAGCCCTATACTAGACGAGAGGGCAAGACCTAGCACCCTCAATGGCTGCTGGAATAGGCCCTTCAACATTTTGATTGAGGCCCCCAATACATGCTGAATGCACCTGGTCTTCCTTCCAACCCTTTGCTGCCATTTGCGTAAGGGGTACCTTTATTCGCCATATCTCTGAGTTGCCGACGATCAATGTACGACCACCCTTTTGCGTTTGCGTCCTCTTGACAGAGGACGCAGCAGGTTTCCCAACAGCTGAAGTGAGACTTAATGGCTTAGTTTCCGTTTTAGTGGAAGGCAGCATCTCAAACGTGTCAGTTTCGGTATGGGTATAACATGTTGTGTTCTCTCCGATCCCTGTCTCCCCTGTGCAACGGTGCCTAGCCATACCACTGGCACGCCACTCACAGTCGAGTGGGCAAGTAATGATAGATCCCGCACTTACTGTAGAGGAGTCTGGATCCACAAGAGAGGCTGGCATTTGATGCAACTTTGACATTTTTCGTACACGATTCTCGGGAGCTCTCCCAACACACCCTGTCGCAGCACATTCCAATCGTCTGAGTGTACTCAGGGAAATTTCCAGCTGCAGATGAAATTCAACCTACTCATTTCGTGTTCTAGAACAGCATTTTCAGTAGGACTGCATTGTGGGTGGTGCTTTACACGCTAATAAACAAGTTTAAAAGACGCCAGCTGATACTCTTTTAATTTCTAGATCTGTTCTTTAGGAACTGAAGCAGTTAGAACGAAAAACAAGATTTCTATTAAGGTAACAGAAAACTTGAGACCAACGTTGGTCTCAAGTTTTCTGTTACCTTAATAGAAATCTAATAGAAATTTCCTAAAACTTTTTTGATGTTGTGGTTCCTAATAAAATCGAAAATAGCGTAAATTTAGGACAAGTACAGACGATATATGCTCCTGTTGAAGGGGAAAACTATATGTAACACGAAATGTTAGTTCTAGTTTGCACCACAGTAAATAAATCACAAACGCCGATTTAGTACGAGAAATGCGTTAACTCCTAACTTCCGAGACATCTCAAATGTCTACAGATATAAAAGTGTCTTGACGTTGATATACACTGAAATTCGCTTTGAAAATTTCTTTGTACGATGATACCACTGCTAAAATTTTGTAAAGCACGAATGTCGATTAGCACAAAATACGATTCTCGCCGCACACAATGGACAAAAAATTGCCGTAGTATACGACACTCGCACATGTATTCAATAGAAATAAAATGTTACAGGCTAAATAGAGACACTCAAATACAATGAATATCACATTTCAGCAACTGAAAATTGCAGTGGAACAGGAAAAGAGCGGTTCTAGAAAGATATTAAAACAAAGTTACAGGCAACGTCTGTAAATCATATCAACGTTGTTCAAGTGGACACGTAAGAATATGACACTGAAAAGAGAACAGTCTGCTGATACGTAAGTAGCTCAGAGCCAACCAGCAGCGCTCAAAATTGCCTCTTCGACAGCTTCAGCCAATAGAGGTCAATAAAACAAGCATAATACAAGTGTACTCTGTTCCACAGTGCGTAAATGAGTGCATATGCTTTGAAAGACAAGGTTAAATGTGCCTCATGCAACAAAAATAAGCGTAAGACGTCACAAGGTCGAAATCGGCTGATAATCGGATTTACAGCAAAAACAATTCGTTTGTCGTACGCCGACGCAATTGACAAGTGTGTCCTGCATCGATAGCAGGTACTAGGCGTTGTGAGGGAAGGGACGTGCGCATCTGATACACAGGCAGGACGCACATTTCGTAGCGTGTCATGACGCATCTGTGCGCCCAATTTTTAATGAAGTAGCAAAACCGTTAACCGCACGGCGCAGGAACAGCAGCAGGCCAAAGAGATTACACGCGTCAGATTAGATAAGCGCAGCCGGACACGGCACCAGGAAGCAGCCAGTGCGAGATCGATCACAGATCCCGTTCGCAGCGTCGAATCGTGTGTCACACACATATGACGGCATTCCGACTTCAAACGTCGCCTGCCGTCACATACGTGGCTTACGACACACGACGCGTGTTCCCATCGCGTGCGACTGCATCAAAGCCTCTCGTCACTTTCGCGATAACTAGTCGCCCTCACCTCAAGTTCGAATCACGCTGTGGATTCCCAACGGAAGCACAGATGGCGCTTCACACAGTTTTAAATATTTCATGCACTCTGGGGCTCCACGCGGAACGCGATCTTTAGATAACAGTGAATTATCTGCAGCCTGCCAGGTGAAATGGTATCTAGACCGGCAACTCGTGCGATAACGGGTCTCTTTCGCTACTGAGCGAATAAGGACAGCACGCTCGTATAAATTATGCAGGCGATGGTTTCTTAGCGCCACCACCGCTCCAAAGCAACAACGTTACGCAAGATATTGGATGTAAATGATGAGAGTTTCTTAGGTTGCGTGCCGCGATTTCCTCCTGTCTGCTTACTGAACTGCCCTAATGATCTTTGTTCAATTTTATACCGTAACATTTGAAAAAAATCGAAAATAACCATATAATATTCTTTTCGCTTGAACGTTAATTAAATAGTGTAAAAAACGATCAAAAGTTTTGTGAAACGATTCGTCTAAAAGTAAGAAATAAAATAGTTTAATGAAATGTTTATGACGCCTTTGAATGACGCTCGAAATCTTTCACACCAAATATCCTCTAGCACTCTTTAAAATTCTAAGCTTCACGTGTTTCTCTAAATTATTTTATTTTTTACTTATAGACAAATCATTTGTTATAAAATTTAAACGTTTATTTTTAAATTATTTTTAATTTCACATTTTGTCGAAAAGTATGAAATATTATATTTTATTTTTGACATCTACTTCTCTAATTGCTCTAAATTTAGTACATGATTCGAACTACGGTATTTGATAGTTAAATATCACACTAATGCCGTTTCATATGCGCAAAACAGCTAGGTCTTGAAGAGATAAATTTATTGCCCCTACATTTACATAGTTTGCAGCAGTTGTTTGTAAAATATTTCAACTCTCCTTCAAATTGGAATTAAGTTTTTCTTAATCACCCTGATTACTTTCAAGCAATTAAACGTTTATTTCCAAAACTATATATCACCATGGTTAGTTTGATATTCCGTTTGTGCATTTACAACTCTTCGCTTGGCTATAAAAATTCAGACAAAAGTCCATTTTTTTATTTTCTGTCAAATTACTAATTGTGTGTTTTTAGTTGACCTGATTAGTTTCAAGCAATTAAATCTTTCTTTGGAAAACTAGACTTCACACTGGTCAATTTTGTCACCTATTTCTCCATTTTCCACTACTCATTTGGCTATGAAAATTCGGATAAATATCCACCAACTGACAAGTGCTTTCATCTGAGCACAAAAAAGGCTAATATACTCCTGTTTTAAAAGACTGACTGAAAGGTGAAGTACAGTCTTACCCATTCTACCCTCCTCTGCGACTTTAAAAATTTTCTCCAAACTTTTTGCACTGTATTTACTCAGAGTCTTCTGTAGTTCTTCGTAGAAGCTTTCAGACTAATTTTTCCCTTTCTTCAGGTGCATATGTACTTATAAAGTTAGCTTTACTCCATATCAGTTTCAGTTTTATGATGAGTGATTTCATTGCCAGAATAGGAAATATCCCAGTAACAAACGTTATAGGTTCGTTTGGAGAACCAATATGTAATGAAAATGAAAAATTACTAAGAGATTTTGCCACTCACAACAATTTAAAAATCACAAATTCACTTTTTAAGAAAAAGGGTATACACAAGTATACTTCAGCCAGCAGAGGTCTTAGATCAATAATCGACTACATCTTAGTAAATGATAAGCTAGCGGGCTAAGTAAGGGATACAAGAATTCATAGAGGACAAGATACAGGATTAGATAATTTCTTACTAATCTCCAGATAGATCTTTTTACAAAATGGAAGAAAATAACTGAACAAGTAACAAACCAACAGGATCAAAGCGTTTATATGGTATACTTGCTTGAAGAGGACAGTATCAGACACCTGCACCAAAGGAGATTAAATGAAGAACTAGCAAACTTACAAACTAAAGGAAATATAGAAGAAGACTGGCAAACTCTGAAGAACACTGTATGCAGAGTAGCAGGAGAAGCTCTCGATAAAAAGAAAAGAATATGAAAAGAAAAGGCCTGAAAATTTGTCAAAGAAAAGCAGGATGCATATAGAAAACACTTAAGCTACCCCACTATTGAGAACAAACAATACTACAAGGAGAAAAGAAATAATGCTAAATGCGTAGTAAGGAACACTGGGATAGGTTTATTTCTAATATCGAATATGATATCCACGGAAGACAACAAATGGTATATAAGGTTTTAAAAACCTTAAGCAGAACAGAAAGAGAGAAGATACAAATAAATAGTATTGAAGAAGAATAGTGGTTAAACCATTACAGCGAATTGTGGTATAATCATACAGCACAAGAAACTGAAATTGAACAACTAGATGAGAAAGGATTACATGAAATACAGTCTGACGAATTAATATCTGCACTAAAATCACTTAAGAACAGAAAAGCAACAGGAAAAGACGGAATTAATGCTGAATTATTAAAATATGCTGGAATGATGCTACACTAACGCCTGCTAAAACTCTTCAACGAATGTTGGAAGAAGAAGAGTATTCCCAAGAACTGGAAAACAGCTAGAGTGATATCATTTTTTTTAAAAAAAGGAGATAAAATTCTATGGAGTAATTACAGAGGAATAAGTTTACTGGACTCAGCATACAAGATGTATACTAAGATTTAAATACAACACTTAAAAACATAGCAGAAGCAGTACTGTATGAGCAACAAAGGGGTTTTAGTAAAGGAGGCTCCACAAAAGATGCAAGTTTTATTCTATAGCAAATAATAGAAAAACGGAGAGAGTATAATAAAGAAACGAACATTGCTTTTATTGACTTTAAAAAAGCTTTTGACAATGTCAATAGACAGAAACTTTGGGAATTGATGACGAATCGCTGATATCCAAAGCATCTAGTAAATGCGATAAAAAGTTTGTATCAAGACACAAATATCACTCTAGATCTCAGTGGTAGAACAAGTAATGAGATACCAGCTAACAAAGGGGTACGACAAGGCTGCTGCATCTCTCCAACTTCGTTCAACATCTTCGTTAATGAAACAATATATATATGGAAATCCGAATTTCAGAGAGGCATCCACCTAAACAAGAACATTTTTTAAATAATTTACTGTATGCTGATGACGCAGTGATCCTAGCAGATAAGGAAGATGACCTTCAGAAAGGAATCTACTTCCTAAAACAAATAAGTGCAAAATTTAACATGGAAATTTCAAAAGGAGAAACTAAGACAATTTCCTTCATTGGGAAAGAACCAATCAGACCCAAAATAATGATAGATTAGAAGATTTTAGAGCAAGTAAACCATTTCAATTACCTCGGATGTGAAATGACATATGGCTACGGCAGAGATATTGAAATTAAGCATAGTAAATTCAGCCAGGTATGTGGAACAATTAACAGAAACCTAAAAAACGAAACCAGGAAAGACACTCAAACTAAATTTTACAAAACTGTTGCAGTTCCCACACTGCTCTACGACAGTCAGACCTGAGTGATTACGAAGAAGCAAGAAAGCCGGATACAAGGAACTAGAAATGAAATTCCTTATATGTGTTAAAGGTTGCACAAGAGAAGACAGACTAAGAAATCACGATATTAGAGAAGAACTGCAAATTCGGAACGAACATCTACAAAGAATGGAGAGTGAGGGACTTCCCTCAAAGGTAAGAAATTATAAGTGCCATGGGAGAAGAGACAGAGGAAGACCCTGACAGAGATGGGTACCGTAACAGGCAATTCCTGCCTAGTACCTGAAGAGAAGATGAAGATGATGAAAATTTTGGCATCCGAACATATTCGCGCTCTTTTTATCTTGTACTCACATCTCACTCTAACACGCGCCCCCCTAACTGCAGCTCGCTTACACCGACTGCTCCATCACTGTATAAGTCGCTCATAACCATCCACTCCCACGAGCCTATTCTCACTCCTTCAGCTCAACTCATTGTCATTATCTCTTTGTGTCTCTGTAACTGTCGCTACCTCCTGTCTCAGACACAGTCTGTCCTACATCTACCGTATCTCCGTCTCCATCTTGCTCCCTCTTACTGCTACTATCTCATTCACTCCGTCCCACTGCTGTCGTATCTTGTCACAGGCTCTCTCTCTCTCTCTCTCTCTCTCTCTCTCCGATCTTCATTGTCACTGTCATAGACCTTGCCCTCATTATCACTGTCTCTGACCCACTTCCACTTTCCCTTTCTCTTTATTCCTGTCCCACTAGCAGACTCCTTCAATCTTTTCTTACCAATATTCTACAGCTGTCAACTATGTTTCACTGCCACTGTGTCCCTATCTTTCTCATGCATTACCATTGTCCAATGTCTTCTTCGCTCCTTCGATCACCACGACTACTGACAGCTATCTTCAAGTATTTATTACTTTTTCGTCTCTTTCCTAATGCTATTTCTCCTCTCTTAGCATAAAAAGCACGATTATGTTCGAATGCCATAATTTTGTTAAAATGTTTGAAGGTGCTGATGGAGGTAGAATGAGGCACCTGTTATCCCATTTTTCAGTCAGAGTCTTTTAAAACAGGACCATATCAGTCTTTTTTCTGTATCGATAGGAGGATTTTTCCGGTGCTTTTTTCTTTCCTCTGCTACAGCAAGGCATTTCATTCATATCAAAATAACTTCGTGGTTCAGTAAAATTTTGGTACTTTATTTAGGTGAAATTGAAATAATACAAAACTGATTTTACATCTCAGGCCGTATTTCACGTGCAGAAAAATTGTGCATGCGCTACAATACTACTACAACAACTGGTTCTCATAACCCTTCTTATGATAACGGAGACACTTTACAGCATTTTTCTCCGTGCTATGTCACTTTATAAATAACATTTTCGCCTCACAGCGCGTATTACGCGCGTATTTTACGCGTACCAGTATGGTAACTTTGAACCTCTATATGTTGGAAATGGATTAAAATGCCAAGAAAATTTTCACTGGTGTTCGAGATCGGGATCTCGGGAACATATGGTAAAAATTTCAGCCTTTTCCTATGGATAGCCTGCTTGGAATTCGCAGCTCGGGTTTGGTACCCAAATACCTTGTTTTTGGGTGTTTGTCGATAACGAATAAAGATTTTTGAAAAGGGGAAGGTAGCATTTCTAGATAAATACCTAAAGAAGATACCTTTAAAATTTGACCACTTTGCCTCAGTGATTCACTATTTACATTTCGCCCTCAGAACTGGGTAAAAATATCAAGAAAATCGTCAAGGCTGTTCGAGATCGGGATCTTAGGGATATACCGTAAAAATTTCAGCCATTTGCTGTGCACAGCCGCTTGGAATCCGCTGCTTGGTTTTGGTACCCTAAACTCATGTTTCTCAGTTTTTGTCAGGAGCAGCCCATTATCTAAATGGTGCCTCCATCAACCCATTAAAAAGAACCACAGATCCCATGTAATGCAAGGAATACCAACCAATGTGCTCCACCTTCCAAACATGGAGGAAGTATTTAATATTGAAATTTTGATTCTGTATTGTAGGATAGTTACTTTAAAATGATCCTTCCACTGGGTATACACACTGTCCCTATCCCACTTGATATCTAAAACACTTGACACTACCTTTCTGCCACCAACAGAACCCGAAGTATGAGCCCCGGGAAAATCCCGTTTTTATGAGAGGCGTTTTGGAACATATTAGCTGATATTAACAAAAAAATTGTTCAAATGGCTCTGAGAACTATGGGACTTAAGATCTATGGTCATCAGTCCCCTAGAACTTAGAACTACTTAAACCTAACTAACCTAAGGACATCACACACATCCATGCCCGAGGCAGGATTCGAACCTGCGACCGTAGCAGTCACGCGGTTCCGGACTGAGCGCCTTAACCGCGAGACCACCGCGGGCGGCAGCTGATAATATCATTTAATTTCTAGAGGCTCTTATTTTCGCTCTGCTCAAATGTTTGACTAAAAGCAGTGAAACGTTCTTGGTCTTGCATCGAGATGTCGTTGATATCAGCGCTATTTTGCTTTCGTTTTGTCTGTACAGTGAAACATCTTTCATGTTGACTAGGCGAGATCAATGGGCAACCTGATTGTCTACAATCCGGAAAACCGGAAATCCAGAAAAATTCAGTGACATTGTTTAAAAGACATAAACGTACACCTTATAATGATTTTAGGTAAACACAAAACATCATATGTTATTTTCGTATAGATTTGGAATAGATACTGAAAAACCAAAACCCAATCTTTAATATACTGAAATTACTTGCAAATTGCTTTTGAGCTAGATTGGTACGTATCTACGTGTAGCACAATCCCGAAGTTGTTTCACCAGAATTAGTTGTTTCCGTTTGGCATTCGAAATCTATCCTTATTTTGTTCAGTTGTGTTTTTGCCTCTGTACGTGCCATAATGTCTTCGGATTGAGCGCCAGTTTCTTCAGCTAATCTATCATTGCTATCGTCATTGTCTGTGGACGAACAAACGGCAATAATTTCGTCATCAGGAAAGATATCGTTTCCAGCGTCATTGTCATTTCTCAGCCAGTCATTTACGTCATTTACGCCTGTATCTGAACATTCCGTAATGTTAGCAAATGCTTCAACTAATTGCGACGGGTAGATATTGTCATCAGTTTCTTCGTTCAATGTGCAAACTGCGTCAGTGGACTCACAAATGGCCATACACATTATTACTCTTCCAAAATGACACCGTCAAAGCTACTGCACCAAATTCGTTAGCGATGCTTTTCAGCACCTCTTTTTTATACATACTACGGAGTACAACTTTTTGTCCATTGGCACTACGACCTTCTTTGTCTTTGCTGTCATTCTACACTCGCAGCGAATGGGGTCAGTATAAAATTGTACAATTAAATGTTAAGTCTCTAACGGGCACAAAGCCAAGGTCTGTTGATGGTGGTTGGTTAAATTTAAATTAAATGACTGTATTCGTCTGTTATTGCCGCTATTACTTCTGGAGTATCGAATACTGTAGAGTCACTGTAATTTAAACAAAAATTTCTGCAAGTGAACCGGAGATCCAGATTAATAATAATAATGAGCGTATGGCATTGGTGGCCTGGAGATCCCTCGCAGGGGTGCAGAGGATAAAGTAGGTAAAAAGACGAGGGCTGCTAGAAATCCTTGGGTAACAGAAGAAATATTGAATTTAATTGATGAAAGGAGAAAATATAAAAATGCAGTAAATGAAGCAGGCAAAAAGGAATACAAACGTCTCAAAAATGATATCGAGAGGAAGTGCAAAATGGCTAAACAGGGATGGCTAGAGGATAAATGTAAGGATGTAGAGGCTAATCTCACTAGGGGTAAGACAGATACTGCCTACAGGAAAATTAAAGAGACGTTTGGAGAAAAGAGAACCACTTGCATGAATATCAAGAGCTCAGATGGCAACCCAGTTCTAAGCAAAGAAGGGAAGGCAGAAAGGTGGAAGGAGTATATAGAAGGTTTATACAAGGGTGATGTACTTGAGGACAATATTATGGAAATGGAAGAGGATGTAGATGAAGACGAAATGGGTGATACGATATTGCGTGAAGAGCTTGACAGAGCACTGAAAGACCTGAGTCGGAACAAGGCCCCCGGAGTAGACAACATTCCATTAGAACTACTGACGGCCTTGGGAGAGCCAGTCATGACAAAACTCTACCAGCTGGTGAGCAAGATGTATGAGACAGGCCAAATACCCTCAGACTTCAAGAAGAATATAATAATTCCAATCCCAAAGAAAGCAGGTGTTGACAGATGTGAAAATTACCGAACTATCAGTTTAATAAGTCACAGCTGCAAAATACTAACGCGAATTCTTTACAGACGAATGGAAAAACTGGTAGATGCGGACCTCGGGGAGGATCAGTTTGGATTCCGTCGAAATGTTGGAACACGTGAGGCAATACTGACCTTACGACTTATCTTAGAAGAAAGATTAAGAAAAGGCAAACCTACGTTTCTAGCATTTGTAGACTTAGAGAAAGCTTTTGACAATGTTGACTGGAATACTCTTTTTCAAATTCTAAAGGTGGCAGGGGTAAAATACAGGGAGCGAAAGGCTATTTACAATTTGTACAGAAACCAGATGGCAGTCATAAGAGTCGAGGGGCATGAAAGGGAAGCAGTGGTTGGGAAAGGAGTGAGACAGGGTTGTAGCCTCTCCCCGATGTTATTCAATCTGTATATTAAGCAAGCAGTAAAAGAAACAAAAGAAAAATTTGGAGTAGGTATTAAAATTCATGGAGACGAAGTAAAAACTTTGAGGTTCGCCGATGACATTGTAATTCTGTCAGAGACGGCAAAGGACTTGGAAGAGCAGTTGAACGGAATGGACAGTGTCTTGAAAGGAGGATATAAGATGAACATCAACAAAAGCAAAACGAGGATAATGGAATGTAGTCCAATTAAATCGGGTGATGCTGAGGGAATTAGATTAGGAAATGAGACACTTAAAGTAGTAAAGGAGTTTTGCTATTTAGGAAGTAAAATAACTGATGATGGTCGAAGTAGAGAGGATATAAAATGTAGACTGGCAATGGCAAGGAAAGCGTTTCTGAAGAAGAGAAATTTGTTAACATCGAATATAGATTTAAGTGTCAGGAAGTCATTTCTGAAAATATTTGTTTGGAGTGTAGCAATGTATGGAAGTGAAACATGGACGATAACTAGTTTGGACAAGAAGAGAATAGAAGCTTTCGAAATGTGGTGCTACAGAAGAATACTGAAGATAAGGTGGATAGATCACGTAACTAATGAGGAGGTATTGAATAGGATTGGGGAGAACAGAAGTTTGTGGCACAACTTGACTAGAAGAAGGGATCGGTTGGTAGGACATGTTTTGAGGCATCAAGGGATCACAAATTTAGCATTGGAGGGCAGCGTGGAGGGTAAAAATCGTAGAGGGAGACCGAGAGATGAGTACACTAAGCAGATTCAGAAGTATGTAGGTTGCAGTAGGTACTGGGAGATGAAGCAGCTTGCACAGGATAGAGTAGCATGGAGAGCTGCATCAAACCAGTCTCAGGACTGAAGACCACAACAACAACAACAACCTCTTTTTTAAAGTAGTTGCATTGTGTGTGCCTTTCAAACTGTTAAACTTGGGTGACATTCTTTATCGTACGTATTATCGCCAAAGGAAAGTTGTTTAAAGGTTTCAGTACTTAATAAATCGGTAGATGAATTCAGACGTGGCTGTACATCCCGAGAAGCTAATGTCCCTAAAGCACGACCTCAAGCTGCAACCACAGATGAAAATAGGTAATATGTTGGCCAAATATCACTCATTAAATATTTGTGACATAAAAGCATAACGGCAGGAGGGTTACAGTATGATTCTCACGAACAATTAAAAATGAGAACGTATCAAAAGATGAATGCCACATTTATTGACTGCCGACTATAAGATAATGAAAATGTATTTCTGTTTGGATATTTTTCGGTTTCGTGTTTCATCTTATTGATTGTCTTTTAAGGAGTATAACCATAGTTACTGACAGTTTCGGAAGTCAACAGGTCTAACTAAATAGAAATATGGATTTGAAGAAGTCTGTATTTCAAACAGAATGAAATCATCTTCCATTCGAACATTGTGAGCCCGCAATCGGAAAACTACAGAACTTCAAATACGAATTGTTGGGTTAGCCACCATATTCATAAGATGTGGTACACTCTGGCCTCCACCTCTTGTCACATTTGGAGGAATCTGTAGCTGGAAAATGTTTTGAGCCCAATGAGGTTTTTATAACAGCATCCATAGATGTATAATTTGCAGTAGTACGAAAAACATATTATTCAGATGGAATAGTCTCCTCGTAAACGCGCTGGACAAACTGTATCAACGTAACCATTATTATTTGTTTTGATAATTACTATTAAACTCATTATAATATCTCAGATTTAACTATGTGCACGGAAATTGAGAATGTTTCAATAGTTATTTGTACACTGACGGAAAATAAAATCCTAACACGAAGAAATAATTGACGTTGTCTAATGAAATTTCGGGATTACATTTGTCTAGGTAACATATTTCAGTTATTAACGTTGCAAGTTCACATGTTAATGTAAACTTGAGAAAGGCCATTGCAAATGTAAAATGCTGATACATTAACAACCGTGGTAGCCGCCAGATGTTGAATGCAAGCTTGTAAATATTGATGCTTTATGTGTTACAGGTGCCGGATATCAGTTTGTGGGGTGGTGTTCCATGCCTGTAGCACTTGTTCGGCCAATACAGGGACGGTTAATGCTCGTTGTAGGTGACGTTGGCGTTGTTGTCCAATATGTGCTCGACTGGAGACAGATCTGGTGACCGAGCACACCAAGGCAACATGTCGACACACTGTAGAAGACGTCTGGTTACGACAGCGGTGTGTGGGCGAGCATTATCGTGATGGAAAACTCGCCCTGAAATGCTGTTCATGAATGGCAGCACAACAGGTCGAATCACCAGACTGAGCGAGGTGCTCCTACTGTTATACGAAATCGCACGCGAGACCATAATTCCAGGTGTAAGTTTAGTGTGTCTAAGGAGGCGTTCACATGGCTTCCTTCTAACGCACTGAGACAGAACTGGCTTCCATCAAAAAGCACAACAGATATTGCTGCAGGTGCAATACGATTCGCCAGACCCATACGGCAAACAGTTCCTGCCAAGTCTTTCTGCAGTGTCACGGAAGGAACATCCAGCATCTCGTAGCCTATCACACGATGTCGTTCACACTCCTGAGCTGTTGATAATGGCATCTTCGTCGTCTTAAAGGCATTCTTGACCAACATTAACGCTCTACGTCCAACCACAATGGAAACGAACTCTCACTACTGTTACAGCGCGTACTTAAAGCAAACCTGATTTGCCTCTTCATAGTCGCGCTACTAGCGCCTTACTTATGTAGCTGGCGCGAAATCTGAATAAACGTCATCTTTCAGGTGTAGAAACATGCCTACCAACTTTTATTTATCCCGTACAAGCCACTGGTTTTGCGATGGTCTTTCCATCTGTGTATGTATAGTTTCTTGTCCTCTGTAAGAGAGGGCCGTAATTTTGTCAGGCTAAATAAAAATAAATAAGTAAATAAACAAAAGGAACCATACTAAAAATTATTGCTATTTTTAGCTTAAGAGCACTGTAGATCACTGCGAGAGTGAGAGATTTCCACCTTGCCTACCTGCATGAACTGCTTCGCAAAAGTTTCATGAAGCATCAAGTAAATCGAATGTAAATTAGGCTTTCCAAACATATTCAAAAATAGAATATTCATTAGCTAGTTCTTTTTAAATTTTCTTTATGCGTAATACCCCCAGAAATGTAAGATTACAGTATGTTATTTCCACTGGGGTGAATTCAACGCGGCATTAGCAACTTTAAGACTCACAGAAAGATCGGCGTAAGTGAGTCTCTTTCAATTTTGTGACTAAATTGACAAGTGAAAATGAATTTAACAGCTGTGAATCACATTCATATATATAGGATTACAAATGTTTTGTAGTTTCTTCCATTCCTCTCTCAATTTTAGTAAGAACGAAATTTTAAGAGAAAATGAGTTTCACATGTCGTTAACAATAAAATACTGTTGAATATAACGGAAGGAAAATGGCATACACACGCTCCCATGGCTATGTTGTAGTCTTAAAAATTATAAATCTTCATCTAAGGAAAACACTTGGAAACTCGACAGGGGGAAAGAAGAAAGAATTTATGTGTCTACAAACAATAGCATTGTGAATCACCAGTCAAAGTTTATTTAGAGGATACTTTTTTATTATAAGCTATGTCAAACGTGGTCCATGGAGTAAAGCGAACCTGAGTACCGAAAGGCCGAAGGATCTAATCCCAATCATACAAGGAATATAACAGTCTGCCTGTAACCTAAGCTTCAACTCTTAATGATGTGGTGATTCGTCATTTACGACTCGTAGTTCGGACTCCATAGAGAATTGTAGCTCCCGTTCCAATGGTAGGATTACTGGGGTTGCCTAAGAAGCATCCAATTGAAATATCTGCACCAGGCTTTTGAGCCTTGCAAAATTACTGTTGTTTCTATAATGTCACAAATAAAATATATGGCGAAAATTCCAAAGTAAAAGAGTTCGTGAGAGACTTTTCTCCGTTGAAAGAGGACAGAGCAAGAAGACGGTAGTGTCAAAATCAGATGGCCACACCGGGATATAAAATAAACACCGCGCATCATAAAATCAAGTCCTTAGTCTCAGTCCCTGAACAAGTCTCACCGAAAGACCAAGTTATTTGCTTAGTTCAGAATTTCCTGAGTTTTATCAGTTATACCTTAAGCTCATCAAGTATCTGTGATATCTGATATTACGAGCAGCATCTAACTCCTGACCGAGGGCGTATTATCGTTGCTGCAGGCAAACACTTAGTAAAAACTTTTCACTAGTCAAATGAGAGAGTGAAGCTTTCTCACGAAACATGCCTAACAATATAACTCAAAATATGTGTTAGAAAGCGCACTGTCTGGGAACCAACTGCTATAATTTACATCTCAATTTGCTACGTACACAGTTCATATTGTGCCCAAACGACCAAAACGTCTTTTAAACTACTCTTTGTTCACAATAACTGCAACAGAGAGATTTTCTAATTCTGGATTGAAATACTTCTTACAGGGTAACAATTGATGAACTGTATGAAAAGAAACGTAGATTTGTTACAAACAACGACGTGCACACACTTTATTCAACACGTAAACGTCACTACAGATGAAACTTCCTGGCAGATTAAAACTGTGTGCCCGACCGAGTCTCGAACTCGGGACCTTTGCCTTTCGCGGGCAAGTGCCCGCGAAAGGCAAAGGTCCGGAGTTCGAGTCTCGGTCGGGCACACAGTTTTAATCTGCCAGGATGTTTCATATCAGCGCACACTCGGCTGCAGAGTGAAAATCTCATTCTGGAAACTTCCCCAAGGCTATGGCTAAGCCATGTCTCCGCAATATCCTTTCTTTCAGGAGTACTAGTTCTGCAAGTTTCGCAGGAGAGCTTCTGTAAAGTTTGGAAGGTAGGAGACGAGGTACTGGCAGAAGTAAAGCTGTGAGTACCGGTCATGAGTCGTGCTTCGGTAGCTCAGTTGGTAAAGCATTTGCCCGCGAAAGGCAAAGGTCCTGAGTTCGAGTCTCGGTCGGGCACACAGTTTTAATCTGCCAGGAAGTTTCATATCAGCGCACACTCCGCTGCAGAGTGAAAATTTCATTCTGGTCACTACAAATATTCAGATTTAGGTTATGATATATTCGATATCCCTGCCATCATTGGTGATGAAGACAAATAGCGAAATTCTTCATGACCCGCTGAAGTGTCATCACACTGATGCTGTCGATGACCTCCTGAATGGCTTTTTCAGTTTAGCAATGGTTTGGGGGCTATTCCTGTACATCTTGTCTTTAATATAGCCGCACAGAAAGGAGATGCATGTGTTAAATTCCGAATAATATGGCGACCAATCTAGGAATCATAGAGCCAGGATGCGGTCCCCAAAGTGCTCCTCCAGGACATAACTCTCCTGCTTCGCTAAGGTCGAACTCTGTCTTGCGTGAACCACATCCTGCCGATATCAGGGTCACCTTGGACGGTGGGGACGAAATCATCTTCCAAAACCTTCCCGTACCTTTCGGTAGTCACCGTGCCATCAAGGAATATCGGACCGATTATTCCGTGACTGGACATTGCATACCACCCGTTGAGGGTGAAGAGACTTCTCGAGCACGAAATGCGGATTCTCAGTCCCCCAAATGCGCCAATTTTGCTTATTGACGAACCAATCCAAATGAAGGTTGGTTTTGTCGCTAAACCAAACCAACATGCACATACTAATTCCTATCATGCCCCACGGCCAACCGTGCAGTTTGAACGTCCTAACGTAAACAGTTAAGAAGTTACGACGATTTTATTTGACATAGTCCAGTAATTGTCATCCTGTATGTAACTATAAAATATGTCTAGAATATGAGAAGAATCCATGGAATCAATTAAAATTCTTCCCTTTTCTTGGTTTTCTGTTCCACGACTTATTCCAGCGAACAACCGTAAATTTTTATTCTGCAGCTTTTAGATTTTTTTCAAGCGGTCAGAAAATTTTCGCAACAATGGCTACTCTGTTCCGAGGTGCTCACGACAGACAGAACAGGGAACTTGTTGTTTCAACCCGTCTGATTATTCATCCTCTCGGGACACCAGAACATTCCTGAAGTTTGGGAGGAATGCGATACGCCCCAATTTCCTCGAATATTTACTTTCAAAAACAGCGGCCTGTAAGATACCCGTCTAGAAGAATAAATGAAATGTCTCTGCTCTTGCTGTTATTCCATATTCTCTTACCTGTTTCAGTTCCTCTCCATACAGCTCAGAGAGGGGACAGGAAAGCTTATTTAACGACCGTGGTCTGAACCATCTACGTGAGCTTCAGCTCGATCTGCTCCTTCTTACATGCCATTGTTGTTCGTGTAAATGCGGAAATATCTAACACATTACCAAAGCTCAACACAGAGGGAGCTACATCAGTGAAAGTAACACAGTTTGTTAATATCAACTCTTTTCTGAGAATTGTCCTGTTCACATGTTATTCTCTTACATAAGTCGGAATCGCTTTCACAGCCAAACTGCACAAGTCCCCTGACTCTATCTCTTGACCATTATCAATATCATCCTATCGTAGTGATAATCATGTATTTTGTGGAGTCTTGCCCACTCGTCTGGTATAGGGGGCATAAGGGATGCTGCTGCGTTCTCGGAATGCTATACAACTATTCAAGCAAATAACATCAGCAGTTTTATTCCAATAAAGAAGATTGACAATACTTAACTTGGAGATTTACAAGGAGTAGTCGCAAGCGATGGGCGACATGCAAACAGTTACGTTCGTCGCTAAGCAAAGTCCAAGCAAGCAACTGATAGCTGCAGTCGTAGTACTCTGTGCTAGGCCGTGCTAATACTCTTCGAATGATGTCCACTGAAGTCCGGCCGAGGCTGGCAGGAGCGGCGCTTATATTCACTTCGACTAGATGCCGCTCCTATCGTGATGACGTCCTGGCCAGCGCGCTGTTGGCCGACGTCACTTCACCGCCTTCTCTAGTCTTGCGTTCTTCCTCTTCGTTCCGCCGCTTGTGGTTACTCCACAACATATTTCATTTCCAAATATCGCAATGAGAAATTCACAATTAAAGCATAAAACGCAGAAAGGAAATTTTTACAGATAATTCTTATGAAACAATTTGCTTTTCAAACACATGGTTCAATCAGAGCTTGGCCGCAGATTCATACGAATTTAAGTTATAACGCAGGTGAACGTTAAATTGTGCGCTAAGATGTATCTCTCGCACTATTGCGGAGCACATTTAAATTGTTCTCCGCAAACCGCTTTATGGTGTGTGGTGGGCGACACTATTGGTACCACTACCTGATTCCCCCTTCCCTTTTCAACCTGTGAGTGGCGGGCGGGGGCAGTTATTACCGGTAAACCCCCATACTAGATTTGTTTTCTTGGATTTTCTCGTTGTCATTTCGCGAGATGTATCTGGGAGAAAGCAGTTTGTTGCCTAACTCTTCTTGAAAATTATTCTCTCGGAATTTCAACAGTAAACCTCTCTGTGGTGCGCAACGCCTCTCTTGTAGCTTCTGTCACTACAATTTTTAAAATATCTCTGTCACGCTCTCTCTCTGACTAAATGATCTCGTCACGAAACGCCCCGTTCTTCGTTGGATCTAGTCATCCTCATCTATCAGTCCTACATGGTAAGGGTCCGATAGTGACAAGAAATACTCAAAAATCGGTCGAAGAAATGTTTTGTAAGCCACTTCTTCCGTGGTTGTGTGACTTTTCGTTACGTTTCTTAGTTTGAATCTCTGCCTGGCATCTGCTTTCCTTACTATCTGTCTTATATAGTAGTTGCACTGTAGGTCCCTCCAGATGGTTATTAATAGGTATTTTGTGGTACTTACTCTACCCACCGACTTTGTACTATTAGTGTAAGTGTACAGTAGTGGATTTATTCGCATGTTTATACGCAACATGTTACATTATTTACGTTCAGGGCAATTACTTGTCCCTGCACCACTAATCAATCCTCTGTAGGACCTTCTCCCGTTCGACATAGTCTTCTGGCGTTGCTGTCTTCTTACAGACAAATCACATCTGCAAACAGCCACATGCAGGTTCTGACGTTATCCACCGGATAACTGTACAGACTGTAACAGGTATAAGTGTAGATGTTTCTATTGATGACAGAGGATGGTGTACTTAACAACATTCCATCAGTTCAAATGATTCAAATGGCTCTGAGCACTATGCGACGTAACATCTGAGGTCATGAAGTCCCCTAAATCTTAGAACTACTTAAAACTAACTAACCTAAGGACATCACACACATCCATGCCCGAGGCATGGTTTGAACCTGCGGCCGTAGCGGTCGCGCGGTTCCAGACTGAAGCGTCTAGAACCACTCGGCCACAACGGCCGCCATTTCTATCAGTAGTTACTCCATCTGCAGAATAATAAATATAGATATTACAAGTCGTATGTTTTTAGGTTGGGTAGTAACTCCAAGTACATGTGGCAAGTAGATCAGGTGCTCGCACGGAAAAACTTAAGTGCTCGTTTTTCCCTCGTGCCGTTCGAGAATGGAACGGTAGAGACAGCAGGAAGGTGGTTCATTGAATCCTCTGTCAGGCACTTTATTGTGAATAGCTGAGTAATCACGTACATGTAGATGTTGTGATATGTTTGTGGGCAGACGTCGATCCACAGGAAACAACAACCAACACACTGGTGTGTGTACATAAAAATATTTGCACTTATACCCGTTATACTCTGTATATACTGCAAACAGTAACGCTCCTACCACACTTTGATGGGATAGGGTAAGGTGCTCTATTTTCAGACGGTGACCTAATTCCAGATAGGTGGATGTTTGTCCCCTGGACAGTGCTGCCGATGTGGAAACTAGCTGAGCTCCTTTGCTTCTGTCATTTTAGTGTGATGCTAACCGCCAAGCGCATCCGTCGCTTTCCGTACTCGCTGTTGATTTTTTCCTTAGTGTCTGACGTTTGAGTGTAACAGTTTTTTGACACAACCTAAGTACCACAGCTGCATGGTAAATCATTTGACATTTTAGTCTTACTTATTAGCGATATATCATATTAAATTGAGCTTGTTAGTAGCTTTTGAATGTAATAATTCAATACATATTTCGGTAGTTCAGCCATGTTTGTCAAGCGACACGTGTGCCAAATTTCGGATAGTGCTAGGGTGCCTAATTTCGACATCCGACAAATGGGCCTCTTTGTAGTTTTCGCTTTTTATTACTTTGCAGGAGATGCCTGGGTTCAAATGGCTCTGAGCACAATGGGACTTAACATCTGAGGTCATCAGTCCCCTAGAGCTTAGAACTACTTAAACCTAACTAACCTAAGGACATCACACATATCCATGCCCGAGGCAGGATTCGAACCTGCGACCGTAGCGGTCGCGCGGTTCCAGACTGAAGCACCTAGAACCGCGCGGCCACACTGGCCGGCGAGATGTCTGGGAAGAAAAGAAAGTATTGGGCAGATGAAAATATGAGGAAGGCAGTGGGAGCCATTAGAAATAACGAATTGGGATTCTTGAAGGGTTCCGAAGTGTTTCAAGTGCCAAAATCTACACTTCTACACTCCTTGAAATTGAAATAAGAACACCGTGAATTCATTGTCCCAGGAAGGGAAACTTTATTGACACATTCCTGGGGTCAGATACATCACATGATCACACTGACAGAACCACAGGCACATAGACACAGGCAACAGAGCATGCACAATGTCGGCACTAGTACAGTGTATATCCACCTTTCGCAGCAATGCAGGCTGCTATTCTCCCATGGAGACGATCGTACAGATGCTGGATGTAGTCCTGTGGACCGGCTTGCCATGCCATTTCCACCTGGCGCCTCAGTTGGACCAGCGTTCGTGCTGGACGTGCAGACCGCGTGAGACGACGCTTCATCCAGTCCCACACATGCTCAATGGGGGACAGATCCGGAGATCTTGTTGGCCAGGGTAGTTGAATTACACCTTCTAGAGCACGTTGGGTGGCACGGGATACATGCGGACGTGCATTGTCCTGTTGGAACAGCAAGTTCCCTTGCCGGTCTAGGAATGGTAGAAGGATGGGTTCGATGACGGTTTGGATGTACCGTGCACTATACAGTGTCCCCTCGACGATCACCAGAGGTGTACGGCCAGTGTAGGAGATCGCTCCCCACACCATGATGCTGGGTGTTGGCCCTGTGTGCCTCGGTCGTATGCAGTCCTGATTGTGGCGCTCACCTGCAGCACGGCGCCAAACACGCAAACGACCATCATTGGCACCAAGGCAGAAGCGACTCTCATCGCTGAAGACGACAAGTCTCCATTTGTCCCTCCATTCACGCCTGTCGTGACACCACTGGAGGCGGGCTGCACGATGTTCGGGCGTGAGCGGAAGACGGCCTAACGGTGTGCGGGACCGTAGCCCAGCTTCATGGAGACGGTTGCGAATGGTCCTCGCCGATAGCCCAGGAGCAAAAGTGCTGGGAAGTGGCGGTGCGGTCCCCTACGGCACTGCGTAGGATCCTACGGTCTTGGCGTGCATCCGTGCGTCGCTGCGGTCCGGTCCCAGGTCGACGGGCATGTGCACCTTCCGCCGACCACTGGCGACAACATCGATGTACTGTGGAGACCTCACGCCCCACGTGTTGAGCAATTCGGCGGTACGTCCACCTGGCCTCCCGCATGCCCACTATACGCCCTCGCTCAAAGTCCGTCAACTGCACATACGGTTCACGTCCACGCTGTCGCGGCATGCTACCAGTGTTAAAGACTGCGATGGAGCTCCGTATGCCACGGCAAACTGGCTGACACTGACGGCGGCGGTGCACAAATGCTGCGCAGCTAGAGCCATTCGACGGCCAACACCGCGGTTCCTGGTGTGTCCGCTGTGCCGTGCATGTGATCATTGCTTTTTCAGCCCCCCTCGCAGTGTCCGGAGCAAGTATGGTGGGTCTGACACACCGGTGTCAATGTGTTCTTTTTTCCATTTCCAGGAGTGTATATTATGTAAAGGCAGAAAACTTAGAAAATAAGCTGGCTCTATGATAGGTAGAAAATGCGCTTTAGGAAGTGATCTTGAGAAAGAACATTCCAAATATTCCCAAGTAATGGATGAGAAATTTTATGAGTTATGTAGGAGAGATATTCGAACTCTGGCATATCAGCTACCTGTCCGAACCAATCTTCAACGTCCTTTTGCTCCAGGCAAGCATTTCGTTGGTAAAGCATGATTCAATGGCTTTGTAAAATGGCATCCAATACATTATTTCAGAAAACCTGAGCGTTTTTCAGTAACCCGAGCAAAGGTCTTCACCAGGAATAAAGTTCCTGCATTTTTCGATATTTTGCGACCTGAACTACAACAAGCGAACATTGATCCGTAAAGGGTATACAGTGTGCACGAAATCAGTGTATGTGTATTTCAGGGAACTCAGTCCAAAGTACTGGATGTGAAAGGAAAACAGCAAGCTGTTAACAACTTTCAGCAGAGAGAGGCTCCTTGATTGCAGTTATTAACCTGTATGAATGCTTTAGGGCCATTTTTTCCACCATTCATCGCATTTCCACTGGTCACAATGAAGCTAGAACGTTGGAAATGCACATCACCAGGGACAGTAATGGCCTGCCACCTATCCGGGTGGATACAGGCTCACATTTTCACACACTGGTTGCAGTATTTTATCAGAACAGTGAAATCATCCTGCCAGGATCCAGTTGTACTCATTTTAGATGGCCATACAAGAAATCTGGTCGTTCTTCAATTGGGAAAACAGCGCGGAGTAATATTGATATGTCTACCACTCCATAATACCCATAAGCTACAGCCAGTAGACGCAATTTTCACGGAGTCATTCAAACGTTCTTACTCGCAAGAAATTGATCTCTAGCTTGGCAACCATCTATTTCAAGCTGTGACTATGACCGAAATTGGGGAAATATATCGGAAAGCTTACTTGCGAGTCGCAGATATGCAAACAGCTATGAATGGTTCAAGAAATGCGGAATAATATCATTTAGCCCAAACAGTATTGATGGTGCACACTTTGTGACACAGAAAATCAGTGCGAGAGAAAGAAACAGGTGAGTGTGACCACTGAGAAGATGTAGAAAATTATTCTGCAACCACTGTTCCATTTTTTCAAATGCGTCCTCCTCCAGTCTTAACTCAGTCTTCTGGAAGTGGAAGAGAAAAAGGAAAACCAGCAGTGTGACATCCTCAAAATATCGGAAAGAGCTTCCTGTGAAACGTCCTCAGCCTTGAGCTCATGACAAACTAAAATGCAAGAGGACAGTAGTAGAAGAACTAGGAGAAGCTTCAAAAAGGGGAAATACATAAAAGCACCCAAAAGCCGATCCAGAAGAACATAAAGTTGGCGAAGATGAGTAAGCGGCAATGAAAATCGACATGTGGGTTATCATCTTCTGACGATTCCGAAAGTTCTGTTTTCTTTGTTTCGACAGATGATGGAGACTGCACAGATAAGGAATGCATCTATTGTTCTGTCGCATACCGGGAGGATAAATCTGGAGATGATTGGATGGGGTGTTTAGGATGTTTGCGTTAGGTACATGAACTGTGTGCTGGGGCCGAGAAACATAGCTGGAAGACGTAAAAATGTGAAAACTGCAAATGATAGCCTCAAAGTAGTTATAAGCGTATCAATACCACAATCAAATTGGAAAATCTCAACATTATTTTGTAATTTTTAAAACAATATTCCTGTAGGCATATAATCTTGAATTTTCCTTGTGAAACACCCTATCCGAAACTAGGAACTACACTGTCTGAAACTGCGCACCCTTTTAGTATAATCTCTAAAATTTAGAAATTTCTTTGACATAAAGTATAAAATGTAATCTGTCGACTTTCGCTATAAGAGGTTACATATAACCAAAATTTATTATGCTTTACATACGTCAGTGATTTTCGGGAGCTTTCAGCTGATTTTTAGCCAATCATATCCTTAGATTTCCTTGGCTGGTCGAAAATAGAGCACCTTAACTTACTCCTCAAATTACCTTTACATCTATCGATTCAGTTCCGTTAAAAGCTTACACGCATCACCAAGTAATTGCCATTTTATCTCCCAAATAAACCTTTTACCATCACGTTCCGCAGCATACTCAGAAGAACGAGCTAAGCTTCTCCATCTCTCTTTATCAGGTTATCCCAAAACTTTGAACTTACGCAGTAACAACAATCGATCGCACACCGAAGTAATAATCACGACGCTAACGGTGGACTATCAACAGTTCTACGCAACGATATGCAACGTATGGGCGACAAAGGCCTGCAGCGAGAGAAATAGTGTCTGCTACGAAATTATGAAGATACTGTGCTGTTGTGTACTCTGTTCTGAAAGTGAAACGGATCTGACGCATACCTGTCACTAGACACCCTTACTCTGGCACTAATATTCATCCATCTACATCTACGTGATTACTCTGCTATTCACAATAAAGTGCCTGACAGAGAGTTCAATGAACCACCTTCAATGATCTCTCTCTACCGTTCCACTCTCGAAAGGCACGCGGGAAAAACGAGCACAAATTTTTCTGTGCGAGCCCTGATTTCTCTTATTTTATCGTGATGATCGTTCCTCCCTATGTAGGTGAGTGCCAACAGAATGTTTTCGCAGTCGGAGGAGAAAACTGCTGATTGAAACTTCATGAGAAGATCCTGTCGCAACGAAAAACACCTTTGTTTTAATGATTGCCACTCCAATTCACGTATCATGTCGGTGACACTATCTCCCCTATTTCTCGATAATGCAAAACGAGCTGCTCTTCTGTGTACTTTTCGATGTCACCCGTCAGTCCTACCTAATGCGGATCACACACCGCACAGCAATACTCCAGAATAGGGCGGACAAGCGTAGTTTAAGCAGTCTTTTTGGTAGACCTGTTGCACCTTCTAAGTGTTCTGCCAATGAATCGCAGTCTTTGGTTTGCTCTACCCACAATTTATCTATGAGATCGTTCCAATTTAGGTTATTTGTAATTGTAATCCCTAAGTATTTAGTTGAATTTACAGTCCTCAGATTTGTGTGACTTATAGCTTAATCGAAATTTAGCTGATTTCTTTTAGTACTCGTGTGAATAACTTCACAATTTTCTTTATTCAGGGTCAATTGCCACTTTTCGTACCATACAGGTATCTTATCCAAATCATTTTGCAAAGTCGTTCTGATCCTCTGAAGACTTTATAGGACGGTAAATGACAGCATCATCTGCAAACAATCTAAGACGGCTACTCAGATTGTCCCCTATGTCGTTAATATAGATCAGGAACAATAGAGGGCCTATAACACTTACTTGGGGAACGCCGGATATTACTTCTGTTTTACTGTATGACTTTCCGTCTATTACTACGTACTGTGACCGTTCTGACAGGAAATCACGAATCCAGTCGCACAACTGAGGCGATATTCCATAGGTACACAGTTCGGTTAGAAGACGCTTGTGAGGAACGGTGTCAAAAGCCTTCTGAAAAATCTAAAAATATGGAGTCAGTCTGACATCCCCTGTCGATAGCACTCATTACTTCATGAGTATATTTTCTGAATTCGTGCTGCCTATGTGTCAGTAAACCATTTTGTTCGAGATACCTCATAATGTTCGAATTCAATATATCTTCCAAAACCCTACTGCAAATCGACGCTAGTGATATAGGTATGCAATTCAGCGAATTACTCCTACTTCCATTTTTAGGTATTGGTGTGACTTGAGCAATTTTCCAGTCTTTAGGTACGGATCTTTCTGTGAGCGAGTGGTTGTATGTAATTGCTAAATATGGAGTTGTTTTATCAGAATACTCTGCGAACCTGACTGGTATACAATCTGGACAGGAGGTCTTGCCTTAATTAAGTGATTTAAGCTGCTTTGTTACACCGAGGATATCTACTTCTATGTTTCTCGTCTTGGTAACTGTTCTTGATTGGAATTCAGGAATATTTACTTCGTCTTCTTTGGTGAAGGATTTTCGGAAAACCGTGTTTCATAACTCAGCTTTAGGTGCACTGTCATCAGTGACTTCACCGTTGTATCGCACAGTAAAGGTACTGATTGCGTCTTGCCACTGGTGTGCTTTATGTATGACCAGAATCTCTTTGGGTTTTCTGCCAGATTTCGAGGCAGAATTTCGTTGTGGAAATTATTAAAAACATTTCGCATTGAAGTACGCGCTATATTTCGAACTTCTGTAAAACTTTTCCAAACTCGGGGATTTTGCGTTCTTTTAAATTTGGCATGCTTTTTTCGTTGCTTCTGCAACAACGACCTGACGGGTTTTGTGTCCCATGGGGAACACTAAAATTGAAGTTTCTGTGTGGATCCCAGTACTCTAGCCAAGCACAGTTTCTTTACCTTGTAATTAAACCACCGGAGAGTCTACGAAGATTTATCGTCACGTCGACTTTGAGGTCACCGGAGACGGAGCTCTAGTTTTTTTACAGTGGAGTTCCGCAACAAGTCGGCCGTGACATTATTAAGATAACTATCCATGCATTTGCCTCAAATAACTTGGGGAAAGCACGGAAAATATAATCTTCGAGAGTTATGCTTAATTAGCTTTAAATGAGAATAATTCATTTAAGGTTAATGCTCAGCTGAGGAATAACATGTTACCCACTGAGATCACAGTGAGTAAATAAACGTGCTAGTGATAACTGTAAAAAAAGAACAAGCATGTGTAAGAGCAGTACGTGTGTAAAATGAGTTACTGAAAAACATTAATTGTAGTCACAAATGGAATCGGTAATGATTGTGGCAACGGGAGTTATGAACTGGACAGCAGATGCCTCTTGTTCTCTTGAACAGCCGCTTAACAATTAGGAGAACTGTTTATTCCACTCCGGTATAAACCACATCAGTTGAAATGGCTTAGCGGAACTAGAGGATTGCCTAATGCATGCGGAGAAGTAATTGCATTGGAACGGCTGATTGCATCCTACAGGACAATAGTGCAAGATTGGCCTATCGCTTCTGCGTGGTTAGCTGGAATGTCCGCATTCTACTGCCGCAATGCCTGCTATGCGATTGGCGCGCAACTATATCTCCCCCACCGACCGCTGGAGTTAATCTGCACAGCATTGACAAAACGTCACCCCGGATGTAATAGGGCAGGTACTCAACAGCCATATATTCTGTAACATGGGTTTACAGTATACAAGGCTTTCGAAATTGCTAGTTCAGTGTCACTCTTAGCCCACATATTTAATTCGTCTTCACATAAAAGTTCCTTGTCGCACAAGAAAATAACTTTTTAATCGACAGGAAAAGCAGATATCCGTAAATATCAACAACAAGAACAGACTGTAATTAAATTCAGAATTACAAAAATTACGTGAAGATATGTTGCAAAAAATGGAATGTCCGAATTTCAATTCGGTTGTGGCATCTACTTAAATGTAAACTGTTGCGTAACTACATGCCAATCTGCCACGCCTACGAATTTTTAAGTTTATAATGCAAGGTGCCAGTTCTCTACATCTGGGGGTGTGGTTTTGGAATTACAATGACTGAACTTTACTGCCAGCTGTGAAGCCTAACGGGCAATTGCGGAATACAAAGGAAAACGAACGTACCAAGCTACAAACTACATTAAATATAGAAGAACGTTTGGTGGAGGGGGGGAGAGGGGGAGGAACTGTGTGTCTCACCGGTCATTTCCAGACCTACATCATCGTATACATTATTTATGTGTATATGGTCACATGCTCATTGCTATATACCGTAGCTACTTAACTTTAATAACAAATATACCAGTATATTTGATAATAATCATGTTGTCATTCAAACACATTTAAATTAGACAAAGAAAGCAAATCCTTAAGATAATAAATGAAAAGCACCAGTTTGCTTTTGTTCTACAACATTACTTTTATTGTTAACCGGTTTTCGGCTTACAAGGCCATCTTCAGACATTTACTGAGTATTATCACCAGAGAAGTTAAATGTTAGCAGACAACATTGGAAGAGAAGCAACACATGTAGACTGAAGTAGAAACAAACAGTAACTAACATCTTTGCCATGAAAAAGTAAAAACTGAACAGTACATAAATAACAATGGAGTAGACAGGAAAACCTTTAGCACAAAATAGAAACAGCATGCCTACATAACAGTTTCTATTAATAAACAAAGCTAATAAAATAAAATAAAATTAGTTCTAGACAAGGCTGCATCAGGAGGTATGAAACATGGAGAGTGATACACAAGCAATTAAAAGAAGAGAGTTGTCAATGTAAATACAGAATACATAAGGAACTTAAGCACTATTAATAAGATAAACAGAAATAAGTAAATGGAGGAAAATGGAGGTGTTTGAGGGAACCTACATTTTGAGAGTGTGGTGGTACTGCATTTTAACATTAACATTATAATCAAAGCAATGGCTGTGTAACAGTTTTCATTAAATAAATGAGAAAAGTAAAATATGAACAGTATTTGATGAGACAACTACAAGGGTGTTAAACATGGACAGTAATACAAGTACCAGTTAAAAGAAAGCCTTAACTACTGAAACTTCAATTTATGTGGAATACAAAGACAACTTCATCAAAACAAAACAACATAATGAATACAGGAAAATGGGAATATGTAGGAAGAGAGAGTGTGGGAAGTAATGGACAACAAAGATGATTATATGAAGTTTAGGAGAGGGGAAGTGTTGAGCTGTGTCTGGTCATTTAGGATGAGATCTAGACTGTGAGCAAGATGTTTGTTAATTTCCAGGGCTTCCAGCAGGTTGAGTTTATGGCCTTTGTTTGCTAAGTGAAGTACATGGGACAGGTTGCGTTCATGTTCAGCCAGCCTAGTTGACATGTCTCTGCGTGACTGACCAATGTAAAATTTGTCACAATCAGAACAGGTGATTTTTTATACCCCACTGTTGGCTAATAACTGGATCTTGTCTTTGCTATTAAAAACACACTGGGCTGTCGTGTTCCTGACATACTAGGAAAGCCTATACTTGCAGGATTTCAGTGCTTTGGCAACAATCTGTGATACCTGACCTAGAAATGGTAGTGTACGCCATTTCTTGCAGACAGTGGATGAGGAAGCAGATGGGGCATAGAGGAGGGGTATAATTTTCCGTTTTTGTTTCCTGTGTAAGATGTGGTCAATAAGAACTGGATTGTAGCCATTGGCTGTGGCAATAAATTTTATTGTGTCTAACTCTACTTTAAAATCATCTCTGGAAAAGGGGATGTATATGAGACGGTGTTCCATTGAGTGGAAAGCTGCATGTTTGTGAGCTATGCGATGTTGTGAGCAAGAAGGTATTATTGTGTCTGTAGCTGCTGTCTTTCTGTAAATTTTGAAACAATGTGTGTGTGTACTGATGTCAATAGTGAGATCTAAGAAGTTTATGGATTTGTTGCCAATCTTCATAGTGAACTGGATATTTTTATGTTGACGGTTTAGGTTTTTCAAGAATGTGTTGAGTTGTCTTGTAGTACCAGTCCACATACACAGAACATCATCTACATATCTAAACCAGTATTTGATATTTGCATTCAAACGTTCTGTTTTTAGAAAATTTTGTTCAAAATGGTCCATAAATATTTCAGCCAACAATGGACTAAGAGGGGAACCCATAGCTAAGCCATCTAATTGTTTATAAAGAGTCCCTTGGAACTGGAAATAGTTCTGTGCGAGACATGTCTGTGTGGCCAGTCTCAAGCCATTCAATACTAAAGGATTGGCATTAGACTTGTGCATCAGCTCTGTCAGAATATCAATGCATTCTACTACTGGTATGTTAGAAAACAAACTGCTGACATCAAAGGATACTAATTTATCACAGTGTGAAACAGATATACCTTTTAACTTGTTTACTGGGTCCACAGAGTTTGAAATACCATGCTTTGGTTTGAATTTAGTCTTGCTCTTAATTAGGACATCCAGTTTACTGGCTAGTTTGTAAGATGGAGCAGTGAATGATGATACAACTGGGCGAATAGGAACATCTTGTTTATGCAGTTTAGGAATCCCATACATTCTAGGAGGCACTGGGTTCATATTAGTTAACAGTTTTGCTTCAAATTCAGAGAATATGCTTTTGCATGAATTGATTGCATATTTAACATCCTCTTTGAACAATTTAGTTTGACGCTTGTTTAATTTTCTAGTATATTTTACAATAATCCTGAGTATTCATCTTATAGAAATCATAATTCTGGACTGAGTCCAATTTAAGCCCTACCAACTTAGCTCATAGTTAGTTACAAATGAATTTTGTAGGCTGAAACCTAATGAAGGTTGTCATACTAAACATATCTTGGAACTCCTACAGTGACTTACGTTACACTGACATTCTTCAAACGGTCCAGCTGATCAGCCCGTTTCCAACAGCAGTCAGCCTTGACATCCGTCATTTACAATTTTCAGGACGCAGTAAACTACAGTCGCTTCGTTACGACGAAGTTGCTGAAAATAATTATTTTCTTGTCATTGCCTGGTGTGTGTAAAACTTAGTAAATTTCACACTTTTGAAGTGATTACAACAAAGACATGTGGTAAATTTCAGGTTCAGTTTCTCTCAACCTGAGCCCACCAACAATTTGCTTCCGTCAACTTATATCTCGCGACAAGACTGTGATGCTAAAATTTAGAGATATTTGAGATCACGCGAAGGCTTATCGGCAATCGTTCTTAGCTCTGAAAAACCGCAACTGGAACAGGAAACGTGCGAAATAGCAGTGGTGCACCAAGAACGTTCCGCCACACAGCAGGCAAGGAAGCGGGTTAATACTGCACAGTCATCTAGTTCTGGCCTATGTTGAAAGCTTCACGTCTCTAACTCATCGGATCGTTAGTTTAAAATGAATTGCAGTATTTGTACCGAACAGACAAACAGACAAGAAAGCGACCTAATACACGTAAACACTTGTTAAAATAGTTTACACGAGGAATTATGAGGGTGTGCTGAAAATTTGATTGTAGAGCTTCAGTAGCTTCTTACTTTCCACATTCGACGCATGCTATATAAAGTGCAAAGATAACTTCATCTTCAATTGCTAGGGAAATCTGGATGATATTTTAAAATTCGATCTTAACGCTACTGGTGTTCTTCGTACCTTTTGCAAGGAAGTCTGTGAGGCGACGTCTGGGCTGAAGTGCGGAGAAAGCCGGGGTATCGGTGACAGGAGAGGCAGAGGCAGCTGCGGCTATAACGACGGTGTAACGAGAGCAGGCCGTTATCATGGACACACGAGCCACGGTCAGCGCCGAGCAACGACGCGCCCCTATAGGATTTCCGATATTGTCTGCAACCTGACCACCTCTTTCAGAAGCTCCTCGCTTTTATACGAAGGTAATAACGCGCAGCAAGGAAACATCGAAGTTTTCCGTAAACACTAAGACACTAAACCACAGTCTTTCGAGTTCCTTGAGAGACTAAAGAATTTGACACGTTTTGACTGAACTAAAAAGGTATTTTTAGTGCGCGCTCCTCTGCTGTAATGGGTAATTTCCCATGTGCTGGTTTGAGCAGTTGAGCTATGAGCCTTGCTCACTCATGAAAACATGCCTTTGTTGATCTGAGTAATGGACCAAAACTAAAGTATGTTAGGATCGGGTACAGTGCATTAAAGAGGAGAATGAAATTTCATTTTCACTTAATGCAGGTCATTTTCTGTGTGAAATATTTTGAAACGTGCTACTCACTTAGAGGAACTTCATATTCTGCACACCAGTAAAATGCCTCTTTCCAAAGACATTTTCGTACGCATTCTCATTTTCGTTGTGCTTGCATAAATGTCGGAAACCAGTTGATGACTCTTGTTGTGGAGAGGATACTTCCAACTCTTCCCCGAGACTGTCAGACTGCATTTCCCGCAGTTGTTTTTAGTGTACACAACGTATGCAACGACCACCATATGACGAAAAATCTGGTAACTTTTTTCCATTGTGCGCCCGGCTACTTGGTAGCTTTGAAGCTGGTAATCGCTCCTCTCCATACCTCCCATATTCTTGTTGTAATCGGTGACATCATTTCGCTTTTGCAGGATGCCATTCTTTCAATTTACTTCTTGGAATGCATCTCCATGGAACGTGCTAACCATCAAGACGTTCCTATTGTCTTTATATTTTATCAGCATCTGCTTCTTTGTTTTGCTGTTAGGTACTCATCTTTCTTCAGTTTTTCATTTCTCGTTGACCCCTTTCTGTTTTGACGCATTAAGCCTACAACGTTAGTGTTCTTACTCGTTAGCTTTGTCAGCTAAACCTGGACTAGTACCAGTTTTAGAGGTAAGTGCAATAACACGTTTCGAGCAAATCACGAGTAAACTCCAAACACTACGCGGTCACACGACTGATTGCAAATCTTTGCTACAAAGCAGAGTCGTGGGATGAATGAGAGGCTCAGACGGTTCTGCGACCGAGAACGTTGCCGATACCTCTCCTTGCGCTATAGGGTGGTTTGCTTTCGGTTTCCGCTTAATACACTCCTGGAAATGGAAAAAAGAACACATTGACACCGGTGTGTCAGACCCACCATACTTGCTCCGGACACTGCGAGAGGGCTGTACAAGCAATGATCACACGCACGGCACAGCGGACACACCTGGAACCGCGGTGTTGGCCGTCGAATGTCCCTAGCTGCGCAGCATTTGTGCACCGCCGCCGTCAGTGTCAGCCAGTTTGCCGTGGCATACGGAGCTCCATCGCAGTCTTTAACACTGGTAGCATGCCGCGACAGCGTGGACGTGAAGCGTATATGCAGTTGACGGACTTTGAGCGAGGGCGTATAGTGGGCATGCGGGAGGCCGGGTGGACGTAACGCCGAATTGCTCAGCACGTGGGGCGTGAGGTCTCCACAGTACATCGATGTTGTCGCCAGTGGTCGGCGGAAGGTGCACGTGCCCGTCGACCTGGGACCGGACCGCAGCGACGCACGGATGCACGCCAAGACCGTAGGATCCTACGCAGTGCCGTAGGGGACCGCACCGCCACTTCCCTGCAAATTAGGGACACTGTTGCTCCTGGGGTACCGGCGAGGACCATTCGCAACCATCTCCATGAAGCTGGGCTACGGTCCCGCACACCGTTAGGCAGTCTTCCGCTCACGCCCCAACATCGTGCAGCCCGCCTCCAGTGGTGTCGCGACAGGCGTGATTGGAGGGACGAATGGAGACGTGTCGTCTTCAGCGATGAGAGTCGCTTCTGCCTTGGTGCCAATGATGGTCGTATGCGTGTTTGGCGCCGTGCAGGTGAGCGCCACAGTCAGGACTGCATACGACCGAGGCACACAGGGCCAACACACGGCATCATGATGTGGGGAGCGATCTCCTACACTGGCCGTACACCTCTGGTGATCGTCGAGGGGACACTGAATAGTGCACGGTACATCCAAACCGTCATCGAACCCATCGTTCTACCATTCCTAAACCGGCAAGTTAACTTGCTGTTCCAACAGGACAATGCACGTCCGCATGTATCCCGTGCCACCCAACGTGCTCTACAAGGTGTAAGTCAACTACCCTGGCCAGCAAGATCTCCTGATCTGTCCCCCATTGAGCATGTTTGGGACTGGATGAAGCGTCGTCTCACGCGGTCTGCACGTCCAGCACGAACGCTGGTCCAACTGAGGCGCCAGGTGGAAATGGCATGGCAAGCCGTTTCACAGGACTACATCCAGCATCTCTACGATCGTCTCCATGGGAGAATAGCAGCCTGCATTGCTGCGAAAGGTGGATATACACTGTACTAGTGCCGACATTGTGCATGCTCTGTTGCCTGTGTCTTTGTGCCTGTGGTTCTGTCAGTGTGATCATGTGATGTATCTGACCCCAGGAATGTGTCAATAAAGTTTCCCCTTCCTGGGACAATGAATTCACGGTGTTTTTATTTCAATTTCCACGAGTGCAGGTCAGACGTCCACTACACACAGCAGGCGACTGTACGGGTAGCGTGAGCTCTGTGTGAATGGAATGGGCAATTTTTTATGTTAGAGTGAGTAGGGAAACTGCAAAAACGGCTTCAGTTTCAAAGGGGCGGGGACGAACGCAGGAACATGGT
This sequence comes from Schistocerca gregaria, assembly GCF_023897955.1. Classification (NCBI taxonomy): domain Eukaryota; kingdom Metazoa; phylum Arthropoda; class Insecta; order Orthoptera; family Acrididae; genus Schistocerca; species Schistocerca gregaria. The sequence goes on along the minus strand of NC_064931.1, from coordinate 85,233,130 downwards.
AGACATAACAATAATCTGTATTGTAGTTGTTAATTATCGTAGCTGTGTCGGGAAAGCAACAGAGCTCCAAGGGCTAGTAGAAAGCACTGAAGCTCAAATCAGTATGGGTATCGAAATCTATATAAAGCCGCAGATAAGTTCAGACGAAATTTTTATAAAAGACGTAAAGATGTTCAGCAATGATAGATTAAATACAGTTGGTGGCGGCAGTTTATATGGTAGCGAAATTGAAGTAGATATTGCCTTTGAGTTAGAATGGTAGAGGTTGCTCTTGATAACCGGAATCAATTCTACACCTACATCTACATATATACTCCGCTAGCCACCAAGTGTTGTGTGGCGGAGGGCACAATTCGCGCAAAAGTCATATTCCCTCGCCCCCCCCCCCCCCCTCTTTGTTCCATTCGCGGATCGCGCGAGTGAAAAACGACTGTCTGAACGCGTCAGTACGGGCTCTTATTTGGCTCTTATTTCCCTTATCTTTGAATCGTGATCATTGCGCGATTTGAAAGTTGGTGGTAATAATATATGCTCTATATCCTCGGTGAAGACCGGAATTCGGAATTTAGTGAGCAGCCCCTTCTGTTTAGATCGTCGTCTATCTGCAAATGTGTCCCACTTCAAAGTTTCTATGAGATTTGTAATGCTCTGGCGATGGCTAAATGTGCCAGTCACGAATCTTGGCGTTCTTCTTTGGACCTTCTCAATCTCTTCAATCAGATCCAATTGGTAAGGCTCCCACGCAGACGAACAATACTCCAAGACTGGACGAACTAACGTATTGTAAGCTATCTCCTTTGTTGAAGGACTGCATCCCTTCAGGATTCTACCAATAAACCGCAATCTACAGTTCGCCTTACCCGTTACTTGTGTAATCTAATCCTTCCATTTGAGATCATTTCGTATAGTCACACCCAGATAGTTGAGGGACGTTACCGCTTCCAAGGACTGGGCATTTATTTTGTACTCGTACGTTAATGGGGATTTTCGCCTTGTTATACGCAGTAAGTTACACTTACTAATTATGGGAGATAACTGCCAGTCATTACACCACGCATTTATTTTCTGCAAATCCTCATTGATTTGTTCACAACTTTCGTTGATACTACTTTCCTGTAGACTACAGCATCGTCGGCAAACAGTCTAAAGCCGTGGTCAATACCATCAACCAGATCGTTTATGTAAATATTAAAAAGCAGAGAACCTACTACGCTGCCCTGGAGCAGCCTACTCACTGACTCAGATGATTCAGTTGCTCAACATTTCAATCAAAACTTGAGTCTCATTACAAATAGGCACCGCACTCCTGCAACTAAAGTTAGTGATGACTTCAGTCTACCCTCGATATCTTAGTGAAAATATACATTCAAAACTAATGGTAGGTATAAAACATGTCAGAAATTGTACTAGATGCTTTCTCAGAAAATTATTTTGAGCAGTTAGTTCGGGAGACTACTAGAAGTGTACATGGTTGCGAAAACTCACTTGACCTCTTAGCAACTGATAATTATCAGCAAGTTGGGAGCATCATGACACATACAGGGATTAGTGACCACAAGGTCGTTGTACCGAGACTGAATATCGTAGCATCGAAAGCCACCAGAAATATACCGAAAATACATAATTTAAATAAGTACATAAAAATTAACATGACGCCTTCCTAAGAGACAGTCTACACTCGTTCCCAACTAAATATATAAATTTAGACCAGATGTAGCTTAAATTCAGACAAATAGCATCTGAGGAATTGAGATATTTATACATAATAAATTAATAAAAGATGGTACAGATCCCCCATGGTACTCAAAACTGATCAGAACACTGTAGCAGAAGCAACGAAGAAAGCACCTCAAATTTAATACCACACAAAATCACCAAGATTGGCTATGTTTTATTGATCTTCAGTACGAGTTGCTTTTAGTAACTGCCACAGCTAAATTCTGTCCCGAAATCAGACAGAAAATCGAAACAGATTTTGGTCGTATATAAAGTACACAGCGGCAAAACACAATCAATAATTTCACTACACTGTACTATAACAGAACATAAAATAATGTATGTCAGTAATTTCTTTACGTGTAATGTTTTATATAAATATAGCCTTTGACTGCGAGTTTAACAACTAAGAGACGGTTATCTTTGGTCATGAGGGAAGGAGGTCGATCTTTGAAGGTGGTGGTTGAGGGTTTTTGGATCGGGAGCGGTGGGTTGGAGGAGGTAGTGATACAGATGTGGTGTAAAACAATGTCTTATTTCATATAATTGTAGAAGTGTTAAATGTGAATTAATGAATTAAATAGTGATGTGCAAAACTAATGTAACGTTTGCTCTCTAAAAACCAAAATACCACGTCGCCCTACAAACCAATTAGTCTCATCCAAACACAAAGAAAACCGCGGGAACATCGCAATGGAATCACCTCTAGACTTTACGAAGACAACAACGCAGCCATCGGTATGAGTTAAGTACCAAACTGTTCGTACTTGTTAACGACCTCGGACTATAAATTTGAATCTTCTGTAGTGCTTGAAGTCACCATGTGGACAAAGGAGTAGGACAACTTATAGACTGTGGAAATCTTAGGAAGAGGTCCGTTAAAATACGAATGATAATATTGCCAATGACAGCACCACTGAAGCGGAGATGTTAAACATAGTTTACCGAAATTAGTTCACCAAAGCATACAGAGTAAATATTCCAGAATTCGAATCGGGAACAACTGTTAGCATGAGTGACTTAGAAGTAGATGTCCGCGGTGTAGCGAAGCAGCTTAAAGCACTTAATGAAGGGAAGTCATCCGGTCCAGATAGCATACCAATAAGATTCCTTTCATAGTATGCTGATACAGTAGCCATATACTAAGCAATTCTATACAATCTCTCGTTCGATGGAATATTCATACGAAGTGAATGGAAAGTTGCGCAGGTCACGACAATACTCAAGAAAGGATATAGGTAACCTACTGTTTTACTGATCCATATCACAAACGTCGATTTACATAAAGATTTTGGAACATATACTGCGTTCAAACATCATGAGTTATTTCGAAGGTGACGGCCTCTCGACACACAATCAGCATGAACTCGGCAAATATCGTACTTGTAAGACACAACTAGTCCTTTATTCACACGGGGTAATGAGTGCTATCGACAGGGGATCTAAAATGGATCCTGTATTTCCAGATTTCCATAAGGCTTTTGATACCGCTCCTCACAAGTTACTACTTACAAGTTGGGTGCCTACGGAGCATCGCTTCAGATGCGCAACTGAATTCGTAATATCCGGTCATAAAGGTCATAGTACGTAGTAATCGACGGAGAATCGCCTAGTAAAACAGAAGTGATATCTGACGTTCCCCAAGGAAGTGTCATAGGCCTTCTACTGTTCTTAATCTACGTGAACGATTTAGAAGACAATCTGAGTAGTCGTCTTAGATTGTTTTCAGGTGATGCTATGATTTACCGTCTAGTGAAGTCATCAGAAGATCAACACAAATTGTAAAATGACAGAAATCATATTGGTACGGTGCAAATGTGGCAATTGTCTCTCAATGAGGAAATGTGTGAGGTCATCCACATGATCAAAAAAGAAATCTGTTAAATTTCGCTTAAACCATAAATCACACAAATTAAAAGCCTTTTAATTAGTCTAAAAATTACATTTACGAACAACTTAAATTTTAACGATCGGATAGCTAATGTTGTGGGTAAGGCAAACCAACGAGTGCGTTTTATTGACATAACGGTTTAGAAGATGTAACAGGTCTATTAGAGAGACTGCCTACACTACGCTTAATCGTCCTCTGTTACAGTATTGCTGTGATGTATAGGATCCTTGCCAGATAGAATTGATGGAGGACATCGAAAAAGTTCAAAGAAGGGCAGCCCATTAAGAAGTAACTGGCTGTGGATAGATACATTCGTCATTCCCATTTACATTGTTAATGCCAGTAGGACGATAATGATTTATTCGTTTTAGTCTATCGTCGCATATTTTCTGTTTTTACCTACTGGCTACCGGTTTCGGTACACATTGCTAACCTCAGGGCATCCTATGGTCAAAAAATATCACAATAAATAGTTAAAATATAATCTGACAAACATTTGGGTAATTTATTCGCTCTATGATGGCAAGCGTATGGTATTAAGCTTTATGTTAAAATATAATGGTATCCCTCGGCCCACAGTCGTCCTGCTTGCTTCTCAAGCGTGTTTGTCAAAAAATAAATGTAAAAGCCAATGTCAAGCTTAAGATAGATTCAACTGCGGCCAGGGGATTCGAGTGACGATGGAACATTCGGATTTTCAATATGTAATGCTAATATTATGATGAAACTTAGTTGATTAAATTATTTACGGTCATATCGCTTTCTGTAGTTATATAAGCCGTATGAAAAAGGCTTGATATAAACATGGTTACGAAAAATTTGCAATTTTGCTTTTAACGGGTTATTACAGCTTTATTCTTTGTTTTCTATTGTGATTTTGTAACTTCATATCTTTTTAGTCTTTAGATTTTTTTCTGTGTGATTATTTTTAAAGAAGGAAAAAAACCTCTGTGCATAGTGCCACACTTATCACTGATGGCCGCAATTTTCACCTATTTATAGCTTAGTATTTTACTTTTAGTTTTGACACACTTACCTTGGAAGCAAGCAGGAAGACTGCATGCCAGGAGTAAGGGGTGAGGCTTTCCTTCCATATTGATATATCAAGGTAACTGGACTGTATACGGCTCTGTTTAAAAGGATGACTCGATAAATTCGTTGGGTCGAGCCATACGTGTCTGGTTTCACTCCCTGCAGCTAAACTCGCTGCAAATAATGATATATACTGGTGATCCTGCACTTAATAGCCTACGCTTTGGCTAAAATTGCGGATTAATCAAATACTCAGAAATATTAAATAAAATATTAATAACAATTAATAAAATGATTTTATTCTAAGTCTGAAATTGATGTCAGCGATATCAGAGTTATGTTCTATAATGTTTATTCAAATAAGTAATCTCAAATAATTGCAAAATGGTCCTACAATTAACAGTTATAATTCAAACAGAATAAATATAACCTTATTAAAACGCAATAAATCTCAGTTAAGTGCGTTACTAAATTGGTACCAGAACCTCCAAACTAAAAAGTCATTCAAGACACGTGAAAAACTATATCCATTTCGTGATCACAATAGATCAAATATTCGCCAGCTCAAAATAGTTCAGAGTCCAGTGTGGAGATTTACACATCAACATTTGAGAGATAAAGGATATAAACTCGTGCTCTGTCTAGTTTTTATACCCAATGCAGCCGGAAAGAGTTAATGTTCTGAAATGGAGCACAATCAGATTTCGCGTAAGTTAATGTCCTTTCGAAAGTCAAATTATTCTAGCTGCCTTTCACCGCCCTAAATCCATCTCCTATACGACAAATATGACACGTTACTTGAGGTAGGTCCGCCTTCTTCCAGATCTCGACGTAAAGTGTTCTGAACCCTCCGCATCACTCAAATAGTGCCTGGCTTCTCTTGACTACAGTAGTGTTTCACCACTGTATAATACACAATGGCTGAAGCCCGTCCCCGCAAAATTTACATCGTTCATATGTTCTACAGATGTGCTTTGATTCAGCTTGATAACTTTCCGTACTAAACTAATAAATTATAACAACATTCAGTTAAAAATGTTATAAACATTCGGTCACACTCAGACGTTTTATAATAACTATAAATAATTGTTTGTTCATAAAGACATAAGCCAGGATTCTTGCTCATGTATGCTCACATTAAATGGCAGTAAGACCTCGTCAAATACTGGTTAAACAATCACTTTGACCATCCTGACGTAAGGGCTTTGTGACACTCTTTTCAATGGCCGTGTCAGTTAATACATGCTAAAAACTAAATAAAAACAGTCTAGATAGCGTTTTCAGATTTTTATTCGTTAGCAAGCGGTTTCGGCCATTTCCTCACACTATCTTAGGCTTTTCCGTGCCATTAGGGCTTCTGATGGGGGCAGATGGAGCGTAGAAGTAACACACCGAGGATATCTACCTCTAAGTCACTCATGTTGACAGTTGTTCTCGATTCGAATTCTGGAATATTGACTACGTCTGCTTTGGTGAACGAATTTCTGAAAACTGTGTTAATTTCTCCGCCTTAGTGGTGCTGTCATCGGTAATATTATCATTGGTATCGCGTACTGAAATTACTGATGTCAGTGGTATCCTTGCTTCCACGGATCTCACACCGTCTGCCGCCAGCAGTAGCCATAACGGCGGGGAAAGGCCTGAAGATCGCCTGAGGAAAGGGCCGAAAAAGTTTGCTAACAAATAAAAATCTGAAAACGCGATCGAGACTGTTTTTATTTGATTTTTCGCATTTATACCGATCGCTGCTTTGCTCCAGTTACAGAATGCTTTCCAAAATTTTTAATTAATACATGCAACTGACAACCTGCAAATTCCATCGTCTTGCCATAAATTTCTGTAAATGAAGAATTAAGAATAGATTCCAAATAGCTTTAATACATCAAAGAGCAGTTAAATATTTCGAACTCAGACTATTTATAAGTTCTGTACAAAACATATCCTCATGTCTAGCAACATAGAAACTGTAAAAATGGCGGAATCTGCCGAAAACGGTCTCTTCGTCATATTTTAAAATCAAACACTAGATTGAAGTGCCGACCAAAAAATAACGTGTGTTTCTAGGCTCTCTATCATGTAGGTACAACACACTCTCCTACTTCGACTGATAAATTAGTTAAGAATATGAACTATACCCCTCCCCCACCCCCCCATGAACCATGGACCTTGCCGTTGGTGGGGAGGCTTGCCTGCTTCAGGGATACAGATGGCCGTACCGTAGGTGCAACCACAACAGAGGGGTATTTGTTGAAATGCCAGACAAACGCGTGGTTCCTGAAGAGGGGCAGCACCCTTTTCAGTAGTTGCAGGGGCAACAGTCTGGATGATTGACTGATCTGGCCGTGTAACATCAACCAAAGCGGCCATGCTGTTGTGGTACTGCGAATGGCTGAAAGCAAGGGGAAACTACGGCCGTAATTTCTTCCCGAGGGCATGCAGCTTTACTGTATGATTAAATGATGATGGCGTCCTCTTGGGTAAAATATTCCGGAAGTAAAATAGTCCCCGATTCGGATCTCCGGGCGGGGACTACTCAGGACGTCGTTATCAGAAGAAAGAAATCAGGCGTTCTACGGATCGGAGCGTGGAATATCAGATCCCTTAATCGGGCAGGTAGGTTAGAAAATTTAAAAAGGGAAATGGATAGGTAAATGTTAGATACAGTGGGAATTAGTCAAGTCCGGTGGCAGGAGGATCAAGACTTCTGGTCAGGTGAATAGAGGGTCACAAACACAAAATCAAATGGGGGTAATGCAGGAGTAGGTTTAATAATGAATAGGAAAATAGGAATGCGGGTAAGCTACTACAAACAGCATAGTGAACGCATTATTGTGGCCAAGATAGATACGAAACCCACGCCTAATACAGTAGTACAAGTTTATATGCCAACTAGCTCTGCAGATGACGAAGAAATTGAAGAAATGTATGATGAGATAAAAGAAATTATTCAGGTAGTGAAGGGAGACGAAAATGTAATAGTCATGAGTCACTGGAATTCGAGTGTAGGAAAAGCGAGAGAAGGAAACGTAGTAGGTGAATATGGATTGGGGGTAAGAAATGAAAGAGGAAGCTGCCTGGTAGAATTTTGCACAGAGCACAACTTAATCATAGCTAACACTTGGTTGAAGACTCATGAAAGAGGGTTGTATACATGGAAGCACCCTGGAGATACTAAAAGGTATCAGATAGATTATATAATGGTAAGACAGAGATTTAGGAACCAGGTTTTAAATTGTAAGACATTTCCAGGGGCAGATGTGGATTCTGACCACAACCTATTGGTTATGACCTGTAGATTAAAACTGAAGAAATTGCAAAAAGGTGGGAATTTAAGGAGATGGGACCTGGATAAACTGACTAAACCAGAGGTTGTACAAAGTTTCAGGGAAAGCATAAGGGTACAATTGACAGTAATGGGGAAAAGAAATACAGTAGAAGAAGAAAGGGTAGCTTTGATGGATGAAGTAGTGAAGGCAGCAGAAGATCAAGTAGGTAAAAAAACGAGGGCTAGTAGAAATCCTTGGGTGACAGAAGAAATACTGAATTTAATTGATGAAAGGAGAAAATATGAAAATGCAGTAAATGAAGCAGGCAAAAAGGAATACAAACGCCTCAAAAATGAGATCGACAGGAAGTGCAAAATGGCTAAGCAGGGATGGCTAGAGGACAAATGTAAGGATGTAGAGGCTTATCTCATTAGGGGTAAGATAGATACAGCCTACAGGAAAATTAGAGAGACCGTCAGAGAAAAGAGAACCACTTGTATGAATATCAAAGCTCAGATGGAAACCCAGTTCTATGGAAAGAAGGGAAAGCAGAAAGGTGGAAGGAGTATATAGAGGGTCTATACAAGGGCGATGTACTTGAGGACAATATTAGGGAAATGGAAGAGGATGTAGATGAAGATGAAATGGGAGATACGATACTGCGTGAAGAGTTTGACAGATCACTGAAAGACCTGAGTCGAAACAAGACCCCGTGAGTAGACTACATTCCATTATAACTACTGACAGCCTTGGGAGAGCCAGTCCTGACGAAACTCTGCCATCTGGTGACAAAGATGTGTGAAACAGGCGAAATACCCTCAGACTTCAAGAAGAATATAATAATTCCAATCCCAAAGAAAGCAAGTGTTGACAAATGTGAAAATTACCGAACTATCAGTTCAATAAGTCACGGCTGCAAAATACTTACGCGGATTCTTTACAGACGAATGGAAAAACTAGTAGAAGCCGATCTCGGGGAAGATCAGTTTGGATTCCGTAGAAATGTTGGGACACATGAGGTAATACTGACCCTACGACGTATCTTAGAAGCTAGATTTCTAGCATTTGTAGACTTAGAGAAAGCTTTTGACAATGTTGACTGGAATACCCTCTTTCAAATTCTGAAGGTGGCAGGGGTAAAATACAGGGTGCGAAAGGCTATTTACAATTTGTACAGAAACCAGATGGCAGTTATAAGAGTGCAGGGACATGAAAGGGAAGCAGTGGTTGGGTAGGGAGTGAGACAGGGTTGTAGTCTCTCCCCGATGTTATTCAATCTGTATATTGAGCAAGCAGTAAAGGAAAGAAAGGAAAAATTCGGAGTAGGTATTAAAATCCATGGAGAAGAAATAAAAACTTTGAGGTTCGCTGATGACATTGTAATTCTGTCAGAGACAGCAAAGGACTTGGAAGAGCAGTTAAATGGAATGGATAGTATCTTGAAAGGAGGTTATAAGATGAACATCAACAAATGCAAAACGAGGATAATGGAATGTAGTCGGGTGACGCTGAGGGAATTAGATTAGGAAATTAGACACTTAAAGTATTAAAGGAGTTTTGCTATTTGGGGAGCAAAATAACTGATGATGGTCGAAGTAGAGAGGATATAAAATGTAGACTGGCAATGGCAAGGAAAGCGTTTCTGAAGAAGAGAAATTCGTTAACATCGAGTATAGATTTAAGTGTCAGGAATTCATTTCTGAAAGTATTTGTGTGGAGTGTAGCCATGTATGGAAGTGAAACATGGACGATAACTAGTTTGGACAAGAAGAGAATAGAAGCTTTCCAAATGTGGTGCTACAGAAGAATGCTGAAGATAAGGTGGATAGATCACATAACTAATGAGGAGGTATTGAATAGGACTGGGGAGAAGAGAAGTTTGTGGCACAACTTGACTAGAAGAAGGGATCGGTTGGTATTACATCTGTTGAGGCATCAAGGGATCACCAATTTAGTATTGGAGGGCAGCGTGGAGGGTAAAAATCGTAGAGGGAGACCAAGAGATGAATACACTAAGCAGATTCAGAAGGATGTAGGTTGCAGTAGGTACTGGGAGATGAAGAACTTTGCACAGGATAGAGTAGCATGGAGAGCAGCATCAAACCAGTCTCAGGACTGAAGACCACAACAACAACATGAACTATACATCAAAATATTCCACCGTTTGCGTACCACCATTTAATTAAGGACACGTAGCTGGTAGTGTGGTAGTGCCCCACTTCCCTCTTGTGGGGGGTCACTTTTCGTAACACGGCCGGCCGGAGTGGCCGTGCAGTTCTAGGCGCTACAGTTTGAAACCGTGCGACCACTACGGTCGCAGTTTCGAATCCTGCCTCGGGCATGGATGTGTGTTATGTCTTTAGGTTAGTTAGGTTTAATTAGTTCTAAGTTCTAGGCGACTGATGACCTCGGAAGTTAAGTCGCATAGTGCTCAAAGCCATACGAACCATTTTTTCGTAACACGAACTGTACGAGACACCAAATTCCTAGCGGAGCTGTCCTAATCCGTGACCACCCAGTAGCCACTTACAAGCGACTGATCTGTTCGAAGATGGGTCACAGGCATTCGATGGTGTCCCAGAGTCGTTCCGTACCACTGTCGGTAAGCCTCCTTACGTGCCTTATTTTCTGTCATTTTTCCCTTCATCCTTATTCAAAGAGATGTACACTGGCAACAAAATGCTATTTCCCCGTCCTGTGTCTAATTCACGATATAATCATACAAATTCCCAACAGATGTTGTTACGATCGTGTTCTACACCGAAGACGGCATTCAGATTAACGGACAACCACGCCAGCAATGATGTCAGGACTTCTATCAAGCGGAGTAGTGGTTGCAAGGTAGTCCCACGTCCACAATCTCTGTGCACACAGTCACAGATGGTGCACTATAGTACAGAGAAGACTACAGACTCTCTGCCGTGGAGGGCCATATGAAGAATGGAAGCAGGACAGTCGCAAACTGATGTGGCCCGATGGCTTAATGTGAATCGTTCTGTTCTTTCTCGAATGAGGCGTCAATTTATAGAGACCGACACTGTATCCCGGACACCAGGACAGGGCCAACCACCTGTGACATCAGACAGATTTATTTGGCTGTAACGGCATAACCGTACCGCCTTAGTACTGCGCTGCAACTAGCGTCTGACCTCGCAGCATCCCCTGGACGTATTGTAATGAGACAAACGGTGTACAGAAGGCTTCAGCAGAGTGGCCTTCACTGTTGTGGCGCCGTCAACACACCACCTGGATGGTTGAAAGATGGGTCAATGTTCTTTCCACAGATGAGTGCAGATTTGGTCCAGAGAGTGATTCTCTGCCTCGTGATGACTGGGTGTTGTGTGATGTCTTTAGGTTAGTTAGGTTTAAGTAGTTCCACGTTCTAGGGGACTGATGACCATAGATGTTAAGTCCCATAGTACTCAGAGCCATTTGAACCATTTTTAACGATTTTGGGACCCATACAGTGTGCAAAGGGAGCGATATCGAGGAGGAGCCGTAATGGTGCGGGCAGGGTTTGTGTTAACCACTCGCACACCTCTTCATGAAAGTAAGGGTGAATCAGAAAGATTTAACTGCTGTCAAGTACCGTGAAGAGATCTTGGCATCTCACGCACTGAGCCCAGACTTCGCATTGATAGACGATAATGCTGGACCTCATAGAGCACTGGTGGTTGATGGATTTTGGAAACGGACGATATTGCACGCATGGCGTGGCTTGCTCTCTCTCTCGATTTGAATATCATAGAGCATGGCAGCTAACTCTAAATATAGATAAATGTAAATTAATGCAGATGAATAGGAGAAAGAATCCCGTAATGTTTGAATACTCCATTAGTAGTGTAGCGCTTGACACAGTCACGTCGATTCAATATTTGGGCGCAACATTGCAGAACGATATGAAGTGGGACAAGCATGTAATGGCAGTTGTGGGGAAGGCGGATGGTTGTTTTCGGTTCATTGGTACAATTTTGCGAAGATGTGGTTCATATGTAAAGGAGAGCGCTTATAAAACACTAATACGACCTGTTCTTGAGTACTGCTAGAGCGTTTGGGATCCCTATCAGGTCGGATCGAGGGAGGACATAGAAGCAATTCAGAGGCGGGCTGCTAGATTTGTTACTGGTAGGTTTGATCATCACGCGAGTGTTACGGAAATGCTTCAGGAACTCGGGTGGGAGGCTCTAGAGGAAAGGAAGCGTTCTTTTCGTGAATCACTTCTGAGGAAATTTAGAGAACCAGCGTTTGAGGCTGACTGCAGTACAATTTTACTGCCGCCAACTTATATTTCGCGGATAGACCACAAAGATAAGATAAGAGAGATTAGGGCTCGTACAGAGGCATATAGGCAGTCATTTTTCCCTCTTTCTGTTTGGGAGTGGAATAGGGAGAGAAGATGCTAGTTGTGATACGAGGTACCCTCCGCCACGCACCGTATGGTGGATTGTGGAGTATGTATGTAGATGTAGCATGTCTGGGGTGCACTAGGGAGACGTGCTGCATGACGCCAGCATCCACCACCCATTCTTCAAGACTTGTGAGCAGCTCCGCAGGAAGAATGGGTGTTATTGTTTCAACATGAGAGTGACGACATCATTCACAGCATGTCCCGTTGTTGTCAGGCCTGTATTGGTGCCAGAGGTGCTCACATCTAATACTAAGCACATTAACGAGTTGTCTGGATGTGTGTGCAAACCCGTTAAGTTGAAAAAAAACGAAGAACATTTTATCTACTTTTGTGATGTTCCAGTTGATTATGTTCTGTATTTTTTACATTGTCTGCTTTACTTCCACTTGTTTACACTGTTTTGTGGCAAAATAAACGTAACCTTGCAAAATTTCGGTTCGTTGCTTTAATTTTGGACACCAGTGTACGTGACAAAAACTAATATGTTACCTTAAGCATCTAGGAGCATAGACTATCGGAATTTTAACAGCAATCCTTCATGAGCAGCACAACGCCTGTCTTGTAGCACCTGCCACCTGAGTTTGTCCAGCATCTCCGTAACACTGTCCTGTTTAATAAACGAACTCGTGACGAAACACGCCGCTCATCTTCGTATCTCCTCAGTTTTACGTAGTAACGGTCGCAGGCTAACGTGAAATGCTCAAGAATCTCTCGTCCGAGTGTTTTGTAAGTCACTTCTCTCGTGAATGCGTTACAACTTCAGGGATTCTTGCAGCGAATCTCTGCCTGGACTCTGGTTTTGTCTACAGCTAGTTTTATATGCTCCTTCCATTTCAGGATGACATTTTACGGCTGTTATGGTTTTCAATGATTTACTGACAATGGTGTAATCGAACAGAAAAGGGATCTGGTGCCTACTTCAGAGCAGTACTTTTCATTTAAGTTGACGGTCAACTGCCAGTTTCTGCAACATGTGTCGTGCCTGTACAGGTCATCTTGGAATTTGGTTACCATTTTCTAGTGCTGTATCTTCCCTACATAAAACATTATCATTTGTTAAGAGCCTCACCCCGCTCTAGACGTTATCCATGCGATAATACACATATATAGCCATCAACACAATTACAGGGTCACTTTTTCGAAACCCGTAATTTTACCCCACCCGTTTAGACGCAGAAGTTTCAAATTAGGCTAAAAGGTGCCTCAAGCTTTCTCTGTAATGGTTCCGTAGCATGGCGTCCTGCGGGGTCGACAACGCCTCAGACTACGCGAGAAAAAAGCCAGAGCTCATAATATCATGCGGCGTGTAAAGTGGGTTAATGGTGTTACATTAGCGCCAAATTTTCCGCAGTTCCGTTCAAACCACCGTGGACGTGTTACACGATGGGAACGGTGTCACAGCTCCTCTTATCCGCATTTCATTCCCTTCTTTTGTTGCATCTGCGATGGAGGTCAGAACCGCGACGCTCAGCTTTGCAGTCACGCGGTTTTCTTATGAGCGGCAGATAAAAACATTTCAAGCACACCGCGGCTAAGGAACAAAACGAAAAGGTAGTGCCATAAAGAGCGTCAGTGAAACCACCCCATTCCTTGGGACTTGGACTCTCGCACATTTCACGGTCAATAACGATAGTTCGCAGGGAGATGAGCAAAATCACTAAGTTCTTGACAACCTTTGGCACTGTTGACACCTGCTGGGCGATTCAACCCGTCTCAATGGACGCCACAGGCCTGCAACACTATTCAACGTCATCTCAACCTTTTGGAGCATAGTACGACAGCCAGGTTTGCTCTGGTGTGCAGGCGTCCAAGGAATACACGAACTCCACAAACAGAGGACGCAATTCTTGAAACCATTCACCAATAATTTCGGCGAAGTACCCGTCATATTGCAAAGCAGCTGCAGATATCTCAAAGACTGGTTGTTGAAGTGTTTGAGGATGAGGAAGGTTCAAATGGCTCTGAGCACTATGGGACTTAACTTCTGAGGCCATCAGTCGCGCGGTTCCAGACTGTAGCGCCTACAACCGCTCGACCACCACGGCCGGCCACGATGAACAACTGCAGTTCATATCATTAAACGTTAACTCGACACCAGCTGCTGGAAGAGCGCATGCTACGAGTATAGTTTTGTGAATGGTTTTTGCACCAAGTGAAAAACAACGAACTTTTAAGAAAAATGTGAAACGGGCTGACGAATCTGCCTTCTCTCGTGAAGGTATTTTCAACCTCCACAACAGCCGTGATTGGTCAGAACAAAATTGACATGTCATTTGTTAACATGGCTTTCAGGGGCGCTTTGGCATAAAGCTGTGGACTGAATTCGTGGGAAGAGGGGTTTGGGCCCTTACCTACTGCCAGACAAGTTGAATGGTAGCCTGTATCGTAAGTTCCTTTTGCAATACTTTGCCCGACCCACTAGAAAACGTACCACTTGGTGCTCGGTGGCAGCTGTGATTTCTACATGATGGTGCACCTTTGGAATGGATGTGCTTAACTATTTAAATGAAGCACTTTGGAATGACTATGCGTAAATATTTAAATTAAGCATTTCCAGGGAAATGGATTGGTTGTGGAGATCCTGAATGAAATTATTATACGTAGCGTAATGTGCAATCTAGTGTACCTTCCTGTTGCGTTTTTGTACCTTATTGGATACAGTCCATATTACTGTACCCACTGTTATTTTACATTCGCTTTATTTGTGTCATCAACGAAACATAGCCGGCCGAGGTGGCCGAGCGTTTCTGGGTGCTGCAGTCTGGAACAGCGCGACCGCTACGGTCGCATGTACGAATTCTTCCTCGGGCATGGATGTGTGTGATGTCCTTAGGTTAGTTAGGTTTAAGTAGTTCCAAGTTCTAGGGGACTGATGACCTCAGAAGTTAAGTCCCATAGTGCTCAGAGCCATTTTAACGATTTTTGACGAAACAAAGCGGCGATTTACGTCTGTAAGACGTTCATGTTGTGTCTTTGGTTCCCATACGCGGCATCCTTACAGAACTGCATATACCGCATTGTAGTGGTGTAAATTACATACAGCTTGATGCTTTAACTGAAAAAATATGCTTGACCAAATGCGACTCGAACATCGGCGAGTCTGCCTATCCTCTCACCACGGCACTGTTTCGTATCACTGAGCTAATAGGATAGCTCCGGCACAGCGCAGAGTTCACGGTACCTGTTATTGGCCAAACTACCGGCAGTTTTAGCGTTGCTAGAGCCTCGTTTTTTAAATCACAGACGCATGACATTTGGTCTAAACAGCGAGGTAACTGTGTGGACAGGAGCAGCGTGTTCAGAAGTTGTAGCTACCAAGCAGGCATCCTTAGCTGCTGCATCTGCTGCTTCATTACCGTGAATGCCCGCGTGCCCTGGTACCCAGTCGAATCGTACATCCTTTCCCAGCGATACGGAGCAACTAAGCAAACTCGAGTGGCAGACGCAACAAAAGAGGATTCGCGTAAAATGGAGAAGACTGCTGTTGTAGTTCCGAGAGGGGATGTTCGAAAATTTTGTATCCCGCCTGGAAGGCGGCGCGTGGGTAGAAGCAGGAAAAGGTAATACACACCGGTACTGCAAATACAGTTAAAGTATCTTTAGTATCGTATAAACATATGCAAACATATTACATAACTTGGCAATGTGGTGCGAAGTGTCCCGGCCGTCTGCTCTTCATCAAATGGGCCGGCCAGAATGGCTGTGTGTGATGTCCTTAGGTTGTTCGGTTCTATTAGTTCTAAGTTCTAGGCGACCGATGACCTCAGAAGTTAAGTCGCGTAGTGCTCAGAGCCATATATATATATATATATATATATATATATATATATATATATATATATATATATATATATATATATATATATTCATCATGTGGGGAGAATCTGCAGTGAAACTCGTAGACCTCTCCAGCGCCGGCTAGAGTGCGCTGTCGTCGGTGTCTCATAGTGCCAACTTATGAAACTATGCCGTGGCATCGTTGCTATCAATACCACAGAAGAAGAGTAGGATAATATATTACCTCCTGATACTTGTGTTTCGCGAACTGATCACGACGAGATAATAAGGGAGACTGGAGTTTTCGAGGATGTTTACTGACAGTTGTTCTTCATACATACCACTGATGAATGGAATAACGAAGGGAGGAAAAGACAGTGGTACCAAAAACACTCTGGACCACACGTTGCATTGTGGCTTGTAGAGTGTAGATGTAGTTGTAGATGCTCCTGAAACAGGTTTATTTACCGTCTTTACTAGTGACACTGTCGTCCAATGGTAGAAGTATGGATGATGTAAACAATAAAATAGGCCAGGGCAAGCGAGCCATAAAACAACTAAATAGTATTCTCTGGGACAAAAACATAACGTGCAGAACAAAACGTAGAATCTACCACACAATTATTGAAAGGATGACAACATATGGTGGAGAGTTGTGGGAACTAACTCAGAGGCAGAAAGATCGCCTGCTGACTGTCGAGATGGATTTCTGGAGACGGAGTTGTGGATACTCCAGACTTGACCATATTAGAAATGATAGGATCAGAGAGGTTATGAATGTCAAAAGCACAATCCTAGACTACATAGAAAGGAAGCGTGGTCACTTACAGCGTATGCCAGACACAAGTTGGCCAAAACGGGTATGTCAGTGGACACCACATCAAAGACGAAAGAGCGGTAGACCTGCGAGATGCTGGAAAGACGACGTCAACGAAGCAATGGCGGCGAGAGGTCTTAATGAAGGAGACTGGAATGACCGTGAACGATGAAGATTGGGATGCGAGAGGCGGCGGCAGCCGTAGGAACCTCGCTCATATATATACTAGTCGATGGAAGACCAGTAGCAGCTACGCCGCAGACAATAATAACGGCAGTAAACGTAAACACTGGCGCCGCTGCGACACTCATATGGGGGAAAAAATCCAACAGCGGCCGTTCTTAGAAGTTAATACGAGAAATTTAATTCGGCCAGATAGGAAGGGTAGGCAAACAAAGACAAAAAAAAAAAAAGCCGTGCGGGCAAGGAGGCGGCTCAGCGCCGGGCATCGACGAAAGCCCCCGAGGCAATTCCGGGGTAACGAGGCATTCAGCGAAACACCGGCACGCATTGGCCGCGTATATAGCCGCCGCCTAATGACGGCTATTATTTTAAACGCTCGGGGGACCGCCGCGGACGGTATTGAAAATCATAACACCGAAGCCACCGCAAGGCCGCATGACGCACGCTGGCCGGCGCAGCCCGGCCCTAATTTAAGTGAAACACTCTCGTTCTGGATGCGCGACAACGGGGGACGAAAGGGGTGGCAGCGGCTGTCCGTAATTCAGCCACCCTCGCGCGCGCCGGCCAGCGGTCAAGCGCGGCCGCTCTGCTCAAACAGCGGCGGTGCGGATAATTCGGCGGCAGCCTTTCAGCGCGAGCTGTCAGTCCGGCAGCCGCACGCGCCCCGCACGCGCCGCGCCGCCGCTCCGGCTCGTCTCGCGTGTCAACCGCCGCCGCGGCCAGCTGCCTCCCACAATACGGCCCGCTTCCCATTTGCTAAAATATTGTGCCCGACCGTCGTAACTCGATGCGCTATAAGTAATTGCCGAAGAATTCGTCCGCGCTTCTAATAGTATTGTGTGTTGAGGTTACTGCTGACAATGTACTTCTACTGTCCGAAGATTGATCGTCGGCTGCACGAAGGTTCCGCTTACTTAATCTGCTAATACACTGCTCGACAGTAACAGTTAAGGAACAACCTATACTGTACCATAACTGCGACATGAGAAGACACGAACATCAACATACACTCCAAAACGCACGGCAGAAGGTACTTATTACCAACATCAGGTACCCCATGTCCTTACACATACACGTGTCGAAAACAGTCTCTCACATTACTGCTTTTGCTCTATTGGATATATACTGAACTCCGTGACTGTGGAACACGATTTTATGTATTAATAAGTTTACCACGGAGAGGAATTGTTTTATTTTAGGGTACCGTATTTCAACAACACCGACTCAGAGGAAGCCCTCGGCGCTTGTTGGTGACTTTACGTCAGCTAGGCACCGCGAACGCCAGGTCTGTTGCAGGCAGAAACGCCTGGGCGTGCTTATCACTATAAATCTCTTATTTTTGGACAAAATGTTTCGTATTGCTTTGGATTCTGCAGTTTTATTTAGATGAAAGATTTTCTTACTATCGTAAAGCCACAAATGAAGATCATAGTTCTGTATTACTGAATCCTGTCGAAACAAACGTAGATCAATATGAGAAGATGCTTTGCCCCATTTTAAGCTTCGGAAATTTTACATTCAAGTAACTATATTTACTTGATCCATTTTACTATCGAAACTTACCCCAAACCCCTTACAATTAACTCGTTTCTTATATTTATTTATTTTCGTTTGATATCGTCACTGTGAATCCTGTCAAAACAAACGTAGATCAATATAGATGATGCTTTGCCCCATTTTAAGCTTCGGAAATTTTACATTCAAGTAACTATCTATATTTACTTGATCCATTTTGCTATCGAAACGTACCCCAAACCCCTTACAATTAACTCGTTTCTTATATTTATTTATTTTCGTTTGACATCGTCACTGGAAATGTGAACTAATTTACATGTGTAAATGTACAACTGTTGCCAGTAATTAGATTACAGTCGTTTTCAACAAAAGGAATTATAAACAGGAAACAAAATAGCTTCATACATCGAAAATACTGCTGAGCTTAAACTTTTTTAAACATGCACATTAGAAAAGATAAATATTCCCCTCTTGCAACTGATAGGAGAAACTTTATAAGATAAAAAAATTTTATTTGCTGAAACAAGTCTCTCTTTTGCCTTTTCTTCTGTCCCCCACCCCCTCCCCCAACGTGTACAATCGCAATATATTTCATTAACATTCAGTGCATCTCACCCCATAGTCAACCGAGAGCACCAATATGTTTACAGTTTCTTGTAAAGGCAACCCAGTACAAACGTAACTTCCTCAGATTTACAAATAAGGTAAAGAAGCACGAATTCCTTTGCTGCTGGACCATGAAGTTATTTTTGTGTGTCAATCCTTAAAACACGTGGAAATTTAAGTTCAGGAGTACACTATTTGTTAAGAAGTGTAATGAACTGCACAATTAATTGATTGCAGAAATCTCTCAGAATAATGTGTGTTGGTCAACTACCGCCAATAGTTTCACAATTTCCTGTGCCAGAGAGGGAGACACCACCATTATGAGTATGCCTGCAACAGACTTGGCGTTCGCCGTGCCTAGCTGACGTGACGTCACCAACAAGGGCCGAGGCCTTTCTTTAAGTAGGTGTTCATTTCAATAGGTAAAGACGAAACTCTTATAGGAGCACTTCATTGTTCATCTTTCTGTCTGCCTGTCTGTCTGTCTGTTCGCCAGTTAAGACCCCTTTTACTTAGGAACGGGTTGACATGTCGAATTGAATTTTATGTCACATACTAAGGTCTACGGTCCCTTGGCACGGTCTGTCAGTTCAATAAAAAAAACGTCAATTTTCTGATGATTGCAAACCCACTTATCAAAACCAATACAGAATTTCCCGTTGATCTAGTCATGAAATTTGGCAAGAAGTAAGGTTTCACAATACAAAAATCCTAAAATTGTTAATTTATGATTACGATTACATCATTCTATATTCAAACATTTCCTGACAGTTTATGATTATGACACTGAAGCGTTCCACAGAACAATTCGACATTTGCTTAACAAGAATAGAGCTACGGCCGCCTGTACTGTTTTTGTCTCTGGAGACTTTCGTTGAATGTTATCAGTAATCACAAAAGAGACAAGAGCAGATGAAATCAACTCGTCTGGAATTCTCAATTAACATAGCATGTTAATCTAACTCCAAAAAAATTGAAATATTTAAAACGTCTATTGATTCCCAGGACCGATATCTTGCAAGAATAGATATAGCAAAACTCGCCGCGACTTTGTCGACTCCCGGGATGGGTGAAGTATCTGTATACATAATTAGTTATTTACATTGCGTAACTGGTTTCGAATGGGTAACAATCCAATTCGGATGCTCGGAATATGCGTTTTTAATTACGTATACCCAAAAGCTCGTACTAATAGCAACCCCCCCTGCGTGAAACTTCAGCGAGTACGTTTATGTGCAACTTTGAACAAAAATGGTCTCAATGAACGACAAATACACCTAGTAGCACTGGTTTAATGTTTTTCTTTCAAGAAAATGAGTTAAATGAGGTAAATATGCCGGTCTTTAGCAGTGTTGCATCTGGAACTTTTTATAGCTTCTTATAAATCCTAATTTGTCTTCCAAAATACTCTACTCTCAAAGGTCTAGCCTGCTCCCTCCCCTTCCCCCCCCCCCTCCACACAATACAAATTATCGTATGGGTGCTTTTGGTGCTGTTGTCCACAAACGTTTTACATGTACTCGAGTACTTCAACATGGGTCCCCAGACCCCTTTTGATGATAACGGAGACGCCTCATAACATATTTCTGCGTGGTACATCACTTAATAAACTACGTTTACGCAGCACCGGATATGAATTGCGTATTTTATGTGTACAAGTAGGGTAACTTCGTGTGTCTGTACCTTGAAAAAGGATGCGACATCAAGAAAATTTTCCAAGTTGTTTCAAATTGGTACCTTAGGAATATGACGTAGAAATGGCGTGGTTCAAATGGCTCTGAGCACTATGGAATTCAACTTCTGAGGTCATTAGTCCCCTAGAACTTAGAACTAGTTAAACCTAACTAACCTAAGGACATCACACACATCCATGCCTGAGGCAGGATTCGAACCTGCGACTGTAGCGGTCTCACGGTTCCAGACTGCAGCGCCTAGAACCTCACGGCCACTTCGGCCGACTGTGTCATAGAAATTTGCTGCGCCTTGTAGTCCTGGAGCCCGAGGCTCGGTTTTATTACCCAAAACAATATTTTTTTCCGATTTTCTCAGGATCCGCCACCGAGCGAGATGGCGCAGTGGTTACATACTGGACTCGCACCGAGGAGGACGTCGGTTCAAACCCGCGTCCAGCCATCCTGATTTAAGTTTTCCGCGATTTCCCTAAATCGTTCCAACAATTATTTTTATTTTTTGAATGCAGCAATACGTCTTCTTCAACAGAAACCGAAACTTATTGGAAAGAGTAGTTCAGTGATACAAAGTTCGTTGAGGTTGTGATAAAATTTTCGCAACAATAACTAGATAATTTTCTAGGTAAAAGTATCAAGAGAAGCGGCCTCTAGACTGTTTCTTATCAGAAGACATAAATACCGCTAAACGGTGCTCAGCCAGATGCTTCCATACGTTTGGCAGCGAAGACGGAATCTAATTCAACAAGGAAAAACTCTCTTCTGTGCCACGAGTGGCGTAACTGGAAACTGCACAAGTTTTTTGTCAAAACATAAGTGGCTTTACAAAATATAGCATGAATTTGTGCTTTGTGACCTTTTTTTACCATGTCCAGGGATCAACAGCATTTATAAACCTGTAGAAACGAAAGAAATAACGCCCCACCATTTGACATCGTAGATACATATCTAGATTACTTTAAATATAACAAGGCGTTGATAAAGAAAACAAACACCTCAGCTTAACATGTGTTGCACCCCACGCAGCGCTAGTTTGTGCCGGCCGGAGTGGCCGTGCGGTTCTAGGCGTTACAGCCTGGAACCGAGCGACCGCTAAGGGCGCAGGTTCGAATCCTGCTTCGGGCATGGATGTGTGTGAGGTCCTTAGGTTAGTTAGGTTTAATTAGTTCTAAGTTCTAGGCGACTGATGACCTCAGAAGTTAAGTCGCATAGTGCTCAGAGTCATTTTTTTGCCAGTTTGTAGTAATTCCTAGTTTTACTGAAATCACTACACTCCGTTGTTTCTCTCCGGACTTTCCATGACTCGCTGGGTTCCCCTACTCTCATGAACTTTGCCTCTTGCATGTGCCGGACACAACGGCGTGTGTCGTCTACATGCCGAACAATGAGAAGCTTCAACTTCGTAGTAGTGCAAATCATTACTCTCGCATTTACAAGCTCTAAGTGTAGCCATCTGGTACACATTTTCCCGAACTCCCCATGTAAAAAATCAATTGACGTGAGGTCCGAAGAGCATGCAGGCGACCTACCAGCGTCGCCACATCGAATCCATCGGACGGATCGTTTTATTATGTATCTACTTTCGTGCCGGAAGTGCAAGACATCAACCATACCGAAACAACATATTCTGACGGTTGATTATAGATACAGAATCAGGAACTAATGGCTAATGTCCTTGAGAGAAATGGCAAGTGTGTGGTAGGTTAGCACAATTTGAAATGTCATTTGATTTTGTTGCGCAGTGTGTACACTTGACTTTTTACTTCATCCAGTATCTTGAGATCGCAAGCACCCGCTGAACACGAAAACTAGGCGGCCGTTGTGTCCGAGCGGTTCTAGGCGCTTCAGTCCGGAACCACGCTGATGCGACGGTCGCATGTTCGAATGCTGCCTCGGGCATGGATGTGTATGATGTCCTTATGTTAGTTAGGTTTAAGAAGTTCTACGTCTATGGGACTGATGACCTTAGATGTTAAGTCCCATAGTTCTCAGAGCCATTTCAACCATTTTCAACACGAAATCTCAGTAAATAAAAAATAAGTCATTGAATTATTGCCTTCCTCCTCCGAACACGCTCCAGCACTCTGTCTCCTCCAGCAATGTCTCTCAATGACATCATATAAACAGCATTTGAGGTGCAAATAATTCAGATGTGTCGTGATAGAGAATCACGTGACCACGGAAGAATCACCATATTCCGATACAACGAGGCTAATAAAGGTAAGGGTACCTTACGTTGGGAAAATACACCCTGTTTCGGATGTCAAATTTGTTATGGTAGGTACTCATTATTGTTCGAGGAGAAAGTATCCTAAAGGAACATAATGTTCTAGTTCATTACTGAATCTCATACTTCATTGTCTCAAACGCAAAGACACCAGAACAGTGACAGCTTCTTGCCACCTGCCCTGGCATGTGTAATTAGAAACTTACAAAGTAACTATATTCCTGCGAAAATTTCTGTCCAAATCTTAACAAAAGTCGTATGACTAAACTCGATTTTTAAAGGATTTAGAATGCCTTTAGAGACGTATATCGTCCCATTACAGAAACACAGATTTTTTAATACATCGCTAGGTAAAAAGGTAGAAGCGCTACGAATCCAAAAAAAAGTCACACTGCAAACCTTAATAAATCTTTTGTCACCGAACTCCTTTTGCAGATGGGTTTCGAATGCCTTTAGAAAAGGTACATCGTTTCACTAAAAAGTCGCAGTTGTTTTATTTATATGGTTGCAATAATCTGTGTGAAACTTCGTGGTGACTCCTAGAAACGTTTACGAAATGTCCGGGACCTTAAGTTACGTATAACAGAAAGATATGGCCTAACTTTCAGAAAACATTCCTCATATCAACATACCGTCTTGGTTGCAGGACGAAATACTTTCCTATATGAAATACCTTCCGTGAGTATGGATGTATGCTTCAGCCCGTCGCTGCGATAAATTCCTGGTGCGCTGGTGCAGCGCTGGAGAATTGCATATTGTTTCACTTCCTCTCACAATGCTGGTAGGAAGGCTCTGCACATCTTGTACCCCGCTTCCGTATGCAAGAGCTTTCAAATGCCTCCACAAATAGATGTCCATTGGGTTGAGGTAGGGAGAGCGTGGATGCCAAGTAATTGGTCTGCCTCTACCAGTCCATCTGTGGTGCAATCTGTTGCTTAAAAACCTATGACCATTAACACTGAAATGAGGAGGAACACTATCGTACATGAATTACATATCTTGTCGCATTTGTAAAGGCAAATGTTTTAGCAGAACAGATAGAATATTCTCCAAGATAGCGTGGGAAGTTAGTGCGTTGAGCCTGGGTGGAAGAACACAAGGACCGAACAGTCACCAACCATGCCAGCCCAACCGTTGCCAGAAAATCTTTATTGGTGACGTGATTCTCGATACATGAGCGCGTCAAAGATTCAGTGCGACCGTGTATCGATGCAGGAGTCCGTGCTAATGGAAGGCATTTTGAACATGTCATTTTTAAAAGTGTTTCATACTGTAACCAACGGGTTATTGTGAACATTTAGTGTATGAAAACATTTCATGTAATGCTGCTACTTTAGTTTTCGTGTGGTCATGAAAAATGTGATAATGAATAGAAGTAGGAAATTTGCTCTAACATGGAAATGGCGCGGTCATGTTTCATGTCCATATAACATACTTTGTTCCTCTACGTTTAAGGCATATTTCCTGAAAGTCTGGCCAAAACTTTTAGTTACACCCTGCATAGTATGAATAGTAAGAATCTCCGTAGGCTTTCCCGGCGTAATAAGTCATGAAAATCTCTTCGGTTTTGCTACCGGGTCCGAAAATCAACTCCGTCACCGGAGGTGCATGAAGAGGAACGTAGATCGGTGGCCTTTAATCCTTATGCTGGGGACATATCGTTTGAGATTGGAAGAATTTTAAGGAATTTTAGCACTGAGAGTGTGTTCCGTCCACCTTTCAAGATATACTATGTGATCAAAAGTATCCGGACACCCCCAAAAACATACGTATTTCATACTGGGTCAATTGTGCTGCCACCTACTACCAGGTACTCCATATCAGCGACCTGAGTAGTCATTAGACATCGTGAGAGAGCAGAATGAGACACTCAGTGGAACTCACGGACTTAGAACGTGGTCAGGTGATTGGGTGTCACTTGTGTCATACGTTTGCACAAGAGATTTCCACACTCCGAAACATCCATAGGTCCACTGTTCCCGATGTGATAGTGAAGTGGAAACATGAAGCGACACGTACAGCAGAAATGCATACAAGCCGAAATTGTACGTTGACTAACATAAATATTTGATGGAATTTATTATATTTCCGGCAACCTGGGTGGAAAATCATTCACTCGAGCTGTCCAGAATGTTCTTCAAACAGATCGCGAACAATTGTGGCCCGCTGACATGGCGCATTCTCATCTATAAAAACATGAAGTCCAAGTAGTTGAACATAAATATTTCCATTCAATAGTAGGTTCAGTTGGACCAGAGGACCCAGTCCACACCATATTAATACAGCCCACACCATTATGGACCCACCACGACCTGCCGGCCGGTGTGGCCAAGCGGTTCTAGGCGCTACACTCTGAACCGCGCGACCGCTACGGTCGCAGGTTCGAATCCTGCCTCGGACATGGATGTGTGTGATGTCCTTAGGTTAGTTAGGTTTAAGTAGTTCTAAGGGACTGATGACCTCAGCAGTTAAGTCTCATAGTGTTCAGAGCCATTTTGAACCCACCACGACCTTGCATAGTGCCCTGTTGACAACTTGGGTCCATGGTTTCATGGGGTATGCGCAACACTCGAATCCTACCATCAGCTCTTACCAACTGAAATCAGGACTCAACTGACCATACCACGGTTTTACAGTTGCTAAGGGCCCAATCGATATGGTGACGAGCTCAGATGAGGCGCTGCAGTCGATGCTGCAATGTTAGCAAAGGCATTCGCGCCTGTCGTCTGCTGCTGCACCCCATTAACACTATATTTCGTCACCCCATTCTACTGCTAGTTGTACCAAGTCGAGAAATTGTGGATCTAATATCCAGCATGATTAGTGAAAGGCATTTTGAAGTGTTTCTAGGCAGCTCTAAAAGCCACAAACGGAAACTAAATAATAGACTACCACAGGGATCTGTTTTAGCCCGATCACTATTTAGTTTATACATTAATGATTTACCAACCACAATATCGACTAAATTCATCTCTGCTGATGTAGCACTGTAGCATAGAGCAGTAATTTCGAAGATGGTGAACGAATTCTTACGGAGGATCTGGAGAAGATGTCAAATTTCTTTAAGACATGGAGATTGATCCAAAGCACATCAAAAAGTGAAGTCTCTTGTTTCCATCTAGCGAATCGTGCTGCGAACTACAAACCAAAAGTTCTGCTCAATGTACGAGATACTACTGTCATTTGTATATTTGCATAGAACTAATAAAAAAGGTTCAAATGACTCTAAGCACTAAAGAAGTTAACATCTGAGGTCATCAGTCCCCTAGACTTAGAACTACTTAAACCTAACTAACCTAAGGACAGCACACACATCCGTGTCCGAGGCAGGAGTCGAACCTGCGACCGCAGCAGCAGCACGGTTCCGGACTGTAGCGCCTAGAACAGCTTGGCCACAGCGGCAGGCTAGAATTAATCCATGACTTACGTCATCTCAGTGTGTAAGGAACTGTACTGAGGACACTAGTTAATAAGAAACTCCTGAAAAAAACAGCGTGTGTGAAAATCATACCACTTATCAAGCCACGTCCAACCTAAGTCGCAGTAGAAACGACTAATATGATCAAACAACTGCATTTTGTACACAACACATTTATCGTCTCGCGTTAACAAATCAGCAGAATGATTTCGCTATGTCGGTGCGACATAAATACGTTAAAAATGGAATGACAAAAACGGGTTTAGTCAAATGTCAGTGAAACATGGAAAACAATAACGATGTATGAACAAACAATGACAGCGCAGATATCATTATTAGATTATCTGACGGAAAACGCATTAGTCAGAGCGTAATTACGTAAAAAATATGAATGGAAACTTTAGCAGTGCTTTTAAAACCCATAGAATCTTAATAAAACGTAATACATTGCCAAAGCAGATACTGTATTAGCAAAAACAAAGTTGACACTAGAATCGGTGACTGCCGAGAGCGACCGTAAAGGCATTTGCTACATAACAGTCGTTCCAATCAACCACTGCGCCGACTGTCAACTTTGTTTGCGCATTTAATACTATCACGCGTTCGGTGGAAAGTTTCGGAGAAAATCGCTGGCGTTATCAGCGGCGGCAGGAAATACTCAAAAAGTCATAGCGTGGCGAACGTACACGTAGGTAAAGATACGACTATGGTGGAACGTATGGTGCTGCCAACAAAACGACGAGAAGTTGCTGTCAATTACAGGCTGATAATTATTCAACTATATTAAAAAGAAACGTAAATATGTTAAAAGCTACAGCGTGCACACACTTTATTCAATATGTAAGCGTCACTACAGATATTCGGATTTAGGTTATGACATGGTCGATATGCCTGCCATCATTAGCGATGATGTGTGGCGCAGACGACTAGCGTAATTCTGTATGACCCGCTGAAGTGTCGGAAAATCGGTGCTGTCGATAACCTGATGAATGGCTCTTTTTAGTTCAGAAATGGTTCTGAGGCTATTGCTGTACGCCTTGTCTTTAATATAGCCCCACAAAAAAGAGTCTCATATGTTCTGATACGAAGAATATTGTCCAATGGAGGCCCATACCGATGCCGGCCGGAGTGACCGAGCGGTTCTAGGCGCTACATCCTGGTACCGCGTGGCTGCTACGTTCGCAGGTTCGAATACTGCCTCGGGCATGGGTGTGTGTGATGTCCTTAGGTTAGTTAGGTTTAAGTAGTTCTAAGTTCTAGAGGACTGATGACCTCAGAAGTTAAGTCCCATAGTGCTCAGAGCCATTTGAACCATTCAGCCCATGCCGGTGGCGTTTGGCAACCCCAGAGCTAGAATTCGATCCCTAAGGTGCTCCTCCAGGACATCAAACACTCTCCCGCTTTGATTGGGTCGAGCTCCATCTTGAATCAACCACACCTTGTTGAAATCTGCCTCACTTTGGTTAATGGGGATGAAATCATCTTCCAAAATCTTCACGTCGCTTTCGATAGTCACTGTGCCGTCAAGGAATATCGCACCGACTATTTCGTGACTAGAAGTGCACACCACACGGTTTCCCGGTGAAGGCGAAGAGACTTCTCGATCGCAAAATGCGGATTTTCAGTTCCCCAAATGCGTCAATTTTGCTATTTGACGAACTCATATAAATGAAAGTGGTACTTTGTCGCTAAACCGAACCATATGCGTATACGAATTCCGATCATGCCCCGTGGCCAACGTGCTAACGCAAACCGTTCAGGAGTTATGACGATTTGATTCCATATAGTTCAATAATTGTGACACTGTACATGTAATGAAGCGACTACGCAGTTGCCGAGACCACCAATACGGGATTACCGAAAGAGGTGTCGCACTGGCAACCACACCCGACACATATTCCCAACGAATGAGTTGCAAATAATTATCTGAAGGCCGTTGATTCGATACAGTGGTTTAGCTATTTTTTTCAAATTCTCCTTCAGCGCTCCGAGCTACTACTGCTTCTCCTCATCTGTATTTAAATGTCATACCACCTGCAGTAGGTCACAAAGAAATAACGCATGCACCGGACGCAGCATTCATAGCAACTACCGATTCAACAGAAGTGTAATAATGAGTTTCTCTAAATGTGAAAGACCCTAATAGATATTTTAGAGAGAGTGTTTGTACCGTTATTATTTTCTGTTTTCCGTCTTTCTTTAATTGATTTATATTCGTGGAGG
Organism: Schistocerca gregaria; assembly: GCF_023897955.1. NCBI lineage: Eukaryota > Metazoa > Arthropoda > Insecta > Orthoptera > Acrididae > Schistocerca > Schistocerca gregaria. The sequence goes on along the minus strand of NC_064931.1, from coordinate 85,204,363 downwards.
TATATCCCGTCTATGCAACTAATTGAAGGCAGTTTGTTTATTGCCATACGCGTTTCGCTTCTTTTATTTGGGAAGCATCTTCAGTGGCGATTTCCTACGCTGTTAACTCATGCGTGTGATCCTGGAGATGCATTCGTTAGTTTTCATGCGCACGCTGGCTGATTTCTGGCGTTCTTTCGCCCAAATTTGTCAGATCGCTTATATCGTTAACACTTTCACATAATGTAAAGTGTAAGTGATGTATGCAATGTGATAAATTTGGGTGAATGAACGCTAGAAATCGATCAGATGGAGAATGAAAACTAACGAATAAATCTTCATGACCACATGCGTGAGTTAACAGCGCTGGAAATCGCGATTGAAGATGCTCCCAAATAACATAAGCGAAACGCGTATGCTAATAAACAAACTCCCTTTAGTTAGTTGCATACACGGAACACACCTGCACGACAACAACATTTATTCAGATATGTACCGGCCGATCTCTATAGTTAAATAATAGCTCTCATAAGCTCGAAGATTCATTTACAAGAGAAGTAAAGGATTTTAAATGCGTGGGTTTCCAGCTAATAGGTGCTTTACATGGGAGAATCAGATCACTACAGTTTCGTCTGAAATAAGCATAAGCATTTCCTAATGCGTAAAACGTCAGGAACAGTTAAGGTAGACACACATATAATGTGCCATGACCTAATCTATCCTCATTAAACTTACTGTATCAAATATGTGGGTAAATGTAATCAAATATGTGGGTAAATGTAGCTCATGTACATACACACAATTACCCTCAGAAAATATAAAGTGAAGAAATTGACCTGAAACACAAACAATACAGAGGAATCTTTCTTAAAATTATCCATCAAAACAACGGATAGATACAAAAAACAAATAATACGAAATAAATAGAGATTACTCTATAGCTAATGCACAACAAAGTATAGATTCGAACAAATAACACTATCCAGAATGAAATTTTCACTCCGCAGCGGAGTGTGCGCTGATATGAAACTTCCTGGCAGATTAAAACTTTGTGCGCCGATCGAGACTCGAACTCGGGACCTTTGCCCTTCACGGGCAAGTGCTCTACCATCTTTTTCTTAAATCTCATTTTTGTTCGGTTTTGATCGTTGCATCTGCTCGGGGCGGCGTCGTAAGACATCCATTGAAGTTCGTTGTTGATGGAGTAACTCAGTTTTTTTTATTAAAGAAGGCACGGAACCATCTGACCGAACACGCTGAGCTACCGTGCGGGCTACCATCTGAGCTACCGAAGCACGACTCACGGCCGCCCCTCACAGCCTTACTTCTGCCAGTACCTCGTCTCCTACCTCCCAAACTTTACTCCGCTGCAGAGTGAAAATTTCATTCTGGAAACATCCCCCAGGCTGTGGCTAAGCCATGTCTCCGCAGTATCCTTTCTTTCAGGAGTGACAGTTCTGCAAGGTTCGCAGGAGAGCTTCTGTAAAGTTTGGAAGGTAGGAGACGAGGTACTGGCAGAAGTAAAGCTATGAGGGGCGGCCGTGAGTCGTGCTTCGGTAGCGCAGATGGTAGAGCACTTGCCCGCGAAAGGCAAAGGTCCCGAGTTCGAGTCTCGGTCGTGCACACAGTTTTAATCTGCCAGGAAGTTTCAAATAACACTATAACCATATGACATCGCTGGAAAACCTGTCCCCAAACAGATAGAAATACGCACCTGCGAAAATTAAAAAGAACTTATAGCACGAAAACAACAAGAAAGAAATGTTTAATTCCATTTATAATTGAATACAAAAGAATATATTGGACTATACACAACCTATACCGAATTTCGTCTACGAAAATATATTATAATGACAGTATGCAGCGTTGTCATATAGACATACAAAAATCAAGTAAAATAAGTAATAACTAAGGAAATAGGGCTACAAAATTTCTAAATGACACTGAAAGTTTAAAAAATACGTTTAGTTATAAAATGGAAAACATATATAGATATAGACATAACACACAGAAAAAGAAAAAGTATAAAAGTAGCAAAGATCAATACCTACATAACATCAATAATGAACAGAACTGCCTGTAACCTACAGCACCGCTGGATTATCTGTCTAGTAAACTGTCACGAAAATACTGACATCAAGAATATAATCGGACGATTACATAAAGTAATAAAGCAGATGAGGTGATAACCAACCATTTTTACTCTAATAACACCAAAGGAATGTAATTAACAAGCACATATACAGTGACACAACCACCGATGTAGAATGTCTATCAAAACCATCAGGCATACGCACAAATGTGCCGGCCGGAGTAGCGCGCTACGGTCGCAGGTTCTAATCCTGCCTCGGGCTTGCATGCATGCGTTGCCCTCAGGTTAGTTAGGTTTAAGAAAGTTCTAAGTTCTAGAAGACTGATAATCTCAGAAGTTAAGTCCCATAGTGCTCGGAGCAATTTGAACCATCTGAACGCACAAATGTACAGTAATGAAATTTATTTAATAATTGCCTATAAAACTACAAATAATGTACCAAAATTATGTACCATTACTTACAGATAACTTGATGATAAACAGTTCAGACGAAACAGGTCTATAGAAAAACAAAAGCACTCAAACTTAGCAGCGTGACTGGAAATATAATTATACAAGATCCTTAAGAAACATATATCACATATCGAGTCCAGAAGAATATAAACTGAAAAGACAGTTATTAGAGAGGGATGGTCCCAACGCGAGCATATTCAACAAAGGGGCTTCATATACAGACGAAAATGTGATCTTCAGTTCAATGACTGTACTTCTGCAACTCTCCATTCTGGTCTACCGTGGCTGATCTCTTTATCTGAGCCTGACTACTGTGCCTGTTTACCATTTCGACAGCACGTTATGTGCCAATTACTCACTGAGAAAACTGCCTATTTTTGAAATACTTTTCTTGAGCACCATTTATGTATCTGACTGTATTTACATTTCCCGTCCATTTGTGCACCAAGGGTAGATTTCTGTTTCTATTTGTATTTTGTAAATGGTATTCCATACCCTTTCATAGAAGAGTATTTCAGTCTCATCTTCCTTTTACACTTATTTCTCGCGGAACGGAATTTCAGCAAACACTTCATACCAATAGGAAGACGCCATGCTATTGCCGCCGTGCACTTGTTCATCGTCTTGCTTCTGTTCAGTCCGGCGCTAAATTTGAATGTTTTAGTGAGAACTATTGTGGTGTGTCTGTGGAGAAAGAATTTGTGTGATATGATGTGTGTGTCTCTGTGTGTGTGTGCGTGTCTCTGTGTATGTCTCTGAGAGAGAGAGAGAGAGAGAGTTAGAAGAGAGGTGGGGAGGGGTTGAGAAGAAGATATTTTGGGGTATTTGAGGGTGCTCGATTACTGTGTTTTACATCAGGAAATGTCGTTGCATAATTCATTGAGTGTTGCAAACAGTTTCTGTTGTAAAGGGTTGTGTTTTCATTCAAGATTTTCTTTCCGTGTATCTCTGCTTTTTCTGTATAGTAGCTCTCCTCTATTCTGACTTTTTGGTGGGGACTATTACTTTCTCAGAGTATCTTGAGATCAGTCTGAAGGTTTTTTGAGGCTGGTTTTTTTTGTGTGACGTGATCTGCAAGAGTGGAGTGTGATCCGTGACATTTTAAAGCTTTGAGGTGTTTAAAATGTCAATTTCTGCATATTTTTTCCATGTAGACAGATTGCATGAGCTACAGGTTAAATTATAGATTCCAGCATTGGAAAATTTGTCTTTTGAAGTGTTCTTAGTGGTTTGATTTTTCTGTACTGTATTTTTTTGTGCAAGATGATATTTTTAGTCCTCGTTTCTTCAGAATACCTGATGACGTTTTTCTTGCTGCTTGTTAGTATGTGCCATGCCGCATTCTTTCTGAGGTTTTTTGTGTTTGTTATGTTTGTCTTGTGTCGGCGTTTCTGGCTCTTTATTGTGGATCGTAATATATGCTTGGTTTATTATTCTTAATTTATTTTTTTGTCTTGTTGTTCAATTTGTTCATTATTCGTGTATCGTGCCCCATCTTTCTGACTATCTGGTGTATTGTGTTTAGTTCCTGTGTGTAGTTCAGTTTGGCCAGTGGAGTTCTGTTAAGCCCATGTAGCATAAATCGGAAACTTCAGAATTGCGTACCTCTGAGTGATTTGAATGGTTTTGAATGGTTGTACTTGTGGCTGTGGGTATCCTGCGTGTTCCAAAATTATGTTTGTTGTTGATTCTGTGTATGGTGATGATGTCCAGGAAATTAAGTTTCAAAAAAATTGGTTCAAATGGCTCTGAGCACTATGGGACTTAATTTCTAAGGTCACCATTGGGGGTGTGTGTAGGGGAAGAGACCAAAGAGCGAGGTCATCGGTCTCGGGGAGGATGGGGAAGGACGTCGGCCGTGCCCTTTCAAAGGAACCATCCCGGCATTTGCCTGGGGAGATTTAGGGAAATCACGGAAAACCTAAATCATGATGGCCGCTGAGGTCACCAGTCCCCTAGAACTTAGAACTACTTAAACCTAACTAACCTAAGGACAGCACACACATCCATGCCCGAGGCAGGATTCGAACCTGCGACCGTAGCGGTCACATGGTTCCAGACTGTAGCGCCTAGAACCGCACGGCCACCCCGGCCGGCGGAAATTAAGTTTCAAGTCTGCTTCTATCTGCATGGTGAATTTTATTTTATTCTGAACCGTGTTTATGGAACTGTGTAGTTGTTTAATTCGGGTCTCTGTGTCATGTATCAAACAAATGGCGACGTCCATATAATGGTATCAGTACACAAACTTGTACTGTTTTGGATGTGTGTTACGTTCAATAGTACCTTATCTTCAATATGGTGCATAAATACGTTTTCAAGTAGACCACACATAGCTAGGCCTATTGGTTGGCCTTCTTTTGCAAACAGAACTCCATGTTGAAAGTGAGTTATTTCCTTTCTGTTATAATCTTTATGACGGTTTCAGTTTCATCTAGGCGTCATTTGTTGTGTTCCCTTGTTTCAGCTGTTGTTATTTAATAATACTGATTGTTTCTCGTACTGACACATATGTTTACAGGTATGTGATGTCAAGCGATATAACGTTTGCTTTTGGTGGTATATTTATGACTTTATATCTTTTCTACCCGTTCATTGGTATTTTGTAGATTCCTATTGTTTGTGGAAGAGTACAATTTCTGTAGTAATGTACATTTGTGTCTCACTAGGCGGTAAGATGGTACACTTTGAAGTTCATTAACACCCTAATCAGACACTTGTGTTTGTGTACACTCTAAGACAAAAACAAGATACAACAGATGATTACAGTTTCAGAAACATTGTGTGATTTATTCAAGAGAAGGAGCTTCACAAACTGAGCAAGTCGATAACATGTTGCTACACCTCTGGCTTTTATGCAAGCAGTTTGGCATTGATTGACAGAGATGTTGGATGTCCTCCTCAGAATTATGGTGTCAAATTACGTCCAATTGGCGCATTAGGTCATTAAAATCGCTAGCTGGTCGAAAGCCCCAGCCCATAATATTGCAATCGTACTCAACTGAGGAGAGACACGACAGCCTCGCTGGCCATTGCAGGGTCTAGCGAACACGAAGACAAGCTTTAGAAACTCTTTCCATGTCCGGGCGAAATGGTACATTCAGGATGGCTGGCCATGAAGGGAAACAAAACGTGGCGTAGAATATCGTCGACGTACCACTGTGTTGTAAGGATGCCACGGATGATAACCAAATGGGTCCATCTGTGAAATTAAATGGTACCCCAGACCATAATTCCTGATTCTTGGCCCATATGCAGGGTTACAGTCAGGTTGGTATCCAGCCGTTGTACAGGGCGTCTCCAGACACATCATCGCTGGTCACAGGGGCTCAGTTCGAAGCGGGACTCCTCAGTGAAAACAATTCTGTTCCAGTCAGTGAGCGTCCTCGCCGAAGACGTGTCTGGAAGTGCCCCAGACAACAATAGAATATCAACCCGACTGTCACTAACCACATGGCCCGACAGCCAAGAGTGATTTTATGGGGTGCCGTTTCTTTTCATTATCAGCCGTGGCACCTTTACAGCACGGCGGTACGTCGACAATATTCTGCTCCCCGTTTTGTTGGCTTCATGGCAAACCATCATGGGCTTCCATTTCAGCAATATAATGCCCTCCCGGACAAGGCAAATGTTTCTACTGCTTGTCTTCTTGCTTGCCAAACCCCACCTTCACCAGCAACGTCTTGGGATCTCTCCCCAGTTAAGAATTCCTGGAGCATTATGAGGTGTCCACTCCTATCAGCTCAAGATTTTGACCATCTAACCCACCAGTTGCCAGAATTCATCACGATATTCCTCAGGAGAGCATTCAACAAATGTGTCAATCAATGGCAAGCCGAATAACGGCTTGCGCGGGGCTACCATGCGGTCTATGGCGCCGTGCCACAGGCCGCGAGGCTCCCCCCGTCGGAGGTTCGAGACCTCCCTCGCGCATGAGTGTGTCTGTTGTCCTTATCCTAAGTTAGTTTAAGTTTGATTAAGCAGTGTGTAAGCCTAGGGACCGATGACCTCAGCCGTTTAGTCCCACAGGAACTTACCATAAAAAATTACCGAATAACTGCTTGCACAAAGACCAGACTTGGACCAATGTACACTACTGGCCATTAAAATTGCTACACCGTGAAGATGACGGGTTACAGAGGCAAAATTTAACCGACAGGAAGAAGATACTGTGATACGCAAATGATTAGCTTTTCAGAGCATTCACACAAGGTAGGCGCTGGTGGCGACACCTACAACGTGCTGACATGAGGAAAGTTTCAAACCTATTTCTCATACACAAACAGCAGTTGACCGGTGTTGCCTGATGAAACGTTGTTGTGATGCCTCGTGTAAGGAGGAGAAATGTGTACCATCACGTTTCCGGCTTTGATAAAGGTTGGATTGTAGCCTATCGCGATTGTTGTTTATCGTATCGCGACATTGCTGCTCGCGTTGGTCGAGATACAATGACCATTAACAGAATATGGAATCGGTGGGTTGAGGAGGGTAAGGGTACTGCACAACGCCGTGCTGGATCCCAACGGCCTCGTATCACTAGCAGTCGAGATGACAGGCATCTTATCCGCATGGCTGTATCGGATCGCGCAGCCACGTCTCGAACCCTGAGTCAACAGATGGGGACGTTTGCTAGACAACAACCATCTGCACGAACAGTTCGACGACTTTTGCAGCAGCATGGACTATCAGCTCGGAGGCTATGGCTGTGGTTACTCTTGACGGTGCATCACAGACAGGAGCGCCTGCGATGGTGTACTCAACGACGACCCTGGATGCACGAATGACAAAACGTCATTTTTTCGGATGAATCCAGGTTCTGTTTACAGAATCATGATGGTCGCATCCGTGTTTCGTGACATCCCGGTGAACGCACATTGGAAGCTTGTATTCGTCATCGCCATACTGGCGTATCACACGGCGTGATGGTATGGGGTGCCATTGGTTACACGTCTCGGTCACCTCTTGTTCGCACTGACGGCACTTTGCACAGTGGACGTTACATTTCAGATGTGTTACGACCCGTGGCTCTACCCTTCGTTCGATCCCTGCGAAACCCTACATTTCAGCAGGATAATGCACGACAACATGTTGCAGGTCCTGTACGGCCCTAACACAGAAAATGTTCGACTGCTGCCATGGCCAGCACATTCTCCAGATCTCTCACCAATTGAAAACGTCTGGTCAATGGTGGCCGAGCAATTGGCTCTTCACAATACGCCAGTCACTACTCTTGACGAACTGTGTTATCGTGTTGAAGCTGTATGGGCAGCTGTACCTGTACACGCCATCCAAGCTGTTTGACTCAATGCCCAGGTGTATCAAGACCGTTATTACGATCAGAAGTGGTTGTTCTAGGTACTGATTTCTCAGGATCTATGCACCAAAATTGCGTGAAAATGTTATCACACGTCAGTTCTAGTATAATATATTCGTCCAATGAATACCCGTTTATCATCTGCATTTCTTCTTCTTGTAGCAATTTTAATGGCCAGTACTGTATTATTGAATGCTGTTTGTGAAGCTCTTCCTCCTGAATAAATCATCCAACTTTTTTCTAAAATTGTAATAAATTGTCTGTCTGTTCATTTACATCACATCTACAAATTTGCGTCCCATTCGGGTAATTCCTTTTTGATGAACCTTTTTTTCTTCTTCTTCCTTAAAATGTGATTTTGGTGGACGATTTAGTTTGGTTGTCTTCGGATTTTTTTGTGTCATATACTTTGCTTGAACTTCTATGATGGTAATATTGAGGGTTATTGAAGTTTTATTGGTACGTCCTGATGGGATCACTGACAAATTTTATGATGTTCTCCTCAATTAATTCTTCTGTTTGTTGGTGAAATGTGTTTCGCTCATAAGTGTCAGGGCATTTCCTTTCTCTGCTACACGGGCGTAACAGAACTCCACTGGACAAACTGAACTACACACTGGAACTGAACACAATACACCAGATAGTCAGAGAGAATGGGCACAACATGCAAATAATAAAGAAACCGAACAACGAAATAAAAAACCAAATTAAAACTAACAAATCATGAACAGATTATCAGTGACAACAAAGAACTAAGAACACCAACACAGGACAAACATAGGGAACCAAAACCACCTTAGAAAGAACAAAGCATGGCACATTGTAACATACAGCAACAAATACGTTATCAGGCATTTGGATCGAAAAAATTCTGAGGAAACGAGGACTAAAAATATTCTGCACACATAATACAGTACACAAAAATCTAAACGCTAAGAACACCTCAAAAGACAACTTTTTCACAGCCGGAATCTATCATTTAACGTGTAGTTCATTCCAATCTGTCTACATAGGTCAAATATGCAGAAATTTTAAAATTAGATACTTGGCCGGCCTACTCATTTTTCAAGTGCCGCACTCTTTCTGACAGAATTACAATGCCATTGGCTAAACTCCTTTTTAATTTCCTCTCTCTGAACATTAAATCTTTTTTTTCGGAATTGAACCATAGTTTCATTCACTATTTGTTCTATATGCAGAGTCAATTACTTGGTGGAAAAGCTAAAACTCCTTCTTAACTACTGCCTCCCTTAGATGTCTTTCGACCCATACAACTTCAGTCTAGATTCCGTGAAAGTCCAAGTGTACACAATGTGAATGATGTGTCTTTGTACAGGAACCTTTCTGAAGCTCCAACTCTTTGTTTTACTTATCTTCAAGTAGACAGTATTATTCTGAAAGCACGACGAAATCTATCCACGACAGGAAATACATAAGCATTCACAACAATCTCAATATGACGGAGAGCTCTTCCCTGTCATATCCTCGATCCGTCCCTTAACTGGCAGGACCGCCTGTGTATCTTATCGTATCGATGACGGAATTACGCTCCTCATATAGAAATGTAAAATGAAATCGGTAAGCCCGCATGCGAGTGCAAAATTCTTTCCTCAAATTTTCATATCTGCGGCAGCAGTGGCGCGGGTGGCTTTCAGATCGGAGCGCAGCGCTCCCGATTCTCTTTGAGTATTTAAGACGTAATTCTTTTCCCATTAGGCGGCACAATGCGCCGTGTAAGCCGCGAGCCGCGATAAGCGGCTTAGGCGCAGCCAGCCGCCGCCACCAGCGCCGGGCGCCACGCCGCTGCGATCCGCCCCGCCTGCCAAACACAAAAAATCTCCCCGTCTCATTTCCGTCACGCGTTTGCCGAACAGCTACGCTTGCTTAGCGGCGCTCAAACCAATGGTCACACCTCCTGCCCCAGCCTGCACTGATGTGCATGAAAATCGCGTCACCCCACTGAGGCGTGTCCACGTTACTTTATGTGCTAATGTAACTTTTAATTACATTTATGCCAAGTAACATCGTAGGAATATTTATAGTGAACACTTGCAAAAATTCTTCACTGTATAACACTTCGTTAGTTTCTTACATTTTCTAGAGATTTCGTAAACATCTACTCGTATATCCGTACTTCACCGGTCACCTTATGGTGTGTCGTGGAGGGCACTTTGTGTACCATTGCCTCTTTTCCCCTTTCCAGTTCCAGTCAAGAGTCTTTCGAGCGAAGAACGATGTTACTACGCCTTTATGTGAGCTCGAATCTCTGTAATTTTTCTTCCATAGTAGAGAAAGACGCTCCAGAATTTCAACAATAAACTACACAACATCTCTCGCATAGCGTCTACCACTGAAACTGGACAAGCACCTCCGTGGTACTTTCGCCCTTATGAAATGAACCTTTCATGAAACGCATTGATCTCCTTTCGATATTTTCTATTTCCTCTATCAACTCTATCTCGTAAGAATCCTAGACTGACAAGCAATATTGAAGCACTGATAGAATAAAGTATTTATAAGTTACTAACTCTGCGAGGGGACCACACTTTCAGAAGATTCTTCGAATGAACATCAGTCTGGCATCTGCCTTATTTACAATCAGTTTTATTTGGTCGTTCCACTTTATATCGCTCCATATACATATGACTAGATACATTAAGGATGTGAGTGTTTCTGGTGATTATTATTTAGTTGTGTAATCTCTATTACATCATCATATACATTCAAAGATATGATCGCCTCTCTCTCTCTCTCTCTCTCTCTCTCCCTCTCTCTCTCTCTCTCTCTCTCTCTATGCCAAAACCAATGCATCGGCTTCATCCAAATTTGGTGCACATACTACTACATACTGCTCATTGTCTGGGGAGACGTTCTGCATGGGTAAGAACCACTGATCTCACAGAGGCACTGGTGGTGAGGTGGTAAGATTGTTATGAAGGTGCTACTGGAATGTATTCTTAGGGTTATATGTGCAGATGGACACAGATGAGCAAAGAGAGACAGGGGAGGATGAGATTGACACAGAAATGGGGGAGGAGGAGATGGACAGGTATGGATGAGAGGAGGAGATAGACAGAGAGAGACAGAGAGAGTGGACAATGATGTGTGTAGATAGAAGTGGAAGCATAAGACTGACAGAGTGAGAGGGAGAGAGGGGTGAGAGGGAGGGTATGAGGGAGGGAGAGAGGAAGGGAGGGTGAGAGGGGGGGTTAATGGACACACAGAAAGGACGGGGGAGGAGATGGACAGAGGGATGGTGGAGGAGGGGATTGACAGAGAGTGGGAAAGATGGGGAAGAGGCAAGGTGTAGGAGGCAGATGAAAGATGTAGAGGGGGAATGAGTAGGTGGAAAAGGAAGGTGGGAGAGGAGGATATAGACAGGGAGAGGAGGCAATATACAGAGAGAGATGTGAGAGAGAGGAGGAGATGGACAGATAGAGGGGTAAAAGAAGGTGGGCAGAAAAAAGGGGGCTGAAGAGATGGACAGAGAGGAGGGGGGAGGAGGTGGACAGAAAAAAGGATAGAGGAGGAGATGGACAGAGAGGGGGAGAAGGAGGTGGATAGAGAAAGGGGTGGCCACGGAGATGGACAGAGACAGGGGGAGGATGAGTTGATGGACAGACAGAGAGACAAGCGGAGGAGATAGACAGGGAGGAGTGGGGAGGGAATGGACTGAGAGACAGAGAGGAGGAGATGGACCAAAAGAGGAGGAGGATGGGTTGGACAGGTAGAGGGCAGAGGAGATGGACAGAAAGAGAAGGGGGAAGGCGATAGAAAGTGATTAGAGGGAGGTGAAGGTAGTCAGAGAGAATGGGGAAGAAAGAGCTTGAATCGTAGTGGGAGGAGGAGGAGAAGGAGGAGGAGGAGGAGTAGGAGGTCTACAAAGACATGGGAGAGGAGAAGCATCCACCATATCAGCACCAACAATTTGCTCACGTTCGAATGAACTAAGCTCTAACATAACGGAGTGACAATTACACAGAACACTGTTCTGATCACAACTGACACTTCAATCCCTTGAGAACATTCCACTGGTGTAGTTTGTGGTCAAGTACAACAGCACAACCTGCGGAATTGACTAACATTTGCATTTATCAATTTTCGAATGACAAGCAGATGCTAGCCACAACTGGACATCGAAATAATTCAATGGTGTAAGCTGAAAATCTGTCTGAGCCGGGAATGGAAGACTGATTTGCCGTTCAACAGGAGCGGTTGTCTTAACCGTCTCGGCTATATGGACACGCTTCCCGTCCGACAAAAATTCTCAACTTGTCACACGCTAGTAGCGTGCACTGTCGTTTCACCTACTTGCTCGCAGTGAGTACTGTATTCCCGCAAGAGGCTTTTCCTTATTTACATATATGTTTCAATTATAAAAAGAAGACCAACTGGGCCAAAAAATGAAATAAACTGTGAAACAACATAACCGAAAAGGGGCCATGAGAAGAATACCACAAGAGCTCGCTGACTCAATCGATACCTTGACGATGAAATACAAGTTCAACACACAGAAGAATAAGTCGCGATATCGACGCAGGCGCAAACAATTCCAAAATGCAGTGGCCACATATTGGTGGAAGGCGAGTGCATCCGTATTGCCTCCTCCATCTGCAGTGGAATGAACATAATGGCCCAACATCCAAGTAATTGTATTTGACTCTGCCCTCGGGAAGTAGGTGGAACCCAGTATGAAATAGGCCTTCATTGGTAGATAACAGGTCCTGTTACACTTGATATCAGGAGGATGCCACTGACATTGGTAGAACAGGAAAGCAAAGATGAAACCATACCGTCTTCAAAGAGGTTTGTGGTGATGCCCTTTCGACAGGTGGCGTACAGTCAATAACTCCCCCACGCATTAACAAAAGTGTGGCAGTGAGATGCAGCCTCTGTAGAGTATCAGCTCCCAAATAACTCACAACAGTGTAAAATTCACACACATATGTTAACTGGAAATTCCATCGACCAACATCGACAGTCAGCTCAAGACCGCATGGCCGCAGAGAGTAAAATAACAGAGACGCGAATGTGTAGCTTGTGTGAGAGACACGATGGACCAAACAACTAACACAGATGCTTTCCTCTGAACGTCGTAAGTCGCGGACCCCTGAGGGGACACACGCGAAACCACCTCGTATCATAATCGAAATATGTGATGCTTCCAAAAGAAACGAATTGACAGCTGTTTGAGTTTCCTAGCCATCATCGCTGGGAGGGGAAAGATGTAAGAGATATAATACGCTTTGCACAAGATGTGACTATCCAGGACCCGAACTGTCTAAAGCAGGTTACGGGGACGCCATTCATGTTCGAGGATTGCGAATTGAATCTTTCCCGTAACGGATTTACAATTAAGTGTAGCCATTTGAAATGGTGAACGATTAATTGACTTCCGAAGGTTTGTGCCTAACAACCACCATCGCCCACGAAATGACAGGATTATCAAAACCCCATAATTCCATCACCTGACGTTTGCCTTCGTTGATACCTGCACCAGGTACGAGGTAAAAGGCTCTCAATGTAGCCTTGAACAATGGAATCTCATTGGGGGAACAGAGTAACATCATGATATCATCCGCGTACTTGCGCGGCGAAACCGTCTTGTTCAAGAGTTTCCATCCTTGTAACTGAGTGACGATCCTTCGAAGAAGTGACTCAAGTGATAGAACAAACGACGATACTGAAAGAGGGCTTCCCTGAAGAAATCACCTACAGATGTTAATCCGGGGAGTCAGTTGGCTATTAACAGCTGCTGAAGCTTGATGATGATGTTTGGTTTGTGGGACGTTCAACTGCGCCATCGTTAGTGCCTGTACAATGTCCTAGTTTTTACACAATTCAATCGAACCACTCTCACGAATGATGATGAGTAAGATGAAATGATGAGGACGACACGAACATCCAGTCGCCAGGCAGGGAAAATCCTCAACCAGGCCGGGAATCGAACCCGGGACCCCATGATAAAATGGTTCAAATGGCTCTGAGCACTATGCGCTTTAACTTCTGAGATCATCAATCGCCTAGAACTTAGAACTAATTAAACCTAACTAACCTAAGGACATCACACACATCCATGCCTGAGGCAGGATTCGAACCTGCGATCGTAGCGGTCGCTCGGTTCCAGACTCTAGCGCCTAGAACCGCACGGCCACTCCGGCCGGCTAGTCATTAGACCAAGACCTGCGGACCTGCCAAAGCTTGGATACCCGTAAACAAATTACTCAAGACCTCACGCATGGTAATTGTGAACCCAACGGCTTCCAGTACCTGCAACAGGACACCGTGGCTGATCTGGTCGAAAGCCTTCTAAAAATCCAAAAAAGTAAGAGCACCAGGAAAAGAAGCAGCAGCGGACACCGAAATGACATCACGACATTCAGTTAGCGGGGCCAGAATAGTACGGCCAACTTTGATGATCAGCAGCAACCTACTCCAGCTATGCAGACAGCCGGCTATTCACCACTCTCACCACAATCTTGCAATCAAAATTTAATAAGGTAAATAGGAGAAATTTATCAGTTGCTACCTGACCAGAACTTTTAGGAATTAATGCAGTTTTGCCAAATTCAAACGAGTCGGGTACAACCTCCTTTCTCAAAATTTCATTTAAAACCAATGTAAAAGTAGTACGCAACAAAGGCCAAAAACGCACATAGAACTCTTTTGGCAGATTGTCCAACCTCGGCGACTTACGAGGCGTTATGACAATAAGGTCATAGTTATCGACTAATTGAAGAATATTTAAAAACGCAGCATTGCGAGCAAGTGTAAATCTGCGATCTAGAACCCGAACAGACAAAGCAGGTGCCTATGAACAGGAGTGGGTGCCTTACACAACCCAACAGAGAACTGATCTAGAGCATGCAGTATGTCCTTCAGTGCCCCCACAACAATACTGTCCTCGGTCTTGAAAAACGTGATACACGCACCACGAAGACGAGTCTGATGTCGAATCAGATGATATAGAGAAAGCATTTCATCCGCTATCAAGGAACTTGGTTTTGATCGCATTCCTATCACTACGTTAATCGTTACAATTGCGTCCTTACACGCCTGAGTCTGCAAGCCGTAGGGGAGCATGATGAGCACTTTCATAAAGATCACGTAGGACAAGATAGTAAAATTTTTGCGTCTTCTGAAATTCCAGCGCTAAATCAGAGCAAAATCGTGTCTGTGTTCGTCAGAGGCTTAGTTTATCGTGTATAACGCGCTGGTTGAACGATGACTAGTGCCCACACTTCCCGGATCACCTAATACGAGGTGCATTCAAATTTTAAGGCCTCTGATTTTTTTCTCCGGATTGGGAAGAGATAGAAACATGCGCATTGTTTTAACATGAGGCCGCGTTCATTGTCAATGCTTCCCAGAGATGGCAGCACCGTACGGGAGATGTAATTTTTACCGGCATGCGGCGAGAAAGAGAATTGTTTTAAATACTTAAAATGGCGACGTTTTCCTTACTTGAACAGCGTGCAATCATTCGTTTTCTGAATTTCCGTGGTGTGAAACCAATTGAAATTCATCGACAGTTGAAGGAGACATGTGGTGATGGAGTTATGGATGTGTCGAAAATGCGTTCGTGAGTGTGACAGTTTAATGAAAGCAGAACATCGTGTGACAACAAACCGAAACAACCTCGGGCTCGCACAAGCCGGTCTGACGACATGATCGAGAAAGTGGAGAGAATTGTTTTGGGGGATCACCGAATGACTGTTGAACAGATCGCCTCCAGAGTTGGCATTTCTGTCGGTTCTGCGCACACAATCCTGCATGACGACCTGAAAATGCGAGAAGTGTCATCCAGGTGGGTGCACGAGTGCTGATGGTCTACCACATGGCTGCCCGTGTGGCATGTTGCCAAGCAATGTTGGCGCACAACGACAGCATGAATGGGACTTTCTTTTCGTCGGTTGTGACAATGGATGAGTCGTGGTTGCCATTTTCAGTCCAGCTCAATGGAAGCACACAGATTCACCGCCACCAAAGAAATTTCGGGTCACCGCCAATGCTGGAAAAATGATGGTGTCCATGTTCTGGGACAGCGAGGGCGTAATCCTTACCCATTGCGTTCCAAAGGGCACTACGGTAACAGGTGCATCCTACGAAAATGTTTTGAAGCACAAGTTCCTTCCTGCACTGCAACAAAAGCGTCTGGGAAGGGCTGCGCGTGTGCTGTTTCACCAAGACAATGCACCCGCGCATCGAGCTAACGTTACGCAACAGTTTCTTCGTGGTAACAACTTTGAAGCGATTCCTCATGCTCCCTACTCACCTGACCTGGCTCAAAGTTACTTTTGGCTTTTTACAACTATGAAAGACACTCTCCGTGGCCGCAGATTCACGAGCTGTGCTGCTATTGCCTCAGCGATTTTCCAGTGGTCAAAACAGACTCCTACAGAAGCCTTCGCCGCTGTCATGGAATCATGGCGTTGCAGGGAAATTGCAGGGCAATTACGTCGAGAAGTAACGCCAGTTTCATCGATTTCGGGTGAGTTGTTAATTAGGAAAAAAATCGGAGGCCTTAGAACTTGAATGCACCTCGTATAAGTGCGCCACATTCAGCGTCCAAGGCGGTCGAAGCAATTAACCTATTGTCGCGTCTGATTTAAAGTGACAGGCACCGCACATTAGTCCGTGAGGCTGGCGGAAAAGACATCGACAGTCAAAATCCTATCACGCATCCGATCAGATAAATAAAATCCGTCAAGCCTACTGCTATAGGCAGCAGTTGACAAGAGTCGGATATTTACAGACCTAAACATCCTGCAGTTTCAAGGAACGAGCTAAAGCTAGGAAATACCGACAAAACTTAAAACTGGGAGACAGATCTACAGCACGCAACACACTGTGGACTTTTCCATAATAAATAAACCACCACCTCCTTATAAAATCGGGAACGGTAAGAAGTGCGTCCGGTATCGCACTGTGCATAAAGCAGAATCAAGGTCAGGTGAAAAAAAGTACAATTCATTTCTCAACATTGTGAAGAACCTCACTCCCTTCAATGGGGGTGCCCTCCCTAAAAAGGAAGGCAGTGTTAATGCAACATTCTGGAGCAACCTAAAATTGAGGAGAGAAAAACGAGTAAATTGAACTTATTGTAAAAATGCGACATCCGCGCAGCAATCATAGGAAACTGACGCAACGAAGCGAGCTGCAGATCAGATTTCAACCTATTTCCATTCTAAGAACGAAACCTATCAGCCTGCATATTTTAACAATAAACAAAATCAGGTCTGCTGATCAAATTAATTACGTCATAATTGTGTGCAAGGTCCACTGTTGCTGTCCATTGACGAGTCAGAGGGTGGTGGGCTTGCAGCCTCCCTTCCCGCCCCCTTCTGGAATCTTTATGTTTCTACTTTTTATGAGCCAATGCGCGCTCAGGTTGGGCGCGTTGTTTACAGTAACTGCGAGGCATTTGCATTCGGGGACGTAGGCGGTTCTTGAACATTACCAAATAAGGTGACAATCAAGGAACCTCAGAGGTACACTCCTCAGCATTGGATCCTTGCAATTCAGGTCGACGCACAAGAGCGGGGCCAGGCACAACAACGTCTGGGCCAACATGTGGGGCTTCCTGGCCACCTATACCCTCCACGGGAGTACCAAGAGTCGAACGTTCCGACGTTCAGGGGTGCCTGTATTTGCTGCTGTTGAATCATTGGAACACCAGAAGGCTGAGCGACTTCCACACCCTAGGGTGGTTCCGGAGGAGTTACCTCAAATGCAGAAGGAATACTACGAGAAACAGTAGAAATCTCAGCAGTTGTTTTCGCACCATCAACCCCAGAACTCAGTAATACAAGATACATCAAATTACGAAATGACCTCAGGGAGTGGTGGGTGAGAAGTAGACGCACACTATGTGATCAAAAGTATCCGGAAATATGACTGAAAATGACTTACAAGTTCGTGGCGCCCTCCATCAGTAATGCTCGAATTCAATATGGTGTTGGTCCACCGTTAGTCTTGATGACAGCTTCGGCTCTCGCGGGCATACGTTCAATCAGGTGCTGGAATGGCAGCCCATTCTTCACGGTGTGCTTCACTGAGGAGAGGTATCGATGTTGGTGGGTGAAGCCTGGAACGAAGTCGGTGTTCCAATACGCCCCAAAGGTATTCTATAGGATTCAGGTCAGGGCTCTGTGCAGCCCAATCCATTACAGTGATGTTATTGTCGTGTAACCACTCCGGCAAGGACCGTGCATTATAAACAGGTGCTCGATCATGTTGAATGATGCAATCGCCATCCCCGAATTGCTCTTCAACAATGGGAAGCAAGAAGGTGCTTAAAACATCAATGTAGGCCTGTGCCGTGATAGTGCCACGCAAAACAAGAAGTGGTGCAAGCTCCTCCATGAGAAACATGACCACACAGTAACACCGTCCGCCCCGGTAGCTGTGTGGTCAGCGCGACAGACTGTCAATCCAAAGGGCCCGGGTTCGATTCCCGGCTGGGTCGGAGATTTTCTCCACTCAGGGACTGGGTGTTGCGTTGTCCTAATCATCATCATTTCATCCCCATCGACGCGCAAGTCGCCGAAATGGCGTCAAATCGAAAGACTTGCACCAGGTGAACGGTCTACCCGACGGGAGGCCCTCGTCACACGACGTTCCATTTTCACCGTAACACCACCGACTCCGAATTTTACCGTTGGCACTACACACGTTAGCAGATGACGTTCACTGGGTATTCGTCATACCCATATTGTGTACCGTGATTCGTCACTCCACACAACATTTTTCCACTGTTCAATTGTCCAATGTTTACGGCGTCATTTGGCATTTACCGGCGAGATGTGTGGCTTATGAGCAGCCGCATGAACAAGAAATCAAAGTTTTCTCACCTCCCGCCTGTCATAGTACTTGCAGTGGATCCTGATGCAGTTTGGAATTCCTGTGTGATGGTCTGGATAGATGTCTGCCTATTACACATTACGACCCTCTTCAACTGTCGACGGTCTCTGTCGGTCAACAGACGAGGTTGGCCTGTAGGATTTTGTGCTGTACGTGTCGCTTCACGTTTCCACTTCACTATTACTTGTCAATTTTCGACTCTGTTCAAATGAGGACTTGAATACAAATACACGCCATGGTCAATTAGATCTAAGATGACGACTTTCGTAGGAGAGAAAGCACGTCCTCACATTACATGAGTGCAGTAACCACAGACATGTAAAAGAAAAGGTAAGTAATGTTTGAATACCATCTCCATTGAACGGTTCCGCTATAACATTGCAACTGGTGTTAAGTCGACCAGAGTTGACGTCGTATTCCTCCTCTTTCCTTTTTCTATCCACCTTCTCCTCTCCTTTGTCCCTGTGCTCCCTCTTTGCTTCCCTTTCTCTGTCCATTTCCTCCTCACTTTATGTCTGTTCATCCTCTCCTCCCCTCTATCTCTGTATATCTCTTCCTGTTCCTGTCTCTGCCTATCTCTTCTTCTTTCCTTTCTCTACCCATCTCTTCCTCTGTGTCCATCTCCTCCTCTCCCCTCTCTCTGAACATTTCCCCCTCCCATCTTCCTCTACATTTCCCCCTCCCTCCTATCTATGCCCATCCCGTCCTTCCCCTTCGCTGTCTCTCCATCTCCACCTCCACACTTCTCTCTCCACGTTGTCACACTGTCCTCAAAAGGAGGCTGGTACTTCTTAGCCCCACAGGATTTCTTTCCAGATTGTACGAGGGTCGGTCAAAAAGTAATGCCTCCCATTTTTTTTCTACTTAAAAAAATTAAGTTAAGTGAAAAATTTGAATTTGGCGCCATTCCTCAAACCTTCTTCTGCAATCCACTGCAGTAGTAACTTTCTGTGTCAACAGGTGGCAGCACAGCAGAAGTTTGTAAGATGGCCGACATCGATGTTCGTTTGAGACAGCGTTGTGTGATTGAATTCTTGAATGCAGAAGGTGAAACGCCCATACGCATTCATGAAAGACTGAAGAAGGTGTATGGTGTTGTGACAGTGGATGTCAGCACTGTTAGACGATGGGTTCGTCGTCGTAAGGAAGCTGAAGGGCAAACACCGTTGACTGACGAAAAGCGGAGCGGCAGTCTGGTGAGTGCAGTGACTCCACACAACATTCAGCAAGTTGATGACATCATTCGTGGTGACCGTCGGGTGACTGCAGATGAAGTGTGTCTCATTATTTCTCTTAGTAAAGGCAGTGTGATCACGATTATTAAACAATTGGGGTACTCAAAAGTTTGTGCACGGTGGGTTCCAAGAATGTTAACCGATCAGAATAAAGAGGCAAGGAAAACAATAGCCTCCCAACACTTGCAGCGCTTCCGTTTGGAGGGAGATGAGTTTCTGAAAAAAATTGTGACCGGGGACGAAACATGGGTGCATTTTTCTGAACCCGAATCAAAGAGGCAGTCAATGGAGTGGCGTCACACAAGCTCGCCGAGGAAGAAAAAATTCAAAACTGTGCGATCGGCAGGGAAAGTTATGGCTACAGTTTTCTGGGATACAGAGGGTGTGATTCTGGTTGATTTTTTGGAGCAGGGATGCACAATAAATTCTGTTCAATACGTCACAACCCTCAAAAAACTTAAAGCACGTCTTCAGCGAGTTCGCCCAACAAAATCAATGGCAGATGTTCTTCTTTTGCATGACAATGCAAGACCACACACCAGTCGTCACACCTCTGACGAGATTGTCAAAATTGGATGGGAAGTTTTGCCTCATCCCCCATACAGCCCTGACCTGGCACCATCAGACTTCCATCTGTTCGGGCCACTAAAAGAAGCTCATCGTGGGATTCATTTTGAAGATGAGGAGGCCGTCAAAACATCCGTGCGTCAATGGCTTAGGAAGCAGAGCTGTGATTTTTACCGTGCTGGGATACATGCCCTTGTTCAAAGATGGACCAAAACTGTAGAGATGGGCGGAGATTACATTGAAAAATGACAAAATGATCCTCAATGTTGTGGTTTTCAACCTATGTAATTGCATTTAAATTTCCTGACAATTAAACGTAGAAAAAAAAATAGGAGGCATTACTTTTTGACTGACCCTCGTAATTAATGTGTCTGCCAAATTTGGTCGAAATCATTCCAGAGGTTTATGATGAGGTTTCTATCCATGGCTTTGCCAGAGTACGCACATACAAAATATCTTTCACATATATTTCAAGTATACATATATTTTTACTCATATTCCATCTGTATCTCTAGACAATTTCGCCTTGCAGTTTGATTTTCAAGCAGCTCAATGTTCATGACGTCGTATATCCCGAATTAAGTGCTTCACAGTGATAAAATTATTCAGGTACATTCACTGGCATATGTGACTACTGTCTGCAAAATACATTATGAATAGAGTTAGAAGTAAAGGAGAAATAAATTAAAATGTCGTGCTTGATGCGTTACTTTTTCACGCATCTCAGTATTCATAACTCCTAAACAGTGTCGTACAGTGATACATTACTCTAGGTACAATCAGCAGCATATATTGAAACTGCTTGCGAAATGTTTCGCGAGTAGAGTTAGTAGTAAATAGGTAAGAAATTAAAACGTCATACATGATGGTGCAGTTTTCCCTGCATCTTTGTGTTTGGCGTCGTATCACCTGAACAATGTGTCTAGTAAACTCAGTGGAATATATGAATATTGTCTGATGAATATGTCGCGAATAAAGGTTGTAGTAGAGAAATAATAAATTGAAACGTCATGCTTCATGGTGCAATTTCACTGCATGGACAGCGAAAATGAAGTAAGCGATAAATTTTTATCTTTCAATTGAAATCTTGTATAGGTAACTGGCTACAGCTGTGATGTATTTAGAGAAAATCATTTTTACTAGCCATCAGCTGCATGTGTTACATTAATTCTTGACTGATTCCGGTTATTTCAACTGTCATTGTCTATTATCGTCGTTGACCTGTCATTTTATTTGTGATAAAGATGACATTAGATATAGTAATGAATATTTGTAATCCTGACGTTTCTTCTTGGTATGATAAACTCAATTATCGATATTTACTACACATTAATTTCGTTTAAACAAGGCTATTATTATACCACTATATGTGTCCTACAAAATATTATTTTTATGTGAACATTTTACTTGGTTGACGTGTATTGCAAGTTAGCGTCGCTTAACATTTGTGTTTCTTATGCTACACTTATACACACATTAAAAAAGTTTTGCGTCACCTCGGTTCCCCGAACTGCTAAAAATAGACGTTGATTGTGGATATTGTATCACAGACAGAGTCTCAATGACTGTTCAGAGATGTAAACAACCATTCAGTTCCAGTCATTCATCCAGGAAGGAGGTACACGGCTCATGTTATCTGTAGTTCAATCATGCCTAGACGGTCAATACCGCGATTCGATCGTGTCCGCATTGTTACTTTGTGCCAGGAAGGACTCTCAACAAGGGAAGTGTCCAGACGTCTCGGAATGAACCAAAGGAATGTTGTTCGGACATGGAGGAGATACAGAGAGAGACAGGAGCCGTCGATGACACGCCTCGCTCAGGCCGCCCAAGGGCTACGATTGCAGTGGATGACAGCTACCTACGGTTTATGGCTCGGAGGAACGCTTACAGAGACGCCACAGTGTTGAATGATGCATTTAGTGCAGCCACAGGGCGTCGTGTTACAACTCAAACTGTGTGCAATAGGCTGCATAATGCGCAACTTCACTACCGACTTCCACCTTTGCAACCACGACACCATGCAGCGCGGTACAGATGGGCCCAACAGTGTGCCGAATGGACCGTTCAGGATTGGCATCACGTTCTCTTCATCGATGAGTGTCGCATATGCCTTCAACCAGACAATCGCCGGAGACGTGTTTGAAGACAACCTGGTCAGGCTGAACACCTTAGACACACTATTCAGCGAGTGCAGCAAGATGGACGATTCCTACTGATTTGGGGTGGCATTATGTGGGGCCGACGAACGCCACTGGTGACCATGGAAGGAGCCGTAACGGCTGTACGATACGTGGATGCCATCCTTCGACCGATAGTGAAAGCATGTAGGCAGCATATTGGCGAGGCATCCGTCTTCATGGACGACAATTGGCGCCCCCATCGTGCACATCTTGTGACTGACTTCCTTCAGGATAACGACATCGCTCGACTAGAGTGGCCAGCGTGTTCTCCAGACATGAATCCTATTGAACATACCTGGGATAGATTGGAAGGGGCTGTTTGTGGATGACGTGACTCTCAAACCACTCTGAGGGATCTACGCCGAACCGCCGTTGAGGAGTGGGACAATCGTGGACCAACAGTGCGTTGATTAACTTGTGAATAGTATGCCACGACGAATACAGGCATGCATCAATGCAAGAGGACGTGCTACTGGGTATTAGAGGTACAGCAATCTGGGCCACCACCTCTGAAGGTCTCGCTGTATGGTGGTACATCATGCAATGTATGGTTTCCATGAGCATTAAAAATGGCGGAAATGATGTTTATGTTAAACTTTATTCCAATTTTCTGTACAGGTTGTGTAACTCTCGGAACCGAGGTGATGCCAAACTTCTTTTGATGTTTGTAGGATCTTGTGTGTTGATAGTAACCACATGGTGCCACGGAAATGTTCTAATGCATCCGTCAAAATGTTTGAGCTAATTATTTTATTGCAGTACGCTTTGAGGTTAAGGTACTCCCAACCCCAACTCCTCCTCCACCCTCCATCCCTAACTCCCGCCTACTGCCTCGACCATACTGCCCTAATAACGAACCATGTAACTGGTCCTTTTCTGCAAGACAAGACTGGATTGAAATATTGTTGACCTTTACAGAGAATGAGGTGTAGGACGCTCTATGTACCAAACTGCTGCAGACGTTGAAAAAGTCAGGCTAACGGGCACAACTCTCGGTACTGCCAAGGATTTTCGCTTGGTGGGAGGACTGGGACGTGTGCACTCAAGCTCGCGATGCCAGCTGAGGCCCTACTTGAACGGGAAGTAGCGGCTCAAAGGTCTGGCACGCCGACAACGGCAGAGGGAGCGGTTGCTGCCCTCATACCCCTCCACACCGCATCCGAATAACGTCATCTGGGCCTGGTCGCGGAGTTTTAGTTTATAGTTTTTTCTTGTGACTAACGCTGAATGCTCCGCGAGGCTTTTTGCGGGCGGGTCTGTAGTCTATAGGAAGGCTGCAGTGTCAAAAGACTATAGCAAAACGCAGGAAGACTTGCAGAGGATCAATAGTTGGTGCAGCGACTGGTTGTTGACCGTGACGCAAGTAAATGCATCGTATCCCACAAAAATAGGCGAAGAGATGCACTACTGTTCGATTACACTGGAAACTGCAAATACTATTTGTGGGGTCCTAGCCGGCCGGGGTGACCGCGCGGTTCTAGGCGCTACAGTCTAGAACCGCGCGACCGCTACGGTCGCAGGCTCGAATCCTGCCTCGGGCATGGATGTGTGTGATGTCCATAGGTTAGTTAGGTTTAAGTAGTTCTAAGTTCTAGGGGACTGATGACCTCAGCAGTCAAGTCCCATAGGGCTCAGAGCCATTTGCACGATTTTGTGGGGTCCTACCCACTCGTCTCTTACAGGGTGCCTAAAGGATGCTGCTTTCTCGGTTATCTATACAACGTACAAGCAAATTACATTAATGGTTATTTATTACAATAAAGTAGATTGACAATATTTAACTTTGGGTTACAATGTCGTGTCGGAAGGTTATTGGCGACATGCAAATAATCAATGTCTTTCGCTATATAGTATGTCCGTGCTAGTGATGGGCATGGGTTACAAGTATGAGCTCTTCTAGCGCTCTCTTCTAGTCCGGCTCTACTATTATCCGTCTTCAACTGTCCGGCCGAAGCTGGCAGGAGCCACAATTTATTCTCTTCGGCTAGAGGCCGCTCCTGTCGTGATGCGGTCCTAGTCAGCGGCCCTGACGTCGTCTCACAGCCTTCTCTGCTCTTGCGTTCTTCATCGTCGTGTAGCCGCTTGTCGTTACGCCGGAACACTATTAAATATGAAGGGTAACAGACCTAAAGTAAAATGACAACATAAAACAAATTGTACGAAAAATACATGATAGGCTAAGACTAACGGTGAGAAACTTGCGGAAATGTAATTCGACCACGAAAGAAGTGGTTCACAGAATTCATGTTCGACCGATTCGTAAGTATTGCTCATCAGTATGGGACCTTATAAAGTTGAATTAACACAAGATAGAGAGAAGATCGAATGAAGAGGGACGCGTTTGGTCATGGGCTCGTTCAGTTAGCCGGCTTGGCTGACCGAGCGGTTCTAGGCGCTACATTTGGAACCGCGCGACCGCTGTGGTCTCAGGTTCGAATCCTGCCTCGGGCATGGATGTGTCCTTAGGTTAGTTAGGTTTAAGTAGTTCTAAGTTCTATGGCACTGACGACCTCACAAGTTAAGTCCCATAGTGCTCAGAGCCATTTGAACCATTTTTTTATTTTTTATTTTATTTTGTTTTTTAGTTCAGTCGTGACAAGAGTGTTCAATAAACTCCGGTGGCAGATGCTACAAGAGAGGCGTCCTGCGTCGCAGAAAATGATTTATTGTTGAAATTCCAAGAGTGTACGTTCGAAAAAGTCTCGTCAAGTGATCTCGACGAGAATATCAGAAAATATAGAGCTGATACATAGTGTTGCAGTCAGTCATTCTTCCCGCGTAAAATTCCAAAATTCATTAATGGAAATAGCGGAAAAAATAGTAGTGCCAAGAGTACTCTCCACAACACACCGTAAGGTGACTTGAAGAGTGTAGGTGTAGACACGGATGAATTAACGAAGCTACGAAAAATCTAACTCGTGGTGGTCGAACCTGATCTTCTCGAATACGATGCGTCAAGAAATAGCAGTGAGCGGAGCTTTACAACTTGTACAAAACTTCACGTGCTTAGTAGCCACAATAAGGCTCAGTAGTCGATAATTGGAATTTCCGATTATCCCGTGTGTCAGAACGGTTGGCCTCATAACGTGCGTCGAATGGCGTGCATTTGCGCAGCACCGCCAGCGCTCATGCGTGGTGATGCGGCGCGCTGGAGATAATTGGCAGCAAGACGAGGCACGTGCCGACCAACGTTTGTCACCCCGAGTGGCAGCGGCGAGGGGCGAAGACGTACAAACAAGAGGGGGCAGTGTTGACCTTCCCACGATGCAGTGGTCAGCCGGACACGGACCTAGTGCAATAAACACGTGTACAGCGTCACTCTGCAGGCCAGCAATATGACACCACAACATCCGTCACTGCCACACAGCTCCTGTGGTCACTGCACGACACACTGGCGGCCACCGAACCCCAGATAAGAAACTGTAGTACTAGTCAAGTTCGGCGTCCACTTGTAGACGAAAATCGTAACGCCTTTTATCTTACTAGTTATTCCTTCTTTCAATATTCTCTTGGGAAGACCACCGTTTTGGTTCTCTTCAACCGGCTAAGATTCTAAATGCCACATTCAGCGGTTTGTGGTGTCGTATAGCTCAACCAAAAGGTCTGTTCAGAGCGTAATAGTTGTATACATGATCATAATTTGGGCATGGATAAGGATTGTAATTGCTGCTTTGGGATACAAGCTGAGTTGGTGAACATTTGCAGACATCTCCAGGTAGGCGTGGCTTTGCTCACAAAGCTTGAGGCTGCTGGCAATGGGCACCACTTTGCGGAGCCAGATATCGTGATCCAAGGGACGTTCAAATGTTCTCTAAGTAGACAATTACTGCGACTGCCCCAGTTGATATCCACTCTTACGTTTAGTGAGAGGTTGGTGCAAGATGTGGCGGGCAGTAAAATACTTCCTGGCTGGTTGATCTAAAGACCTTCCCAGTTCGTTTGACAAGCAAGCTTCTGATGCTATCTATGACTGGTGAAGACCCAAAACCAGATGCAGTCAGTTTCCTCTTTCACAGGAACCTCTCAGCTGGCAAGATCTGGACATTCGCAGCGGGTAAGATGACCTGGTAATTGGGTAAGAAACGAGTGGGTAGGACCCCACAAAATGGTGCAAATGCCTCTGAGCACTATGGGACTTAACTCCTGAGGTTATAAGTCCCCTAGAACTTAGAACTACTTAACCCTAACGAACCTAAGAACATCACACACAGACGTTGCTGTAGACGTTGAAAAAGTCAGGCTAACGGGTACAACTCCCGGTACTGCCAAGGATTTTCGCTTGGTGGGAGGACTGTGACGGGTGCACTCAAGCTCGCGATGCCAACTGAGGCGCTACTTGAACGGGATCCTTAGGGATATGCTAAGTAGGGGACAAAGTCCAGTATGCACTCTATGTGTGTACCAGGCAGAGTCATCCCAGATGTGGAACGGGTCCTTCCAGATGCTATGAAGAGCAGAGAATACAACCAACTGCAGGTGATGGCACTTTGGAGTGAAAGAGATTCTGTTGGTAGTTGACCCCTGAGTGGAACCCTAAACCTCCCTCCCCTACAGCACATATCGAGGAATCTGCAGCCTACATGGTCGTAGAATCGTCCGATTCTCTGATTCACAGCCTCCAATTGGCCCTGTAGCAAATGTGTGCAGTCAGTCCTGTGGACGAAGCTACCTCTTTCTTCATCTCACGAACAATATTAGCAGACTTTACCATTTCAGACAATCACCCAAAACCAAGGATCCGTGAATCTGGGGAAAGAGATGCAGAGGGATCATCGTGCACATGACAGTAACGAATTTGGTTGTGATGTCGGCGCTGCACTCCGTCTGGGCCTGAAATGATATACATGCATGTGCGAAGTCGACGAAGCATCTTGCCTCGCGCCCACCGTCTGCTGCCGCTAAAAACCCAGAAAAATACAATAACATGAGGCACGAACCGATAGTTGGGGCCTTCCTTCGGCGCCAGGAGAGTGGAGCAGATTAAGCAGTGCCCGGTGGCGGCGGCCGTGAAGCATTTCCGCCGGCCATTTTCCATCTCGTGGTTGCGAACGATAGGAGGCGAGAAATAGTTGCAGTGCTTGATCCGTAGTGTGGCGGTGCGAAGTTTGGCCATCTGTTGCTTGAAGGGCCGGCCAACGTGGCCGAGCGGTTCTAGGCGCTTCAGTCTGGATCCGCGCGACCGCTACGGTCGCAGGTTCGAATCCTGCCTCGGGCATGGATGTGTGTGATGTCCCTAGGTTAGTTAGGTTTAAGTAGTTCTAAGTTCTAGGGGACTGATGACCTCAGATATTAAGTCCCATAGTGCTGAGAGCCATTTGAACCATTTTTTGTTGCTTGAAGGTTCTAACAAAATGTTCCGCTTCGCCGTTTGACTGTGAACGGAACGGAGCACTAGTTACATACTGTATGCCATTGTGTTCGCAGAATGTGTCATATTGATCTGACGTGTACTGAGGGCCGTTGTCCGACACTATGACGTCAGGCAAACCTTCGAGGCAAAAAATAGAGGACAACGCCTGATCTGTGTGACGTGACGTTGACGAGTTCATTGGCACAGCAAAAGGAAACTTGCTGTGAAATTCTGCCACAATCAACCAACAAATGTTATAAAGAGGTCCCGCAGAGTCGATGTGCACACGTTGCCATGGTGACAGCGACTTAGGCCAAGCATAGAACTTTTGTGGTTGAGCGGACTAATTTTCCGCACATGCGTGACATCGTGACGTCATCTCTTCGATTCGTGTGTCCATACCCTGCCAAGTAGAGTGTCGTGCTAACTGTTTCGTAGGAACAATTTCCCAGTGTCCTTAGTGAAGTAACTGCAACACTTCTTTTTGCAAAGATCTGGGGATCAACACAAGTGATTGTCCACTGTCATTTTTGAGCAAGAATCACACCTTGCTGTATAGCGAAGCTATGCCGACGTGCAAAGCATTGGAGCACTACAGAGTTCTTTAGGCTATGCAATGAGCGAGGCCAAGATGTGAGAATATATTTTAGCAAAATGTTCAAATCTGAATCAGCTTCCGTGGCCTGCGCAAATTTTCTAAAGTTCAGAGGAAAGGATTGAAGCAATTCAGAATCGTGAGCATCGATGTGACAACAACATGCAGCGGAAGCGTCAAAGTCTGTATCAGGGCCAATCGGAAGACGTGAAAATGCGTCCGCATTACCATGTCAAGTTGTCGGATGATACACTATCTCGTACTGGAATTCAGATAACAACGAAGCTCATCTTTACAATTTTTGGGCAGTTAGTACAGGAACCGGCTTCATCGGATGAAACAAGGACTTCAGTGGCTTGTGATCCGTTACTGAGTAGAATTTTTTGCCACACAAATAGTGGTGGAATTTTTGACACCATACACAACAGCCAATGCTTCTTTCTCTATTTGTGAATAGTTACACTGAGCTTTGGACAACACTTTTGATTCGAAAGCAATAGGCCTATCTTTATCAACAATTCTGTGCGAAATCACTGCACCGATTCCGTAAGAAGAAGAGTCAACTTGCAACACAACTGATTTGTCAGGATCAAAGTGAACCAAGCATCGATCACTGAGTAATGCATCTTTAAATTTTTGAAAAGCTTCTTGACACTCATCTGTCCAAACAAAGGGGACGCTCTTGCGACCCAAGAGATGCTACGGAGCTGCGATTTGTGCAGCATTCGGAATGAATATAATAGTTCATTTTCCCTAAGACGGACTGAAATTCTGTGACATTTCGAGGAACTGGCAAGTCACGTATGGCTAACAAATTTGACTGAAGAGGATGTACACCTTGACTGTTTGTGACATGACCAAGATACAGCAACTCCGGTTTAAGAAAAATCACACTTGTCCAGTCTACACTTTAGTCCTGCATCATATAACACACGGGGCAACGGCCTTGCCGCAGTGGATACAGCGGTTCCCGTGAGATCACCGAAGTTAAGCATTGTCAGGCGTGGTCGGCACTTGGATGGGTGACCATGCGCTGTTGCCATTTTTCGGGGTGCACTCAGCCTCGTGATGCCAATTGAACACACGAAACAAAGCACTCAAATTTGCAATGGATTCTCCAGGTGTACGACCTGCTACGACAATATCGTTCAAATAATTTGAACAGTTTGGTACTTGAGCAGTCATCTGTTCAAAATACCGTTAGAAAGTGGCGGGTGCGGAAGCACTGCCAAAAGCCAAACGCAAATATTTAAGCAAGTCCAAATGAGTGTTCACAACACACACGGTTTGAGATTCTTCATCTTGTGGTATTTGAACATATGCCTCGTGAAAATCCATTTTTGAAAAGTAGCGACCAGCGCCTAATCTGTCCCTGAGATCCTCCGGGCGTGGCAATGGGTAAGTATCAATCACCATTTGTGGGTTGAATGTAGAGTTAAAGTCAACCAGGAGGCGAATGCGACCTGCAGGTTTGGGTAGCAAAATCAGTGGACTTGACCACTGACTAGCTTGTATGGGCACAATAGCTCGGCTATTTTGCAATTCTTTAAGTTAAGTAGCCACTTTGTCCCGTAATACAATGGGAGCAGATCTGGCCTGGTAAAATTTCGGTTGAGCATTGTCTTTCATAGTAATATGTGCAACGAAATTGTTAGCCTTGCTTAAACCTTCAGGGAATTCTTTCAGCAAGCTAGCTATACTGTCTTTTGCATTGAATGCAGTCAGTGACAACACATTGTCTTGAATTTTAAAGCCAAGCTAACCAGACGAATCAAGCCCAAATATGTTGACACAATCGCTTGGTTGTAGCACAGAAAGTTACAGTTAGTGTATGAGAACGATACATGGCAGACAAAGCACATTTTCCGAGAATGTGAATGTCTTATCCATTATAAGCCGTCAAGTGCGTGCTGGTTGGAGACAGGTGTGGATGTGTTACGACTGAGCAATGTAACAAAGGCACCTGTATCCACCTGAATTTCACACGTTTGCTACTAAGATGAAAATGAACAAAAAGTTTGTTGGACTGGCATAGCACTGGAGACATTATTTGCTTGCTGGTTTGGCTAATGCCTGAAGCAGGCTTTGAATGCACTGCAATGATTACATGCGCCTTGTGACGAAAATTATGTGAGTGGGCAGAATTCCTATGTTTGTTCTGTTGCAAACATACGGATTGTACGTGACCTTTCTTGCCACAAGCGTAACACTGTGCTTGTCTGGACGGGCAGTCTTGGCGTTTGTGCTGTGAATAGCACAGAGGGCATGACTTAATTCTGTTCGCTGCCGTAGCCGCCTGTTCAGAGATCAGTTTACGCAACTAAGCATATCTTTGCGACGTTCGACTGATGCATCATCATGAGGCATATTACAGATTTTCAAAGAGGGAAAATTATAGGTGCTCATTTGGTACGCGGCACTGCGACTACAATTGCAAGTACTAGTTGCGTCTGATTCTCTGTGGTGTTATAACAACTCATAATGTTAACGTAAAACTTCAAGAACTTCACCTGTTGAACACAAAAGTGGAAGAACACTAAATTTAGTGATTGACACACGAGAGAATCATTACATGTAATACTATAGTTGCCAGGAGAGTATCTGACAAGCTTTTACATCAAGAGAATGCAGTGAAACCAGAACAATGCTGTGGAAACAGTATAAACAGAACTTTCACCGAAGAGCTGCCATTGCCACACCTCTAAAAATTAGATCAACGCAAATATGAGGCCTCAGCGGAATAAGCTGCTCGATACCTGGGCTGTCTACCGATAAAAATATGGTACGTGATCCGATAAATTACGTCTGCTATTTTCATAACGGTAGAACGTATTTACGTATGGAGAAGTGCAAAGAAAGATCACAGTCCAGAGGCACTTTTCCAATTAGGGATGATTTTGACGGGCACACTTATACAAAAGACAACTATTGAAGTGTATGAAACCCATCAGATGTTCACATGCATTAAAGAGCACAGGAATTGAACCGAATATCATACTACTGAAAATTGCCAGTATTGGTTATGTAAGTATGAAAATGAAATTATACGTCTTGAGTGCACTCCACAAGGTCTGTATTTGAATGTCCTAGCGTCATAGTGCTCTGTGTTATAGAACCGAAACAGAAAAATGTATTTCATTTAAAAACGAGATATTTCTAATATTTTATTATACCACTGATTGTGTTTACGCATTTATTTTTACACCAATGGTGTCCAGTGTATTTGACAGATGGTCACGAAATATGTCTTTACATATCGAAACTTTTTTAAAGAAAGACAAAATCCACACGTCTGCCGACAGCAATTTGTAGGTGCTTCTATTGAAAAAAACGAAAGACCGTTTATTAATAACAGATTCACATTTAAAATATAGTTTTCAAGGTTTACACACTGCAGTTCTTTTACAGAGAAGAGATGAAGCAATAACTGAAACTCAGAAGTTTGCAAATGATCACTCATGTAATACGTAGGCCACAACCTGAACAGAGTGTCACATGCCATCATTTTCATTCGTAGGTTTTTTGTTACAAAGTGGCATGACAACGTTGCACTGTACACATGATAACACGTTTATTACATGTCGGCACGTGTTTGTAATAAGTAAGCAATTCTCGTTTTAGTTTTGAATAATCCCGGTAATACCCTAAGACTGTTGATAGTTTTACAACATATAATTTTTAAAGGGACTGCTTGCTCGATGTTTCTCCATAAATCAAATACCTATTCGAAGCCTGCACTTCACGGATTGAATAAAAACGCTTTCGAATTGTTGGCTTGGTCATATTCAGATAAAATATGGACATTGAATGACTTTTTCTTTATTGTTGGAAGATACATCTAAATACGATCGTAAAGCCAGCGAACTAAATTATTCTCTTTCGATCGGGTTTAACAACCCATCATTACGAAACATCGATGAAAAATTTATAAAAATAAAATGAGGAGCAGTAAATAAGTTAAATCATTTTTCTAATTTATATGAGGGCTGTTAATCTTAATCGTTTAGAACTGTTGTACTTCGAGGCATGTGAGAATCACCGCATTCTCTTGTGAACAAAGAAAAAAAATTGTATAATAATGATATTAAGTGCCCTTATATTACGAGGGTGAGTCAGATGAAAACCTTAAATTTTTAATAACAAATCGAGATTTCGCGCCGTTATCCTGTAAGTTGGTAAGAGTGCTACAAACAGCGTGCAGAATGGCCTGTAGATGGCAGCATAGTGCAGATGCACACATACCGTCGCAGTATCTGTATAAAGGCCGCCCCACTTGTGACTTGCACCAGGGAAGAACAGCGCTCTGTTATTGGGTTTTTGCGTAGTGAAGGTGGGAAACCTATTGAAATTCATCGACGAATGAAGGTTCAGTACGGTAATGCTTGTTTGCCACAGCAACAAGTCTACGAATGGTGTAGGAAGTTCGCAGATGGTGTGATTTCAGTGGAAGATGCTCCTCGTCCAGGTCAGGCACGAGTTGTGGCTCCACAGAACATTGTAGCAGTTGAAGAAATAGTGAAGGAAAACCGCCGAGTGGCACTGAATGACATTCAGCATGTTTACAGATTAGTCATGGGTCAGCACACCACATTGTGCATGATGTGCTCCAGTTTCAAAAAGTGTCTGCAAGATGGGTGCAACGGCAGCTGGCTCCTGAAATGAGAGAACGACGTGTTGATGCTTGTGAAGAACTTCTTCGGCGCTTTAAACGAGAAGGTGATGGCTTCCTCGCAAGAATCGTTACTGGGGACGAAACCTAGGTTCACTTCCACCAACTGGAAACGCAGAGAGGGAGCAAGGAATGGCGCCATTCCTCATCACCAAACCCAAAGACGAACAGACCCAAAGACGAACAGAACCATCAGCACGGAGGGTTATGCTGACTGTCTTTTGGAACGAAAAAGGAGTCATTTTGGAGCATTACATGCCTAGAGGTACCACTGTCACCAGTGCATCATACACAGATCTCCTAAAAAATCATCTGCGGCCTGTAATCAAATCAAAGTGACGTGAATTGCTGTGAGCAGGTGTCCTTTTGCAACATGACTATTCAAGGCCCCACACTGTCCATACAACAGTTGTAACAATCACAGACCTGCATTTTGAGTGTCTTCCTCATTCCCCATACTCACCAGACCTTGTCCCAAGTGATTTCCATGTGTTTGGACCACTCAAAGACGCAGTGGGAGGAATGAAGTTTCGTTCCGATGAAGAGATACGCCACGTGGTACATTAGTGGTTGCGCGGACTACCAAAAGAATTTCTTTCTAAAGGAATTTATGCACTTTGTAACCGCTGAAGGACTCACATTGTGCGTGGGGGAGATTATGTTGAAAAGTGATACAGCTTTGTAGCACTTCTGTACAATAAATAATATTCAAAAAATATTTAAGGTTTTCATTTGACTCACCCTCGTATTTTTAACTCATAATCCGTCATACCTCAGATGGTTAGATGGACACTTAATGCAAAAGCTTACATTTCAAATAGTTTTAATGAGTAGCGTAACATTTCATGTTGGAAATGGAAATGCCGTGCGGCTAGGTCCTCCCGTTGGGTTGACCGTTCGCCTGGTGCAAGTCTTTCGAGTTGACGCCACGTCGGTGATTTGCGTCTCAATGGGGATGAAATGATGATGACAAGGATAACACTACACCCAATCCGTGAGCGGAGAAAATCTCCGACCCAGCCGGGAATCGAACCCAGGCTGTTAGGTATGACATTCCGTAGCGCTGACCACTCAGCTACCAGGGCGGACTTTTCATATTGAACTCAGTGGAAGAGAGTAGTTATTACCCACAAATAGCTCACTTGAGGACCAATGTTTACCGGAATGTTTCTGCTTCTATTATTGTATACTTCCACCTGTATCAGTTTTCGCTCTTAATTAAGATACACACTGTGTAGTGATTGATAACTAAGTTATCGGTTTTAATAAGCCTCGAAACGTTTTCACCTATGACAGTTTCTAGGAAGCAGTATTTTCGTTTTTATTATAGCATTTCCTTGTGTCTAGTTACTTCTCTACTACAGACTGTGCTTACGCTACTGATGGTTATTGATTATGATATATTTCTCGTGGTAAATGCGTCAGAAAAGGAGTTGTGGGTAGAGAGAGAGAGAGAGCAGGGAGCGTACTCGCTGCTGGGAGCCATGTCAGTGTGGGCGCGTGTTCGATCTGCTCTGCAAATGCGGCGCTATTGACACGGCGGCTAGACAAAGGCTAGCTACATCACAGCTCCCCAGGCGGCTGTTGCTTTCATCACAAACTATTGCAATTACTGCACTCGTAACTCGATACCAAACACATTTTTACTGCGATTCGCGTCTAGGATTCGTTTACACTTTCCGCCATACCGCTATGTTACTTCCTCTCTGCGAAACAGTAATGACATACATAAACTAAAGCTTCTGAAGCCCTTTAACTATGAAAATCTACAATGGAAATTTAACAGACGTACGTTTGATAGTGTCATAACCGAATGAGTCAGCGATACAGAATAATTCCCGGTCATTTCGTAGAGTTAAATAAGACAGTTCTACTGCTAATAAGTCGAACTCGCTGTGCTTAAGAACAGTTGCGTAAAAAAAAAAAATACGAGAAAGTATCGAGAGCTTGGCAAGTAACGAATGTATCGACAAAGTCAGCACTTTGCAGTTAGAAAAGCCTATGCAAACTATTGTATGGTTTGGTGGCTAACTGTCTACTTGTCAGACTAGAAATACGATAATTTGGCTGTTATTTTAGGTGCAACATGATCCACAGTCACCTGACTGAAAATTCAGCAGGGCTACAGCTACCACTATTGCATAAGATACAACAGGTGTTAAACCTTTGACTAAGAAGCCTGATTATCTGGCCGCCCTCCTACGGTTGTACTATCACACGTGTGCATTGATGAGTATTTGGAATATGACCGAAGTTTTCTCATTCTGGTGGGTAGCACTTTATTTTGTTTTTATTTCTTCACTTATTTAACATTGTCACATTAGGGCCTTCAGACTTTCACTTTCACAGGACCAGCATTTCACATATATAGTATTTCTTACACCACTGTTTCTTAAGAAATAACAATAATTTCAATATGATGAATAATAATAAAATTATATTAACAGAAGTAAAATTGCTTTCAATGTATCTAATGACAATGTGAGTAACAGTACTGACTAAGAACCAATAATGTTAATTCTAGCGATACTATAACTGTTGATACTACTACTACTACTACTACTACTACTACTACTACTACTAATAATAATAATAATAATAATAATAATAATAATAAAAGTAATACAATGAAGAAAATACGCCAGAAAAAATTCGATACAAACAAAATCAGTTAAACCGACATCAAAGAATAATGGAAAAAATAACATGCAAAAATCTCTGAAAAATTGCGCACCGAATTCGTACAAAAGGATAAAAAGTTAGTCCAGCTGAAAAAGAAATTCAAACACCACTGGTAAAATTCAAATGTCAAAAACGCTATAAGAACGCAAAGAAGCTTTCCTTAACTGTAACGGTAAGAAAACATGAAAAATTTAACAGCAGTTCTACGAAATCAGGAGACTATATCATCCACATCTACATATACATGAGTTCTCTGTAATTCACAATTAAGTGCCTGGCAGAGGGCTCATCGAACTACCTTCAAGCTATTTCTCTACCGTTCCACTCTCTAACAAAACATGGGAAAAATGATCACTTAATCTTTCTGTACGAGCTCTCATTTCTCGTGGTTTATTATAGTTATCTTTTCTCCCTGTATAAGTGGGGCCCAAAAGAAGATTTTCGAAGTCTAATGAGAATGTTGGTGATTCCAATTTCAAGAGTAGATCCTGCCGCAACGAAAAATGCCTTTGTTTTAGTGACTGTTACCCCAACCCCAATTCATGTATCACGTCCGTGGCAGTCTTTCCCCTGTTTCACTGTAGGACAACACGAGCTGCGCTTCTTTGAACTTTTTCGATGTTTCGTCAGTCCCATCTGATGTAGATCCCACACCACACCGCAACACTGCAGAAGAGAGCAGAAAAAGTAGTATGTTTACTAGATTTGTTACATTTTCTAAGAGTTCTACCAATAAATCACAGTCTTTGGTTTGCTTTACACACAACACTATGTATGGTTCCAGTTTAAGTTATTCGTAATTGTAATCCCTAAGTATTTAGTTGAATTTACAGCCTCTAGATTTGTGTGATTTATCGTGTACTCGAAATTTAGCTGATTTATTTTAGTATTCATGTGAATGACTGCCACTTTTCACACCATACCGATGTCTTGAGATAATTTTGGAATCGGTTTCGCTCATCTGATCATTTTACAAGTCTCTAAATGACTGGATCATCTGCAAACAAACTAAGAGGGCTCCTCAGACTGTCTCTTATGTCGATTTTGCAGATCAAGAGCAGCAGAGGACCTATAACACTTCCTTGTGGGACGCCAGATATTAATTCTGTTTAATTCAATTAACTTTCCGTCAATTACTACGAGCTGTGACCTTTCCGAGAGGAAATCACAAATCCACTCATACAACTGAAGCGATACTCCACAGGCATGCAATCTGGTTAAAAGACGCTTGTGAGTAAGCTGTCTAAATCCTTCTGGAAATCTAAAAACTTGGAATTAATTTGACATTCGCGTCGATAGCACTCATTACTTCTTGAGAATAAAGAGCTATTAGTGTTGCACAAGAACGATATTTTCTGAATCCGTGCAGACTATTTGTTAATAAATTGTTTTCTTCGAGGTAGTTCCTGGTGTTCGAACGAAGTGTATGTTCCAAAATCCTACTGTCAATCGACGTTAATGGTTTGGGTCTGCGAATTACTCCTGTTTCCGTTTTGGATATTGGCGTGACTTGTGCAACTTCCCAGTCTTCAGCTACGGATTCTTCGAAGAGTAGGCGGTTATATATAATTGCCAAGTATGGAGCTACTGCATCAGCATACTCTGAAAGGAACCTGACAGGTATACAACCTCAATCGGAGGACTTGCCTTTATTGAGTGCGGAACCGCGCGACTGCTACGGTCGCAGGTTCGATTCCTGCCTCGGGCATGGATGTGTGTGATGTCCTTAGGTTAGTTTGATTTAAGTAGTCCTAAGTTCTAGGGGACTGATGATCTCAGATGTTAAGTCCCATAGAGCCATTTGAACCATTTTTTTGAGTGATTTAAGCTGCATCGCTACACCGAGGATATCTGTTTCTAAGTTATTCATGTTAGTAGTTGTTCTAGATTTGAATTCTGGAATATTTACTTCGTCTTCCTGGGTGAAGGAGTTTCTGGAAACCATGTTTAGTAACTCTGCTTTAGTTGTACTGTCATCAGTGACATCAACATTGTTACCGCGCAGTGAAGGTATTGGTTGTGTCTTGCCGCTGGTGTACTTTACATGTGGTCAGAATAGTGACACAAACCATCAGATAAAACGAGAGGAAATACATGAAGGAACAACTGGACTCCGTCGAACAAAATTGTAGCAACCACTGCACGCGGGATTTCTATATACCTTTTACAGGGATAAGCCGAGGATATACCTCTCATAATTTGTGTTTCAAAAATTCAGGCTTGCCTTGACCAATCAGGAAAACTGTCGGGAAATGGCAGAATATTTTTGGAACTCCTCAATTGCCCCAAAACCCCCTCAAGATTTCCTAAGGTAAATTTTACTGACACCCACTTGGCACCACTAACCTAACAAAAACAATAGAGCTTTGGGAGAAGATGTTACACCGCAGAACCGCTGAAGAATCTTGGACCAAAGTCACTGAAAGCTCTCAAACAGATCGTGACAGAGATCTGGTAGAGAGAAAAATTTCAAGACTGGAAATATGCTCTCATTCTACCTCTGCACAAGAACGGTTACAGAATGGATTTAAATAACTATCGAGCAATCTCCCTTCTTCAGACCTTCAAAAATTCTGTACTTATTTCTGGAAATCCCGGCATAGCGAACAGTGATCCCCTGACACACAAAATGTTCAACTGCAGCTGCTTGCAGATCAGTATCTAGGGGGAGAGAAGAGGAGTGGTGCGCGTTGTCGACAAACTCCTCCCTTGGTCCTTTCCGCTGTCAGGTTATCCTTTCGGTAAAGTGTCTAGCCCCGTAGTACAGACGCAACAGACGCTTTAAAATTTGTTTCCTGCAAATGCAAGCCAAGGGTCATTCCCGTTCAAACAGTTTTAGTTCGTCCAAGTGTGTTCTGAACCCATTAATATTCCACTGTAATATGGGTGCCATCTATCACGGAGGTTGCACTTTCACCCTTTCCTTCAGCCAAAGAGGTGAGTCCGAACGGGTGGAGCCTCGGCGTTGGGCAGATGAGTCCATCAGGCCAACATAACCAGGATTTTGGAACATGTATTGTGTTTGAACATTATGAATTACCTCGAAGACAACGGTCTGGTGACACACAATCAAGACGGATTTGGAAAACATAGTTGTTGTGAAATATAACTAGATCTTTACTTACACGAAGTATTGAGTGCCATTGACAAGTGATTACAGACTGATGCCGTATTTCTTGATTTCCAGAAAGCTATTGACATTGTACCTCACAAGCGACTTCTAATCAGATAGTGTACTTATGTAATAGCGTCTCAGTTATGCGACTGGATTCGTGATTTCGTATCAGAGAGGTCATAGTTGGTTGTAATTGACGGAAAGTTATCAAGTGAAACAGAAGAGATTTCTATCGTTCCGCAAGGTAGTGTTACAGGCCCTCTGCTGTTCCTTATCTACATAAGCAGCTGTCTTAGGATGTTTGCAGACACCAGAAAATAAAAAAAATACGAAACGGTTTGGAAAAGAGATCTGTACGGTGCGAAAATTGGCAATTAACCCTGTATAATGAAAAGTGTGAGGCCATCCACATGAGTGCTAAAAGGAATGAGTTAAACATCAATTACACGATAAATCAATCAAATCTAACGGCCCTAAATTGAACTAAATACCTAGGAATTACAATTACGAGCAACTTAGATTGGAAAGAAAACGTAGAAAATGTCGTTGGGAAGACGAACCAAAGTCTGCGATTTATTAGCAGAGCATTTAGAAGATGTTCCCTGGTTCGATTCCCGGCGGGGTCAGAGATTTTCTCTGCCTCGTGATTACTGGGTGTTGTGTGCTGTCCTTAGGTTAGATAGGTTTAAGTAGTTCTAAGTTCTAGGGGACTGATGACCATAGATGTTAAGTCCCATAGTGCTCAGGGCCATTTTGAAGTTAGAAGATGTAACAGTTCGACTAAAGAGACTGCCTACACTACGCTAATCCGTCCTCTTTTGGAGTACTGCAGCCCTGTGTGGGATCCTTACCAGATAGTATATCGAGAAAGTTCAAAGAAGAGTAGCACGTTTTTTATTATCGAGAAATAGGGGAGAGACTATCACAGACATGATACAGGGTTTGGGGTAGACGTCATTTAAACAAAGGCGTTTATAGTTCAGTGAGAACTTCTGAAGAAGTTTCAAGCTCCAACTTTCTCCTCCGAATGACAAAATGTGCTGTTGACGCCGACCTACATAGGTAGAAATGTATCATGATAATAAAAGAAGGTAAATCAGAGCTCGCACCGAAAGATGTCAGTGTTCGTTTCTTCCGCGCACTGTCCAAGACCGGAATGATAGAGAATTATTGTTAAGATGGTGCGATGAACCATCTACCAGGCACATCAGTGTGATTTGCAGAATATCCAAGTTAATGTAGATGTAGATGGAGGTCCATCGGCTCTGTAGACGAGCCATGAGAGATGTCAATATCGTCAGCGAGAACTTCTCAAGAAGTTTCGATCACCAACTTTCTCCTCCGAATGCGAAAATGTACTGTTGACGCCGACCTGCATAGGGAGAAATGTATCATCATCTCTTCCCATCTCCACTGGTAGCTGATTCTTTGACTTAGTCGTCGATTTTTATGCCTGGGGAGGTTTTGGAGCCACAGCTGTGGAGGTGGTAGTGGCAGCGGTGGACGGTGGACCAGGCATAACCCGTGGAGGAACAGGAAGCTCTGCAGTGTGGGCAACCACAGCCTTGTCTGATGTTCTGGAGGAGGTATGGACTTCGAAATAACTGCACAGCAGAAGTGCATTGACGAACGCAGGTATTAGTGCTAACACTACCAACCTCAGTTTGTGTAGCAGAGTATATCTTATGAACTGGCTGTTTAAGAACAGACACAAAGGAGGTAGCGAACTTCAGGGGCTGCATGGCCTTACAGGTCTTTTTTGGCTTCACCATATGAGATCCGCTTAGTTGTTTTTATTTCCTGTATCTTCCTTTCGTCAAGGAAGAGGCAGCAGTCCCTACTCAAGTTAGAACAGCGCATTGGGATGGGAAAATAAGGCCACATGCTGAGGCGAAGGGAACCAGCCTAAATGTGCTTTGGAAGTTTCGTGGTGCCGTGATTACACTACATCGCCAACCACCCTTTTTATTATGTTGTGCACACCGACATTGTCTTCCTGTGTAACTCATCTCTCAATTCATCACAGGGTACGTAAACCAGATCCCTGCAAGTCACAACATCTTTGCTGTAGTTAAAGGTGTTGTGCAGTTCACTTTTCACTTTCTATTGCATGCTCCCCAAGGCATTGAGCTTCCTATACGTTCTGCACTTTTTGGGAATTATACGTTTTTTCCAATAGGGTACCGTTTCACAAATGCTAGACACATTAAAGTTCCGTCAATGCCCTCTGACGTTTTTTGTGTATAGGATGATTAAACTTTGTCAGAGGTGCTCTCTTTCCATTAAACTAAAAGCAACACATTCTGGCCACCAGCGTGTGTTCTGTTACTAGAGACTGAAGGACTCTGTATAATCCCCAAATCTTGAGGACTGGCCACATAAGGTCTCTTCTTCGATTGCGTGTTGGTTACACCAGCGGACCATCCTTTTCACTGGAAGGAGGAGTGAATTTCAATGGTTCCATATTGGTCCCACGTGCAGCTATGGAAATAAAAGTTCTTCAGACAGAGCCCCACATACCTAGACAAGCCTTATACAGCTGAGGTGCAGTAGTTTCCACAGAGGTTGCCCGCTAACGATTGTTCCACCCTGACAACCATGCATCTCACTGGTGCACAGCACACATTGAGGTTCTGCAGTTTTAATAGAGATTTTTACCAGCCTCACGGTCTGGGTGGTCAAGCCAAGATCCCCCGTCACTTACAGACACAACGTTCCACCACTGCACAGTGGTACAGTGGTCACTGAAGCAAGCCCAGAGCGTATGGTGACAAAGGACTGGCGGCTCTTACCAGTCTCCAGCTCAGGAACTCCTTGGTCGCCAAACCCGTATCCAGTAAACGAATGCTAAGCCCCTGAGGGGGGTATACTATCGTCATCCTCGAGACACGACTGTCTGCTACCACTGCTGCTGCCACTGCTGCCCTGCTGCTTCAACGCTTCAGGAGGGTGCTGATGGTACTGATGCTAAGAACAGGCTGAAATACAACAGAGAGACAAGACTATGTGGTCAGCACCTGTATCTCACCTTTTTCATGCGCAAAGCCTACTCTCCCTACGGCTGCATTTGGGCAGAGAGTGACAAACAGTGGGAGCGCGAGAATGTTTGAACGCTGTACGTTCAGAAGGCCATAACTGCTTACTAGCGGAATTATGACCCAGATTTTCAAGTGGAATGGATTGCTGGGGCTAGTATCTTGCAAGTGTTCTTTTGTCTCCTTAAGATCAATGGTCAGATTGGTGGTGTTCCCATGTATATTAAGCAGATAAACGAATAGTAGTCAGACATTGGGAGTGTTCTGGTTCTCGGCTATTTCGCTTATCATCGTAACTAATTTGGTGCCACACTATAAACATTATGTGGATAGTCCCAACCAACAGAGTATATCTTGTAAAAAGTGCCTAGCGCAGCAGGTAGACTTTCTTGCGAAATCCAATTAGGAATGTTAAAGTTTTACTTCCATATGGTGTTATTTTCTTTTCTTTTTGTTTCATTTTACACTAATATTATTATTCTATCGAGTATACTGTCTCCAAAATCATCTGTCATCCGAGAATGTTATTTTTAAAAATACATGGTTCAAATGGCTCTGAGCACTATGGGACTTAACATCTTAGGTCATCAGTCCCCTAGAACTTAGAACTACTTAAACCTAACTAACCTAAGGACATCGCACACATCCATGCCCGAGGTAGGATTCGAACCTGCGACCGTAGCAGTCCCGCGGTTCCAGACTGTAGCGCCTAGAACCGCACGGCCACCACAGCCGGCAAAAATACATGTAATACGAAAATAAAGAGCTAAATTCACAAATTTGTATATGGGATGTTCATGTACGCGTTTACACTCCTAAAAGCGAGAGCAAAGCCAAAACAGGATAGTAATGCCGATAGCAACCGAGACAAGACGGGAGAGCAGGCATTGCACATGCGCACGCTGAGGTGCGGGTATTGGCTACAGAGTCTTGTAAACAGAGGATGCCGACGATCTCATATACCAGAGGTCAGGTGGAGCTGTGGTGAGGTTAAGAATTGGTTAGTCGCAAGGCATCTTTCACCCAGGATGGACGTGGGGTGGAAGATGGGAGGGGTGATGCACATGCTTTTGCAGGAGAGCTAGAGACGTGTGTGAAATAATACGACAAGAGGTCGTTTTGAATAATCATTTATTCCTTACACAATCTCGAAGCTTTATGTTATCTAGTGCACATACAAAACAATTCTTCTTGTTTTCCTTCAGTCTAAGGATGTGGAGTAAAGTACATCCACATGGTTCTAGATTTCTAACTGGATCATTGTTGTAAATATCACATATCCATAATGATTCAACACCAACTTTCACGTAAGAAAGCGTATCAATACGGTCAAAACTATGAACTGAAGCTATACATTATTCCTTCGTACCTATTTCATAGGACTGTGTTTCTGTCTTCTGATGCTGTCAATATTACATCAGTTTCATTTTGTTCCGTCCCTCAGTTTACTTGACGATGTCTGGAGCAGGAGCTCTGTGGGACCTGT
This sequence comes from Schistocerca gregaria, assembly GCF_023897955.1. Lineage (NCBI taxonomy): Eukaryota > Metazoa > Arthropoda > Insecta > Orthoptera > Acrididae > Schistocerca > Schistocerca gregaria. The sequence goes on along the minus strand of NC_064931.1, from coordinate 85,160,745 downwards.
GAGTTTTTCCATTTTAATGTTTCTGCGAGATCCATTTGTGATCGGCAGTCTCATAACTTCACATGCAGCTAGACATGTGGTAGCATCCTAGATGAACTGGGAATATGATGAGCTAGCTGCAAGTTAGAGATAGTTCCTTCCTTTCGTTCTGTAGAACAAAGGGAAAATTCATAGGCTCTCTTTAAACCTGACCGGCAGGTATGAATCTCAACAGCAGAGCTGAAACTTAACGCCTGTTTCAGAATAAAGTCGTTTCCTTGGCTTCCCAGATTTCATAGTGACATGGCCAAACAAAACATAATACCAAACGGCTATGCCAAATTCAGGGCTAATATCCTTCACCTTCTAGTAACATACTTTATGTAAACAAGCCAATTTTTTCAATTAAAAATTTACCAAGGTTTTAAGAAATATAATTTATATAAAACAAGTAACCCAACCCACACCCTAACTCAAGACCTTGAGGAAGGTTCACAATAATCCTATTCTTAAGACAAATATTAATCATCAAATTTGAAACATTTGCAGTTTAAGAGCAACAACTTTTTTTTTAAAAGAAGGAAGTTCCAAGCATTTAAGAGAAAACAACCATTTCAGGAACAGGCTACATATACATTCAAGGCGAGCTTCAATTATGTACGACTGCCACAATACTTAATAAAATATTACAGCTTCTTTCAGTTAGACAACAAGAAAACTTTAAAATCGTAATGATTTGAGAAAAGCAGGGAAACAATTGAGCGCCCCAGCCAAGGTAAACCAAGCCGTCTGCCGAGCCGCCATCCCTCTGTTGTCGCAGATACGGGCGTCCTTCTCCCCCGTCAGGCCAGCGTCGTCTTCTGTAAAGCGTGGCCCTCACGCTGGCAAAACTAGAACTCGGTTCAGTAGCACTGGTTCGGAAGTAGCTTTAATAAACACACAAAAGAGAGAAATGCAAGTCCGGTGCGAAGCAACAGAGAGCCTCTGTAAAACCTCAGTCGATATGGAAACTCCAGGCTACCAGGGGCTCAAAGGCAATGGGCACAATCCAACACCCGCAATACGATGCGGCCGAATCAAATCAAAAAACATCACAGAGATGTTACTGAAACCAAGAAAAACTGAAGATGGGGCCGACGGATGCAAAGATAAAACCGAATAATCACCCATCTCAGGTCAAATCGGAGGAGGCAGCAACTTCCGACAGTCCGTGGGTGAAGTTGATGATACACACCCATTATCGCAAAGATATCGGGAAGTATCCGCAATAGAATACCAGGTGAGCCTCCAGATGAATTGGATGAATATAACAACTGCCAGCAAGTGGCACAATCCAGGTGTATTCTTAAATCAAATTTGTAACTAGCATCAAAATTCATGTACGGGATCAGAGTAGTACGCCATACTACCGAATAACGGAAATTAAAGACGGTTACTAAATAATGGAAACACGACTAGGACGGGCGATGGTCTCCTTGCACCGCATACCAACACCTGTGGCCCTCCCGCTCAGGATAACGATGGGGCTATGTCCTGTCTGTACTGCCCGTTGCATCCTAACTCCTCTTGCCATCTCCGTGCTGCCAGAGCTGCTTCACCTGACTACCTTGCATCGATCGGTCCGTCCGCCGTATTGCCAATTGCTCCCACTAGCGACAACCGTCGCAGAAATTGAGCCGCAACAATGAGGCGAGCGCCTCTACCAGAACAAGAACATCTCAGGAGCAAAAATACAAAGGACAAACAGACCCAGGAACATGAACGAATCTGAACCGCACAACTCAGTTGGTATGATGGTTGCCCAGAAAGTAATACACCTCATTTTTTTCTTCAACAATTCTTTATTGAGTATAATGAAAATTTTACACATGAAAGAATGATGTATCTATACACCTTACTTTTCCACATAACTCCATCCCGTTCTATGTCCTTCCTCCAGTGCGAAACAAGGGCGTGTATGCCCTATCGGTACCAACCCTTGTCCTGGGGGCGGACCCAGTGCTTCACTGTGTGAATCACATCTTCATCGTCTTCAAAATGCCCTCCAATAATGGCATCCTTTAATGGCCCAAACAAATTGAAGTCCGATGGGACTAGGTCAAGTGTGTCAGGTGTGACAACTGAGGGTGATCTCCCCGACCGCTGCAAATCGTGAAGCTCCGCCGAATTGCCTTCTGATGATCTCAGCCTCCATGCCCAGCGGCTAACCATACTTCTGTCGACAGCAGAAGGTCCATAGACTTCGTGCAAGCGTTCGTGAATATTACACACAGTTTCTTCCTCTGCAGTGACAAATTCAATGACGGTACATTGCTCGTAACATGCATGACCTACAGACGCCATTTTGAAACTGTCCTGCAGCTACGCTATCTGTCGGTAGTGACGGGAACTTGCCGAGCTCACTCAAGGGACTTCAAATAAATACATACATAACGTTTCGCATTCGTAGCGTTGTTTTCGGCTGAGAAAAAATATGTGGTGCATTACTTTCTGGCACTATATGGCACTGTCATAGGTCAAACAGATATCAACTGGGTTTTTTAAAACTAGGAACCCCCATTTTTATTACATATTCGTGTAGTACGTAAAGAAGTTGGACCACTTTTTCCGATTTGTGATAAATGGCGCTGTAATAGTCACAAACGTATAAATACGTGGCGTCACGTAACATTCCGCAGTGCGGACGGTATTTGCTTTGTGATACATTACCCGTGTTAAAATGGACCGTTTACCAATTGCGGAAAAGGTCGTTATCGTGTTGATGTATGGCTATTGTGATCAAAATTCCCAATGGGCGTGTGCTATGTAAGCTGCTTGGTATCCTGGACGACATTATCCAAGTGTCCGGATCGTTCGCCGAATAGTTACGTTGAAGAAACAGGAAGTGTTCAGTCACATGTGAAACGTCAACCACGACCTGCAACAAATGATGATGCCCAAGTAGGTGTTTTAGCTGCTGTCTCGGCTAATCCGCACATCAGTAGCAGACAAATGCGCCAGAATCGGGAATCTCAAAAACGTCGGTGTTGAGAATGCTACATCAACATCGATTGCACCCGTACCGTATTTCTATGTACCAGGAATTACATGGCGACGACTTTGAACGTCGTGTACAGTTCTGACACTGGGCACGAGAGAAATTACGGGACGATGACAGATTTTTTGCACGCGTTCTATTTAGCGACGAAGCGTCATTCACCAACAGCGGTAACGTAAACCGGCATAATATGCACTATTTGGCAACGGAAAATCCACGATGGCTGCGACAAGTGGAACATCAGCGACCTTAGCGGGTTAGTGTATGGTGCGGCATTATGGGAGGAAGTATAATTGGGCCCCATTTTATCGATGGCAATCTAAATGGTGCAGTGTATGCTGATTTCCTACGTAATGTTCTACCGATGTTACTACATGTTGTTTCACTGCATGAGAGCCGCGCGTGATTAGCCGTGCGGTCTCAGGCGCTGCAGTCAAGGACTGCGCGGCTGGTCCCGGCGGAGGTTCGAGTCCTTCCTCGGGCATGGGTGTGTGTGTTTGTCCTTAGGATAATTTAGGTTAAGTAGTGTGTAAGCTTAGGGACTGATGACCTTAGCAGTTAAGTCCCATAAGATTTCACACACATTTGAACCTTTTGAACAGGCTAGAGGTAGTCGCATCCACTGACGAGCAAAGAAGAAAAACCGTTACAAGCGATGATGGAAGCACAAAGACTCATCTTCTTCATACTGCAGTAAACACAGGCATTAAGCAGGGGGCACTTACTCTTCTGCGGCTTCTTCCTATTCTGTGCCTTCTGCGGCTGGGCGGCGCTGAACGATCTCGACTGGTACTTCATTCTGACTGACTGACTGCAACTGAGGCTGCAGAGCTGCTGGGCCCGCCTTAATCCTCCATGTGATTGGATGCTGCGGCACTATTGGCTGCTGCCAGTTTCAAGCGCCTCTGGTGGTATAATTGTGTTAGGGAGGTTCACTTGGGATTTCCTTCCAGGAAGACCAGGGTTCGAATCCCCAAAATGGTACCGCCATTTTTGATCTCCCGCCAATTCACGGCTAGGGGGAGGGGGTCGTGTTTTAGGACCTCAGCATAGCCCTGGACAAAGAAATTCCCAGCAAAATTCGAAATTCTCGCCAAAATTTGAAACTACTGATAAAATTCGAAATTCCCTCCTGTAGGGTAGGTGGTGGAGGAGAGGGGGAGACGTGGGGAGGGAGGAGGGAGCTGGGATCAACGTGCGGGCTGACGATAACACATGACGTCATCTGGGGAGGGAGGGGGGGTAGGTGAGTGTGGTCGTGTGGGGGAGGTAATTAATTGATGAATTTAATAAATTTGTATATTTGCACCAGTAACACCATCTCCCTACTACTTACGCGGACTGGGAGAATTTTTGATTAGACGGTGAGATTACATCCATTGTGCACAAGACCAAAGCATAGATTTAAGTAAGTTTTTTCAGAGACGTTTCTCCTACCCTATTAATAAGGTGCCAGTACGCTTCGTACATAATGTAACTGTAAAACGAATGAGGTCCAGCTGGCTTTGAGGAAAATATGCGACACATACACAAATCCATGCACTGACAGCGGAGACCAGTTCTATGGTCATTACCGTCACCAGATTTTGCACCTTTTGACTATTTTCTTAGGGGAATAAGGAAAATTATGGTCTACTCTCCTCCTGTAACATCGCACGTCCCCACGCTCTGATTTAAATAGTGAGTAAACAGTTTAGGGATAATACGTTGAACCCCTTTTGAAATTTACTGTACGGTGAGATGCCCTTGTAGGTATTCTTAACGGGATGTGGAAGGCATATATGCACCCTTCTACAACATCCGAAATCATAAATTTCCAGGCATGGATTCCCTCTTAAAAATTGATCATTTTATCACCCTGCCCAACATGCTAAGCGATCCGCAATTACGTACTGCGTATCCCTCTTACAATGATGTTTGGTAGGCTCGTTAACAAAGTACAATATCAAACACAGCCGAAGGAAATTTTGACACTATCGTTCTCAAACTTCAATGTTCCACAAGCTCTAAATAATGTATTTATTACCAGGCAAGAGTTCGTCACTGAAAAATGATCGGTTTGCCATCCCTCCCAACGTACTATGCCTTGTCAGTATTTTTTCTATACACAGTGCGGCTGTAGTAAAATTGCTAATGGCATATTAAAAAATTCTGTTTAATAATATGTCACGAAACAAGTAACCTAGTGTAGTCCTAACGCAGATAAGGACGTTGTCATTGTTAATACACCTGTATCCGACCTGGCATTGGTTTATATCTTTTAATAACTACGCTAATTCCCACACTCGCTCAGTACTATAGCGAAATATTTAAAGGTATGAGCAATAAGTATGAACATACCTAGCCTACAGAGAAAGGGAAAGCTAAGTATTTTGCAATTTTTTACGCCTTAGAGTTGAAGAGAAATAAAAAATTTCATTAAGCGGACGCCACGCGGTATGCATCAAACAGGCTTCATAAGTTTTACTGCACTGTGAGAATTATGCCCTTAAAGGAATTATGTCCCATTAAAAAACTTTGATGGTGCAATTTATTCCTTGCGCAAGGTGACTGCTTTTGTTGACGACCCAAACGGGTTCGATTCTTTCTCATAACGCATTACGTGTAAATGCGTATTTTTACAGATAACGGCGTAATTACTTCGTAGAATATGATAGTTTGCACATGTGAAACTCGTGACAAATGATTGAATATGTATTTCTAGAAAGAAAATTTTGATGCACTTCCCTTTCCAGGAGAAGTCGTTGTAGGATATATTATAGGGAATCCAACAGACCGCCATCTCTGAAATGACGGAACATACAACTGAAAGAGTAACTAAAACTGTAATGTGCAACCTTTATTCCAAGGTAGTTGTACTTTCACACTGTTGTATTTTTTTATTTGTGTGTTCTTTTATACTTATGTTTTATGCCGGGAGCAAGACAACCTGGCAACTTCTTCAGCCGTCTGGATTGGCCGGACACAGCTGCAACACTTCTGCTGTTGACAAAAACGAATTACCGCACCCTACTCCATTTTATTACTGGATTACAGCATTTTGTTCTGGCTCCCATAGAGGCGTAGTACGGGTATTTCAATGTGTTACAGGACTGCACACATTTAAGTGAAAAATATAAAGAAATTAATTACAAAAATTCATTTTTTCGAGGTGATAATTAAAACTTTACGACTAGACTCGTATTTTCCTAGTATCAATTTTTTGGGATATTCGTTGAAAAAATAAACTTAAAAGGGCACTAGTGCTATTTGGTTGCAAGAGAACGGCTACCAAACCATAAACACAGGTCCAGTTTCAGTTCCGCCGATTTCTCTTCAGATGCAGAGCGTTTCATGATCGAAGAGCCATTTAGCGCCATCGTGCCATAAAGGGACGTAAAAATTTGCAAACAACGTGGTTCCTCATTTGGATCGCCACATGAAAGTCAGAATGACAGAGATCGAAACAACTAACCACGAGACAGACAAAAAAAACATAAATTGTCCAACAAAAGACAGGCCGCCGGACCTGCTGAGATATTAGTACAGTTCTGAATAGAGTATTCGATAGAACTTGTTTCTCTTCTAGCAGCAGTGTTTGGTAGGTCCCTGGAAAAGCAAAGCTCTGTTAGTGATTGAAAAAAGCGGCACGTCATTCCCATTTTCAAGAAAGGTCATCGAATAGACACACAAAACAATAGCCCTATATCTTTGACATCTGGCTGTTGTACAATTTTCGGACATGTTTTATCCTCGCGTATTATGAAATTTCTGGAGAATGAAAATGTCCTCTACAGGAATCATCACGGTTTCCTCAAACAAAGATCGTGTGAAACAAAGCTATTTTGTTCCTCTACGAGCCCCAATAGATACTGGTGCCCAGGTTGATGTCGTTTACTGGACTTCCAGAAGGCATTCTATATAATCCTGCACTGCCACCTAATGAACAAAGTAAGAGCGTACAGAATATCAGACGAGCTGTGTGAATGGATTAAAGAGTTTCTAGCAAACAGAACACAGCATGCACTCTCAACAAAGAGAAATATCCAGCCGTAAAAGTAACTATGGGTGCACCAGAGGGGGGTGATCGCGATATATATGTAAATGTCCTAGTTCCATAAGGATTTTCGAGGATAATGCTGTTGTAGGGTAAGGTTGCTCAAGTTGTACCCCTTAAGGGAGAATTACTGTAGGATAATTTCAGTGACACAACGTGTTTTGTGTACACAGAATCTTTACTTTTTAAGCTATCAACTGTCTGTCACAAAATGCGTTTTCAACCAGGCCCATGGTTTCTTAATCCGTATCAACTATGGTTTATGTCGTTCTTATGGTAAGAAGTAAGCGGCGACATAAAAAGTCCCTGGAATAACCTAACAAAACGGTACAGTTCAAATTACTAACTACAAATGTAACGTTAATTTCATAGTTACACTTAATGAAATTACGCATAGGAATCAAAATATAAATTCTTAACAAGTTGATATGGCTTATCGAAAAACAGTTGGTTTGAACATAAGTATCACAGAACTATTTCTTAATTTTTCTTTCCATGCCAGTGCATAAGTCAAGTACCCAAACTTTTCATTTAATACACTGAACCATGTTTTCTTCTGAATCTTCCTTATACATCTGACATAACCAATTCACTCAGTCTTTTATTTTTTTATTCCTGTTTAAGTTTTCATCTAACTTACTATTTTCTGTAGGTTTGTGCACAGATTTCTTCTTTATATTTGCCTTTTATCTGACTTCTATGACCTTTCTTTAACAACTTGATGTTAATTCAATTGTTGGTTTAGCTCGTTTCGTATTTTCTTGATTTCTGTTGTTATACATGTGATGGGAATTAAAGTGTTCATGCAGGAATTCATTTTTTGGCTGTTAATTTTCGCAACTGTTGCAATGTTGTTTTCGGGTCCACATTCTTCAGATGTTGTAGAGCAGGAGTGGCTCGCAGGCCACGGCCGGGCCCGAGTGCCAAAGAGCTCAACCTGGATTCACATTTCCCCCACCGCCACGCACGCTACATAAGCGCGAAGAAGGGGAAGAGGGGAAAATAGCGAACGTGCCGCATTTAAATCGCAGTGCAGTCGCACTGCATTCTACTTGGTTTTAGAAATGTTCAAATGTGTGTGAATTTTTACGGACCAAACTGCTTACGTCATCGGTCTCTAGACTTAAACTAACTTATGCTAAGAACAACACGCACACCAGTGCCAGAGGCGGGGGGGGGGGGGGGGGGGGGGGGTCTAGCCGCGCGGCCTCTCCGCGCGGCTTGGTTTTATATTTCACATTTTTCATCACACACAAAACAGATTTCCGCTATAAATTATTCTTTTTGGCGCGATGAAGATGTAATATAATTTTTATCAGGTACAAACTATCATCATAAGCAGAGATGCGAACAAATTTCACAGAGTTTCGCACACAAGTTGTCACGTAATCGTGACTTTTTTAGTTTCATAATCGAAGAAAGATCTTTCAAACAAATTTTTTCAACCACATTATGGAGACTTGGAAAATTAACCTGACGAAAGCAATGTAGATGTCCTGCACAATTATAACGTAAAAGGATTTGTCACTGAAACTGGAATTACCTGGAAGGTCAATCAGTTACATCTGCACATGCACTGTGGCCGTGCGGTTCTGGGCTCTTCAGTTTGGACCCGCGTGACCGCTACGGTCGCAGGTTCGAATCCTGCCTCGGGCATGGATGTGTGTGCTGTCCTCCGGTTAGTTAGGTTTAAGTAGTTCCTAAGTTCTAGTGGACTGATGACCACAGATGTTAAGTCCCATAGTGCTCAGAGCCATTTGAACCTTTTTTTTTTTTGCACATGCACAGGGCGCTTTCAACTGAAACGGCAAATGGGTTCGAAAACAGCTCGAAAGAGATATAAGAATTACAATGTCCTCAAAACCGTTATATAACAATCCTTTTACTTCTTGCAAGGCCACAATGAATTCTTCAAACCTCACGCTATCTTCAACGCCAGCAACCTTATGGAACCAGACGGTTTTTGTCTCAATGTGTCCCTTCTACAACGCGATTTTCGGTTTAAGTACATCCCCATCATATCAAAAAGAAGTTATCTCGCAGTTTTTTTTACTGTGGGTAGCGTGCAATCAAGTCCATTTCAAGTGTGAAGTCTGCAATCCATTCTGGATGTTTTCCTTCGTGCACTCCTTTTCCTTCACGAACTGACCAATAGCGAGATTCAAATAGAACAATCGTTCCAGTCGTGCCCCTTGACTTAACCAACGTACTTTGCAGTAATATATGAAGTTTACATCCTCTTCGTTCATTTCCCCTGAAAACGGATGCGACGGACAATGGAACAATAAGTGAGACTTTGGGAATTTTACTATTCGTACGAACAATTTCTTCAAGTGCCCCATGCCTGCAAATTTAGCACAACCTAATTCTTGATGTACCCGTCTTCGATCGTTGTAAATTTGTTCTTTCATTGTCATCTAAATGTCTAAATTATCTCTATGATACCGTAACAGCCCATATGCGAACTGAGAATACTCATCCCTCTCTTCTGTCATTCCCATTAATTTTGAAGGAGTGTGACGATAGATCGCTAGACTGCCTCTTTTTGCACAAGTAGCCACTCGGTCTATGAACGTCCGTCATATCACACAGCGAAAGGTTAACAGCACTGACACCACGATTCTGCCTAACCGAGAGTTTCGCCGACCAAAAAATGCTGCACCGCAACGCTAAACGAAATGTCGCGCTGTTCTGGATACTTCAGAGAAGGATCGTTCTGTGTCAGATACTGAGGGAGTCAGCATGGACACAAACAAAAATGGAGAGAAGTTGCGATGGCCGGTGGCAGGAATCCAAAATGATCTTCACGTAACAGTTTCAAGTTAATAGAACCCTTCATTTCTAAAAACAAAACACAACTTAACTTTTGGTTATGAGGTGGCTTGATGTGCTCCTGTGCCTCCTACGTGCAATTACATTTACACTCTATTACTACTCGCAGAAGGCATGTTAAGTATCGTCTTCCTATGACTCAGTACCAATGCTCTCGAAGTTTGCGACCGACCTGGGCGCAACCAGCAATGGGCGGCTGGTTAAGTCACCTTTGACAGGGAGTGCTGAACTCTGTCTTCCTGGAGGCGAGAAGGTGCCCGCACTTTCCATTGCGGCACGGGTCAGCGCCTTCTTGATGCCGTTTCGCGGCGCTGCGATGGTCAGTTTGCAGTCGATGCGTTAGGAGTGCACAGACCGAGCAAATCTGAGTGACAAGCTGGGCCTTGGCACACCCTCTGACCGAACACATTACACACGCGAAGGCTGGTATGTCGTGTCCGGACCTGTTGTAGACGGTCCAGTCTGATAACAGTGCTAACCATTTTGTATGAGCATAACCCAAAATCATTGCAAAATCTGTTTCAACAAAGCTGCAAAAGTCCTTCAGAGTTTCAACTCTCACAATGTATGATTTGAAATACAGAAATATTTTGGAAACTACCATTTCTATATCTACAGGCGAAATATCAGTAGCTGCTCGAACAGTATTATGCAGTATATGAGCACAACCAACCCCTACCAGTCTATGACCGAGTTCCACTTGTAGTTTAGTAAACACATTATTCTGACCTTTTCTTTCAGCACCTCCAAAATTGCAATTATTGTTTCAGCACACAGTCCAACAACATTTTCTTCTAGGTTGTTTTTCTGAGGCAATCTGTTAAATAGCCACTCACAATAGCAGATGTTTCCCCAGGCAACGATTTTAATTGGGTCCCAGCGGAGGTTCGAGTCCTCTCTTGGGCATGGGTGTGTGTGTTTGTCCCTAGGATAATTTAGGTTAAGTAGTGTGTAAGCTTAGGGACTGATGACCTTAGCAAAGTTAAATAGCCTTCCAGATTTTTACATAGTTGCTTCAGTTCCATCAGCCGATTACTTATCTGTTTGGTCAACGATATGTACAGTAGTGGCTACAAAGTTCTCTTCTTTGACATTTCTGGCACATTGCCAGAAGCCTAGTTCAGTGATATGTCCATGCAAACTAATCTGGGATGTACATTACCCAGGAGTTCTGCGATGTCAGCCTGTTTTATGTCACTGCCAGGATTTGAACATAGCAAAAAAAAAAAAAAAAAACGCCGCTTTATTGTACGTGTTTTTTTAGCATTTTAAGAACGATCCATCCAGTGGCTGTAGACGATGACTTGTCTGTGCAGGAAATTATACCATAATCACGAGACAGCTGAATTGCCTCTGAAGTTTTGGTGTTGGTCCTGGTATGCTTTTCTATGTTTTTACGTTTTATGAAATGTTGTAGCCATCGGAAGAACAGTTCTGATGTTATCAATCCATTTATCAATCATCCAGATGTCGTGTTTGGTGGAGCTCTCCTTTCTAAGACATTATCCAATGTGCTGCTCTTAAATATTAACGTCGGATGTATGAATTCGCCTGATGAATTCATTACACATACACATGTTATTGTAAGCCCAGTTTATCGGTTTGTGATTGCGCCCATTTGGTGTTTGCCTTTTCAGGCAATTACTTTAGACGATTTTTGGACTGTGAATAATGCAGTTCGATCCAAATTATATATCTGGTAAGGGGTAAACTTGTGTTCACCTAGTATTTGCTCATATTTACCTAAAAACTCATTAACACGTGACAATGTAGGCTTTCCTGGAGTAATAAGTCTTGAAAGTGTCTTTGGGTTTGTTGCCGGAGCCTAAAATGAACTCGATTCTATATTTCGGCGACCCAACTGGTTCTCAGTTCTCAGCAGGACTCACCAGCAGAAGCAACATTCTCCTGAAGATGGCGTCCAGTTGTATCGCCGAAATATTGAATCGAGTTGGTTTTAGGATCCGGCAGCAAACCCGAATAGACTTTCAAAACTCATCAACATGCCCTTTCTACGTGTCATCGATATTGCTTCGGGAACTCACAAGGACAAAGTGGGATGATCTTTCATAAACCTGTAACACCATTTTTTATCAGCTACCTGTTTTTCTTTATTAAAGCGATGTGGAATATTACATTCCCAGCAAGTTGGTAGGCAAGTTTCCTTAACTCGGTAACAGTTTTAAGGTAGTCGAATAAATGAAGATCAATTTCGCACCTTACATAAGAGTTCATACATCGAAAAGGGAAGGTGAATATGACACCTAACTTACTTTGGCAGTAATGAGCAGATTTGCCTTTAACTCTGTAATGCAGAAGGGATGACACTCAATCGACCGTACTAACACACCACTCCTATATAATGCATGTTAACGAGCAGAAGGTGAAACAAGCAGTGAGAGGAAACGTTTTGTGTGAAAGCCAGCACTGGCAGACGCAGAGGCCGCACCCCGGAGGCAATACAGAAAGCTCTTAAGAGATCGCATCCAGTGGCGGGTCAGCGACTGGACAGGCGATGCAAACCGCAGGGGAATAATGGGCCACCAGGACAGAAAGAAGCTTTAGAAAACCGCGTTTCGGAATGCCAAAGGGAAACTAACAAAACCAGTGACGCATTCGATCATGTGAATTGCAAGTGGCACACAAGTCATAGACACATGTAACTTTTTAGGCGTCTGGAGCAGGCATAAAAACGCACCGGGAAGGAGTAACGTGCCGAGATTTCGAAGCAGTTCAGTGGTAGGCACCTTGCCATTGGTAGAGAGAGTTTCCACAAAATAAGAGGAACGCTCCTAATCGCCGAAAACAGCCGTGACGTGGAGAACGAAAGAACCCAGGAGGGGAGAGAGTTCGGCTACGAGAAAGATGAGAGCGAAATTTTCGAGTACTCTTGTCTGAACTGGTGTCAAGTGTAGAACGGAGAACATAACCCTCTGTACGACGCAGAGGAGAAATTTGTGTGAACACTGCGTTCACAGTGGCTGAACTCCAGTTAGAAATTAGCTCTAGCGTCGTTGAGCTCCAACTGTGGAGAAACTACCCAGCCAGTTAGTTAATTGTTCTTACGAGAACTGAAAGCTGCTCCAACATGTGCGTGTATATCGCCATAGTCTGAGACTACTGATGAGTTCATGATTGCTCCCATATCAAGAAATATAGGGAGAGTTTCTGCTGGAAATTTCAGCAAAGGCTTAATTAGATTTTATAAGAATTACAGTGGGCGAGTGCAGCCATGCAGTCGACAACTCATCGCAGCTAAGGTAAGTACCACGTGCAGAGATCTGTACTAGTTGGTTCACCAGCTTGCGCCCACTGTAAACTCGAGCGACCTTGGGTAATCTTTTGCTCGACTCGTCACAAAACTAACCATCCTCCATAGACCTGATTGTCATTTTGACAACTGTCTTAACATTGTCACATTGTAAACTGTTTAAAAGTGGGTATTTCCATGACAAAATTGCAATATTAACGAATGTCATTACAGCTTACACAGTTCAGTCTTAGAATAAGATACCACCTAACCATAACCTTACACAGTTACTCCAAAAATACTGGACTATAAATTAATTACATGACATGCTAATTCATCTTCCTTCTGTGATACCCTATCCTTAGGTCGTCCAAATTTTTATGATTTATTTAAACGCTTCAATTCACCACACAGTGTAGACTTTGGTGTGTTATACCTTCTACATGCTTCATTAAATAGAATTTCACCATTTCGATGTTTCAACAAAGCTTCGTTCACATCCTCTTGCTTATACTTATTGTAAGCTCTCTTCATCATATTGACCAGCTGAAACAAACAATATTTGGCTCGTACGTAATGTACATCAACGGGCAAGTCGTATCAGTACGATTAATGAATTCTCCACAGGTAGGGACATGGGCACTGACACCTCTTCTCTTTCAAAACCGAACTACAGACATAACCACAACGTGTTCTACTGTTTGATTACGCTTAAATGAATGACAGAATTTCACGAAACTTGATGTGATACAAGACAATTACCTTATCATTACATTCTTCTCTAAAATTGCTTACAGATGAGAGAGAGAATGTAATAAAAACAGCCAAACGAACTTACTTGCTAATTATTTTTCTGTCACTGCAGCCTGCTCTCCGTTCACTTGTTTTTGCTTGCTCGCACATCTATTTACTTACATTTTACACTACTTGCAGTAGCATTTTATAACCGTGGGATCAGATATTTCGGGAATACGACTTAGGCTGTAGTACGAATAACACAACTGTACTCTTTACAGAGAAGTTGCAGGGCTAGAAAATTGTAGTGAAATGCAGGAAAACCTTCAGAGCGTCTGTGAGTGGTGCAGGGATTATTGGTTGAGCCTCAGAATAAACAAATATAACGTATTCCGTATAAATAGGCCATTATGGTGTGATTGCACAATTGTAGAACAATCACTGGCGTCTGCCAGACAGATTAATTGCAAGAATCCTCAAGAACTGAGGCTCACCCATACAGGAAGTAGCTTACGGTACTACCGATCGACCAATATTAGAGTATTGTTTGTCAATGAATAATCCGAATAAGATAGTATTGATAGAAAAGTAGATAAGATCTAAAGAAGAGCAATTCGTTACAGGTTAATTTAGTAAGCGACATGCTCAGCAACCCCAATAGCAGACGCTGCAAAAAAGGTGATCTTCGTAACGCTGTGGTTTACAATAAAATTCCGAGAGTCTGCGTTTTGACGAGCTTTGGGACACCATATAGCTAAAAGGTTTCCGCATTATGTAACTGTCAACAAATATTGCGTGTTCTGGACTTATATGACACCTGGCTGAAAATGACTTACAAGTTCGTGGCGCCCTCCATCGGTAATGGTGGAATTCAATATGGTGTTGGCCTACCCCCTCTAGCCTTGACGACAGCTTCCACTCTCGCAGGCACACGTTCAATCAGGTACTGAAAGGTTTCTTGGGGAATGGCAGCACTTTCGTCACGGAGTGTTGCACTGAGGAGAGGTATCGATGTCGGTCTGTGAGGCCTGGCACGAAGTCGGCATTCCAAAACATCCCAAAGGTGTTGTATATGATTCAGGTCAGGACTCTGTGCAGGCCAGTCCATTGCAGGCATGTTATTGTCATGTAACCACTCCGAAATGTTCAAACGTGTGTGCATTCCTATGGGACCAAACTGCTAAGGGTGGAGGGGCCGATCAATCAGTGACATGGCGCCTCTAACCTCGTGGCCACTACGCGTGGCTAACCACTCCGACACTGGCCGTCCATTATGAACAGGTGCTCGATCGTGTTGAAAGATGCAATAGCCATCCCCGAATTGCAGTGGGAAGCTAGAAATGCTTAAAACATCAATGTAGCCCTTTGCTGTGATAATGCCACGCCAAACAACAAGGGGTGCAAGCCCCCTCCATGAGAAAGACGACCACAGCATAACACCACCGCATCCGAATTTTACTGTTGGCACTACACACGTTGGCAGGTCACGTTCACCGAGCATTCGCTATACCTACACCCTGCCATCGGATCGCCACACTGTGTACCGTGATTCGTCACTCCACACAACGTTTTTCCACTGTTCAATCGTGTAATCTTTACGCACCTTACACCAAGCCACGCGTCATTTAGTATTTACCAGCGTGATGTGTGGCTTATGAGCAGACGCTTCACCATGAAATCCATGTTTTCTCACCTCCCGCCTAACTGTCATAGCACTTGCAGTGGGTCCTAATGCAGTTTGGAATTCCTGTGTGATAGTCTGGATAGATGTCTGCCTATTATACATTACGACCTCTTCAATTGTCGACGGTCTCTGCCAGTCAACAGACGAGGTCTGCCTCTACGATTTTTTGCTGTACGTGTCCCTTCTCGTTTGCACTTCCCTATCACATTGGAAACCGTGGACCTAGGGATTTTTTTGGAGTGTGGAAATTTCGCTTACAGACGTATGACACAAGTGACACTCCATCACCTGACCACGTTCTAAGTCCATGAGTTCCGCGGAGCGCCCTATTCTGCTCTCTCACGATGTCTGATGACTATTGAGGTCGCTGATATGGAGTACCTGGTAGTAGGTGGCAGCACAATCCACCTAATATGAAAAACGTATGTTTTTGGGGTGTCCGGATACTTTTGATCACATAGTGTATAAAGAAGTTTATTATTATTTTTAAATAAAAAAGGAGACAACAAAAAATAATAAAATAATAATTCCAGAGCACGAGTTCTACGACGTGCACCATTCCCTCCTCCCCCCCCTTTCTGTTTCGCGGAACGAACAGCGCGGTATTGAGCCTCCTGATCCAAACAGCGTGCTGCACCGCCTACGGCCGCTTTGTGTGAACTTTACGGCTGCTACCGTCCCGTTCGACGATCGCGTGACAATATCCGGTCGCTTTACGAGCGCCACCAATCGACTCTCGCAGAAGGAGGGCGCGTGACGTCGACAAAAGAATGCGACGCCGCAGATAAGGCGAGACTGGCGGAATGAAGCCGATACACAACTGTGCGTAGCGAATCACAAGCAGTGAAAAATAAAAAAAGAAGAGCGAGGAAGAGACTAATAAGCTGTGACGTATATGAGCCGTAGCATTAGTTGCGGCGATAAAGCCGCGATGCGGACACCGTCGTAAGATCGGACAGTTTGGGCCGGCAACGCGCTGACATGGCGTGGAATTGTCTGGCTTCCACTAATTAAACTCCCCAGGCCGCTCCAGCGGGGGACCGACGCGCCGTAACGACAGGAGAAGTTTATGGCGGGCGCTCGCAGCCATTCGCGCGGGACTTTCAATTTTACGGCTTTCTCTTCCGCAGTCTATAAGCGCTACTAGTCACGTATACGTAATTAATGTACTGAGGATCGTAATCTGTTTGCGCTCGGCGTGACAAAGCGCCAATGAAGTCCGACACGCCGTTTACACCTACCGTGTGTATGGGAAACCAGCGTGTTTATTATACCCTTTAATGCTAGCTATATCAGTATGTTTATTGTTCGAGTAAATTATATCCCATAAAAAGATAATTACTGTGATTACTGACGTCATCTGATGGGCAGAGAGCCCGCAGAAGCGAGAAGTGAAAGAGCGAGTCCAGAATGCACAAGACAATGGCCGATGTTAGCGAATGAAATGAAGGACTGTTATTTAGACAGTGTCATTGGAATAATTGTGTAAGCAGTTGAGTGAGAGAGCTTTCCGTGATGCTAACGTGTTCCATTTAATTGTCCATCGTAGCCATCACACTAGTAGGATTTTTTCTGCCAAAACTTTTGACTGAGAAGTAACAGAAGCGGAATATCATTAGTGTGTCAGGCAATGAAAGATAATATGAAACGTTTTAGAATAAAAATATCGACGTCTATATTTAGGTTACGCAAACTGTCGCTGGGTATATGACAGAGAGTAATTTGTTTCCATTAGGGAATGTCCTATGTGACGCGGACAGCTGTAATATTTCGCTAATCGATCGATATTTCCGACATGCAATTGTAAGTGCAGTGGCGAGTATTTTATCCCGTGACCAAGCCAGTGTATTCAGTTGTCAAGGCACTGGAAAAATGAACTCAGATGTTTATGATAATATTCTTGACAAGACCATGCCCAAACATTATCGCAACCGTTGTAAATGTGCCCTTTAATTTAACTTGTTACTGTTCCTGTCCATAAGCACTCACTGTTGCACTGTAATTATTGCAAGTCTGCTGCCTTTCTGAACGGCCCTTATTTAGTTACAAAATAATTGTCAATGAGTATTTTTGGTATGAAACAGAGCGATGGATGCATGCAATATCCAGTTCCTAAAACAAAGAATGGAAACAAATTCAGCCTTCAGCATATGAGAATGCCCTATTAGTTCGATAATTTTCATTTTCGTAACAAACAGTAATTGGGCACACCTGTTTCCAGTCCTTCACGTGAGGAGCTACAAGCGGATGCTATCATCAAATATGGTCACGTACGTTTGTTTCGTATTTCATGGGACTGTTGTCTCACACAGCCGAATGCTCTCCTTTTCCTGGTCGCATAGTTGTTCAAATGGCTCTGGGCACTATGGGACTTAACTTCTGAGGTCATCAGTCCCTTAGAACTTAGAACTACTTAAACCTAACTAACCTAAGGACATCACACACATCCATGACCGAGGCTGGATTCGAACGTGCGACCGTAGCGGTCGCGCGGTTCCAGACTGTAGCGCCTAGAACCACTCGGTCATACAGGCCAGCGGTCGCATGGTGCTACAAACTGAAATAATTACTATGTGTTGGAAGAGAATATCAGTTAATAAGAATAACTGTTTGTAGTTAATCACTCAAAAGGGACTTCTGTGAAGCAAAATAGCCACAGCCACGAAAACTAGTATGATATTTTCTGCAGAAAGGCACAGACGTCTGCAATATCCGACCTAATGTCAGATTTGATGATGATTATGCGATGACCTTTGACTTTTCTATCCTGTCGTTCGAGAAATCGTAAAAATAGCGCTGACTGATCATAGTATGAAAAGTGATATCTACTTTCAGATTTAAGATGAGCTCTCGTGTGAAAGTTCAGAAAAACTGGCAACCGAGAGATAATTTTAAATAACGATCCAAAACAAAGTAAATGTTGTATTAATCTGGATACTATATCAAGAGTCTCAGAATAATCTATTTGCAAAATTTTGCACGCTGGCTGGTTGATTTGGGGTCATCGGTCCCATCGGATTAGGGAAGGATGGGGAAGGAAGTCGGCCGTGCCCTCTCAAGGCATTTGCCTGAAGCGATTTAGGAAACGTAAATCAGGATGGCCGGAAACTGGTTTGAACCGTCGTCCTACCGAATGTGAGTCCACTGCACTAACCACTGCGCTACCTCGCTGGGTAATTCTTCATGTCAGTTCTACTAAATACTGATATGGTGCCACATAAGATAGGAATAATTTCTCTTACTTCCACTTGAGAACTGGGAAGACAAGTAAAGGAGGAATGTTCACATGTTCAACCTAAAAGACCAGCGAAATTATCTGCCAATACTGAAACGCTTTAAAAATGCCGTATAACGGAATGGATATACTAATAATTTGTTGTATATAAACTAACCAAGTAAAGTTGAAAACAATCCACAGATTTTTAACACCACAGCATTATATTTTGCATGGTAGCTCTGATACTAATATGCTCTAGTTTTCCTCGATCTTAAGAATAAACTCAGTCAGTTGTAGGAGAAATATAGTTTAACGAGGAATCAGAAACTGGGATAATTCTTTCCTCGAATAAGCAAAGCATTGTGAAATCAGAACGTCATGTGAAGTGCCACAAAAATTCCAAGATCAGCGGTGGTAGTAACGGATGATATTCGGATTTGTAAAACATAACTATAATGATCTGATGAGTTACGTGAGCCGAACTTTATAAAATTTTATGTACTAAGTGTTTTATATCCGTACAAAGCGTCAGTTCTGAATTGTAGTCTGTCACGTGTCCTCAGAGCCATTATACCAGTTGAACGAAGTGTAAATTCTACACTGTCCAATCATATTAATGTGACCACCTGTTAGACCCCTAAATAACCACCTTTTACAGCGCGGTCCACAGCGAGACTTGCAGGAAGAAAATCAAAGTTTTCTAACAGACAGGGAGCAGTATGTCGTCCTGAACGGAGTAACTTCAACAGAAACAAGAGTAACTTCAGGTGTGCCCCAGGGCAGAGTAATAGGTCCTCTGCTTTTTATGATTTACATAAACGATCTGGTTGATGGTATTGATAGCAGCCTTAGACTGTATACCGATGATGCTGTAGTCTACAGGAAAGTAGTATCACACGAAAGTTGTGAACAAATCAATGAGGATTTGCAGAAAATAAATGTGTGGTGTAATGACTTTCAGTTACCTCTCAATATTAGGAAGTGTAACCTACTGCTTATAACAAGGCGAAAATCCCCTTAATGTACGAGTACAAAATAAATGATCAGTCCTTGGAAGCGGTAACATCGGTCAAGTATCTGGGTGTGACTATTCGAAACGATCTCAAATGGAATGATCAGATTACATAAGTAACGGGTAAGGCGAACTCTAGATTGCGGTTTATTGGTACAAACCTGAAGGGATGCAGTCCTTCAACAAAGGAAATAGTTTACAATACGTTAGTTCGTCCAGTCTTGGAGTATTGTTCGTCTGTGTGGGAGCCTTACCAGTTGGACCTGATTCAAGATATTGAGAAGGCCCAAAGAAGAGAGGCAAGATTCGTCACTGGTAGATTTAGCCATCGTGAGAGCGTTACAAATCTCATAGAAAGTTTGAAGTGGGACACACTTGCAGATAGACGACGCGCTAAACAGAAGGGGCTGCTCACTAAATTCCGAAATCCAATCTTCACCGAGGATGTAGAGCATACATCAGGGCTTCCCAATGTACGGTCCGCGGACCCTTAAGGGTCCGCCGGCTCTTTCTAGGGGGCCGCGGCCACCCTTCACCAAATCGTGTAAAATAATGAGTAAAATTATTGAATAAAAATGTGAAAATCAAATTCATCACAATTTTTTTCGTGTGAAAGAAATGTGTACTTTTACTTCAGCTCGTATTCCCAAGCAGCCTTTGCGGTTCCTAAGTGAGAACGCATACACAGTTTAGTGCCGAAGAATGCCGCTTCTTTGATCTACTGTTTCGCGACAATACGGGGGTCGTTTGTGCGCCGGCTCACGGCGGTAGATGATGCGCTGAAACCTTTTACGCATGCGCGGAGCGAGCTTTGTCGACCAATCACAGCACTCGCTGGCACGCATGCGGCTCCAGGCATCATTAAATATTAAACTTGCTTTATCAGTGCACTACTTATTTCATAAGTCGTTTTTTGACCTTCAAGTTGATTTCATTCATCTCTGAACCAAAGACTATTGATAGGGGAGGGGGGAGGTAATTGGGAACATGGAACTTGCATTAAGAAGCTTTCAATCCCCATGGGTTTCGCTCTGAAATGTATAGTTACTGTGCTCTTGACTTACTAGGGGTCCACCATGGATTTTCGACTGAGGAAGGGGTCCACATGTTAGAAAGGTTGGGAAGCCCTGGCATGTATTATTACCACCAACTTTCAAATCGCGTAATGACCATCATTCAAAGATAAGCGAAATAAGAGCTCGTACTGAGGCTTTCAGACAGTCGTTTTTCCCTCGTGCAATCCACGAATGGAACAGAGAGAGAGAGAGACGGGGGGGGGGGGGGGGGGGGAGGGGGAGGAATGTGACTTCGGCGCGAATTGTGCCCTCCGCCACACATCCCTTGGTGGCTAGCGGAGTATACATGTAGATGTAGATGTAGATGTAGATGTAGAAAGAGCTTCTGGAACGTACCGAAGGTACCGGCAGGGATGTGGAGCCATGTTGACTCTTTTTCCACGGCAACCTTCTTTAGGTATCTCCGTTGATGATGCACTGCGACAACAGCTCGCTCAGGGTGGTTTCACAGATTCCCGATTGGGTTTTAATCCGCAGGCCGTGGTGCTTGGATGCCAGGGGAGTACGGTAAACTCATCCGGATGCTCTTCGAAGCACAAATGTGCATTGTGAACTGTGTGACACAGTGCAGATGCCATCATGCCGAGGAAAAACAAATTGCTTGTAGTGGTGGACATGGTCCTCGCGGGTAGATGCATTCTTCTGTTGACCCATTTTTCCTTCCAGAATGACGAGATCATCCAGGGAATGCAACAAAGATATTCGGTAGACCACACTCTCCTTTCACAGGAGCCCCAACGGCCATCGGTCCAACGGAGCATAAAGCATGATTCATTTGAAAAGGCCACCTGTCGCCACTCAGTTCAAAAATGGCTCTGAGCACTATGGGACTTAACTTCTGAGGTCAGCAATCCCCTAGAAATTAGAACTACTTAAACCTAACTAACCTAAGGACATCACACACATCCATACCCGAGGCAGGATTCGAACCTGCGACAGTAGCGGTCGCGCGGTTCCAGACTGTAGCACCTAGAACCGCTCGGCCACTCCGGCTGGCGCCTTCAGTGTCCGTACAATTGTTGCACTGGTGTGCAGATTCCAGCCTTCGTTGCCGAAGAACAGCAGTCAACAAGGGTGCACAAATCAAGTGCCTGCTGCAGAGACCCATACGCAGCAACGTTTTCTGAACAGTTGTTGAGGAGGTACTGCTGGTACCCGTCGGTTCATACGGGTGGTCTGCTGCTCAACAGTTGCACGTCTGTTCGCCCGTACTTATCTCTACAGACGTCATTCTCCACCATCATTTACTGCCCGTGATTCACCACAGTTGTGTCGGTGCCGGTTTTGGATAGCGTCATTTTGCCACGCACAGTATACTTCAACCACGGCGACAAGCGAACAGTTTAGAAACTTAACCGTTTCTGAAATGCTCCCACTATTGGCCCGAAAGGCGATGGGATTGGTCTTTTGGAAGTCAGATAAACCGATTCGTTTCTGCATTACGACAACGACTGCACTGTTTTCCGTGTGCCTCCGAGACACTTTATATAAGGACGAGTATTAACAGCAATCTTTGCGGAAGGCTACGTATCACAGAAAATTTCGATACACTGGAATAACGTGCGACGTTTCCAAATACCCAGCTATTGCCATTGTGAAATGTAACTCTTGCTAATTACTGAATCTGCCTGGTATGGCAGTGTGGGTCTCCCGCAACGTTCCCCTACGCTCTGGTAAGGAGTATGGGATTTCATCATCATCGCACACATTTAACGACTTCTGTGATGCGATAATATAAATAGACTACTGACTCTGATAACATAGTCTTGTCAGTTACTGTTAATGTTCTGTTGTTGTTGGCTAAAGAATCCACAGCTACAATGCATGAGATGGCGTGCAGGCACTAATATGGCCTACTTAAACAACAACTAAAAATGTTTTTGATAAGACGAACAGAAGAGAACCATAAACCCTAAAATGTAAGTTGTATTCGACATCAAGCTCGTCCAAATTTTAAGAAATATGTGGAAAAGACACATTTCTTTGCCACTTGCCTCATTCATTATTTATTTTTGAGATTTAAGTTTTTAATTCGAACTTTCAACTGTACGATACGTCATTTTCTGTCATTTACAGTGATCGTCACTGATCTGTAACAATAACTACACACAATAAAAGTAACAGCTATAAACAATTGCTACCAGTGCACTCTTATCGACGGTCTTCTTAAGAAAAGACTAAAGAAAGGAAGGTAACCCCACGTATATCCGCCTATAGCACATTAAACGAGTGTCAGAAAAAGATGTATTTCAGCATTTATTGGTAAACTGTCAGTCAAAGTAGGCAGTATTCTGAAAAAAGAGAAATATTCAGTGGCCTACTATGCCACAAAGACAGTAGGCAAAAATTTGTTTAGCCACAAAGAGAAGCATTTCCCAGAGAACAAACGTAGAGTTTATGAAATTAGTTGCATCGCGTGTGGCCCATACTGCATACTAAAAACAGATAGACCAGTGTCCACCAAACCTGAAGAGCACCACAAAAACTGGAAGCTGCAAAAAACTGATTCTCCCATTGCGCAGAATTATCAGAAATGTACATATTTATTTAATAGGATTATAAATCTACATCTACATTTACATGACTACACTGCCTAAGTGCTCGGCATAGGGTTCGTCGATCCACCTTCAGACTGTTTCTCTACCGTCCCACTCGCGTATACTCTGAGCACGATGGACAGTAATTGCATCTACTGGAGATGAAGAGGCTATACAACAACTATCGTGAACGGCTACTGAATCAGCAAACAGACTTCAGGTAGGGAAATTTAGGTCCACCTCTTATGCTAATAGCTACTGTTTGTAGAGGCACAAAAATATGTTAGCAGCTTCGTGCCACAATTTTCTACATTGTTGAGTTCTGTAAGACCCTCTTTATATAACTCAACAATATTGGAAATAATAACTGATCAAAAACATCTACTTATGATGGCACAAAATGGTGAACTATGATTTGATATTTATAAAAGGCAATTGTTTGTGTAGTAGGCGGGCCTGAATTTCCATAATTCAGTGTAGTTATATTTCCAAAATCAAACGATGAAACAACAGTTATGTTCCACGTTTTGGGTCTGCCAGACCGGTCTCATTAGCCAGTCTAATTGTGTTAAATTTACTTGCCAGTTAGTTACTTGATTTAGTGTTCTACGACTGTGAATGCGTTATTTGCTAAATTTAGTGATAGCAACTAAGCCCACTACGGTGTTTATTTCGCACTACACTCAAGACGTTCGGATCAAAAAACACCCAGTTTTTTCCATTTCCTGCAGGTATACATTTACAAATTTGTTTATTGAAATCATAAATAAAATTATAATTTAGAAAGTTTAATGTAGTAATCGTTCAAACTGCATAACAAAATAGTACAACAATACAAAATCGAATATTATATTTATCTATGCTTAACTTTTACTAACAGTTCTTACACATGTATGTAAGACACTTCTTGCAAGTGAATCTTTTGCACTTTACATATTTCAGAGTCTTTCTACATAGATGACATCTGCCTCTCTTCTTACTCCTACGATAATTTCCTTCCGATGTGGAGGGTGCAGGTCTTCTTTCTACAGCTTCTCTTGTAGCACTTCCTCTTGCAAGATGATCTCGTCTCCACCTATCTACATCAATTACCTGCTCGCAAAGAGGTTCTAGGAGTAGACTTCTTCGTTGTAGGATGTTTGCATTATGTTGTGGTTGGAAGGAGAGCCAACACCGTTTACTAGAGGAGGCCGAAAGGAACGCGTTTTAGCTCACGCAGGCTGGCGTGAGGTCTGGAACAGGACAAGGATATTAGACTTCAGAAAAACGGACGTAGCTGGTGGAATACTTAACTGTAATCCATTAATGATTAACGTCGGTCTTGACGGTACATGATTCACGATATCAATAATGACTGATAATGTCGCCTTGCTAGATCGTAGCAATTAACGTTGCTGAAGGCTATGCTAACTATCGTCTCGGCAAATAGGAGCGTATTTAGTCAATGAACCATCGCTAGCAAAATCGGCTGTACAACTGGGGCGAGTGCTAGGAAGTGTCTCTATACCTGCCGTGTGGCGGCGCTCGGTCTGCAATCACTGATAGTGGCGACACGCGGGTCCGACGTATACTACAGGACCGCGGCCGATTTAAAGGCTACCACCTAGCAAGTGTGGTGTCTGGCGGTGACACCACACATTCCATTGGCGTAATTCGCCTTGTGTAGCATATCAGTGTTATATGCAGATATGTCGATGATATTTGAGAACACAACAACAGGCCATTTGTTTGTCTTCCTCTTTACTGTACAATTCACCACCATCTTCTCTAGTCAGGTTTTCTCTTCGTGTCATCACTGACTTTTGCATAGTTGTGCAGATTGCATTGGGCAGTTTTCATTTGGATGTACGATACAAGCGTTGTGTACTTTGTAAAAACAAATGTTGATGTGTAATTAGAAATACCCCCGGTCTGCAATAATTTGGTGGGAAGTTCCAGTCACTGTGATATTTCTCTTTATCAGGATGTGTCCTAGCTCGTAGGAGGTGAAAAAGTTGTCGCAGGTAATATTATGCCCTATCAAGCGGTAAGACAAGTCAGTTACATTCCTTCGACCTTTGTTGTTTTCCCAGTATATGGCTGAATATTCAGCACATAACGTGTTTCAGTATCACTAAGTACACAAAAGTTGATGCCATACTTTGCCGGTTTATCAGGCGTATACTGGCGGAAAGAACAGTTTCCTCTGAAAGCAACAAGTTGTCCGCCAACTGAAACAAACATATTGGAATTATATTATTTAGATAATATGTCTTCCATTTCTCCCAGAAATCCGTTATAGGTGCAAACGTATCTTTGTAGACCTTCTTTCACGGTCATCAAATCGAATAGTCCTTGATATCTTTTTGAACTCTTCTAGTGAGCCGGCCGGTGTGGCCGAGTGGTTCTAGGCGCTTCAGTTTGGAACCGCACGATCGCTACGTCGGCAGGTTAGAATCCTGCCTCGAGCATAGCTGTGTGTGATGTCCTTAGGTTAGTTAGGTTTAAGTAGTTCTAAGTTCTAGGGGACTGATGACCTCAGATGTTAAGTCCCATAGTGCTCAGAGCCATTTGAACCATTTCATTCTACTGACGCTGTACTTCTGAAAACTATATGGCCTTTGTATCATACCATAAACTTTCAGGAAACTCATTATACGACTTAGAAACTATTGCTAATAACAACACACTTATACAGGGTGGTCCATTGATAGTAACCGGGTCAAATATCTCACGAAATAAGCATCAAACGAAAAAACTACAAAGAACGAAACTCGTCTTGCTTGAAGGGGGAAATCAGACGGCGCTCTGGTCGGCCCGCTAGATGGCGCTGCCATAGGTCAAACGGATATCAACTGCGTTTAAAAAAAATGGGAACCCCCATTTTTTATTACATATTCGTGTAGTACGTAAAGAAATATGAATATTTTAGTTGGACCACTTTTTTTTGCTTTGTGATAGATGGCACTGTAATAGTGACAAACTTATAAGTACGTGTTATCACATAACATTCCGCTAGTGCGGACGGTATTTGCTTCGTGATACATTACCCGTGTTAAAACGGACCGTTCACCAATTGCGGAAAAGGTCGATATCGTGTTGATGTATAGCTATTGTGTTCAAAATGCCCAACGGGCGTGTGCTGTGTATGCTGCTCAGTATCTTGGACACATCATCCAAGTGTCCGGACCTTTCGCCGGATAGTTACGTTATTTAAGGAAACAGGAAGTGTTTAGCCACATGTGAAACGTCAACCACGACCTGCAACAAATGATGATGCCCAAGTAGGTGTTTTGGCTGCTGTCGCGGCTAATCCGCACGTCATTAGCACACAAATTGCGCGAGAATCGGGAATCTCAAAAACGTCGGTGTTGAGAATGCTACATCAACCTCGATTGCACCCGTACCATATTTCTATGCACCAGGAATTGCATGTCGACGGCTTTGAACGTCGTGTACAGTTCGTGTACAGTTCTGAGCACAAGAGAAAGTACGGGACGATGACAGATTTTTTGCACGCGTTCTGTTTAGCGACGAAGCGTTATTTACCAACAGCGGTAACGCAAACCGGCATAATATGCACTATTCGTCAACGGAAAATAGACGATGGCTACGACAAGTGGAACATCAGCGACCTTGTCGGGTTAATGTATGGTGCGGCATTATGGGAGGAAGAATAAATGGCCCCCATTTTATCGATGGCAATCTAAATGATGCAGTGTATGCTCATTTCCTACGTTATGTTCTAGTGATGTTACTACAAGATGTTTACTGCATGACAGAATGGCGATGTACTTCCAACATGATGGATGTCCGGCACATAGCTCGCATGCGGTTGCAGCGGTATTGAGTAGCATATTTGATGACAGGTGGATTGGTCGTCGAAACGCCATACTATGGCCCGCACGTTCACCAGATTTCTTTCTGTGGGGCAAGTTGAAGGATATTTGATATGGTGACCAACCGACAACGCCTGACAACATGCGTCAGCGCATTGTCAATGCATGTGCGAACATTACCGAAGGCGAATTACTCGCTGTTGAGAGGAATGTGGCTCAAATGCATTGAGGCTGACGGACATCATTTCGAGCATTTTCTACATTAATATGGTATTTACAGGTAATCAAAAACTCAAATGGCTCTGAGCACTATGGGACTTAACGTCGGAGGTCCCCTAGAACTTAGAACTACTTAAACCTAACTAACCTCAGGACATCACACACATCCATGCACGAGGCAGGATTCGAACCTACGACCGTAGCAGTCGGACTGAAGCGCTTAGAACCGCTCGGTCACCGCAGCCGGCTTACAGGTAATCACGCTGTAACAGCATGGTTTCACAGAAATGGTATGTTCACAAAGGTACATGTATCACATTGGAACTACCGAAATAAAATGTTCAAACGTACCTACGTTCTGGATTTTAATTGAAAAAACCTACCTATTACCAACTGTTCCTCTAAAATTGTGAGTCATATGTTTGTGACTATTACAGCGCCACCTATCACAAACCGAAAATAGTGGTCCAACTAAAATTTTCGTATTTCTTTACGTACTATAAGAATTTGTAATAAAAAATGGGGGTTCCTAGTTTTAAAAAACGCAGTTGATATTCGTTTGACTTATGGCAGTGCCATCTAGCGGGCCAACCATAGCGCCATCTGATTTCCCCCTTCAAGCTAGACAAGTTTAGTTCTTGGTAATTTTTTCGTTTTATTTTTATTAGGTGAGATATTTGGCCCGGTCACGATCAATGGACCACTCTGTATAAGCATTTAGGTCAAGAACGTCTAATTTTTGCCACTCCATATAAACGCATTCCTTCACGATTAGAACGTTTGTGTATAGTGTTTTCAATTGAAGGAGGGAGGAACAACATGAAAGCTGGGTATTTGTTTGTAATGCGAGAAGTAACATACCTTGTTGGTCCTGGAGTCAGTTGAACTACACTCCTGGAAATTGAAATAAGAACACCGTGAATTCATTGTCCCAGTAAGGGGAAACTTTATTGACACATTCCTGGGGTCAGATACATCACATGATCACACTGACAGAACCACAGGCACATAGACAGAGGCAACAGAGCATGCACAATGTCGACACTAGTACAGTGTATATCCACCTATCGCAGCAATGCAGGCTGCTAATCTCCCATGGAGACGATCGTAGAGATGCTGGATGTAGTCCTGTGGAACGGCTTGCCATGCTATTTCCACCTGGCGCCTCAGTTGGACCAGCGTTCGTGCTGGACGTGCAGACCGCGTGAGACGACGCTTCATCCAGTCCCAAACATGCTCAATGGGGGACAGATCCGGAGATCTTGCTGGCCAGGGTAGTTGACACACCTTCTAGAGCACGTTGGGTGGCACGGGATACATACGGACGTGCATTGTCCTGTTGGAACAGCAAGTTCCCTGGCCGGTCTAGGAATGTTAGAACGATGGGTTCGATGACGGTTTGGATGTACCGTGCACTATTCAGTGTCCCCTCGACGATCACCAGAGGTGTACGGCCAGTGTAGGAGATCGCTCCCCACACCATGATGCCGGGTGTTGGCCCTGTGTGCCTCGGTCGTATGCAGTCCTGATTGTGGCGCTCACCTGCACGGCGCCAAACACGCATACGACCATCATTGGCACCAAGGCAGAAGCGACTCTCATCGCTGAAGACGACACGTCTCCATTCGTCCCTCCATTCACGCCTGTCGCGACACCACTGGAGGCGGGCTGCACGATGTTGGGGCGTGAGCGGAAGACGGCCTAACGGTGTGCGGGACCGTAGCCCAGCTTCATGGAGACGGTTGCGAATGGTCCTCGCCGATACCCCAGGAGCAACAGTGTCCCTAATTTGCTGGGAAGTGGCGGTGCGGTCCCCTACGGCACTGCGTAGGATCCTACGGTCTTGGCGTGCATCCGTGCGTCGCTGCGGTCCGGTCCCAGGTCGACGGGCACGTGCACCTTCCGCCGACCACTGGCGACAACATCGATGTACTGTGGAGACCTCACGCCCCACGTGTTGAGCAATTCGGCGGTACGTCAACCGGCCTCCCGCATGCCCACTATACGCCCTCGCTCAAAGTCCGTCAACTGCACATACGGTTCACGTCCACGCTGTCGCGGTATGCTACCAGTGTTAAAGACTGCGATGGAGCTCCGTATGCCACGGCAAACTGGCTGACACTGACGGCGGCGGTGCACAAATGCTGCGCAGCTAGGGCCATTCGACGGCCAACACCGCGGTTCCTGGTGTGTACGCTGTGCCGTGCGTGTGATCATTGCTTGTACAGCCCTCTCGCAGTGTCCGGAGCAAGTATGGTGGGTCTGACACACCGGTGTCAATGTGTTCTTTTATCCATTTCCAGGAGTGTACATCACATGCTGCACGCCGTCCCAGTTGAGATAGGGGTTCTGTCTTCCATTCATCTGATTTGTCCTTTGACATCATAGCTGCACTGCTTACCATTTGCTATTCTGGTGTATCATCTGCGCCTTCTAGTGTAGATAAAGAGCTGCGCACCGAAACATTATCTTGAGCCTCCGAAACTACTTCATCAATCTCAGATACTTTCAAGACCTTGTCTGTTATTTCAACGTCTCGCAAAGAGGCCGTTATCTTGCAAAAAAAGCTTACAAAACATATCAATTGTAAAGGTAGAAACTTAGTCACCTGGGCAGAAGTGACTCACTTCACAAACGGATTTTGTTACAGGAGAAAACTACTCATTCCCCGTTCCCTCCTTTCCACAGAAATTGACATTACACTGTTCAAAACAACAATGAATTCACTTCTTTATACTCACGTTCCAGCACACATACACGTTACACTGCTGGCAAATTGAATTGTGAGATTTTGCTGTACACAGGTTCTAAAAGACATGAACAGCTTGAGAGGTAGGATCTCTGTGGATACCAAACTAAATTTCCAACACTTTTTTTCTGTTAGAATATACTTCACTAAGGGGCAAAAAAATTCAATGAAGGTAATTTATAAAAACCAAATATCTTCAGAATTTCATACCATCAAAATTCCTTGTGGGTCAAAATATACCCGAACACTATACGAGGGCTAATTTCTTTGATGTAGGGAAATTCTTTGCTCTAAATGGGTCTACCATTCAGTGGCGTATCTTGAAAATGTAACTTGAATCCTATCAGTTGTACCTCGGATGTATTGTATATGTTCATTGTTCACTCATCAGGATTCTTCTCACACATCTAATCAGTAACGTCGCCAAAATCTGAGTTTAGATCTTACATCTGCTCCAATACATCCTTTTCTGCGGACTTAAATACATCACTAAACTTCAAGTCATGCAGAAAATCATATCTTCCGTTTGACAGTGCGATTATAGTATCAAACATCTAAAGGAACACCCTCCTGTAGTCATTCTCTACTGGTGTTTCCGTGCAGTTTTCCTGTTTTCTCTTGCTTGGAGTATCACGTACGACTTCAGCCTTGCACCGTATTTTCTCAAAGCCATATTATCTCCTCCTGTGCAATTTTTTTCAAGTCTTCGTCTTTTTTAGTGCAAAATTTAATGTCTAAGGATTTTGACTGCAGAGTGTCTTGCTTAATAGCAGCTGTGTCCAAATATTGTGGGGTTTCCTAAACGTACTTGAACAAATCTTTAGGTTCAACCCAACGACCTTCCATAGTTAGTAGCAAACAACTAGAATAAATCCATTTTGTTGCTACAAGTTTTGTAAATCTCTTCTTCATTAGGACACCTGGTAAGTTTGTTCTTTTCGAGGGATGGACAAAAAATATTACAAAACCACAAAGATTACCAAAACACACTCTACAAGCACTCTTCTGCAGTTATTTGTGAAAGATTTGTGACTTCCTATGTTTCATCTAGTAAAATAGCCACAAACGTCGCTTCTTTCATCTGAGGTTTTACATGGTCCACTCACGTTGATGTGAGCTCCGCCTATGTTTAACGTCAACGTGACATAACCACTCACAGACGGAAGGTGGCAGCATCATCAGTGGACGGTATATAAGCTGTGTCGACGTAAGACGCTGACAATACAGTGCAGTCGTAGCTGTAATACGGAAACGGAGCGATTTACCCGACGTCCAAGAGGACATCATCACTGGGTTTCGCGCCAAAGGTGGAAGCATTTCCGAAACGGCTCAATTTGTAAACTGTTCCTGTGTCGACGTGGTTAAACTATACCGTGCATGGCAAAATGGACAAAACCAGCTCCGAGGTAACTGGTGCACCATGGGCCGTAGATGACAGGTGTGGGCGACGGCAGTGGAGACGTGGACGCACGAAGACACGTGTAACTGTTGAGCAGCTGACCACCCATATGAACCAAGGGGTTACCAGCAGAGTCTCCTCAACGACCTTTCAGCAAAACGTTACCGAGTGTGGGCCTCTGCAGCAGGCGATTGGTCCATGCACGCACGCTGACTGCTGTTCATCGGGGTCGAAGGTTGGAATTTGCATGCCAGTATAGCAACAGGACGTCCACTGAGTGGCCACAGGTAAGCTTTTCAGATGAATCACTTTTTATACTCCCTTAGACAGATGGCCGTTACGAGTACGGTGTAAAACGTCTGAAATCAAACACCCTGTAACAATATGCAGAGTGCTATGGTCTGGAGAATGTTTTCGTGCCAGTCCCTGTGTAATTTCATCATCCTGAAAACACAATGGATCGACGTAAGTAAGTATGTCCTTGTGGCCGCGTCCAACGCTATACACAATTTGTTTTTCCTCGTCACGATGGCATCTACTACACTACTGGCCATTAAAGTTGCTACACTACGTTGAAATGCAGATGATAAATGGGTATTAATTGGACAAATATATTATATTAGAACTCACATGTGATTACATTTTCACGCAACTTGGGTGCATAGATCCTGAGAAATCAGTACCCAGAAAAACCACCCCTAGCCGTAATAACGGCCTTGATATGCCTGGACATTGAGTCAAACACAGCTTGGATGGCGTGTACAGGTACAGCTGCCCATGCTGCTTCAACACGATACCACAGTTCATCAAGACGTATTGTGACGAGCCAGTTGCTCGTCCACCATTGACCAGACGTATGTAATTGGTGAGAATAGGTCAGGAGTTCACTACACTCAGCTGGCGGCTACACGGGTAGCGGAGGCTGTGTGGCGTGGACTGGGCGGTTTTTTAGGTTAGAAGGCCTCGGGAAAGTGCGGGATGGGCTGCAATGTCAAAGGGTGCTTGGCAATTACAGGACGTGCTTGGATCAAGGAACAGTCGGAATTATAGTTGTAAGTTGTTGTAGTTGCGCTGGAAAAGTCCCTGAGCTTCAAGCGCTAATAGAAAGCACAGAAGCTGATATCGTTATAGGTACAGAAAGCTGGCTAAAGCCTGAAATAAGTTCTGCAGAAATTTTTACCAAGTCTCAGACGGTGTTCAGGAAAGATAGATTAGGCAGAATTGGTGGTGGAGTGGTTGTGTCTGTCAGTAGTGGTTTATCTTGTAGTGAAGTCGAAGTAGATACTCCGTGCGAATTGGTATGGGTGGAAGTTATACTTAACAGCCGAATTAAGTTAATAATTGGCTCCTTCTACCGACCCCCAGACTCCGATGATACAGTTGCGGAACAGTTCAGAGAAAGTTTGAATCTCGTAACAAATAAATACCCCACTCATACAAAATACTTGTTCAAAACCGGTGGTAGGCAGAAAACGTCTTCCGAGATTGTCCTAAATGCTTTCTCCGAAAATTATTTCGAGCAGTTAGTCCACGAACCCACGCGAATTGTAAATGGTTGCGAAAACACACTTTACCTCTTAGCCACAAACAATCCAGAGCTGATAGAGAGCATCATGACTGATACAGGGATTAGTGATCACAAGGTCGTTGTAGCTAGGCTCAATACCATTTCTTCCAAATCCATCAGAAACAAACGCAAAATAATTTTGTTTAAAAAAGCGGATAAAGTGTCACTAGAAGCCTTCCTAAAAGACAATTTCCATTCCTTCCGAACTGACTATGCGAATGTAGACGAGATGTGGCTCAAATTCAAAGATATAGTAGCAACAGCAATTGAGATATTCCTCATAAATTGGGAAGAGATGGAACGGATCCCCCGTGGTACACACAAAAGGTCCGAACGCTGTTGCAGAGGCAACGGAAAAAGCATGCGAAGTTCAGAAGAACGCGAAATCCCGAAGATGGGCTAAAATTTACAGACGCGCGAAATTTGGTACGTACTTCGATGCGAGATGCCTTTAGTAGGTTCCACAACGAAACACTGTCTCGAAATTTGGTAGAAAATCCGAAGAAATTCTGGTCGCATGTAAAGTACACAAGCGGCAAGACGCAGTCAATACCTTCGCTGCGCAGTGCCGATGGTACTGTTACCGACGACTATGCCGCTAAAGCGGAGTTATTGAACGCAGTTTTCCGAAATTCCTTCACCAGGGAAGACGAATGGAATATTCCAGAATTTGAAACACGAACATCTGCTAGCATGAGTTTCTTAGAAGTAGATACCTTAGGGGTTGCGGATCAACTCAAATCGCTTGATACGGGCAAGTCTTCAGGTCCAGATTGTATACCGATTAGGTTCCTTTCAGATTACGTTGATACTATAGCTCCCTACTTAGCACTCATATACAACCGCTCGCTCACCGATAGATCTGTACATACAGATTGGAAAATTGCGCTGGTCGCACCAGTGTTTAAGAAGGGTAGTAGGAGTAATCCATTTAACTACAGACCTATATCATTGACGTCGGTTTGCAGTAGGGTTTTGGAGCATATACTGTATTCAAACATTATGAATCACCTCGAAGGGAACGATCTATTGACACGTAATCAGCATGGCTTCAGTAATCATCGCTCTTGTGCAACGCAGCTAGCTCTTTATTAGCACAAAGTAATGGCCGCTGTCGACAGGGGATCTCAAGTTGATTCCGTATTTCTAGATTTCCGGAAAGCTTTTGACACCGTTCCTCACAAGCGACTTCTAATCAAGCTGCGGAGCTATGGGGTATCGTCTCAGTTGTGCGACTGGATTCGTGATTTCCTGTCAGGAAGGTCACAGTTCGTAGTAATAGACGGCAAATCATCGAGTAAAACTGAAGTGATATCAAGTGTTCCCCAGGGAAGCGTCCTGGGACCTCTACTGTTCCTGATCTATAAAAATGACGTGGGTGACAATCTGAGCAGTTCTCTTAGACTGTTCGCAGATGATGCTGTAATTTACCGTCTAGTAAGGTCATCCGAAGACCAGTATCAGTTGCAAAGCGATTTAGAAAAAATTGCTTTATGGTGTGTCAGGTGGCAGTTGACGGTAAATAACGAAAAGTGTGAGATGATCCACATGAGTTCCAAAAGAAATCCGTTGGAATTCGATTACTCGATAAATAGTACAATTCTCAAGGCTGTCAATTCAACTAAGTACCTGGGTGTTAAAATTACGAACAACTTCAGTTGGAAGGGCCACATAGATAATATTGTCGGGAAGGCGAGCCAAATGTTGCGTTTCATTGGCGTGACACTTAGAAGATGCAACAAGTCCACTAAAGAGACAGCTTACACTACACTCGTTCGTCCTCTGTTAGAATATTGCTGCGCGGTGTGGGATCCTTACCAGGTGGGATTGACGGAGGACATCGAAAGAGTGCAAAAAAGGGCAGCTCGTTTTGTATTATCACGTTATAGGGGAGAGAGTGTGGCAGATATGATACACGAGTTGGGATGGAAGTCATTACAGCATAGACGTTTTTCGTCGCGGCGAGACCTTTTTACGAAATTTCACCAACTTTCTCTTCCGAATGCGAAAATATTTTGTTGAGCCCAACCTACATAGGTAGGAATTATCATCAAAATAAAATAAGAGAAATCAGAGCTCGAACAGAAAGGTTTAGGTGTTCGTTTTTCCCGCTCGCTGTTCGGGAGTGGAATAGTAGAGAGATAGTATGATTGTGGTTCGATGAACCCTCTGCCAAGCACTTAAATGTGAATTGCAGAGTAGTCATGTGGATGTAGATCTGGAGAATGTGCTGGCCAGGGCAGCAGTCGAACATTTTCTGTATCCAGAAAGTCCCGTACAGTACCTGCAACATGCGGCCGTGCATTATCCTGCTGAAATGCAGGGTTTCGCAGGGATCGAATGAAGGGTAGAGCCACGGGTCGTAACTCATCTGAAATGTAACGTCCACTGTTCAGAGTGCCGTCAATGTGAACAAGAGGTGACCGAGACGTGCAACCAATGGCACCCCATACCATCACGTCAGGTGATACGCCAGTATGGCGATGACGAATACACGCTTCCAATGTGCGTTCACCGCGATGTGGTCAAACACGGATGCGACCGTCATGATGCTGTAAACATAACCTGGATTCATCCAAAAAAATGACGTTTTGCCATTCGTGCACCCAGGTTCGTCGTTGAGTACGCCATCACAGGTGCTCCTGTCTGTGATGCAGAGTCAAGGGTAACCGCAGTCATTGTCTCCGGGCTGATAGTCCATGCTGCTATAAACATCGTCGAACTATTCGTGCAGATGGTTGTTGTCTTGGAAACGTCCCCATCTGTTGACTCAGGGATCGAGACCTCGCTGCACGATCCGTTACAGACATGCAGATAAAATGGCTGTCATCTCGACTGCTAGTGATACGAGGCCGTTGGGATCCAGCACGGCGTTCCGTATTACCCTCCAAAACCCACCGATTCCAAATTCTGCTAACAGTCATTGGATGACGACCAACGCAAGCACAGTTTCGCGATACGATAAACCACAATCGCGATAGGCTACAATGCGGCCTTTATCAAAGTCGGAAACGTGATGGTACGCATTTATCCTCCTTACACGAGGCATCACAACAACGTTTCAACCAGGAAACGGCGGTCAACTGCTTATTGTGTATGAGAAATCGGTTGGAAACGTTCCTCATGTTAGCACGTTGTACGTGTCGCTACCGGCGCCAACCTTGTGTGAATCCTCTGAAAAGCTAATCATTTGCTTATCACAGCATCTTCTTCCTGTCGGTTAAATTTCGCGTCTGCAGCAATTCTAATGGCCAGTAGTGTAGCTGTACAATGTAACGTGTCACACAGCTACCATTGTACGTGCGTCGTTCAAAGAGCACCAGGATGAATTTCCTATAATTCCCTGACCACCAAACTCCCTGGATCTAAGCCCAGTCGAGAATGATTGGTAACATCTTGATCGGGCTGTTCGCGCCGTGGATCCTCAACGGTGTAACCAAGGCACTAGAGTCGGTATGGCTCCACGTCCCTGTTGGTGCCTTCCAGAACTTCGTTGACTCTCTTCCTGCACATCTCGCAGCGGTCCGCGGTGCAAAAAATTGGTTATTCCGGCTTTTGACAAGTGGTCACATTAATGTGTCTGGACAGTGTATTTCGAAGAACGTAGCACCATGTACGCTTTGAATTAAATAGGGAGAGGAAGTAATTCGGTGAACAATGAGGCTGTAGATAACTGGGTTCTAAGTTTGTCGTCAGACTCAGCCAACAAATGAATTAAATCAACTCAATTGTCTCTGCTGTTAGTGTCGCCGCTTTCCCAATCTCTTCAAAACGATACTTCTTGTTGTCCTTAAGTGTGTCTCAGTTCTGTTTCACTGCTTCGTTGTGCTTTAAACTTCTTGTACTTTTCTGTTCATCTAATTGTAAATCAATCGTACTCTTGCCAAATTTTCCATTCGTAGCTCCGAGAACCTGCTTTTTCAAGTATTGAGATTGCACTGTGCAGATCATTAAGGCGCGAATAAGCACGACCTGTACTATTTCAGCGAGATTTGTCCTTTTAGAGCAACAAACGTGACAAACAGAAGAGTTTACACAATGTTTCACTGCCGCATAATACATTTTTTGATGCTGTAAATATCAAGCTTAAATGTTCGTATGAAATTTCATGACTTGTTTTCTGCCTCTAAATTGCTGAGAGTGGGGAGGTAGGTCAACCAGTTTAAATGAGTTATAGCTTTTCACTGAATGGCAGGCAGTGGGCAGATTTATTAAATCACTTACTGTAACACAACAATTACAGTCACTTTGCCAAACTGCTGGCTTAAATATTATTCAAACTAATTAAACACGATGCGCTCACCCGTAACTAACTGCAACACGCTGGATTCAGGCTAGAGGAAGAGAAAACGTGCTGAATGCAATGGTTCAAATGGCTCTGAGCACTATGGGACTTGACTTCTAAGGTCATCAGTCCCCTAGAACTTAGAATTACTTCATCCTAACTAACCTAAGGACATCACACACATCCATGCCCGAGGCAGGATTCGAACCTGCGACCGTAGCGGTCCCGCGGTTCCAGGCTGTAGCGCCTAGAACCGCTCAGCCACCCCGGCTTGCGCTGAATGCAATGTTTCTGTTGCACGTATCTACTCATGTTTCACGAGAGCTTGGTGTGACATCACAAACGGTCAAATGGGAGACGAGACTACCACAACGCTCCAGTTACACGTTTCAAGAATTATTTCAAGAAAGCGCCCTCACAGGATCACCATCTCCTGCGCAGCACAGAAACTGTCTGTTCAAAGAAAAAAAATATGGAACCTGAAATACTTATTATATTATGATTCCATTATTATGAATGGACTTAACGAATATCTGTGGCTTTACGACTCATATTTAACACAGCATGCAATGCGTGCATTGCATTTTTGGAAAATGCGCCCCTGTTACCACTACGTACAACACAATGTTTCTCTGTTATACTAGATAAGGGCCTAATAGCCTGAAAACAGGGTCGAAGAAATAAATAATTAGTAAAATAAGTGGCAGAAACGTTGGTTCTGTGTATATAACAATACTAGCTGTTGCCCACAACTGCACTCGCGTATCAGTTGTGTTGTGATAAGTGATGATGAGTAAGTAAGCTATTCTATGTGTAGTAACGTCAGCTGCCCTCAGGTGTCCGCTTGTTCAGGCAAGCATGATCGTGGTGTGCATCTCTGCCAATACGCACAACACGGAGACAGGGGGTTATGTGGAGGGGCGTGACAGGGGAGAGCTTCTATGCCTCATGCTATTCAAGTAGCTATACACTATACAATGTCTACATTGTGCAACAAACTTAGAAAACGTTGTAGCATGGTTTACTTACGTTCACTCACGAAAAGAAAAAAGTTCCATTCCTTACTTCACACTCTTCGGGATTCATTATTTTTTTTTTATATTTTACTTTCTAAAGCAGTCTTCGTTCTTCGTCAGAGCTCAGGGTAGCTCTGTACCAAATTTCATGGAAATAGGTTCATTGCTTTTGTAGTGAAAACTTGGCACTCCGAGTTAGTTTCCCATTTTATAATATTAGTACGGAAGTATAGATTAAACACGTTGAGCATTATATATGCATTCTATTCATTAAGTTGATTCTTATTATGTAGATAATAGTAACCAATAAAAGAATTTTCGCATTTATGTTAAAGAGTAAACAACTTTCTCAGAGTGTAAATACACTCCTGGAAATGGAAAAAAGAACACATTGACACCGGTGTGTCAGACCCACCATACTTGCTCCGGACACTGCGAGAGGGCTGTACAAGCAATGATCACACGCACGGCACACCGGACACACCAGGAACCGCGGTGTTGGCCGTCGAATGGCCGTAGCTGCGCAGCATTTGTGCACCGCCGCCGTCAGTGTCAGCCAGTTTGCCGTGGCATACGGAGCTCCATCGCAGTCTTTAACACTGGTAGCATACCGCGACAGCGTGGACGTGAACCGTATGTGCAGTTGACGGACTTTGAGCGAGGGCGTATAGTGGGCATGCGGGAGGCCGGTTGACGTACCGCCGAATTGCTCAACACGTGGGGCGTGAGGTCTCCACAGTACATCGATGTTGTCGCCAGTGGTCGGCGGAAGGTGCACGTGCCCGTCGACCTGGGACCGGACCGCAGCGACGCACGGATGCACGCCAAGACCGTAGGATCCTACGCAGTGCCGTAGGGGACCGCACCGCCACTTCCCAGCAAATTAGGGACACTGTTGCTCCTGGGGTATCGGCGAGGACCATTCTCAACCGTCTCCATGAAGCTGGGCTACGGTCCCGCACACCGTTAGGCCGTCTTCCGCTCACGCCCCAACATCGTGCAGCCCGCCTCCAGTGGTGTCGCGACAGGCGTGAATGGAGGGACGAATGAAGACGTGTCGTCTTCAGCGATGAAAGTCACTTCTGCCTTGGTGCCAATGATGGTCGTATGCGTGTTTGGCGCCGTGCAGGTGAGCGCCACAATCAGGACTGCATACGACCGAGGCACACAGGGCCAACACCCGGCATCTTGGTGTGGGGAGCGATCTCCTACACTGGCCGTACACCTCTGGTGATCGTCGAGGGGACACTGAATACTGCACGGTACATCCAAACCGTCATCTAACCCATCGTTCTACCATTCCTAGACCGGCAAGGGAACTTGCTGTTCCAACAGGACAATGCACGTCCGCATGTATCCCGTGCCACCCAACGTGCTGTAGAAGGTGTAAGTCAACTACCCTGGCCAGCAAGATCTCCGGATCTGTCCCCCATTGAGCATGTTTGGGACTGGATGAAGCGTCGTCTCACGCGGTCTGCACGTCCAGCACGATCGCTGGTCCAACTGAGGCGCCAGGTGGAAATGGCATGGCAAGCCATTCCACAGGACTACATCCAGCATCTCTACGATCGTCTCCATGGGAGAATAGCAGCCTGCATTGCTGCGAAAGGTGGATTTACACTGTACTAATGCCGACATTGTGCATGCTCTGTTGCCTGTGTCTATGTGCCTGTGGTTCCGTCAGTGTGATCATGTGATGTATCTGACCCCAGGAATGTGTCAATAAAGTTTCCCCTTACTGAGACAATGAATTCACGGTGTTCTTATTTCAATTTCCAGGAGTGAATGTTTTTCTAATTCGCGTTATATGCTTCAAATCAATAAGTATCTTTACTACACAGTTTTTAAAGCAGCCTACGTCCTTCCTCAGCGCTCAGGCTATCTCCATACCAAATTTCTGTAAAGTCTGTTCTGTGGTTTAATCATGAAAAGGTACCACAAAAAACAGACTTTGGTATTTATAACTTTATG
The DNA here is from genome assembly GCF_023897955.1 of Schistocerca gregaria. Lineage (NCBI taxonomy): Eukaryota > Metazoa > Arthropoda > Insecta > Orthoptera > Acrididae > Schistocerca > Schistocerca gregaria. The sequence continues at coordinate 85,120,326 of NC_064931.1, read as the reverse complement.
TTTTCCACCAAATCAACAGAAATTTCAGAATTAAGTTTTTATTGAATGTCCTTTCAAACTTTCTCGTCTTCACTACCAGGACTTGCATAAATTCCTCGCAGGGACCCACGCCTTGTAATTGAATTCAGAATTATGACAAACAGTCCCAGTCGGGAGATCAGAGCCGGTTGTGTATGCGGTTTCCAGAAACGACAAGCGTCTGTGTTTTATGTCGGGGCCCCGAGCGGGAGAAGGTATGCGAGGGGCGCGCGCCTGGAACCAACGGCTTATAGCTGCGCGCCGCAGTTGGCCCGCTGATTTATGCCAGGAATTTGCGTCTGTTCCAACCGACTGACTGACAACTGCATCGCGGCGCGCATTAGGAGATATAATAGGTCGACACGAGGATCTCCCCACCGTGCATTTAAACAACGCGCGTTTGTTTTCAGTCGACTGGGACGGCCGCGTATCCGGCAGAGGGCGTTAAACTAAGCGCCGCGTAAAGTAGTGGACAGTCGTCTAAATTGAAAATGACCATTACGTATTGGCAGCGCCTGCCGCCCATTCGCGACGCTTCGTCAACGAGGGTGTGGGTCGCAGACGGAGGGGAAGAAAAAAAAATCGACGCCACTTATCATTTTACCTCGTAATATAAAACTGCAGCCCAGCCAGAGGCTCGCTCGAAATTGACCAGAGCGCATCTCGGGCTGCGACCAAACTTATCACGGGTTATTCTTTACGGAAGGGCGTCCTCATGAATTTCAATTCGTATGCTGCACGAGCCAGAAGAGGATAGCGACTCGTTTTTATTTTCCCGCGTCGCGGGGAAGCAGAAGGAGCCTACACCTGCACGTGGCCTCGTCCCCCAGCCGCTGCCATAAAGCGCGTTAAATGAACTGTGACCATTCCGCAACAAAGGAGAAGGCGCGCGGGAGCCGCGTATAATGCCACCCGGTGCACTCGTATGCTTCCTGACGTGTTTACATTGATTGGTCCCGCTGGGGTGAAACCGGATTCCTGGCAACACGTGCGTCCCTCCACACCTGGACGCCTCGCCTCTTCCATTTCCTCCTGCGTGGCCGACGGTCTCCAATGCGTGATGCTGCAATGCCTCTCGAGCGGGAGGTACAAGGTTCGAATCTTGACGCTAGAAGACTCTACATCTCCGAGATTTGACCGGCACATGAGGAGGTGATTTGGCGTACTGTATCTGTTGGCCAAACTATACAACAATCTCCCGAGTTGAATTCTGATCTATACTTCTATTAAATTTTTATATAACACTGAGTTTCAACCTCCTCCTTCGCCATCAAAAACCTAAGCAGAACTCTACATTTTATACTCATCATTACAGAAACATTAAACAATACACTTACGACATAACGCTATAATACACACTGCTTGGAAAATTTCAGTGTTAGCGACAGAAAAGAGTCTTTTCCGTGGGCGACTGAAAAAGCCCTAGTAGTCTCCAGTTGTCTTACAAATATTTCAGTATGTTCTTCCGATGCTATAGAGGCAACCAGTCTTTTTGGCACAGGGCGATGTGGCGCAATGGTTAGCATACTGGACTCACATTCGGAAGACGACGGTTCAAACCTGCGTCCGACCTTCCTGATTTAGGTTTTCCGTGATTTCCCTAAATCGCTACAGGCAAATGCTGGAATGGTTCCTTTGAAAGAGTACGGCCGATTTACTTCCCCATTCTTCCCTAACCCGATGGGACCGATGACCTCGCTGTTTGGTCCCCTCCCCCAGAATCAACCATCCAACCTCTTTGCCAGTGACACAGTGAGGGTAAAAGTGAGTCTTCGATAACTAACTGTGAAATCACTACCAACAACAAAATTACTGAGACATTTAAGTTAGAAGGAGTAGTCGTAAGATTTTAGTTATCACCTCCAAAGACAATTTTCCTTGTTTTCAGATCCATGTCTGCAGCCGCGATACACTCATTAATCCCAACGGTACAGTAATGCAGCACGCCGCTAGCGGGACCAGATGACCTTTATAGCCATCTCAATTGGCCAGACACTGCTGCAGAAAACGTATTACAGTACTTTACTGTATACTGCGTCATTTTATTTAGACTTCTCTGGTGGGGTGCTGCGGTACTGTGGCACCGCCATTTCCAGATGTACCAACACTGCGCATACGTACCTGCAAACAAACAAAATGAATCGGTCATTTTAGATACAATTTAACTCCACATTTTACACAAAATGAGTTATTTACGGGCCGAGCGGTTCTAGGCGCTACAGTCTGGAACAGCACGACCACTACGGTCGCAGGTTCGATTCCTGCCTCGGGCATGGATGTGTGTGATGTCCTTAGGTTAGTAAGGTTTGAGTACTTCTAAGTTCTAGGGGACTGATGACCTCAGAAGTCCCATAATGCTCATAGCCATTTGAACCATTTTTTAGTTATTTACGTCCAGGCATTCTTTAAGAGCAACCGCGGTGATCTGTTTAGAAACGATGTAATTTCCATCTAGCTGGGTGTGGAAAATTTGCAGCTTCAAAAGTGACTGTATTCAGTACGAAATTAAAAAACACCTTCAGTCACAATAACTCCTGGAATTCTGGTGTTTCTAATCTTAACCCTTAACTAGTATGGACTGTTTCTCAGACAACGACGATTTTTTGTCTCGTGATATTCCACACACCATTGCGAAGCGAAATGGACTCTTCTATGTACCTTTCTATTTGTTTACTAGCTACATGTGCCAGAAATCTTGCATTGTCGCTGCTCTTTGTTTCTTGTTTATGGGCCTTGAGAGGTCTCACAGACGTACCCTAGTGTTAGCGTGTCGTCGTCCCGTTGAACGCTATCTGTTCTCCATGGTGGGGAAAGCTGGAATTTCTATGGAACATGTTTTACATAAGACAGATGTGGATGTTCAAGATACTCTCAGTGAATCCTCAGACGAAGACTTTGATGACAGTTATAATGACCCAGATTTCGAGATCTTTAGCCATCAAGACACTAATTCCGAGCAGGTAACAGAAAGTCATGAAGATCTGACAGCTGATGACAATGTAGAAGCTTACTTCTTCCGTAAGAACAAATGTTTTAGCTGGAGAAAGCAGCTAACATAGGAACAAGGCAACAGCTTCCTGAACTGAGACAGAGGGCGGAAAGTCTCGAGGAAACGCTACTGTTTTGGAAGTATGGAAACTGCTCTTTACCCAAGATATTATAGATTAAATCATTCAGTGGACAAATCTGAAAATATCTAAGCTTGGAGCACATTGAAAATAAACGGACAAATATTACACGGTTTTAATTTTATCCCTATTTTGCAGCTTCAAAAGTGACTGTATTCAGTACGAAATTAAAAACACCTTCAGTCACAACTTCTCGTGTTCTATTAAATACACGATGCATTTCGGATACTGTGGGTCCATCAACAGGTGTAATTTGTCTTAATACGTTTTATTTCTTCTCTTGAATCAGCACTGCTGATTCTGTTGACAGTGTTGTATGATCTGTTTATTCTAGTAATGAGATGTGTTATTACTGAAGGGACTTTTAAACAGAACAGAATATTCTTCATTTTAGTTATCTTAAGTGGTTAAAAGGTGCAAGTTGATAATAACTTTATTTTACAGTTCTCTGATAATGGAAAACTCCACAAAGGAAAGAGGGATGGGAGTAATGAAGCTGGGTACAAAAGTGAGATAATTAAAGGAACACGTGTTCAAGTAATTTAATGCATAAACTGTGCAGGAAAAACAATTCTGGATAGAAAAACAGGTAAAAAATGCAATGTAAAAAAGCATGTTTTGCTAATGTTGATATATTTCAGCAGACATCTTTACTAGACTGATTTAATACTTTCAAGAGCAAAGACGAACACGATATATACGAGGGCCTTTTTTTTTTCAGCCTCTGATAGGTTACAAATAAAAGACAAGTTCATAGAAAACAATTATTTTATTACCAAAAGTTTTGTACACTTATGGTTACCTTTCAGCATAATCACCGAAAAGATTAAGACATTTATCGTACCTGTGGACAAGCTTTGAAATACCCTCTTCAAAACATGTTGCCGCCAATGATGGCAAATGAGCATTGACGTTGTTTTGATGATCTCCGTTGGTTTGAAAGTGCTGCCCTCATAACCACGTCTTCAGTGAGAATTCCCCTTCGTTTGTTTTGAATGACCAAATTTGTATTTGACTTCAGGAATTCCGTCGATCCATGACAACGCTCGTCCATACACTCCTGGCACAACCCAACGGCTCCTTGAACAGTTTCAATGGGACATTTTCTATCATCCACCGTAGAGCCCTGACCTGGCACCCAACGACTTGCACTGTAAACGTGGCTAGGAGGGCAGTACTTTCAATCCAACTAAGATCTTGAAAACAACGTCAATGTTCATTTGCAATCATTGGCGGCAACAGTTTTTGAAGAGGATATTGCAAAGCTTGTCCACAGGTACGATAAATGTCTCAAGCTTTTCTGCGGCTATCTTGAAAAGTTCATCAGACTCAATGATGAAAGGAAGGAGGTCTGCCAGATGGCATTTATAGTTTTCCATGGTCTTAAGGGTGACAGTATACTCCGTCGTCTAAGAGCATTGCTGATAACTGGTAAGTCTACAGTTGATTTAAGAGGTAAAAGCCCACAACAAATTCAAAGAATGCCGAAATTGCAACATATTAAGTTTTTTCCAAGAAAACAGAATCCAAGGTGAAAAATTACCTTGATGCAAAGTTAAATTTGAAAATCAGGTTTCAGATGTTTATGAAAAAACGTCTCGGTATAGACATTGCATACCAGTATTATACTAAATACTTCAAAGACCATTTTACCTCAGTTTTGGGAGGCTTCAGGTAGATACCTGCCGTATATGCAAAGTTCTGGAACAAAAATGGAAGTCCCCATTCCTTAACGAGAAGGCAAAGAATGTCGCTGAAGCAGAATTAATGATCCACAAAAGAAAAGCTAAAAAATTTTACAGTACTCTTCAAGTTTCAATTAATATGTGCAAAGAAATGGAGGATCTGGCTGTTATAACATTTCTTTACAAGCAGATTCCAGAAATCATCTACAGATAGGCTAAATCACAGTGTGTTACGAATTTAGCCGTAAATACTAGTAATTTTGACACGACGTTCAATTTGAATGAAAAGATGAGACGTTTGATTCATCGTCTTTGGGGTGACTAGAGATGCAGCATGAGCTCCAGCTAGATGATCACGTAGAAGGGTGTCAGGTCTTGTGTTGCTCTAGGAACCATCCCACAAGTGATCTGAAGTGATTTAGAAAAGCCTAAGGTTATCTAAATCATGTCGATGAACGGTGATTTGAAGGCCACACCTCTCGAATAGTCGTTCAGTTACTGCAGCGCTTCGGTCGATGGTACGTTTCCACCTGACAATGTGTACAAGGAACAGTTTTAAGAAATTATTTTTCCGTAACTTTAGCAAATCATAACTCGTGCCCTATGCAAACTGTTGCCATATACTCAGAAGTATAACACAGATTGATGCACGATTCTGTAGCTGTTGCTTACGTCGTGGACCGGCGGTAGCAATGCTGCACGCTGGTCGCTGATGTTAAAGGAAGGCATTATCGTCATTATAGGCTTTGCGTCAAGAGATTGCGGAGAAAAATGGTGCTCTTACGGCTTTAGGGTTCATACACTCTGGAAGAGAACAGACGCCGACGAAATCCTCCGCTTAGGATCGTTTAACCACAGTCAGTTTGCATGTCAGAAGGCAGACAAAGGCGGCACTCGGCTCACAATGCAAGGGCCGGCGCGATCAGATTTCTGCAGTTAGAATGTTGCGCGGCCACAATAAGCGATCCCCCGGCGCACTCTCGCCAGCTTAGTCGCCGTAGCCTCTTTTCTGCTCTGCCACGAGCCGCGATCCCGCACCCAATTATTGGCGCCGACAGCGTTTTAACGAGCGCCATTGTCGTCGTCAACATCGCAATCAGCGGCCAACAATTGCGTATCGACCTACCAGTCTCCGGTGCTGCAGCATGCATTTTCCTGTGTATCATCCCTTCAGTGTCAAGACCCGGAGAAACTGGTAATGCCACTCGAGTTCTAGAGAGTTAAGAAAAAATTCGTTCCGTTCCTCATTAAGAAGTACTCAGGAATTCCTCAACGGAAGACCGACTGAAGTTCAAGGAAGCGGAATCAGTTCGAGTGGAATTGTAGTCAGCAAAGCGTCTATCAGACCTCATCCTGGATCTTTCTGTTAATCAAAAATTTTGAGAATATTTTTCAAAGAGGAGCATCGCAAGAAACTTAAAATATTTTCCCACCATCTATAAAGAAAACACCTACAACGTTCCATAAATGATAGGAGACAGAGAAAATGTGATTGCGTAGTATAACAAAACATAAAAATTGTTCAATATTTCAGCAATCACAGTCGTCTCTAGGTGATACATAAAAATAATGTCATACTGCGTAAAATGCATGTCCAGACAGTTATTCCGAGACGCTGGGCACTTAGAAAATGAAGAATGACAATGCATGGTTTTCTGCGCACAACTGAGTATGAGCAATTTATTATGATTATTTTATATTACTAAATTATTTTAAATGTGATGTGCAGATGTTTTAATTTTTATTATCATTTTAGATCTGAAGATGGCCATTTGAGACGGTTTAAAGCGACAATCTGTAAAGGTAATTGTGATTGTGTCGTTGAAATAAACCATTTTAAATAGAGAAATGGCGTTTCCCCAAGTGATAGTATATAAGGATGCTCTATATTCAATGCTAGCAACTTTTTGCGTCTACCAAGACACTGACGTTTTTATGTGATGCCTCGTGTAAGGAGGAGAAATGCGTACCATCACGTTCCCGACTTTGATAAAGGTCGGATTGTAGGCTATCGCGACATTGATTATATTTAGATGGACTCCTTTGCGATCCCAGCCACGTCCGAGTCTCCATGATGAGTTGGCGTCTCTGTATCATCTAATTCGGCTTGGAATGCGATGTCAAAGACGTGTCTCACTACCATTCGTTCTATAGATGGACGTGAGTGGTCACCTTACCCTGATATAATGCCTGAACTTTTCTAGTTTTTTTTCCAATCTCTACACTGTTGTGAGAGCAAACGGTACACTGTCTGCAGGCTTAACTTCCCTCCAACTCTCCATGAGGAGCTTTTAGCAGCTTTTCTTGGCGGTCAGGTACTGACATATTAGTTCGCTCTCCTTCCTCCGAATCGTCGGATATCGATGGGCTTTCCAAAGAATTTTATGTTCGATTTTGGTCTCTGCTAGGAGATACGATAACGTCTATGGTGACAAATGTGGTATAAGGGACACACATCTCACCCTCCTTTAAGGTCGGAGAAATTGTTTTAATTCCCAAAAAGACGGGACGTCTGTCCGTGGATCAGAACTGATCGATAACGATACTCAGTTTTGATTATAAAATTTAGCGCAGTCGATAAATACCCGCTTTTCCGTTGCTTGCTGACATTTTTGCGCGTTATCAAAGTTGTCTCCCGGGTCATACTGTCCTGACTCCCATTGCTGAATTTCGTGATCTTATCTCGATTACTTCCATTGTTCCTGTGCCGAGAGAATTACTCTTTATTGATTTTAATCATGCGTTTGAGTGCGTTATTTATGATTTTCTGTTGAGAGTGTTGACGGTTGTTGGTTTGATTGATGCCGCAAGACGGATATTCAACACTCCAGTTACTGGTATTCTGGCATCTATTGACGTGAATGGTCGTCTTACTCCCCCACCCCCCATAGACATGTGATGAAGTGACCTGCACAGGAGTCCCTTTTCTATGTCGATATTCGTGCTGTTCCTGGAAACCTTACAGCGTTCCATAGCTGCTCGACTAAGAGGCTGGTCGTTATTGGGGGAAAGTTTCTTTGTTCGCGCATATACCGATAATGTTATGATACTTTTCCGTACTCATGACGACACACCAGTGCTCAAGGACGTTTTGGATGCACTTTGTCGTCTTACGGGAGCACAGATTGCCGACCGGAAGTGTCGGTTGTATAATTCGCGGGGAATTGACGTGTTTGAGATTCCAGAGACTGTGGTGGTCGCCCGCCATCGATCGTTGGATATTATAAATGATCGATGTCCTATGTATACTGCTGCCTGAAAATAAGAGTGCGTCACTGACAGGATTCAAGAAGAGGTCCTTCAACACGAGCATCGTTCCCTCTCGTTACTTCATAAGGTTCGGAAGTAGGAAACCTACGTGTTGAGCAAAGCCTATTTTGTTGCCCAAATTTTTCCCCTTTCTGCGATGATGTTCCGAACCAAAACGATTATCGGACAAGTTTATTTGGCGACACTTTATTATTGGGGTGCGCTATGAGGTTATGACAAGATCCCAGCTGATGTAAGGTTTGGGCTCCCTTAATGTTCGGGCCAAGGCTACTATTTTATTTATTCGACTCACTGTTTTAACGTATCTTCGCGTCCCCCAATCACTTACAGCTCGACTTTTGGCCTATCTCTAACCAACAAATTTAACTTCTCCAATGGATGTCTGTAGAGTAAATAATAAATTAAGACGAATTCGTGAGATTTTTCTCGATGTTAGTTATTTGATGGTTGATATTCTTTCCCAGTCGCATTTCTCTCTCGAAATGCTGTTATTTCGGTGAACGTTTCCAAAACGAGCTTCCCCTGCGGAGTCCCTATCGCCAGAGACAGATTGGAAGGTTGTTTGATCCAATGTCAGGCTACCTATTTTCCCGATAGACGTGGCGTCGTCATTGTACGAGGGCTATTCGGAAAGCAGGGTCCGATCTGTCGTGAAATGAGAACAATTGTGAAAATGAAATATTTACACCAATTAGCTACACCTTCCATCTACTTCTCTACATAGTCGCCGCTCTGACATAGACATTTGTCGTAGCGTTATACAAACTCTCCAATACCCTCGTCATACAAGGCAGCTTTCTACCACTCCTCTAAGCCGGTCTACAGCACATTGTCTATGCCGAAATGTTTTCTTCATAGTATGCGGTTCATGTGAGCAGAGATGAAACTCAGAGGGAGACAATTACGCGCTGTATTGTAGGTGATCAAACACTTCCCTCGAAAACGCTGCAGGAGCATCTTCATTGCCCCTGCATAGTCATGAATAAGGGAACGCATTACAGTTGAGCTATGTGGGCTGCATGAAATCTGGCGAAATCTCCCAGAGGTCCTCGTACTTGGCGGGAGACTCTGTTGTTCTAGACGCCTCAGAACTGAAAAGAGAGACGTGATGCCATCGACAGTCATACTAGAGACGCTGCCCAACATATCTGTGCAAAGCTTAATCGGATATTCACTGTTGTTTCCATTTCGCGCCCTAATGGACCTTACTTTCCGAATAGTCCTCGTACAAAGTGGTCCGGAACCTTCTTCCCACCAACGTTCGATTTTACGTGTTGGTTTTAGTGAGACAGACTGGAGCAGTCGTAGCCATGAAACTGATATGTTATGTCATCGGTTGGTCGCCTGTGGACGCACACATTGGAGTTGGCTCCGTAGAACATTGACTTCCTTGCCAGGACTACTGAATGGGCAATCTCCGGTAAGATTCTCCTGCATCTGATTCAGCCTTCTTTCCCAGAATGAAGAACAATACTTTTATGTGGTTCGTCGATAAACATGTTCATTACGTGGTGGGAAGTGGGAATGATCTGGACGCTTGTAGCTTTTACCATTATATGGTTACGGCCCACCGCGCATGGCAAAAGATGCCATTCTGTGGTGAGCCTTTTGCGAATATGCTGTACCTGGTGTTTTATCGTCAACGGGTTGGATGAAGTGCAGAATCGATAATATTCTTATCGGGTATGTAGCCGGATCATAACGTCATCTCGACACAATATTTCAGCGGTTCACCTGGCCGCCGTGCTCAGGTGAGGGTGCTGGCACACGATCTCGCCATACCAGCACCCTCACCTGAGCACGGCGGCCAGGTGAACCGCTGAAATATTGTGTCGAGATGACGTTATGATCCGACTGCACACCCGAGAAGAATATTATCAATTATTACGCCAGGAAAGACTTCGGAGTCACAGGTGCAGAATTCCTTTTCTGTTCGAATGTTTCGTTCTTATTACATTACTTTTGGTAAACTTGACAAAAAAACGAAAAAGAAGGTGTCAAGTCAAGTGGGTCTCCTGGCATTTTCCTCATGGTCTCTTTTCAGGTGTATTGTTAGAGAGTTTATTTCATTTTTTGACTATGTTTGTCTTGTTTTTCTTTGTTTAACTAATGAAAATCAACAAAAATTGTTGCAGGTCAAGACTGAGCACGAAACAAGGTGGTAGAGCACTTGCCCGTGAAAGGCAAAGGATCCGAATTCGAGTCTCAGCACGGCACGAAGTTTTAATTTGCCAGTAAGTTTCATTAAATGTCTAGTATTTATGTATGTTGCGGAGGTCAGAAGTGTGTGCATTTGTCCCACGTCAAGGCACGGGCTTAAACAGGGGCAGCCCTCTTGGCGTGACACTGTTCTTTACTTTTGGTTCAGATTCTAAACAGCAGGGTCTTAGATCTGGAATAGGGAGCACATATTAGCGGCAGCAGGTCGCCTCTCGAGTGTGTCGAAATTATTCGCAGTGTTGAGTCGTGTACTTGTGATATTCGTTTGTGTCCCTAGGAAATACTCTAAAATATTTTCAACTTTGACACCAGGTGGACTAGTCTGAATTCTAAATCTTTATTTTCTGAGTGATATGTACGCATAATTGAGTTAGTTTGCTAGATTGGAACTTTAAACTTACGCAACATGAATTTTTATTATTATTCGGAAGTTAACGAAAACATGAGATACTGTTCCACTTTATTTAAATTTCTTGTAGACATTAACTAATGCAATATTAAACCATCCTTTACTTGTGGTAAACGTTACATTAATTTAATTAACTCAACTGTTGAAATGTTAGACACTGTGAGTAGTGAATGTTATTTTACATCGCAAATACCGGACTGCATTTCTTTATTTACTGTCAGTGCAACAAATGTATTGCTTGACCCCTAGTCTGTAGTGTAGCCAACACTTAAAAATCCAAACACGAATTTGGAGGTCCTTTAAACAGTGACTCTGTAATTTTTACGGTTTGCTATTTATGCAAATGCATGTGGCGTCTCATGAGCTAGAAGATTACTGAACAATTAATTTATAGAATCAACAAGATAGCCACACGTATAGCATTTCCATGCATTATCCGTCACGTCATACGTTGCATTTGTCTATATACACTGAGAATTTCACTGTGAATCTTTGGTGCAGTTTAGACGTTTGGTCCGCAGGAATCGTATCGTCCCACATACTTCAGCGTTGGAGTAAGTTTCTAGTTGTGCCGTTTCAGACTCACGCTGTGCTGTGGCTGTTATCAGTACTGCAGCAGAACTGTGTCTGCAGGAAATCCGGAATATACGCTCTCTCTCTTGGCAATGAGATGAACCTGTAACGCAGTACTCTTAGTGTCGGATGACATGCGAAACTTACTTTCGGAAGTCCTTACATAAATTAGAGATTAATGTCGCTTCTTTGATAAGGTTATTAGAGACGCAACACTTGCCAAGATTAGGTCGGACGAGGAAAGAAAACAGCCGATTTATTTTCAAAGCAAATACCACAACATTTTCTTTAAGCAGTTTAGAGGAAATACAGATAACCTAAACCAATATGCCCAGACGGAGATTTGTCCTAAGCTTCCCATACAGTCCAAGTTTCATAGTGAAATTCTCTGGTATACTATGTCTGGTAAATACAACTGTCAAATTATGCTACCTGAGATACTTAGTCCATTTCCTTCCAAGTGTGAGAATAATTTAGACATCTATGGGGAGACATTACGTGAAATTTCTATTATTATTCCGCTCTTGCGGTAAATACATAAGTCTTAAGCATAACGCGAAAGCTTCGTATATGATTTTAAGTTATGATGCTAATCTATAGACAATATATCAAACAGGAGCGGGGACAAAATTGAGCTCTAAGGAAGACTTGGCGTGTTCTCTTTGTGCCTGTTCGATTCTTCCACGTTTTTGTGCTCAGCGAACTGTCCGTGAGATCAGTTTTACAACGACATAATTTGTTCTATACTCTTTCCACAACGGAAAGCCGTTCTATGAAACATGTATGGTGACCTTACCACTGCTCCAATCAATGTATTATTATATTTTCTAGGACTCATTGCATGAAATTTAGCAAAGTTACTGCTCTATAACGGAGAACTCTGTTTGGAAGTGAATTAATATGGGAATGAGACGCGTCATCGCCTCATCCACTTACCAGTTCCAATATCCCAATTTTTTTTGTGATGGCTATATAGTATTTACAGCCGTCCATTTTGCATATATGACAATATGGGGCAATATTACTTGTCTACGTCTGGGGCCGTGCTTTTACACCTCAGGAGTCATCAGACCATTTCTTCTACCTTGAAGGGTTTGTTTAGAAAATGTCTCAGTTAAGAGCACATCAGCAGAGACAGGAGCTAACCGCATCCTACGTTTCTGTAGCAATCCAAACAGAGTGACAATAAACATCGAACTCATTGATTCTTCCTAATGAAGCAAATAAGAATGTAAAAAAAAATGGTTCAAATGGCTCTGAGCACTATGGGACTTAACATCTGTGGTCATCAGTCCCCTAGAACTTAGAACTACTTAAACCTAACTAACCTAAGGACATCACACACATCCATGCCCGAGGCAGGATTCGAACCTGCGACCGTAGCAGTCGCGCGGTTCCGGACTGAGCGCTTAGAACCGCTAGACCACCGCGGCCGGCAAATAAGAATGTACTTACCACAACTCAATTTTGAGAAACAATGACAACCTGTCACGCGGAAAAACTGTTCTTCTAGGAGTGACAAGAGCTATTTCATTATGACGGACAATATACTCACAAGTACCGTCAAACTGCCATGGTTTCTTAATAGGTACCGCGCGGTTTGAGGCGCTATGTCACGGATTGCGCGGCCCTCTCCCGCCGGAGGTTCGAGTCCTCCCTCGGGCATGGGTGTGTGTGTTGTTCATAGCATAAATTAGTTTAACTAGTGCGTAAGCTTAGGGACCGATGACCTCAGCAGTTTGGTCTCTTAAGACTTCATACACGTTTGAACGTTCTTAATGGGCTGTCTGATTTGTGAGAAATACCGACAGCGGCCGGTCAAAAATTGGGACGAATATGACGTACAAGTTCTACTAGTACCAGCTCTCCAAGAACCCCCTAAATTCCGCGAGGAGAGGACGAGAGTCCACAAGTTTCTTCAGGCATGTTGTATCCAGCAGAAGCCACTAACAGATGATTGGTTCCAGCAGAGCCACCGAAAGTATGAGGATGCTGATTCCTAAATTTCAGTGGCTGTTTCAAATAGTTCCGTCATTTCCTATGGCATTAATAACGAGTGTTTTAGAGGGACAGTCAAGGTGATGTGGGTACCCTAGTTTTCGTCGAACCTGCAACCTGAGCGTGTTACCCTGTGAATACTAGTGTTGCCATCTTTGAAGGCAAGAGTGTCGGCAGTACACTCGCCGTGAAGATTTATAATAAAACCCATCACTTGGTTACTTTCTGAGTCATGTGGGCCATTTAAGAATTGTGGCTTAACGTGCAATGGTCTTTAGCGAGGTACCCACGCAAAATATGCACTGCATATAGTTCCCTCAGCAACGTTAACTCGGTATCTGGTTGAGATTCACTGACAACAGATATTCACGTCACGTTTGAAACAGATTGTCACTGAGAAGGTGTGATTTTTATCTACAGCCCCTATTAGGTAAGATACTTATTCTACCAATATTCATTATAACTTGTTACATGCTACAACACTCCTTGTAGAGACGTCTATATTGACATACTGTACCAACAAATAAATCGCTTCATTCGCCTCTTGGTCATGGGAACGTCCAAACACGATAGCACCTCTGAGAAATGGTAGTCAAGGAAGGAAGGATTCGGTTACGGTTGTGGACGGGGCCGTAAATAGTTACTATTGGTTCCCTTTTGAATGACACACATTTATTTTAAAACGGTAATTCCACACTCAGCAATAAATAAAGATATCACACGTTATTAATGAAGGAATAATAACTGTGTAGTTAATAGCTTGTACTTCCAGTGCGTTACAATTTACCAAATGAGCATAAAATACAGACACAGCAAATAATGTTTTAAAAATAAGCCGATGTGATTGCAGTTACAATTTTAAGGCAAGTTACCACAGTCACGACTGAAGGCATTTAACACCAATTATAAAATAATTTAACAAACACACTGTAAGACAAGAAAGCAATAGCAAATGTTAATTTTAAAAAAAGATAGGCAATTGATCACCAACTGGGTGAGACATAATGATGGTAAACTTAGCACAACCATTTAAACCTGCTGGAGAGCCAGAATGGCAATTATATAAAAAATTTAGAACATGCAATAAAACAGACACAAGGGCCGGTCACAAACGATGCACCAGGAATCGACCGCTGATAGGAACCGGTAAAAACCACTTCTCGAGCGATGAGGTAGGCAGCCAAGAGTTGCGTTCACTTTACGAGATAGTAACTAAGACTAGTGGCAGTCTAACGAATGACTAATGATAATCTTGCTGAGGCTACCTGACGTCCAACAAACCAAATCCAAAGATGTAAAAATACGCCAAAGCCAGAATCGGCGGTTTGGACTCCGTCCACAAAATACTGTGCTTAGAGCCCCCGGAACGAGAAAGGAATCACTACTACCAGAGTAGAAGAATCGCCAACCAACCTACAAATGGTTCAAATGGCTCTGAGCACTATGGGACTCAACTGCTGTGGTCATTAGTCCCCTAGAACTTAGAACTACTTAAAACTAACTAACCTAAGGACATCACACACATCCATGCCCGAGGCAGGATTCGAACCTGCGACCAACCTACAATCAAGAAAGCTATCAAAACCACACGCCTCACCGGACAGCAGCGGCAATGCGAGGAAACGTACACTGCCGTTACATACACTAACCCCCAGGGCAGGTAACTGCGGCGTTAGCAGCCACGAGGCAGGAAAAATACCGCTGTTTGATCTTAACAAATAGCAAAAAACTGAGGAAAAATACCGCTGTTTGATCTTAACAAATAGCAAAAAACTGAACGCAATAAATAGTGATTAGAAGTCCAGGAAAGCTAATCAGAACCGCCTTCCCCAAGCACTCCACTCGCTGTTCCGCCTCGGCAACACTACGAGTAGCAACACGAACCCAAGTCACTGGAGAATCCGAGGATTGCACATTGTTGGAGGTTTCTCTACTTGAATCCAAATACCCCCGACTTAAAGCTTGCACGATTCGGTCTACGACGAGGTCGTGCACCCTCGAGACCACAGGGCTTCGATCTGGCAGTCCATGCGCGCCACCATCAGTCCCGGAGTGTTCGCACACTGTGCGGACCTCACTCCTCCTGAATCCCCAACTCAACTGCTCAATGACACCACCTGGAAGAAGAACGATGTCGCCCCAAAGATAGAGCCACAGTTAATACATATGGATAACCGCTGCTGCTGCCACTAGCGGACAGGCAACGCTTGCAAAACCAAGTGGCGCCAGTCAACACGAGAAGAAAACAAACAACCGAAACCATGTCAACTAAACGATACGGCCTGGCCTCCAACAGAGGGCGGAAACCTACAAACAGCACCAGCGCGAGCTGCAGCACAGCTCAACCTTTCTGCAATTCTGTCGCGTCAGCATACTGCATCGATTCCGTACAAGTGAGTGGCACATACACACCACTTGAGTCAGCGATGGAGTGTCATTTGACCGCCTGGCACCACTTCAACACCGCCTACAGTATCCTCTTTTAAAGTAGTGAATTATATTTTGTACAGTGAGCCTATGGCACACACAGAATCGACACGTGTGACTCCAAACACCTTAAGTCGACCGATTTATTTGAACAGTCAGCAAGCGATGAGCGAATGGATAAGAAGAAGTCTAGGAGACCAGTGACTGTATGGTGGCCCCTATTTCGACTGTACAAGAGGTGGGATTCTTCTTACACGTCGGTCAGGGGGCCTGAAGATGGCATAATGCTGAATCTGGCTGTACAAATAAAATAAAAATTGAAATTTAGTAGGCTGTAGGTGTGAAACTTCCTCTTTGAACAATTATACAAGATTGTGCTTAAACTGACACACAATATTTTTTAGCGCAACGCAATCTGACTTTCAAAAATCCCTACAAAAGAATGGCCCTGACTAACATTAACCTATACCTTTCACAAATCACTTACCTCACAAAAATTTTCGTTACTCGAACTACTGCAATACAGCGAGCGCCACTACTACCAGCTAAATAAACCTAAACAGCCTACTTACAGGTGTTCCGATTTGACGTCTTATATTGAGCAGCTGAGGTCCCGCTACCATCTTGTATAAATATGGACTTACAGAGACAACTACCGGTATGTCGCTCTTGAAATGAAAATTGATATTTCTCTGGCGTTTTGTTAAAAGGAGTCCTGGTGATCCCAAAGATAAATCGGGGCCATAATCCTCTCTCTGTGTGTATTCTCGAAGGCTGCATCGCGTGGCCTACATCCATCAGCCTCTGTGATATAGACTGTGCGGCAATCCTCTATTACTGCGACGTACCGTGCACGGTCGCAAGCAGGACCTGGTACTGTGTGCCACGTTTGTACCCTCTGAAGCGCTTGTAGGGAGGCAAAGCGTAGCCATGGAGATTAATCTGAACTTGCTCGTCATCGACCTCGATAGACGTCTACATCTGCATACATACAAACCACTGTACAATGTATGACAGAAGGTACATTGTACCAATATCATCGATTTTCTGTCTCATTGCATTCATGTATAACGCGAGGGAAAAATGGCTGCCGGCCGGAGTGGCCGTGCGGTTCTAGGCGCTACAGTTTGGATCCGAGAGACCGCTACGGATGCAGGTTCGAATCCTGCCTCGCGCATGGATGTGTGTGATGTCCTTAGGTTAGTTAGGTATAATTAGTTCTAAGTTCTAGGCGACTAACGACCTCAAAAGTTAAGTCGCATAGTGCTCAGAGCCATTTGAACCATTTTTAAAAATGGCTATATCCCTGTTAGCATTTAGCATACTAAGTGGGGAGGTCATCCGCATATACGCCTCTGTACGCGCTCTAATCTCTCTTACACTATTCTAATGGCATCTACGCGAGATATGTGGTGGTTTCACCATAATGGTCGCACAGTCTTCTTCGAATGCTGGCCCTCTAAATTTACCCAACAGGATTTCGCAGGAAATACGTCGCCATTTTCCGAAAAAGATTCCCACTCAGGTAGTAAGTATTATCTAAAAATACCTACACAATGTGACGTGCTCAAGATTTTCACTACTAATCTTGTAATCGGATACTATCTGCTCGTTTATCTTCGTTATTAGTTTTATCCGCATTTATCCACGTTTAAAGAAGCTACCATTCATTACACAGAGTGAAAGTGTTGGCCTAGTCTTTCTCTATTTACTTACGGTAGTCCAACGACGATACCTTCATGTAGAGAACTGCATGTCAGCGACAGTTGGTATCATAAACACCATATTCGATGTTATCATATTTTCAGCAGCCTCTGTGTTTTCTGAGGGTTCAACAATGTAGAGAAATTCTTCAAGCAAGGGGTTGTCCAATTTGAGAGCTTCGCCGTGTTTCTATGCGTCAGGTGCATCACGTAAGAAGTATCTCTAGCGAAAGAAGGGTGGGAGGACTATGGTTTCACGTCACATTGATAACTAGGTCATTAGAGGAGAATCGTAATTCTGGACGGGGCGAATACATGGAAAGAACTCAGCTGTGTTGTTGTCAGAGGATCCATGCATGCGTTTACCTATATTGTCGGACCGGTATGTGAACTCCTCTTCTCCTAAATGAGACTTCTATCCCTTAATTACTGATGCATTGTGTTCGGCAATCTCCCAAAAAGTTATTCGCTCACAAATTACAACACTCAACGCTGGAATAAACGAAGAAAGCTCTCACAGCAGTCGAAAATCATTTTTGAGTTGCTCCTTGCTATGTGACTAAAAGCCTGTTCAACCGTTTTTGTAGCCGCGTCCACCTCACATGTAATCATCCCCACCCTATCCCAGTCGATTTCGGTTACAACGACTGAAGTCACATTCAGTTGAGGGGACTCTGCTGGAGAGCCTGCTCGTACGCTCTCATGTAGCTGCAGGATCCAATATTGGGCTTGATTGAACGAGTGCAGGTATATCCCGCCAGAACTCCATTTACATTGTTATATATGATGGCTGTAGGTGATCTAGCCTTCAAATTATCGCGTTTCTCATTGAAATCAGTTTCCCCTTCTTCCACGAATTCATCTACTCTCATTTTCAGCAAACGTCTCCACTTTAGATGGATCTTCGCTGACGCTTTCCATTTGTGTTGCATCGTATCGTATGTCTTTTTTGAACATCTTTGTAACAGAGGCACTGGACTCCTTGTTCCTGCATACTATCCTCCAGTTTAGAATATAAGCGCTGCGCCACTGATCCTCGAGACGGTTCCACCCAACGCAACAGTCGATACATTACGTATGCTTCGATGCCGGCTACTTTAGCTCTTCGAAGCACCTCCAACTCCTCATTCCATTTCGCCTACTGGTGACAATGAAGTTGGGTAGGCATATTAGGTGAACTCATTCTGGTGTTCGTACATGCCTATGGTAGGAAGTCTACGTCTCAGAGGAATACGTAAGACTGGGAAGCGCTAATATCACTGAAATTTTCTTCCCCAGTTTAACATCGTAAGACCAAAATAGTTTGGGTATTACTTTCCAAAAAGCTGAAGAAGGAACAACAACAATGTGATTGATTTCAGGATCAAGATCGTTTTTCTGTGTTTTTTTTTCACACTTTCTATGTTTACTCAAAGTTATCAACCTGCACCAAGATGTTTACTAACGATCTCACTGATGTGACATGAATCCATCGTCATAGCTTCTGTCTTGCTGAAGCTTATTTTGGGCTGGCCCACATGTTGTCAAGGTCGTTTCGACTACGCTGCAGAAGTTTCGCTAGGAGGCCCTTACTCAATCCCCGAGAGTCCATGGAGAAAGACATTCTTGGCAGTCGGTTTGATTCGGACGAAGAGGTGCACGTCTGGGTAAAATCATGGTTCTGTACAAAATCGCAGACATTTTTCTTTGAAGGCATGCACCATCGTGTTTCACATTGTAATAAAAGTATTAACCAATATGACGTTTACTTTTGAAACATTAGACAATGTACTTTCTTTTTTTCCAGCTGTCTCGTTTTCACTTGACTGCCGCTTATTACACTACCTCAAGGTATCCCATGTTATCTACCACCACTACAGAAAAGAACAAAGACAGACGTTGAAATCAAATAGTCTCTGTACCGGTGAATTTTTACTATCAGTGATGCTTGAGAATTCTTCTATTAAAGCACGTTTTCTCTTGGAATTTACAACTTTCTCCGCACACCAAGAATTTGTTAGTGCTTTTCGTCAGTATCCTTAACCTATTAATTACAATCAAATGCCGGCCACGGTTGCCGAGCGGTTCTAGGCGCTTCAGTCCGGAACCGCGCGACTGCTACGGTCGCAGGTTCGAATCCTGCCTCGGGCATGGATGTGTGTGATGTCATTAGGTTAGTTAGGTTTAAGTAGTTCTAAGTTTTAGGGGACTTATGACCTCAGCTGTTGAGCCCCATAGTGCTCAGAGCCATTTGAACCATACAGTCAAATTTATTCCCGTCTTCTATATCGAAAACAACTGTTATATAGCACATTATATAGATGACTTTTTATTAGTAGAAGAGCTATTGCAAATAACGTTTACAAGCTGTAACATATCTAAAGTAAAATAGAAGATCAACTACGATTTGAGAACCAATCACGGCACATCATTTAGTACCTGATTCTTACGGAGAAAAAACAACAGGTCATGTTTTCAAATATTAGACATTTAAATGGCAATTGAATAGCTAGAGAGCAGCAAGACTCAAACAAAGAACTGCGTCGATGCTAGTTCTTTGCCCTCTAGTCATTTCAGTGTATCACTCCGGGCTAATACCCTAAAGCTATACGGTGATTTCGACAACGGAAGACGGCTCCCGTTTACGAGCCGAGAGTTTCAACACAACCCTCGCGCTTTCTTCCGCCATTCCCACTTGACAGTAAGATGCGCCGCCGTGATTAACGACCGTGCTCCATTATCTGTTATTTTCCTTTTGGGCGCTGCGCCAGAAACTTGTTCTATGTTTAGTGTGTCTTGTACTGTCAAGTAACTGAGCGTGCGGTGTACCGAATACTACCAAAAGGATTACGAAGTCAAGTACAATGTCTGCATCAGTCACTATGCTATTATGTTTAATCTTTGCCGTCTTTTATCCTTTCATTCTTGATCATGACCTTTTACACCTTGAGTGACCAAGGTTTGGTATTACTGTAGACGACAATAAGAAACAAAGAGGCAATTATAGTAACGTAGTCAGGATTGTGCATAGCTGCCTCCATAAAACAACGCAGAATATTGTAGAGAGAATCCACATACACATTGAAATATACACCTGCTCACATGGTGCAATCCGGATTCGTGATACCATGGTTGCTATGGGGTCAGCTTAGCCTGGGAGGATATCAGGGTAAAAAATGTTTCATCCTGCACATTAAGGCATTTCATTGGTTCAGTAGCGTGGTAACCTAAGCTTTTAAAAAGTTCGTCAGATTAGGTTCGAAACTACACGTCGAACATGATATATGTCATACACCAAGCCCATTATGATACCAGAAATTTTTCCTACTCATTTCAACAAATGAAGAGCTGAATATTATTTGCCGCTGCCTAATCACTATAAATATGAAAATTAATAAGGAATATATTAAACTACTCACATACAAGTGGTAAAACGCCACATTTCTTCACTGTGCAAGATTTTGTAATTTTGTGATTGCAAGATGAATATCCGTCTCGGCTCCCCGTTTCTATCCATCTCTCCTTTATTTCCATCCTTTGTTTTTGCTTTGGTAAAGCCACAGCGGCTGCTATTGACAATCACAGGTACGAAATAGCAGAATTTGTACACCGTTTACAAATATCACTTAATATAGCAACCCGGGATTCGAAGCTGTCGTTATCGTTTCTAGAACGAAAGCTTTCGGTATGTGTATGAGAGTTATGGTACATAGAGAAGTAAGTGGCTGTTTTTTTGTCATATGGAGAAGCAAAGGTCTTTCATTTTACCTATGAAAAATACATGACATTGAACTTCCCACATCCTTCGCCCTATTTTTACAAACTAATGTCCAATATTGCTCAAAAACTAGTTAGGTCTGTATTCGGAAAATTGTGTTGCTCCGTCCTCATGTACTCTATGAGTTATCGCCATATTCTCATACAATGAAGTAGTTGTTACTTTTTTCACGTGTTATAAACGTAAATCGCATAAATTTTCTTCTGTGAAATAAATTAAGAACATATAAAGTTAAAAAACATTAATTTCGAAAGGAAGTGAAAACTGGACAGGGGAACCAGGCAAAAAAGGTTTACTACACTTTTTTTCATATCGGTATTTTTCTGTGACATGTGGTGGCTTATGATCACGATACAACACTCGTTCTTATAAAACGCTGTTTCGCTATAACACTAAAACTGCAAGCAATGAGAATGAGATACCCAGCAGCGCACATACTGCATACCAATCCTACAAGTCTGGGTGGTCATTGTTTAGTTATTATCAATAAAGAAAGATAAACAAAGGACAGTGGTTAATGCCCTTCCCTGTTGTGGCTTCTTACCGTACTTGGTTCTAAAAATCTGTTTAACAGCTTGTTTTTGTCGAACTCCAACTCTGTGTCGGTATAGATGAAAAAAAACTTCCAGGGTTTCTCTTACAAATGACATATGTATGATATCTGTACAATGTTTGGTTCTTGTGCAATAAATAATTGAAAACTTTCCCAGACATTATGTACACCTTGTATATTTCGTAGGAGATAACGCAGGTGATCTTTCTGCATATTCTAAGGCATTGCCATACTCCACGACTATACGAAATGTAAAGAAGTGTAGCGACTCTTGCCAGGTAGATTACACACTAAATACGTATGTTAGTCCCAGACAAGTCATTCGTGCTTTTGTC
The DNA here is from genome assembly GCF_023897955.1 of Schistocerca gregaria. Lineage (NCBI taxonomy): Eukaryota > Metazoa > Arthropoda > Insecta > Orthoptera > Acrididae > Schistocerca > Schistocerca gregaria. The sequence continues at coordinate 85,098,250 of NC_064931.1, read as the reverse complement.
TCTCACGGAGGACTCTGTACCAGAATCAATCGTAACCTCGATGCGGCATAGCTCAGAGATTCTAACATTGAACGACTTCTGAAGCTGGTAGCACATCAACGAGCATTTTTCATTATGTGTGACTACCCAACATAAACATGGGTAGTGGTATGAAATAATTCCAAGAGAGATCTTATCGGTTTTATGATGATGTACAGCCATCAAACGTAATCTATACGTTGTGGCCCACCGCAGCGTAATTTTCTAGGGTTTGGCGTTGATTAACTACTGTTTGATAAGTAACTAACGCTCCTAAGGGCATGTACAGTACTGCCCGTGCTGCAATATCGTCGTAATATTCACAGTAATTTAGTTGCCTCATATTATAAGGCAAAAACAACGTACCAGTCAAAAGTGAAATGCATCAAGTATTAGGCTACAAGCAGATTACGCCTAGAGAGTAAATCGTTGTTGTAAGAAACTGTGGTGTGTTCTAGCCTGTGTGGGAGGTCGTAAGTACCGCGCAGGCAGCGCTCTCATTACACCGCAACCGTCGCCCTTCGCTATTTGCTGTCAGTGCTTTTAGGTGATAAGCTCAATCAACCTCTCGGCCTTAGCCAAAAAAAAAAGGTTCAAATGGCTCTGAGCACTATGGGACTCAACTTTTGAGGTCATTAGTCCCCTAGAACTTAGAACTAGTTAAACATAACTAACCTAAGGACATCACACACATCCATGCCCGTCGGCCTTAGCAGACTAAGTGCTACTGCCACTAGATGATACCTGGTTGCAGGCTCAGTGTATACTTTCTACTAAAGGAAGGCTGGAAGATTTAGAGTTTAACATCCCGTCGATAACAAAGTGATTACAACCAGAGCACAAGCTCATTTTAGGAGAAGGAATCGGTCGTACCTTTTTCAGTGGAACCATCCGGCATTTCCTTTAAGCGACTTAGGAAAAACCTACATCTACACGGCCGGACGGGGATTTGAACCTTCGTCCTCCCAAATGAGAGTCCAGTGTTCTGAGCACTGCGCCACCTCACACTATCTACTTTCTACTAACTGAGTCATCAAGCAGAAATAACCGGTGCGACTAGTTACGTCATAACTGGAGAAGAAGTGTTCCTTATGCTGCACTGACAACAGCAATGGCTGTTTCATCTAAAAAACGAGCAAAAAAAAAAAAAAGAAAGTTTCAAATGGGTCTAAGCATTATGGGACTTAACATCAGAGGTCATCAGTCCCCTAGACTTAGAACTACTTAAACCTAACCAACGTAAGTGTGGTGTCACAGCCAGACACCACACTTGCTAGGTGGTAGCCTTTAAATCGGCCGCGGTCCGTTAGTATACGTCGGACCCGCGTGTCGCCACTATCAGTGATTGGAGACCGAGCGCCGCCACACGGCAGGTCTAATCTAGAGAGACTCCCTAGCACTCGCCCCAGTTGGACAGCCGACTTTGCTAGCGATGGTTCACTGTCTACATACGCTCTCATTTGCCGGGACGACACTTTAGCATAGCCTTCAGCTACGTCATTTGCTACTACCTAGCAAGGCGCCATATTCAGTTACTATGTCTTCTGAACAGATAATATTGTGAATCATGTACCGTCAAGAGCGACGTTGATCATAATGCATTAAAGTTAAGTATGAAAATAATTACGTCCGCTTTCTGAATTCTAATTCCCTGTCATGTTACAGACCTCACGTCAGTATAGTCCTTTCCTCCTCACGCCAACCTGCGTGAGCTAAAACGCGTGGATTTCGGCCTCCTCTAGTAACACGGTGTTGGCTTTTCTGGCAACCCAACACTAAGGACATCACACACATCGATGCCCGAGGCAGGATTCGAACCTGCGACCCTAGCAGCAGCGCGGTTCCTGACTGAAGCGCCTAGAACCGCTCGACCACAGCGGCCGGCTCAAAACGAGCCATCTTCACTGCATTAAACGATCACATTCTCGAAACACCTAATTGTCTTCCACTGTGACGCACAAATTTGAAATGTGGCATAAAGGTATCAATAACCTTTCTGTGTAGTGATGTAACAGCGTGACGCCCTGCAACGTCGCGCTCGGGCTCGGTGATTCTTCGTATAGCAATATATCGACAAATGCGACATACTCGTAAAGGCCAGCGTTCAGTAGTTCATGTGAGAAAAATGGCTCTAAGCACTATGGGACTTAACATCTGAGATGATCAGTCCCCTAGACTTAGAACTACTTAAACCTAACTAACCTAAGGACATCACACACATCCAAGCCCGAGGTAAGATTGTAACCGGCGACCGTAGCACCAGCGCAGTTCCGGACTGAAGTGTCTAGAACAGCTCGACCACAGCGGCCGACAGTTCATGTGAGGTTAACATGGTGTAATGATGTCACATCGGGACCAAATTTCGCCACAAATAAGCCCAATTCCACCGCAGACGTGTCACCGGACGGGAAGGTCGTCACGCCCCCTCTTACCCACACTTCACCCCTTATCTTGACACCGCTGCGACTGATCTTCGAACTGCGATGCCAAGCGCTGAAATCATGCAGTTTTCTTATGAGTGACCGAAGAAAACATTTCAGACACACCACCTCTCAGAACTGACATGAGAAGATTCCAGTGAGTGGCATAAAGGGAGTCAATGAAACCACCCATACATTACGCAGTCCGAAACGAGAGTTCGCAGTGTGATGATCAACAGGAAGGCGTTCTTGACACCCTTTAACACTGCAGACTCTGGAATATTCGGCTCTTCTTTAAGGACCGGCATTGGACGTGATCGCATCCTTTTGCAGTGTAGAGCGGCCGCAGTTTTTGCTCTGGTGTACTAGAACCATTCAAAAACACTCAAGGAAATTTGAACCCAATTCGAAGCAGCAAAAGGCGTTGAAAGGGAAGTATACTTCCCTTTCATTATCATTTTATTTGCTTTCCAGTGCACTTTACATCCTCCAGAACAATTCGGGTGTTTTCGTTGCTAAACGTCCTACCGGATAATACTGAGATATGATTCAATCTAGCCGTAGCCTATTTCTTTCGACAATTTGCAAGCATCATTTGGTTGTTATGTTGGTTCTTTTCAGACTTGCAAATGCGTCTATAACGCCATTATAAGCCTTCCATTTTTTATGTGTAACCCAACTCACGACTATTATTCCATAAAATGTTTGTCCCTTGTTCTCCTATTCCAAAATCTGTGGCATGCGTGAGTGAATGAATGTGGGTGTGTTTCATTTTGCTGTACGGTGGTTTAGTCTGCTGCAGAGAATCAGCGGTAGTCTTACAGAATGGCCAACCCTCCTAGTTTTCATGTAGGCAAAGAGGTTTGTTCCCTTTGTGTGAAAGTTACCGGTGTTAGGTTGGTGGCGGAAACCTCATCTCTGGGCTTTATTGGCCACGGGGTCGTGTGTTAGAATTTTTAGTGTGAGATGGGCAGTCGGCTTCCACCTCTTCGAAGAAGGGTGAGTTGAGTTAACCGCGTGGCGCGTTATCTCATACCGATAGGGGAGCTTTTAGCTTATGGCCTCGCTTTTTGTCTTACAAAGATTGTTTTTCTGGGTCGCAGCAAGGAATGCAAGGCTTTTGGAGACTTGCAGTTTGATTCCTAAATCAGACTTTGGTCCGTAAGAAGAACGTAGCACAAAGGTGTTGCATATGTTGAAGCGATTTCACGTAGGAACTGCGCCCTCGGTTCAGCGTGAATGTTTGTGTGCCTGCGACTGCGAGTGTAAACACTCTATTCTTTTCCAAATCTTGATAATTTTTGCCTTTTTGTGAACTTTCTTTGTTTCATTACTATATGTTCTTTGGAAACCATCCACGAGGCTTAATATTAGAGTTTGTTGGCCCTCTGCCATTACCCTTTGTCTATTCAAATTCGTCCTCGGTAAAATGTTAATTGTTCGCGGCTGCGTGGTTTATATTGCTAAAATTTGGCCACGGTACGTAGAAATTGTCTCCGCGAACCACGCGGGCACACGAGTTAACTGTGAGCCTAACTTTCCTGTGACCTCCTGCCTCTGTCCTCGAATTTACCTATTGCTCTGATTTCGGAGTATTACGTATATTCTGTCCGGATGATACAATTGCATTTGGGGTTTGTGACTTCATGTTAAGCGCATAAGCGTGTGTGTGTAACCCTCGTTGCGCCTGCTTCTCGTAACCGAAATTTAAATGCAACCCATTCATTTAATCATTTCTCAACACAGCGGAACAAACCTCCAAACTTCGTTGCATGTTGGTGTTGGCGCCGTCTTTGCTGTTCTTTGAGTGACTGTGGGTCTGGATGCGAGTGTTAAACCTATCCCGTTCCCCTCAAATTACGACCTTGATTCTAAATTAAGAAATTCTGTTGTGAATCTATAGCGTTTCACAAGCAATCGTACGTAGTTACCAGGCAACAGCAGTTATATAGATTGATGACTTGTATCAATGTCTTAAGAAAAAAATTAATTTTGTTTCAAGTCTTATCCAGTGTATAGATGTTGTCTCCTTTACCTATGCCATTTACCTTGTAGTTTCCTTGCTAGCCCACCCATAGCGTTTCCATGCGCACAGGTCCCATAATTAGTGTTCCCTTTTTATTTAAACAAATTCTGTGGAATAGATATTATTTTTAGGAATGATGCTGCAAGCTGCTTGTAAGGTGTCAGGCAAATCCAACACATTCCATGAAAACACTGACATGAAAAGCAAATCCAGTAGTATGTCACATAGCTCCGAATAAATCGTGACATTAAATTAACCAAAGTAATACGAGTAACGAGTGAGCAAATGGAATACCACAGACTAACACAAGAATGCCTAAATGCCTGTCATACCTTCCCACCGTGAGACAGACGCAGTTCCGAGGGGAGAAACGAGAACAGAAGCCGAGAGCAGAACCGTGTTAAGGTGGAAGGCCCTACGATAAGGGATGGACGGACACCCACGTCGCCAGCTAACCGCTAAGACCACACCACCTGCAAGTGTTAGCGTGAGACTTTTTCGCGTCTCTGTTACGTCAAGGACCACCCCCCAGCCCATGTTAAAAGCTACAGCCCTCCAGAAAAACAGTATAGATCTTACGATAACACAAAAAGCACCACATCAACCGCAATTTTAGCGTGAGACTTTTTCGCGTCTCTGTTACATTATGACCACCCCCCCCCCCCCCCCCAGCCCATGTTAAAAGACAGAGCCCTCCAGAAGAACAGTATATATCTTATGATAACGCTAAAAGGACCACACCAGCTGCAAGTTTTAGCGTGAGACTTTTTCGCGTCTCTGTTACGTTGCAAACTTTAAAAACATTGCCCCACCACGAAATGTGTAACGTTTCTCATTGGATAGAGAGAATTTTTGTAGGAGGAGCTTAAGGTTAACATTGAGACCCTGCTTGGTGGATGAAAACACAGTCAGATAGTTTTTTTTAAACCAACTTCGGTAAATGGTAGTAAGGAGAAGTTAGGAGGGGAGTTACTTCATAGACGGCGAGGTGAGCGGAGCTGCGCCGGCCGCCGCTCCCTGACGAACACCGACAAGATAATGAACGCACTCGATGCTGCATAACAGCTCATAAAGCTTCACTCAGAACTGCAGAAGTCTCATCTGTTACACCCCCTTTTTGAGTAATACTAGTGTCGACTGTCAATTAAAGATCATGGTTTCCCTTTGCCACTTGAAGTAAAAATCTGAAACGCGATGATTTTTCTGTTATATAGTTATCGAAAAGTCACATTAGCCACTGTAATTTACGACAAGTTAGGTAAGAAATTAAAGATGATTGAGGGTCACTGTAGACAATTTTGATAGTTTTCTCTTTTGTGAAACTTAATTTAAACCTAGATTATAGATGTGATATGGCATAGGTAGAACTTGGAAACCCATTCAGGGAATATTCGTTCACATTTTTGTTGAACGCAGTTGGTTTTTACCATCCTGTATTAAAACACTTCCTTTTATCAATAGTGCAATTTATAAACAATGTTTTTTGAGTAGAATAAAATTTCCAATGGTAAACTTAACTCCTTTTTCGACGTAATTTTACCAGATAACTCAAAATAGGAAAGCCTTGAACCCCTTCCATTAAATTTAGTTAGTATTAAGATTCTTTTACAGGGAGTGCAGTGGAGCTGACGCTGAGATCATTTAGTATTTGGTTATATCATCGCTAGTCTCACTGAACTCTTCTGAATTCAACATGTCATGTGTGGTCTGGCGTCTCCTTACCAGCAACAGGTCCCAGGTTCAAACTAGTCAATTCCCAAAAAAAAACATGCTCAGAGCGTCGTTGCGCAAAAGTGGTAGGGAGACACGATATAGAACAAACAGACACCACCATGAATGTTAGACTGCTGTTATGCACAGTGTTCACGGACTTTTTATTTTATTTTAATATTTGATTTATGTGAATGATCTCTGGATCATATTAATAATTACATCCCATTCTCTATTAGTGACTTGTAATTTTATGAGTTTTTTCTTATGACTAAATTAATTAATTTTCCAACTCAATCGAAGGTCTTGTTTTTCGTTTGGCTAGAGTTTGTGGCGACCCAATCTTTTACTTTGATTTTAATGTCAAATAGCATATCCATTCCGTATGGCTCTTTTAGCCAACTGGATATAACTCAGGGTTCCACTAATTTCAGAAACACCACATAAGTGCACATCACTTACAGCGTTTACACTTTTCCAGCTCTCCTGTTTCGCACCCTCCTGTGGCGTGGTCGTGCGGGTTGTAACATTCACATATACGTGAGTAATATGGCAAAGTGTCCCTGTAAGACTATCCAGTTGGACAACATCCGATGTGCCTCTTTTTAGTTTAGATTGTGCATGCAGCCAGGAGGCACTGGTTCAGTGACTTAGTGCCACTCCGCTAAAAAGTGTCGAAATGGTTGCCTGTCACACGAGGCCAAGGAATCAGTGAATGGCTCTATCTGTACAGGGACGTTTTAAAAGTGCCCAACACAGGTGGCGACGAGGGTGTTACGTAAGTGGAGGGGGGGGGGGGGGAAGAAGGGAATCTTAAAGGGACCTTTAATCTTTTTATTCACAAATGTATTAATGTCACCCCCCGTTCTCACCATGATCACGCGACAGGAGGGTGTGAAGTAGGAGGGCTGAAAAAGCATATCCTTTGTTGCTCTTGATTAACTTCAAATTTCCTCGAACACTCCTTGGTGGTTCCACCAGCGCAAATATTTACAGAAGAAGGCCGTAGGCAGCGTTGAGCCAAATTTCAAACTTGTGCGTCGAAATGGAAAACGAGAACGGGCTTTCATAAAAGGGAGCCTTTAATTCTGCTGTGCAGAGCATATTTACGCAGTAGAAAGAGAGAGACCATTCTGTTTGCTTGTTCGTGCCTTAACCGCAGCGACAACATAATTTTATTATTTAATTAATCTAGCCTCTGTATTTTACCCCGTTTATGACTGATAGACAGTTCAATCGCAGTGGGCGACGTTTTTCTTTGAAATGACGAGGTTTCCAGAGCTCTGAAACGAGAACTACACCCAAAATACATCGGTCTAGCAAACTCTTTCAGCTGAAAGTTTCACCATCTCTGACGACTCTCATTTATGTACGAACATCCGCCACGCCCTCTTCTCTATTACTAGGCGGCAGAAATATTATGTAGCGAAGGATGTGGTAAAACTTTAGATTACTTCAAGAAATCACATTTATCTCTCCATAAGAAGACACTGAGCACAGTCGGCCACTGTGGCCGAGTGGTACTACGCACTTCAGTCTGGAACCGCGCGACCGCTACGGACACAGGCTAGAATCCTACCTCGGGCATGGATGTGTGTGATGTCCTTAGGTTAGTAAGGTTTAAGTAGTTCTAAGTTCTAGGGGACTGATGACCTCAGATGTTAAGTCCCATAGCGCTCAGAGCCGTTTTGAACACTGAGCACACAGTAAACTTCAGAGTCAGTTGGGAGTTGTCTGAAGTGATATTCGTTATAGTCTACCCCTAAATCTCATTCTGTGCCACGAGTTACATAGATTTTTCTTGTAGTAGATAGCAGTTTCGCCAAATATTATTATAGGCCACGTGTTACTGTCTTATTTATCTGTATAGTTAACGATTTTTTTGTATTAATGGAAGGCATTTGGGATTAAGCTTCTCCTTAAAGTTTCCACCCCCACAGCCGATCCTTGATGCAGCAGATTTCGATGAGAGCATACTTGGTTCAAGTCATGTTGTAATAAATGCCTGTCGTTGTATTCAAGCTAGTAGCCTGGAAGTTCGGTAAGCATACTATTCTTCTATGTAGCGTTGAGGAATTCCTTCACCCGTTGTTTAGCACTAACAGGATGAGTATGTTACCACTATTGAAGCTGAAAAATTAATAACGTTTAAAATGAGGACTGTCTGTTTCATGGAACGCTGCGGCTACATTCCGTTAGTTGCTAAATTTATGTCTACATATTACAACAACCAATAGATGAATATCTTATTGTATTTGTGTATGAGGTATAAGAAATTGACCACATGAGTAGAAATTCAGTGGTGACTTTGCATCCTCCCCTCACCGCTTCCTTCCCTCTCTCTGCCTTATCCTTCACCCCATTCTTAAGTGTGAAACCCAATTCCTCCGAATTTACCTTCGTGATAATTTTCGGGAGATATAAATAAGAGGGCAAAATATATTGCTCGATTCTCTTAGGAACGCAATCGCTCTAAATTTTAACAACAAACTGGACTCTTGTGGCATTTGCGACTGTAACTGGCATAGCGTCCCTGCGTCACTTTCAGGCCTCCTTTATGAATCCAATAACACTGCGCTACTCTTCTTCGCTTCCCCCCATGAACCATGGACCTTGCCGTTGGTGGGGAGGCTTGCGTGCCACAGCGATACAGATGGCCGTACCGTAGGTGCAACTACAACGGAGGGGTATCTGTTGAGAGGCCAGACAAACGTGTGGTTCCTGAAGAGGGGCAGCAGCCTTTTCAGTAGTTGCACGGGCAACAGTCTGGATGATTGACTGATCTGGCCTTGCAACATTAACCAAAACGGCCTTGCTGTGCTGGTACTGCGAACGGCTGAAAGCAAGGGGAAATTACAGCCGTAATTTTTCCCGAGGACATGCAGCTTTACTGTATGATTAAATGATGATGGCATCCTCTTGGGTAAAATATTCCGGAGGTAAAATAGTCCCCCATTCGGATCTCCGGGCGGGGACTACTCAGGAGGATGTCATTATCAGGAGAAAGAAAACTGGCGTTCTACGGATCGGAGCGTGGAATGTCAGATCCCTTAATCGGGCAGGTAGGTTAGAAAATTTAAAAAGGGAAATGGATAGGTTAAAGTTAGATATAGTGGGAATTAGTGAAATTCGGTGGCAGGAGGAACAAGACTTTTGGTCAGGTGACTACAGGGTTATAAACACAAAATCAAATAGGGGTAATGCAGGAGTAGGTTTAATAATGAATAGGAAAATAGGAATGCGGGTAAGCTACTACAAACAGCATAGTGAACGCATTATTGTGGCCAAGATAGATACGAAGCCCACACCTACTACAGTAGTACAAGTTTATATGCCAACTAGCTCTGCAGATGATGAAGAAATTGAAGAAATGTACGATGAAATAAAAAAAATTATTCAGATAGTGAAGGGAGACGAAAATTTAATAGAAATGGGTGACTGGAATTCGAGTGTAGGAAAAGGGAGAGAAGGAAAAATAGTAGGTGAATATGGATTGGGGCTAAGAAATGAAAGAGGAAGCCGCCTAGTAGAATTTTGCACAGAGCACAACTTAATCATAGCTAACACTTGGTTTAAGAATCATGAAAGAAGGTTGTATACGTGGAAGAACCCTGGAGATACTAAAAGGTATCAGATAGATTATATAATGGTAAGACAGAGATTTAGGAACCAGGTTTTAAGTTGTAAGACATTTCCAGGGGCAGATGTGGACTCTGACCACAATCTATTGGTTATGATCTGTAGATCAAAACTGAAGAAACTGCAAAAATGTGGGAAATAAACTGAAAGAACCAGAGGTTGTACAGAGTTTCAGAGAGAGCATAAGGGAACAATTGACAGGAATAGGGGAAAGAAATACAGTAGAAGAAGAATGGGTAGCTCTGAGGGATGTAGTAGTGAAGGCAGCAGAGGATAAAGTAGGTACAAAGACGAGGGCTGCTAGAAATCCTTGGGTAACAGAAGAAATATTGAATTTAATTGATGAAAGGAGAAAATATAAAAACGCAGTAAATGAAGCAGGCAAAAAGGAATACAAACGTCTCAAAAATGAGATCGACAGGAAGTGCAAAATGGCTAAACAGGGATGGCTAGAGGACAAATGTAAGGATGTAGAAGCTTATCTCACTAGGGGTAAGATAGATACTGCCTACAGGAAAATTAAAGAGACCTTTGGAGAGAAGAGAACCACGTGTATGAATATCAAGAGCTCAGATGACAGCCCAGTTCTAAGCAAAGAAGGGAAGGCAGAAAGGTGGAAGGAGTATATAGAAGGTTTATACAAGGGCGATGTACTTGAGGACAATATTATGGAGATGGAAGAGGATGTAGATGAAGACGAAATGGGAGATACGATACTGCGTGAAGAGTTTGACAGAGCACTGAAAGACCTGAGTCGAAACAAGGCCCCCGGAGTAGACAACATTCCATTAGAACTACTGACGGCCTTGGGACAACCAGTCCTGACAAAACTCTACCAGCTGGTGAGCAAGATGTATGAGACAGGCGAAATACCCTCAGACTTCAAGAAGAATATAATAATTCCAATCCCAAAGAAAGCAGGTGCTGACAGATGTGAAAATTACCGAACTATCAGTTTAATAAGCCACGGCTGCAAAATACTAACGCGAATTCTTTACAGACGAATGGAAAAACTGGTAGATGCAGACCTCGGGGAGGATCAGTTTGGATTCCGTCGAAATGTTGGAACACGTGAGGCAATACTGACCTTACGACTTATCTTAGAAGAAAGATTAAGAAAAGGCAAACCTACGTTTCTAGCATTTGTAGACTTAGAGAAAGCTTTTGACAATGTTGACTGGAATACTCTTTTTCAAGTTCTAAAGGTGGCAGGGGTAAAATACAGGGAGCGAAAGGCTATTTATAATTTGTACAGAAACCAGATGGCAGTAATAAGAGTCGAGGGACATGAAAGGGAAGCAGTGGTTGGGAAAGGAGTGAGACAGGGTTGTAGCCTCTCCCCGATGTTATTCAATCTGTATATTGAGCAAGCAGTAAAGGAAACAAAAGAAAAATTTGGAGTAGGTATTAAAATTCATGGAGACGAAGTAAAAACTTTGAGGTTCGCCGATGACATTGTAATTCTGTCAGAGACAGCAAAGGACTTGGAAGAGCAGTTGAACGGAATGGACAGTGTCTTGAAAGGAGGATATAAGATGAACATTAACAAAAGCAAAACGAGGATAATGGAATGTAGTCAAATTAAATCGGGTGATGCTGAGGGAATTAGATTAGGAAATGAGACACTTAAAGTAGTAAAGGAGTTTTGCTATTTAGGAAGTAAAATAACTGATGATGGTCGAAGTAGAGAGGATATAAAATGTAGACTGGCAATGGCAAGGAAAGCGTTTCTGAAGAAGAGAAATTTGTTAACATCGAATATAGATTTATGTATCAGGAAGTCGTTTCTGAAAGTATTTGTTTGGAGTGTAGCCATGTATGGAAGTGAAACATGGACGATAACTTGTTTGGACAAGAAGATAATAGAAGCTTTCGAAATGTGGTGCTACAGAAGAATAGTGAAGATAAGGTGGATAGATCACGTAAGTAATGAGGAGGTATTGAATAGGATTGGGGAGAAGAGAAGTTTGTGGCACAACTTGACTAGAAGAAGGGATCGGTTGGTAGGACATGTTTTGAGGCATCAATGGATCACAAATTTAGCATTGGAGGGCAGCGTGGAGGGTAAAAATCGTAGAGGGAGACCGAGAGATGAGTACACTAAGCAGATTCAGAAGGATGTAGGTTGCAGTAGGTACTGGGAGATGAAGCAGCTTGCACAGGATAGAGTAGCATGGAGAGCTGCATCAAATCAGTCTCAGGACTGAAGACAACAACAACACTCTTCTTCGGATCTTCTCGGCATCTTGTAACAGCCCTGTCTTGTAAGGGTGCGGGGCTGATGAACAGTACGCAACAATAGGCCGAATGATGGTTTTGCAACTTACCTTCTCCGTTGATGGACTTCACTTCTGGAGAATAGTTTTGATGGATCTCTTACGATATTAATATGCTCATACTGCAAGTTCTCTATGCATATTTCCATATGTATAATGTATGTGACTGCTTCCAGTACTTTCTCGTCGAACATGTAATCTTCCAATACTGGACCTTTCTGTTTGTTTATTCGCACACGTTACATTTCTACATCTACGTCCATAATCCGCAAGCCACCTGACGGTGTGTGGCGAAGGGTACCCTGAGTACCTCTATCGGTTCTCCCTTCTATTCCAGTTTCGTATTGTTCGTGGAAAGAAGGATTGTCGTTATGCCTCCGTGTGGGCTCTAATCTCTCTGATTTTATCCTCATGGTCTCTTCGCGAGATATACGTAGGAGGGAGCGAGCAATATACTGCTTGACTCCTCGGTGAAGGCATGTTCTCGAAACGTCTACAAAAGACCGTACCGAGCTGCTGAGCGTCTCTCCTGCAGTCTTCCACTGGAGTTTATCTATCATCTCCGTAACGCTTTGCGATTACTAAATAATCCTGTAACGAAGCCCGTTGCTCTCCGTTGGATCTTCTCTATCTCTTCTATCAACCATATCTGGTACGGATCCCACACTGGTGAGCAATATTTAAGCAGTGGGCGAACAAGTGTACTGTAACCTACTTCCTTTGTTTTCGGATTGCATTTCCTTAGGATTCTTCCAATGAATCTCATTCTGACATCTGCTTCACCGACGATCAACTTTATATTATCATTCCATTTTAAATCACTCCTAATGCCTACTTCCAGATAATTTAGGGAATTAACTGCTATATTGTAGCTAAATGATAAAGGATCTTTCTTCCTATGTATTCGTAGCACATTACATTTGTCTACATAGAGATTCAATTGCCATTCCCTGCACCATGCGTCAATTCGTTGCAGATACTCTTGCATTTCAGTACAATTTTCCATTGTTACAACCTCTCGATATACTACAGCATCATCCGCAAAAAGCCTTAGTGAACTTCCGATGTCATCCACAAGGTCATTTATGTATATTGTGAATAGCAACGGTCCTACGACACTCCCCTGCGGCACACCTGAAGACTTCTCTCCACTGAGATTGACATACTGCGTTATGTTATCTAGGAACTCTTCAATCCAATCACACAATTGGTCTGATAGTCCATATGCTCTTAATTTGTTCATTAAACGACTGTGGGGAACTGTATCAAACGCCTTGCGGAAGTCAAGAAACACGGCATCTACCAGGGAACCCGTGTCTATGGTCCTCTGAGTCTCGTGGACGAATAGGGCGAGCTGGGTTTCACACGATCGTCTTTTTCGAAACGCATGCTGATTTCTACAGAGTAGATTTCTAGTCTCCAGAAAAGTCATTATACTCGAACATAATACGTGTTCCAAAATTCTACAACTGATCGACGTTAGAGATATAGGTCTATAGTTCTGCACATCTGTTCGACGTCCCATCTTGAAAACGGGGATGACCTGTGCCCTTTGCCAATCCTTCGGAACGCTACGCTCTTCCAGAGACCTACGGTACACCACTGCAAGAAGGGGGCAAGTTCCTTCACGTACTCTGTGTAAAATGTATGTTGACTTCTAAGCTCTCCGACTGGCCTATTTCCAAAAAAGGAGAGTGACTTAGAAAAGAGAGGGTAGGATAGGGTTGTGGCTTACGAATGGGGGGAAGGAGGGAGAGGGGGGATGCGAGTGTTGAGAGGGTAGGAGTCGGTAAAAGGAGCAGGAAGAGGAAGGAAAAAAGGTAAGGTAATTCACGGTTATAATTTATCCAAGTCTGTATTGTTATTCACATGCATTGTAATCTGAAAGTCAAGTGTCTGTTTTCCTTAGATCAAATATGTGAGCATGGAAATAAAGTGGTATATAATCAATATATATCAATGGCTCACGAACTAATTGAACAGTTTTTACTGTAGGAACTATCTTTTTCCCGATGCGATGTCATCTCGTGGTAATCTTCTTGCATATATGACAAACCGACTCATGAACAGAGTAACGTGTCTACAACGTTTCAGGTTCCCGCCATTGGTCCAGTTTCATGTGAACCATGTCAGTACGAACAGTACAAAACAATCGTATTATATTTTATGGAAAGATACTGTGTGATACCAACCTGCGAATGAGCGAGACACTGACTTATAACAAAGTTTGAATGACTGGAAACCACTTTCTGAATGCGCACTGGGTTGGGGACTTAGTCTTTTCAACTAAAACGCTTTCCACCTCTCAGTTTAGCTTAGTTTAGGGCGAAAATTGCCCGTAACCAGTCTGCCGAAATTCACTAAAAGAAGATATCGATCTCTTATACCCATTACGATTGCTCAAAGGTAGCTTCAATGCTGTAAGTACTAGAGTGCACAATAAAACGTAAAAAAATTCGAATAAAGAAGTTTTTGAATTGATAAAATCTTCTGCGGCTGTATTATATTTTATTTTGTTTAGTACTTCTTTAAGTGCACAGTAGGAGATTTTTCTCTTGAATTGCTGAAACCATCTCTAAGTGTGAACTTGAAAAGCATTAAACAAAATTTAAAGTAATAAAGCACCAGAAGACATTCCTAATTTAAAAACTTATTTATTCAAATTTGTCTGGTTTCTTACGTCTTTAAAAAAGGAAGATAGTGCTGTGATGGCTATCTTTCATTGAAATAACTAATGGAAAAACATATTGTCTTTGTCGACTTACGAAAAAGAAAGAAAGAAGTTTTTCATAAAGTCAGAAAACACAAACTATTATAGAGTCTGGCAGATGATCGTATTCCACAACAAAATCCGAACGAGATGTGGCCTTTTATCACTGTTGTTTATTGTTTATATGAATAAAATCATCCAAGACTGGGGACAAATATCGTAAGGCTTCATTCAAATCAACAGAAACACGAAGCGGAGTGTTTTACTTGTTTCTTTGTTTGTTTTAGGGCGCAAAAACAGCTGAGACAGTAAGCTAGTGCTTTACTAATAGCTCTTGTACCATCTTCAGAGGATAACTGTAGCGTTCTGTACACAATTTATAGATTATACCAGAGAAATATAACATGGATATACACACTGAAAAAAAAGTGGCCTTCTGCGAAAATACCCAGGAGGATCTGTCTGAGAAATAAAATTCTAGAAAGGTTGAACACATTCACATATTTAGCCCATAAACTAACTTTTCTGGAAGAAACAGGCATAACTGTAAGTGTACAAAAACAGTGGGAATCATTAATACGTGAAACCTTCCCTAGTGCTAAAGCACACCATAATATTAATTTATAAGACTCTAGCAAGACTAGTACTGTACTATGGCAGTGTAGCCTCTACAGTAAAGACAATGGAAGTGAAAAGACTAAAAGCCTGCCGGCCGGAGTGGCCGAGCGGTTCTAGGCGCTACAGTCTGGAACCGCGCTACCGAAACGGTCGCAGGTTCGAATCCTGCCTCAGGCATGGATGTGTGTGATGTCCTTAGGTTAGATAGCTTTAAGTAGCTCTAAGTTCTAGGGGACTGATGACCACAGCAGTTAAATCCCATAGTGATCAGAGCCATTTGAACCATTTGAACTAAAAGCCTGAGAAATGAAATTCTTGTCACGTGCTGGTAGTGGCACTAAATGGGATCACATAACGAATGAAGATGTGTGGAAAAAATTTAAAATGGAACCCGTCACACATTATACCCTGAACTACCAAAATAACTGGAGGAAGCATTTACAATGAATGATCTCGAAGAGGCTGCCAGTATCCATTCAACACCACGAAGTTGAAAGGTGGCAAGCCAATCTCTCACTTTAACTACTGTAACATTCAGACTAATATTCATATTTTAGGTCATGATCTCCATGTTCGCCAATACTAAATTTGGTGTGTGTAGCTTATGACTTTTTTACATGAGGAAATTGTGAGCAGAATGTTCTTGCAACTGCATGTGTAGCCTGTAGAGAACTTGTACCCAAAGGGCTGTGGTGGAAGAGACAGAGAACAAGAAGAAAGATTGATTGTGTGCCATAAATGTTGTGTACAGCGACCTGTCTGTGCGAGTGATTCGGGGTAGCAGCGCTCTATGAACTGTACCTGCAGAGGGACCTCGGGCCTTCGCACTCCACTCTTCCCACTTTGGGTCAGAGCAGGAGGGCGCCGGCTCCCAAAACATTTTACCTAGGGCAAGCGACAGTCCGTCACGAAGGTAGCCATATTGCAGAAAGTGGGCGGAGAAAGCCATTTAAGAGACACTGCTGTAATCTGAGCTTTTGCACAAATGGTGGGACAGTCATAAAACTATGAGCATTCTCATGTTAGGAGCAGCGATGATACGATCAGAGTGGATGGTGCACGTGTTTAGTGGATGCAAGACTGTAACTCACCTAATGCCAGGAAGTGGCCAGGTTCTTTTAGTGACTGAAAAAAACATGTATTTCACAGGTACGACTGTCTGGGAAGCTTATCAGCCTTATTTCAGAAATTGTAAAAGGCCAGCCTGGAAAGTTTAGATCCCGTTGTAAATAAGGGACTGTGGTTCTGTCTAGGTACACGTTTTTAGCCGAAACACGGCCATGCTTACTATGAGAACGACGCCTCCCTAGTCTAAAATCCTCTTTTTTGAGACGAGAGATTTTGGGTCGCTGATTGGCTACCCTCAGGATGTGCAAAGTAGAGGCTTGCTCCTCCAGCATAATCAGTTCTGTGTCTAGACTGGCAACTAGGCCAACAGAACAGTCAAGAGGGGAGATTTGATGAGCGGATAGTTCGATTGGTCTATACAACATGGAGGCGGATTTTTTCTGCTAATTCGGCCCGCTTTCCGAAGCTTGGTGGAAAACGATTGTGATTCTTTACTTTATCTGTCTCCTGGTCTTCCCCTGGTGGAGAACTATAGGTCTTTTTCTAGTGCGTGAGACTTTTGATATGCAACTTGTTGTGGAGTAAGAGCCAATGGCAGTGTCTAACTGTATGGACAGTGGAACTGCATATCATCTCGGACATATCGTGTATCGCGAGGGTGAACTTATTTGTCTTGAGTCGGCCGTCTGACGTTTGACAATTCCAGCACGCACCATCGTACTTGTAAGTGAAACTGGTTGGCCACACCAGCGAACGGTTGCACCTCACACTGAAATATGCCGGGATTCCAGGGCCCTGATAGGGAAGTTTCCTGCATTCTAAGAATCAGAACGCCAGTCCGCGTTGTTTGCAAGTTTCTTTGGATGTATCAGAACATTAGAGATTCTGCCGCGCTTCGTCCCTCGCCCACAGCACGCCGTTTCCTGCTGCCGCCTGAATCAATGTGGAAGGGTAAATTGGGGTTGTTAAATGATGTTCGCAACTCCCTGTTCTCCGTGAACCATAGTTTGTGATGTTCCTGGTCGTAGTTGCTTCCATTTGAAGAGAATTTGGCCTCACTGTGGACTCACGTAAGCGAACTCCGATGCCGTTGTAAAAGGGATTAATTCAGGGGAGAACTTGTATAGTTTAAACCCCAATGAATGTTTTGCCAATCAAGCACTGTTCCTTTCCTGATATATGTTTGTCACTTCTTTTTTGGTAAGATTTATCAGCGCGATTGTAGTCATTATTTTTTAAGCTGAAATACGACACTGGTCTCAATCCATACTCCCCTAGCCATTAACTGTTTTTATTATATTGTGGTGACACATGGATACCAGCAGCTCAGAATGCAAACGTAGTAAATTAGCTAATTTGATGAAATGGTTCAAATGGCTCTAAGCTCTATGGGACTTAACATCTGAGGTCATCAGTCCCCTAGACTTAGAACTGCTTAAACCTAACTAAGCTAGGGATGTCACACACATCAATGCCCGAGGCTAGATTCGAACCTGCGACCCTAGCAGCAGCACGGTTCCAGACTGAAGCGCCTAGAACCGCTTGGCCACAGCGGCCGGCTATTTGATGATTAATTTGATTTCTGAAAGTGATAGAAGACAAAGGAAACAAAAGTGGCATGATTAAATTTACTAATTTCATACATAAAAATTAATGGTGTAGATTTGAAGATTATTGAGAAGATAGTACTTTTCTATATGTAAAGATAATAACATTTAGCATCACTTGGACATATATTTATGGTAAAGCAAGCGACCGCTTACAGTAACGTCTGCAACGTCAACGGTGTAAGATCGCCGGGTGAACCAGTGAGAAGGTGGAAGGAAAACTTCTCAACGGGGCCATAGCAAGTGCAGAGTCGTAATACTTGAAAGTAAGATGATGAAATTGAGAATGCTGCTTTCTAGCATATTTCATGAGACTCATGATTCCTCGTACATATACGTAGGTTCTGTCTTTCTCCTGGTATATTTCTCAACTAGTAAGTGGTTAATTTGGGCGTATCATGAAATTATTAGAGGGTTTTTTATAAGTTACTCAGTTTTCTTGTCTTTAATTAAGCGATATTCCACAAAATACGATTCACGTTTCATACACCGAGATTCCACGGAAAGCAGGCGGTGATGGTCGGTCCGGTTGGTTATTCCCGCGATTCAATCACGTGGCGACCCTAACAGAACGCAGGGTGACCAGCGTCCTGTGCGGAATGCAATCAGGGCTCGTTTCGGAACAAATTTCCTGCAACACGTCGACTTCCGTTAGCTTCTCCCTTGCTGCTTCTTTTGGAATGTAGCAGCCAGAGCTTCTCTTATTTCCAAGAGGTCATTTTCCATCACACAGTGATATAGTCTTCCCTTTTTTGTAAATTGTATCGGATATAAGAGAACTTTAGCACTTATGACCTAGAAACAATAATTAGCATCAAATACGCACAAAAATATACAACTGTTCTAAACTGCCGTAAATTTGAAGACTGCGAAGAAACATCTACAATACTGAGTAATATGTCCCTAGCGCATTATGGATCTTAGAACATGTAACACTATCCTACTGCTATAATGCAGTGTTAATAAATTTATAGTTCGATCATAATATTCACTTAAGACTAACAACGTGAATTTTTATCACACGAGATGTACGAGGGATGTCCAGAAAGTAAGTTCTGATGGGTCGAGAAATGGAAACGACTATGAAAATCCGATAAAGCTTTGATGTGTTGGGCAGTACCTCTAGTATGACCCTAGATAACATCACGTCGCTCTTCTCATTTCTGAGCTCACAGTGAGCGCGTAAAGATGTCTAGAAAATAGTATCTCCTGCCAAGTACGAGGACCTGGTGAGAAATTTCGCCTGAAGCTATGCAGCCATCATTACATAACTGTCGTGCGTTTTCTTCTTCAAGACAATTCTCAGCCGCATTCTGCAAGGGCAATGAAGATGCTCCTGCATCGTTTTCAATTGGACATGTTTGATACCGCTATCTATGAAGACAACATTTTGGCACAGACAACGGGCTGTAGGCCAACATAGATAATTGGCGGAAAGCACCGGCGGCTGCCTTCTATGTTGAGGGTATTGGAAAGTTGGTACATCGCTACCACAAATGTCTAAGTCAGAACCGCAACTACATAGAGAAGTAGCTGAGAGGTGTAGCTAACTGTTACAAATAAAACATTTCTGAGTTTCACCGTGGTTTCCATTTCGCGATCAGTCGGAACTTACTTTCTGGACAGCCCTCGTATAACTGATGTGATGTTTGACAAAGTGGAAAAGTACAAACAGGTTCAATAAGCTAACCGATACGGTGATTCTAAAACGCCATTGAAAGATGTTTATTTCCACCATATGTACATTTCTTGAATATGAACGCACCAGTTTATTTCTGTGAAACTTACAGTGCGACGTAACTCAAAAAGGAATTTGCTATGGGATCTAGTGGAAAGACTTCACGAAATTTCATCAGCAACCTCTGTGAACATTGTCTGCCATCTTAGAACACCGATTAGCTCGGTTTCTGTGCCCACGGCAAATAGGGCTCAAGGCTCTGTCGTACCTGATACGGTGTGAGAGGACGATCGACGTTCATTCCACCCAGGGGAAGTACTAATGCTGTGACAAAAGCGTATCCTAATTCAAAGCACTCATTAGTGCGATTGTATAGCGCAAATACAATTCATTTAGTCTCGTAATGGTTCACGGAGAGTTACCTGTTTGCTTGGTTTCACAACTGAATCGCAAATTAAGGCAAGCAAATGTCTTAATAACATTGAAATGGAACGATCCATGCATGGAGAATATCGCGGTAGTGTCAAGAGTATCTTCCCTACGAATACAGACGTACATCAAATACGCCACTATAATACAAGGTCAAAGAAATTTGTTTAGAGAGCAGCATACAATGATATCAGCTTCAGGAAATCAGTCGATGTCGACGACAGGCTGAGATTAACCATTAGTAATAAGCTGAATTATTTAATTTATTCTACACAAAGTATTTGTGTGAAAAGCGTTAGTATAATCATTAACTCAGAATACGTAGTTACGTTGTTGGAAATCACAAAACAGGAAAGCACAGAACATAACATGTTATATAAATTTTTATAAAAATCGTAACACAACGAAAAACCTGTCCAATTTGCAAATTTTTACTTTCTAATCTTTCGATGATTAGTTCTGGCGCCAAATCCGTTTTCTAATCACCATAAAATAGTCGAAAATGGCATTTCCGTTGATGTCAAAAATGTTCGATGAACTTTTACACTATTTACAGATACCTTTTCAAATCATCATAACGTAGCCGAAAATGGCATTCCCGTAGATGCCAAAAATGTGCAATGAACACTTATAGTGCATAGAGATACATAGTTACGTATATATTTCCACTGCAAATGTTCATTGTACACTTTCGACTACGTTATGATGATTTGAAAATTGATTTAGACTCCAAACTAGTCTTCAAATGAAAGAAAAGTAAAAATCTGCAACTTGGAATGGTTTTTCGTACTACTGATTAACAGATGTTGCTGACGCAAGCTACTTCAGCATGCTGTAAGTTCGTAAAAAACGAAGTAACAAGTCTGAATCCAGTTCTCAAAACTATTCATAATTTACTTTTTGAGTCACCAGTTCCATAAAATTACCGACACATGAACGTTCAACATGAAATCTGTTTCCATTTTCCTGCCAATTGGCTGGAGAGGGAAAAAAGAAAATGGGCGTTGTACTATCAGAACAACCACAAGGGCTTGTTGGAAAGTAAAGCTTTCGAATCTCTTATGCTTTTTCCAATATCTGTTGGGGTGTTACATGTTATGCATATTACAGTAGCAGGAAAAAGTCGTTTCTAGCGCAATTTTGATATCAAACTAATGTGAAAATTAATTAATTGATCAATTAATTACCCCTGCTCCTAGATGATTTCATGGGTGTTCCACAGCCACCGCGTGGTTCCCCATCCACTCTCCCTCCCCAACTGTCCTATTGGTGGGAATTTCATTTTTGGCGGGAATTTCGAATTTTAAGGGTAAAAACGATTATCGTGCGAATTTCGCGGTAAAATTTAATTTCCGATTCAGAGCACGTATTATTAATGGAAATTGTTGATGCAATTGTTTATGTAATAGAAATAGATGGTAGAAAACGAAAAATTTGAGAGGATTGAAATCAAGGACTTATGCACAACACATTACTAAATTTGCATTTCATAGGTCAGGGACTCTCACTTTTTGCTTCCGATCGCATCGTGTACTGCAGTCGCACGACCGTGGGTGCAAGCGCAGCAGTGGTGAAGCTGCTACACATGGCGTGGTATCTGGTGGCCAGCAGCAGAACCATGGGACCCACCACCGGCCAGGTGCCTTGAGCGTTCGACCGTCCACACTAGGCTGCTTCCCTCAACCTCCCATTGCCTCTGACTGCCACTCACCCCACACGGGGCCGCAGCTGCCCCCCGCGACATTGGTCAGTCCAGTCCGACTGTAACACAGCCTGCTGAGCCGACCAGTGATCAAAGGGAAGTGGCAGAATTGCCGTAAGTCAATTTAAACCGGAATAGGAACTCTCCTATTTTCTTGTCTGTTGTGACGATAAAGCCAAATGTCTAATGTCCGGTACACTAATTACGTGTGTCAGAAAATGGTCTATTGAAAGGCACTACAGCAAATTGCATTCAGAAAAGTATAGTGATATAACAGGGGATGCTAGAGAGGAAGAACTACGGAAGTTGCAAACTCTTGCAGAAGAGAATTATGTATCTACAAACGAGGTTTTTTGCAAGTACTTTAGCATGTATATTTTGGTTAAAGGTCATGCGAAACGAAATAACACTTGTTTAGATTCCTTAGTTTTCGTTTTCGCATAAATTATTTCTAACATATCTTTTTTCTCTCTACTTTAGGGTGAAGAAGATGAGGGGTGTTGCGAAAGGACTCTCAGAGCTAGTGACAAAGTTGCTCTACGTTTAGCAAGAGCTGGGAGGCCATTTATGGACGGGCCATTAATAAAAAACATTATGTTGGCGTAGTAGAGACACTGAATCCCACATTAGCTACCGCGTACAGCAGAATACCACTTTCCAGAATGACAATACATCGGAGAATCAACGACATTGCTGAGAATTTGCATGAACAAGTGGCAGCCAAAATTGAAAACTTCCTAGCGTGCTCCATCGCACTTGATGAGTCCACGGATATTAACGACACGGCTCCGTTACCAATATTTTTGCGTGGCGTGGACGACGGCCTACATGTAACGGAAGAGCTCCTGGATATGATTTCGTTGAAGGACTCTGTTACAGGGGCGGATATTTTAGCAGCTGTTGAAATGGCAGCTGAAGGAATAGGACTCCCTTGGGAAAAGCTGCTTTCCGTAACCACAGACGGGGCACCAGCAATGTGCGGGAAAGCAAAAGGGTTTATTGGCCTACTGAGGAAAAAGCATAACATGCCCAATTTATCTTCTGTCCATTGTTTTGCACACCAAGAGGCTGTTTGTGCGAAAGTTATCGGTCTTCAAGATGTCATGAAGGTAGTGGTGCGTATCGTGAACTACATTCGTTCTCATGGACTCACTCATCGTCAATTCAAAGAATTTTTTATTTCCTTTGAAGAGGAGTATCCAGATATTCCCTACCACGCTGAGGTGTGCTGGCTGAGCAAAAGGAAAGTGACTCCCCGAATTTTTCGACTACGCTACACTGTGGCTAATTTTTCGACTACGCTACACTGTGGCTCAGTTTTTGGAGAGCAAAGGACGTCCGGAGCCACTTTTTCATGACCCTGAATGGGTAGCTGATTTAGGATTTTTAGCAGACATTATGGCTCTCCTAAATGATTTAAGTCTAAAACTCCAAAAAGAAAACAATCTCATCAACGATACGATCAGCAAAATAAATGCTTTCCAGTATAAACTGAAGCTCCTCAAAAACAACCTTTCAGAGAAAAATACGCAACACTTTCCTGAACTAGGTAAGCGAGATATAAATTTTACCTTTATTAAAACAGCCTGATTTTTATAACCGCTCTAATTAAAACGGTACTATGTTTTTGTTTGACAGCATCTGTGCAGGAAAGAGCGCTATTTGAAAAATACGTGGATGTGCTATAATCCCTTGAAAATGCGTTTAACGACCGATTCCAGGTAATGTGCTGGTATATGAGATACAGATAAATAAAGGAGATTGCGTTATATATGCAAGTGTAACATTACATTAAAAGCAATAGTACACATTACATGTTTATTAAAATCTATCGCGTTTTAGTACTTCGAAACAACGGCTTACATTACTTTCATTTATTAACATTGGCTTTGTTATTGTTTCAGAAAATTACCTACCTGCAGCCAATTCTCGATGTTTTTGTGAAACATTTTTCGATGAATATTGAAAGTGCGCCTTCAGTTTTACATTTAGAACTAATTGATTTGCTAAGCGATGTTCACCGAAAGGATGTGTTTTACAATACAAAGGGTTTGCTCCAATTCTACCAGAATTTGCCGAAGGAAGAACTTCCCAAGTTACACAGAGAAGCAGCGAAGATTATTTCTATTTTTGGTTCCACTTGTGTATGTGAAAGGTTTTTTCCTGTTTTGTCTTGTACGAAAACTAGATTGCGTGCGAGTATTTATAAATGAAATTTAAAAAATTCTCTCACAATTGCTGTCCGCCAATCTCTTGTCCCAGATCTTAGTAGCATAGCTGCAAATAAAATAAAGAGCACATAGGAAGATACATTTGTGTTGAAACCAAATTTAAAATTGTTACCATTACAGTTATTATATTAATCTCTTTTGTACCGGTACACCAAACTAAGCTCTCCACTTTGTGTACATTAGTATTTGGCAATCACGAAGACAAGAGGGTAAAAGCTTTGAAACAGGTCGAGGCAGGAGGCGCGAGCGACACCAGCTAAGGAAGTGAGAGGCAGCGCTGTTGCGCAAAGCCGAGGAATGGGGGGTCTGCACCGTCGTCAACATAGCGCAGCCGTCTTCTGCACTCTGCACTGTGCGATGCACCTTGTGCGGCCCTGATCTACGGTCATCAGTCCCCTGGAACTACTTAAACCTAACTAACCTAAGGACATCACACAACACCGAGTCATCACGAGGCAGAGAAAATCCTTGACCCCGCCGGGAATCGAACCCGTGAACCGTACGACCACGAGCTGCGGACTTTTCATCACATACTGTTCAGAGAGATAAATATTATTTGTTGTTGTTGATGTTGCTATGGAGCAAGAGGCGAATCTGACAGGAGTATACGTTCAGGATGATGACCAAATGTCATCACTTTCATCTGGTATGAACTTTTCTTTCATAGTTATGTATAATCAAAGTCTTATTCTGGCAGTTTCAGTACTGACTTTTTGTTGAATCTTACAATCAAGATCTTGTTGGAGACGACTTACGCGAGATGAATCGATGCCTCCACAGCAGTTCGGGCGAGGGTGCAACCCCTGAGTGGGCCAAGGAATTAACCTCTAGCACACACCACAATGTAAGGCCATATTGGTGGCTGCATGGGAAGCTGCGGCCGCATCCATCACTGCCAACCCGCCCCGCTACAACCATCATGGGGTCCGTGGGTCGGCCAGCAGGAGCAACAAACCCCCACCCCTCAGGCTAGCGGTTCTGGTCTGGAGGATCAAGCGCCAGGATGCTCGCACTGGCGTCTCCTCCTCCTCCTCAGACAGATCGCCCTCGTCAACACAATGTACATGAGCCTTGGTGCATACCCCTGCCCCATCATCAACTGGATGGATCTCTCCAGATAGTTGTAGTAGTAGTGTTAGTGATAGTGAAGAACCTGTGACTAGTGGCTGTTCCCTCCCACATCCTATTAGTGATGGGCATCCGGTCATGGCACAACTAAATTACATGGTAATTGAGGATGCTTTTGACGAGCGTATCCCATAGAGAACATGGCCACAGGGTACCAAGATCCAGTCAGGTTTCAGAAAGTATGCCTTCGTATTGTAGAGACAGAGCTCCCCAAGCTGGCCGGGGTGGCCGAGCGGTTCTAGGCGCTACAGTCTGGGACCGCGCGACCACTACGGTCGCAGGTTCGAATCCTGCCTCGGGCATGGATGTGTGTGGTGTCCTTAGGTTAGTTAGGTTTAAGTAGTTCTAAGGTCTAGGGGACTGATGACCTCAGAAGTTAAGTCCCATAGTGCTCAGAGCCATTTGAACCATTTTGAAAGAGCTCCACAAAATCATAAGCGATCTGCGGTATCCCACCATTAAGTGTAGTGCAGTACTCTGCTGTGAGCTCACTCATTCCCCGGACAGGACTGTGGTATTGCGTAAGCAAGTATTGTCTGTATCTTGGGGCATAATGGTGTGATATTGTGAAGCACCTCAATCCACCTCGAATGTTATACATGGTCACTTTTGAGAGATGCAAGTTAGAGGCTCAGGAAAAGCACTCACTCATATACTCCACCTAGACCTCCACACACATGTCTTCGATCCTTTAAATGGAGAGTCTAACTATATCAAGTTTCCTGACGATACAGGTGCTAAGCATGCATGTATTAATGTCGAAAATGAAACTGGCACCCTTTTTTGTGTGGTATATCCTGGCTTGTAAGAAAAGTTACGAGAAAGATCCCTAGCACTCATCTCAGTGTGGCAGGGGTACTGATGTTCGCGTGTTTTATAACTTTGATGGTATCAAATTCCCCGTGAAACTTCAGGACATACAGAAATTTGAGAGGCAGATGAAGGGTATTTTGGTTAACGTTCATTGTCTGAAGAAGAACAAGCCAGATGATGATTATAACTATAGTAAAGTCACACATAAAGTTGTTGGACCCCTCCATTCATCAGAATTTGCAGGTCAGCATAATTTGCACTTGAACATACTGTCATTCACCAATGGAGACAATCTTCGTTATGAAACTTCCTGGCAGATTAAAACTGTGTGCCCGACCGAGACTCGAACTCGGGACCTTTGCCTTTCGCGGGCAAGTGCTCTACCAACTGAGCTACCGAAGCACGACTCACGCCCGGTACTCACAGCTTTACTTCTGCCAGTATCCGTCTCCTACCTTCCAAACTTTTTTAATTAATGAATAATGCAAGTTTCGGCAAAACAATTGAAATTTTGAGAAAACGCCACGAAATTCTTATTAGAACAGAATGGGATAGGCATTTGGCGTAAGGAGATGTGCAGGCATACAAACTTTTAAGCAGGTTACTGTTTTAAATAAGAAATTTGTTGCTGTGGAGATGGCGAAGATTGCAGTAGAGTTCACGAAACCTATCTGTGAATGGATGTGCATACTAAACCTTTCCAAACTTCACATGTACCGATTCCATTTTTAGTTTGCGAAAACTCATTTTCCAGATCCGAAGTTACTTTATGTGGGTAGAGATAGCTTCAGCTATTTGGTGAATAACTGCATTCCAAATGAAGTAATGAGATACTACCGTGAAGATTTCGATACATCCTCATACACGGCCGATAATCCATATGATATTGTTCAGCAGAACAAGAGGGTTATCGGTATAATGAAAGATGAGGTGGATGGGTCTCCGATTGTGGAATTTGTAGGTCTACGTTCCAAGATGTATTCATGTTGCACACTGGAAGGTGTCACCCAGAGGTGTGCAAAGAGTGTTCGTCATACGGCATCAAGGGTCCTCGAAATCAAGGATTATTTTCATTGCTTGTATGGCAGTGTTCGCGGTGCTCCACGGCATCCGCCACACTTGGTGCAGCAAACCAGTATTCGAACTCGACATGAGGTGTACACTGTGCTGCAGCGTAAAATCGGCCCGTTGCTCCTGACAATAGGCGGGACATATGCGAGCATGGGATTGAAACTCACCCATGTTCGCACTATTCACTTGATGAGAGTGGGGGTGTAGGGATACTTTGATTGAGAGAGAGATAGAGACAGACAGACTGACAGAAGAGAGAGAGAGAGAGAGAGAGAGAGAGAGAGAGAGAGAGAGAGACAGACAGACAGAGAGAGAGAGAAAGACCGTAAATAGTGTATGTATCTGGAATAGTATGGACAGTTTAATATAGTTTAAATGTTGTGTTTGTGTGTGCGTGTGCGTGTGTGCGTGTGTGTGTGTGTGTGTGTGTGTGTGTACGTGTGTGTACGTTCACCATGTGTACCACACACACGTGCAAATATTTATACACACCATGTGTATTAATGTGGGTAAAA
Source organism: Schistocerca gregaria (assembly GCF_023897955.1). NCBI lineage: Eukaryota > Metazoa > Arthropoda > Insecta > Orthoptera > Acrididae > Schistocerca > Schistocerca gregaria. The sequence continues at coordinate 85,070,591 of NC_064931.1, read as the reverse complement.
AATCGTCATCCTTGTGCTCACGACGAAAAATTAGCAACTTTGCGCATTTGTAAATAGTTTCTAGGTTTTATGTTTTACTCACTGCTAGCCACCCAGTCAGACTAGTTTTTAGTGTAGATATTCTTCCCAGTCCTTCGAAAACTGTGAAGTTTTGCTGTGTCAGTTGTAAACTTAAATTCACTCAAGCAGTGCTACTGCCTCAACTGCAAACTGTGAAAGAGCTACTGTGTCAATTGTAAACTGTAAATACACTTAGTCGGCGCTACTTTATCTGTTGTTCATTGTGAAAGTGCTAGGTGGGCTGTGGATTTTATGTATTTCTCCTGAAATTCTAGTAATAGTGTTTACAAAAAGTATCTCTGTATTTGTTTTGGCCTATTGTAAGAACTATGTAACTGTGGATTTAAAGTATTTCCGCTGAAATTGTGAATCAAATTATAGACCTGAAATTGTATTAAAAATGGCATCACTGAAAGTACTAGTCAGATGTAACCTTTATATTTATGAAAAATGAACAAATGAAATCTGTTACCATATATCTTCATTGTTGTTACTTCGTTAAAAAACATTTATCCTCATTTTTTTAAACAAGCAAATGCATTTTTTCTTCCACTGTGCATTGCACTTGTCTTTTCTATAAGAATGGTCACATTTTCACTTAACTGAGAGTTATACAGACTACACCTTGAACGTAGTGTCAGTAGCAGTACACATATCGTGAAGGACAGTTGAACATGAGTGTAGAGGAGGAGAAAATGAATAAGAAAAAGAATAAGAACGGTCACATTTTCACTTAACCGAGAGTTATACAGACTACACCTTGAACGTAGTGTCAGTAGCAGTACACATATCGTGAAGGACAGTTGAACATGAGTGTAGAGGAGGAGGAAATGAATAAGAAAAAGAATAAGAACGGTCACATTTTCACTTAACTGAGAGTTATACAGACTACACCTTGAACGTAGTGTCAGTAGCAGTACACATATCGTGAAGGACAGTTGAACATGAGTGTAGAGGAGGAGGAAATGAATAAGAAAGAGGTGCTGTTTAAGACTGAGGAAAACAAAATGCCTACAACGATTGCATGAGTTTTGGCTATCGTTCTGCGCATATAGTTTTTTGGGAACACGTGGCGCGTGATCGTGTCCGCTTCCATAAGACATGAAGCAAACATGTCTGAAAATATACCACCTGTGCTTGAACAAACCCACAGACGTAGGATCTGGACAAAGCTACATACCATCTACGTGGGAGCTAGGTAAAATGAAAGAAAAACACACAATGTGAGGTAAAAATTAATTTATTTTCATTAATCCAACTTAAAAGTAATTTTACATTTTCATAAGCAGACACATCACTATTTTCACACATCTTCTTCTTCGTGACCTGACGGAAAGCAGGGCACCCGTAGAATTCCAGGTCTTGAATAGTTGCAAACATGAAGATTCTATGCAACCACGTGATCCTCTTCTCACTTTTGACGGAGATGATGGTGTCAGAATGATCGAATATTGGAAGCGACGTCATCATTTATTTATAAGGTATATCAGGATCGTCCCAGTGGATTCATTGGAAGACACGTGTTAACTACTTTGCACAATTCACGTCCTTGAAAGGCATCGGGAATGCAGTGATTGCTGAGAAAGTCTTTATTATGCCTGTATCTTCTGTTGATGCTATGAATGCAACATCTTTAAATATGAATTACCTGCACTGATCATCGTAGACCTTGAATGTAAGCAACGATGTTCACACTCCAAGGTGCCGTAGTGAAATTCTCTGGGTATGATACAGCAATTGGTCATTGATACTGCACGATGCACAACAGGAAGTGAACAACAGTTAATCACACGGTCATGTAGAAATAGAGAATACGCTGCAGTGTGTTCTTGGAAATTTGATGAGAATTCAAATTCGAATAGCACATATATTGGTCCTGATTTAATTATCTCATTCTTCTTAGAACAGTCTACTGCGATGATTCACTTCAATTACCGTGGACGGAGTAGACATCCTTCCTCTTCAACATCGTCACTGAAAGAAGCACGGAACTTTGCGTACATGTCAAATGCTACATTGTATATATTCTGGTCCCATAGTAGCAGTAAATTGACATACGGATAGAATTCTGAACTCAAGTAGATTCTGGCATTAGTTAAATTATAATTTTCAAATACGGTGGAATCATTTGCTGAATTTCCCATTCCATTGGTCTGAAATGCACATGTGGTGAATCTTGGTATCTCTACTTGCACAAGGAGTTTAATAGTCCATGTTCGTCACTGAGCGCAAAGTTAATAGCAAATTTTAACCGGTATTCAAAACTTTTAAAAGCTTCAAACGCTCTTCGTCTGCACCATGATGTGTGTCATTTTCCATATAATTTTACTGGTGATGAATTGACTCTTCTCTTGATCTCCTTGAATGTTTAAGTTGCTATCCGTTGCACTCCGTATCAGAATTAGTTCCTGTTTAGCTTTAATAACAATTCACTGCATGTCCTCAAAGTACTCCATAAGCATTTTTAGAGGTTCAAAAATGGTTCAAATGGCTCTGAGCACTATGGGACATAACTTCTGAGGTCATCAGTCCCCTAGGACTTAGAACTACTTAAGCCTAGCTAACCGAAGGACATCACACACATCCATGCCCGAGGCAGGACTCGAACCTGCCACCGTAGCGGACGCGTGGTTCCAGACTGCAGCGCCTAGAACCGCTCGGCCACTCCTGCCGGCATTTAGAGGTATGCATGCAGTAAATCGGCGGTAATCTTCTGCTGTTCTGCTCACATGCTCGTCTATGAAACCTCTTGCACTTTCTAAACCATTCAAATCAGAGGGTAATAATGAGACATATGTTTCAATGGTTGATGTTCACATTACGTGTACGATCAGCCTTAGTCTCACTAAGCTCATATCATATTTCCTGGAACATGAATGGCAAAGCATTACGTGTAAGCTTTGCTCCCACTGTATGACTATCATCCTTTTTATTAAATGACCCATCCAAATATATGAAACTCTTGCATCGAAAAGTTAAAGCATCTTGGTGATGGATAACAATCCTAGTTTCATCGTTCTTGTTACATGTTGTTGAAGCATAAGGTTTATGCGAGAAGTATTGCTGGTGTATGATTCGCTCATTATATTGCACTGGTTGAGATACGTAGAGTAACGACGTCATTGCGAGGTTTCAAGCTTACTGATTTAAGGAACTTGTAGTTCACACGTGTTATCACCTGGCGGTTCTGCTGCGAACTGCTGTGCTGTGAGCTGTGTGCACTTGTTTTATAGCTTACCCCCATCCTGTCTTAGATGTAGTCATACAATGAGTTCCTCACCATAAAAGTCAAGTTGCTTATTCTGATCCATAATACGCACCCCCAGGTAGTCCAATGCCTGATCTGTCTGTGGAAGGTATATAGCGTTGGAAGGAGTCTGAACAATCTTATACCCTGTTCCAATTGATGGGAAGAATCCGTAAATTAACTGAAGCAATCTATCGTTCGTTGTAATACAGCCCTCAACATGGATTTTACTGACAGGGAGAATATCCACTGTCTGATTAGATTTGCAAAATTTGCTGGGATCCATCTCCAAAACCTGTCCCTTTCGGGCTATTGAATCTGTCTGCTTAAAGTCAATCGATGCATTCACAGTCCTTATTTCAGATTTAGATATAATGATATTTGGACGGAGCTCAATCCCTTTTCCAGACTGTTTTAAAACTTCGTTTAAATCGTCAATATCGTATGTACCAGGTTCAATTTCCACAATTTCGTTTGTACCATTAATTTCGAGGTGCAATTTATTGTTAGCGTCTGTGGTATTTACGCTGGTGTTGTATGTCTCCAGTCCAGTCAGCGTGATACTCCAATCTCCTGTGCTTTGATATATTTGTGGGAAGTAATTCGCACATAATACAGACGATCGCTCTTTTAAAGTCAGAGTATACGACGTTGCATCTAAACCTCAAGTGGTGAATGGATGCTTAATGCCTGTCCTTGTATACAGTTCTTAAACGTCAGGAGGATGACCACACATAAATGTATTGAAGACTTGGTAGCGTCGAAAATTATAGCACATATGTCTTCTGCTGGTGAAGTACCGTTGTAATTCTTCTGGAGGTTCTAGGTCGCCGAATGGGTAGAAATAGTAGACGTTATTTGTATTTCTTTCTTAAGATATGCTACCCAGTGAGTTCTAGGTGCTCACGCCACATCTAGATTCCGCATTCTCCTGATTTCCACATAGAATTCGGAAATGTTTTCTGTATAAACACACCTCGGAATCTCAGAATGTTAAATTTTTTCTTACCGAACTTAAAACACCTCTGTATTTTTAAGTATCTTGTCTGGTAGGGCTGATAGGGGCTTTTCTTTGTTTATGAAGATACCTCGGCCTTTCTTGTACGGTTTCAAGTATAGTTCTTTTCTAATGGCTGCTACCTCTATCATGCGGTTATGACGTGTCTCCTGCAGTTGCTCCTGGGAGTTTTGTGCATTCTAGTCTGTCCTGGCAATAGCCGCAGCAGCGACAGCCAGTGAACGCACTGCCGAGAAACCGACTAGGGTAGGAATGAGGAACGGAATAATTTCACCTGACGTCTTTTGGTAGAGCCCTGAGTGGTTAAATCCATCTTCTTTTTCTCGTTCCTTTCTGCTTTTAGCTGCATACATCACGGTCGGTATGCAGTTTTTCATGCACGTCTTGGTTGTCTTCTTCTTCCTTAGCGCCCGACTTGCAGTGCTCATACCTTCTTCACACCCAAGCCCAACTTAACTTTACCATGCCTGGGTTTTTCAACTGCAAAAGCTGCACTGCGTTGACTTATACGAATATCCCTTCCCACACGTACTGCCTTAGCTTTATGAGCTAAAATTCGATGTGCTATGTGACGATCTTTATTTGCTGTGTATGACACGTCGTGTTCCATTTGCACTTCGTCGAGCTGATTTATGTAAATCGTTTTAGAACGTTTGCTGCAGGTCCACAGTAATTATATCCAGGAATGTGTAATTCCACTGGTAGTTTGTCGAGAATACCGCCTACTCCTCTAATGCATCTTCTATCACACATGTTATGCTGCTGCAGTGGTTGTGGTCTGTGCACCGTGTTGTACATCAAACCCCAGCGTCAATTCAGCTGTTCTGTGACGCTGGAAAACCAAGCGATTTAACTAACATTATATTCCCTCGGTGCTTTATCACCCTCTATATGAGATACAAATCTGTTTCCGAGCTCTTCTGTGTAAAACCATCATGCAGTCTCAGTACCACTGCTGTCCTTGAAGAGGAGGTTCCAGGGCTCGTTCCCTGCACTTTGGAAACTGAATATCTCGATGGACCAGTTTGGCATATATGAATTCATAAATGCTGTCTTGTGTTTTTGAAATGTGTGCTAAATCACATTCCTTGCGTGGATCCAGCATTTTAATACGATTGTATATTGTATCTAGAAGTCATCTATCATGGAAATCGATTGGTTCCATTTTTATTGTGCTATGTTTGTTCGAGTGTACTGTGCAGTTATTTGCTGGAGAATATTGGTCCATTCGTCTGAGCCACGAAGACTGAAACGCATCCACACTGTTCTGTTCAGACGTTCCATGACACTTGCCTTCATGTGGGGAAAACTTCGGGTACTAATGTATTCCATACCGCTCCATCACAGTCTTCAAATATTTATTGTAAAATTCGCGCCATGATCTGTTTGAAGGCTGGCTTGGCTTTGATTCGTCCCTGTCGGCAGGAGTCGCTCAAACACATGTGCATCATCCTTCCCCGTTTTCGCTTTCATGGGTAACGCCCAGCCAATTTTATAATAAGTATCAACGACCATTAAAATATATTTGAAGCCATTATTCACACGTGAATACTCCCTCATGTCGACAAGATCCGCCTGCCATAGTTTATCCAAATCTTTATCATAACGTATCTATAAGGATACGTTTGCCTGCTGGTTTGTGGAGTTCTCGTACTACAGTATCCACACTTATTCAATGATACCTCTCTATGTAAGCGCGGAAATTATTCAAATAGCTTCATTTGAATGAAGTGTATTACCAGCGGCAGCTGATGCCATTAGCAGTTCTAAGTGATGATGTATTAGCTTATTCGGGTCATCATAATATACAGGGTGGCCCTTTGATAGTGACTGGGCCAAATATCTCACGAAATAAGCGTCAAAAGAAAAAACTACAAAGGACGAAACTCGTCTAGCTTGAAGGGGGAAACCAGATGGCGCTATGGTTGTCCCGTTAGATGGCGCTGCCATAGGTCAAACGGATATCAACTGCGTTTTTTTTTTTTAAATAGGAACCCCCATTTGTATTACATATTCTTGTAGTACGTAAAGAAATAGAAATTTTTTAATTGGATCACTTTTTTCGCTTTGTGATAGATGGCGCTGTAATAGTCACAAACATATAAGTACGTGGTATCACGTAACATTCCGCCAGTGCGGACGGTATTTGCTTCGTGATACATTACCCGTGTTAAAATGAACCGTTTACCAATTGCGGAAAAGGTAGATATCGTGTCGATGTATGGCTATCGTGATCAAAATGCCCAACAGGAGTGTGCTATGTATGCTGCTCGGTATCTTGGACGACATCATCCAAGTGTCCGGACCGTTCGGCGGATAGTTACGTTATTTAAGGAAACAGAAAGTGTTCAGCCACATGTGAAACGTCAACCACGACTTGCAGCAAATGATGGTGCCCGAGTAGGTGTTTTAGCTGCTGTCACGGATAATCCGCACATCAGTAGCAGACAAACTGAGCGAAAATCGGGAATCTCAAAAACGTCGGTGTTGAGAATGCTACATCAACATCGATTGCACCCGTAACATATTTCTATGCACCAGGAATTGCATGGCGACGACTTTGAACGTCGTGTACTGTTCTGTCACTGGGCACAAGAGAAATTACGGAACGAATACAGATTTTTTGGACGCATTCTATTTAGCGACGAAACGTCATTAACCAATAGCGGTAACGTAAATCGGCATAATATGCACTATTGGGCAACGGAAAATCCACGATGGCTGCGACAAGTGGAACATCAGCGACTTTGGCGGGTTAATGTACGGTGCGGCATTATGGGAGGAAGGATAATTGGTCTCCATTTTATCGATGGCAATCTAAATGGTGCAATGTATGCTTATTTCCTCCGTAATGTTCTACCGATGTTACTACAAGATGTTCCAACATGATGGATGTCCGACACAGAGCTCGCGTGCGGTTGAAGTGGTATTGAATAGCATATTTCATGATAGGTGGATTGGTCGTCGAAGCACCATGGCCCGCACCGTGGCCAGCACGTTCACCAGATCTGACGTCCCCGGATTTCGTTCTGTGGGGAAAGTTGAAGGATATTTGCTGTCGTGATCCACCGACAACGCCTGAAAACAAACGTCAGCGTATTGTTATTGCATGTGTGAACATTACGGAAGGCTAACTACTCGCTGTTGAGAGGAATTTCGTTACACGTATCGCCAAATGCATTGAGGTTGAGCGACATCATTTTGACCATTTATTGCATTAATGTGGTATTTACAGGTAATCACGCTGTAACAGCATGCGTTCTCAGAAATGATAAGTACTGGCTTGCGAAGGGCTTTTACAGAGACATTATTTTCTGCTCTTGCATGATTGCAGTGAAAATACAAGTAGCAAAAGCTTTAGTACTTGCAATATAATGAGACGTATGAAAAATACATACCTGGTTATACACATTTTTATTCAGTAAGCATACACATTATGCACTCGATCAGTAGGTTCTTTCTTTATCTTAACACCAGTACAGAACACAGAAAATGAAGCTTTCTTATAAGCACAGACTTCATCACATATTTCTCTCAAACTTACTGTCAGTACATAAGTTTTGTCGGCTCCATATTGACCAACTGTTCGAAATATTCTACATGCACACTGTTTGTACGCTGATACTCTCCATTGTTTCTATAGACGGCTTTAACATAAGGCAACCGACTGTTCAGTCTTTCCAACACAATGGATAGCATCATTTGTAGACCAAACAAGTTTCTAACAGTAGAGTACTGTAGATAAATGGCTGTGTCACCCGACTTCCTCTACACCTACATCCATACCCCGCAAGCCACCTGATGGTGTCTGGCGGAAGGTACCTTGAGTACTTCTATCGGTTCTCCCTTCTAATCCAGTCTCGTATTGTTCGTGGAAAGAAGGATTGTCGGTATGCCTCTGTGCTCTGTGTGGGCTCTAGTCTCTCTGATGTTATCCCCATGGTCTCTTCGAGAGATATACGTAGGAGGGAGCAATATACTGCTTGATCCCTCGGTGAACGTATGTTCTCGAAACTTCAACAATAGCCCGTACCGAGCTACTGAGCGTCTCTCCTGCAGAGTCTTCCACTGGAGTTTATCTGTCATCTAAGTAACGCTTTCGCGATTACTAAATGATCCTGTAACGAAGCGTGCTGCTCTTCGTTGTATCTTCTCTATCTGTTCTATCAACCCTATCTGGTACGGATCCTACACTGGTGAGCAATATTCTAGTAGTGGGCGAACATGTGTACTGTAATCTACTTCCTTTGTTTTCGGATTGCATTTCCTTAGGATTCTTCCAATGAATCTCAGTCGCACCTGCTTTACCGACGATCAACATTATATGATCATTCCGTTTTAAATCACTCCTAATGCGTACTCCCAGATAATGTATGGAATTAACTGCTTCCAGATGCTGACCTGCTATATTGTAGCTAAATGATAAGGGATCTTCATCTCATTCCATTTCTGTAAACTTTTAGCTGCAATCTCAGTCTCTGTCACAACATGTCAGTCTGCATCTGTGGATGCTTCTATCCCAATATGTAAACGCTTCGAAACACCAGCTGCTAAATTATACACTGCTGTGAACAGTAGTAGTGCACAGGACATAACTGTTATCATCTCATCCACTATATCCTCAGTTTGTCCATGCAATGTCACTGGAATATTCTGGAGTAGTGCATATGATGGAGTCCAGTACCGACATACATCATGCTGTTTAGAACCCCTAGTGCACTTCTGCGAGTCAGGGACTGGCTGGGTGTCTTCAACCGACAACAACAGCTCACTGTCCTACTGCAACAAGCTGACCAGGAGCGCGACACGATCCTAGGGTGCTGTCACTGGTGTGGGTGCCAACATGCCCGATGGTGCCACCACTGCAGGCCCCAACAGGCAGGGACACGTCACTGCTCCAGGTCCCTACAGGCTGGAGGACACCACATCCACTGATGAACAAAGAAGAATACCCATTACAAGCGATAATACCAGCCCAAAGACTTCGTCTATCACACAACAACATAAACACAGATATTAAGCAAGGTGTACTTACTGTTCTGCGGCTTCTTCCTATTCTGCAAAAAAATAAATAAAATAAAATAAAATAAAAATAAAAATAAATTTTAAAAAATGGTTCAAATGGCTCTGAGCACTATGGGACTTAACTTCTGAGGTCATCAGTCCCCTAGAACTTAGAACTACTTAAACCTAACTAACATAAGGACATCACACACACCCATGCCCGAGGCAAGATTCGAACCTGCGACCATAGCGGACGAGTGGTTCCAGACTGTAGCACCTAGAACCGCTCGGCCACCCCGGCCAACCCTATTCTGCAGCAGTAGCGGCTTGGCAGTGCTGGACCATCCCAGCTGGTGCTTCACGTTGACTGACGGGAGTGCAACTGAGACTACAAAGCTGCTGGGCCCAACTTATATCACCAATATTATTGTGGTTGGATGTTTTGTTCCTATTACTGCCAATTTAGAGCACCTCTGGTGACATTATTCTGAAGTAGAGCAGCTGCTTGGTTCTCTGAAGTGGAGGCAAATGTCTTTGACTGTACATTTCAAAAATGGCAGGCTGCTATAATAACTGTATCGGTCTGCATGACTTGCTGAATGCATCTTGATACGATTCTGCTGCATAACCGTTATCTGCTGGACAGGTTTCCTCCTCTTCATCAGACAGTAATCCAATATAACTCCTTTCCATTCTACATATAGGAGGCTACAGGTACAGACCTTGCCTGTATGCTTACAGGCAGCATGGATGTTAAACTCTTCCCAGGCAGACACCAGCAGCTCTTCGATGGAACACAGTCCACACAGCACCAAGGATGGCGAGCAATTGATGATAGGATGAGAGGATGACTTGGTGGAGGGGAAGTGGATTGTGGTGAACAGTTGATGCTCTTCAGTGGTGTATATTACAGACGCAAATATGCTCCCACTGAAGCGAATTAGTATCAACTGCCCATCTCTTCCATTTTGGAAGAGTGAATGCTTCATGGGAATATCTTGGCAGTTTGCAGATGGACATGAGCATGTATCAGTTGCAACACGCATCTTAGCTCCATCCCTCTGCATTGTCATAATCTGGTGAACCGAATTCTTCTACTTCTTTCTCCTACACTCTTCCATTATCATAATCTCGCATGCCCCATGTAGTGAGCTGTGACCACAGTCTTCCTTTGAATGTGTACATGTAATACAGTAGTTGCTAGCCAGTCTATCCTTCACATTCATCGCGTTGACTGAATGCATCGCAATGCTTCCACATTGAGAACTCAGCATAGACTCAACCTCTCCAACCAGTTCTCGTGATGTGAGGGGAGAAAAAAAAATTTCCACCCTAATTTGAATTTTCCGCCATTTTCTGGGGGGGGGGGGAGTAGGGGTGTGATGTCATCACAGTCTTGGGACAAAGAAATTCCCATAATTTTGAAATTTCCAGCATTTTTTGAAATCCTTGCCAAAATTCGAAATTCCTGCCAATGGGATGCATGGGGAGGGGCAGGAGGAAGGGAGGAGAGAAGGAGGCGGTGGGGACGACGTGTTGGCTGGGGAAAATCTTTGATGGCATCCGGGGGTGAGAGTAATTAATTGATCAATTAATAATTTGCATATCAATTTGATATCAAAACTGTGCTATAAACGGCTTTGCCCTTCTACTTATTATCAGGTCGACTCTCCCATTTCACGGACACAAGTTGCAGGCCTCTGCCACTAGACGGCTCCTAACTGTAGCGTGTGACATGGAGGTGTGAAACGCAACTACGCAACTTGTGCGTGAGAAACGGCGTGTTGTAATCGAGATTCTAAACGCAAAAACATGCCTCCAACTGAAGTACTGGGCTACTCAAGGCGTGGTACAGTTGGAATCCATGCCGAAACGCACCACCATAAACTCTGAAAAGTACTGTGATATCTTCAGAAAACTGTAAATACGAATTCGAAGAGATCGTCCGTACATGGAGCACCCTCTTCTTCAGCGTGACAATGCCATTTGCGACAGTGCGACGCCTTGGGTTCACTCACTGATCATCCTCCACGCGGTGATCAACATCAGTAACATTGGATTTTTGTGCTCATAATAAATTAACGTCAATGTGAGTGACAGGGCTCGGAGTGGACGACCACATACGGCAACCCACGAGACTCATCGGAATTGGGTTGCTGAACCCATCAGCGAAAACCGTCGGATAACACAGAAACAACTCTCAGGTAAGTATGGCATATCACGAGAGAGTGTACATGTCATTATTGCAGAACTGCGGTATAGAATATTACGTGCACCGTGGTCGTCTCAGGTGCTTACTCCTGATATGAACCAGAGGACAGTGGACATCTGTCAACAACTTCTTTTGCGTTTTGAACGTGAAGGTGATGTGTTCCTTAACGACACTGTGACAGGTGATTAAAGTTGGCTTCATCATTTTGACCCCGACAACAAGAGAGCATCAATCGAGTTCCGCCGCAAAGAAACACCAATGCCAAAAAAATTAATGACAACGGCATCAGCAGGCAAAGTCATGCTCACAGTGTTCTGGGACGTTCAAGTGTGGTGCATTTGGAATCCATGCCTAAATGCACCGCCATAAACTCTGCGAGGTATTGTGAGACCCCCAGAAAACTGAAAGCACAAATTCAAAGAGTTTGTCCACACGTGGAGCAATCTTTCCTTCAGCATGGCCATGCCAGACCACACAGGAGCGCTGCGGCATTTGCAACAATCCGATGCCTTGCCACACTGTCATCGATCTTCCTCAACGCATCCCGGCTTGGCTCCATGCGATGTTCATCTATTTCCAAAGTGTAAATAACACCTTTCTAAGATTTCACTTTGATAGTGACGAAGCGATGGAAGAAGAGGTAAAGTTGGGGCTCAGTCAACAAAGTCAAACATTATCCAGTGACAGTATCAACAAACTCGTCTGTTCTTGGAAGAAATGTGTTCGTCGCCAGGGTGACCATGTTGAGAAATAAATATGTAGACATGAAGAACAAAGATCTAGAATGGTAATAAACTGTGTTTTATTTTAAAATCTTTGTGAGTTTTCACATAAAAAAATCGGACACGATTTTTCAGCATGCCTTGTACGTATGTCATGGATTTCACTTTTTAATCACAGTCTTTTGATGAAATGAGAAATGAGATAAAGGTTTCAGTACCAACAGATCTTCATCGTAAATTTTATCATGCAAGTATCTATCTTCCGGGATGCTAACAATTATTTACAAGGATTTATCTAGTGGAATCATTCGTAATGGAATATAGCTATGTCTATATGAACTACCTTGCATAGAAATACAAATTTTGTCACCTCCTTGACTTTTCTACTTGCGATAATCTATATGTTTCAGTAATTTTGGTTATGACTCCATATTCTATTCAGTATCGTATCGTTGTCATTTGCCGTATTAATGCGAAGAATTTAATTTCTAATCATATGGATTTCCACTATGAAATTCATATTAGTCGTTCTTTCAATTATTTAGCATTTTTATTAGAGATAGATGCGGATTATTTTACTTTATTGCAACAGTGTTTGCAACAGTTTATCACAGCGTTCGACTACGATTTATATCGATGTTGTTCTTCACGTACGTAATGCTTGGTCAGAGCTGAATATAACGATAAATAACAGAGTACTCGCGATTAATCTCTTATTCAGTCTTTGCAACTGATACTTTGGTATCATTGTTGACTTTTATTACACCAATCAGTCTCTAGAGAGAAAAATCATTAACTTTCGGTGTACGTTTTCAATGTATGAAGTACTTGGTTAGTTGCAGGAATAGTGTCATATTATGAGTTACCATCAGAGACACATTAGTAACAAGTTTCAGGTAAAGTGAACTGGAACTGAAAACGGAAGAAAAATGAATTTCAATAAGCCCTAACGCAAAGTATACCTAACCGAACATTCTGCTGTATGTCTGAAATCACCATGCTCTTTCCCATCATCATATGTTTCTTTATTCTCACAAGATATCTACTGGAGATAAAATGGGTGTGAAAGACTTCTTCCACGCCAAAATCCCCAAGTTAATGATGGCGAACAAAAAGAGACTCAGTAAGGACAGCTGATCACGGACGCGGAAAAAGAGGCCGTATTTATTTTGCGGAAGAGTCCATCAGGCATTTAATACGCGCGCATTTGATTAATGTTGGTCCACCTCTATCAGCCCAAGATGCTGGGGAGCGACGGCCCCCGCTGTCTGTTCTATCGATAATCCCGAGTGACAATGTAGCTTTCCTGTTTCATTATTCCCGCAGACTATCGGACAGGAAATTAATCACATCTGACACGATAACAAACCGTCCAAAAAAATCGCACAGATAACTGCGAGAGCCTCTGCTCGGGAGAAGAAACGTTTCGCTGCAGTCCGGGCGGGCATCGTCAGCTGATCTGGTTATGGTGGCCCCGACAAATGACAGGCGCGTGCAGGGGGAACGGACTCAATTACGAGCCACCGGTGACAGAAATGACGGATTGCCTCCGTGACGAACACTTTGTTTGATTGCATCGGCCCTCCGCGCTTGACGGAAGCCCTGCAACAAATGAAATACGCAGCGGGAGAAAAAAAGTTTTGCCGCGTTATGAATTTTTATGCACTTCTGTACGAGACAGAATCAGAAAGATATATCGTTCATGAATACAATTTCATAACCACAGAGGCATCCAAATGACTTCGGTCCCTGGCAGTTGTAGGTGGGCGAATTCTGCTGAGTACTTGTCCGTATTGTTTTCTCGTTCATAGATAGGATATTTACCGAAATATCACAGACTGCCTCTTGGCACACCGTACAGTGAAGGTATTTGTTTTTGGGACTAAGCTAACGAATTTAGGGGAAGATCAGCTAGTATCGCAACGTAAGCGTTTTCGAAATTATAATATTTTATGAAGTTTATATTGGAACATTCTTCACACCAAACAATGCAATGATATGGTACTTAGAGGAATTATACAACTCGGTGAGATAATATTATTCCTTCGTTGATTTATTAATCTTTTTCCATCCTTCGCATTCTAATTTTTGGAGGGCTGCGCCAGAAGGAAATTGTAATGTGTAAAAAAGACATTTTATTGCAAAAATTGTTTTAATTAGATCGTAAATTGTTATAAACTTGAATTTTTCCATCAGCTCACATAATTTGTCAAAAATTTGTCGACTTCTTCCATTATGAGGCCTGTCGATCGCTGCAGATTAGTGGTGTCAGCTGTCCTCATTCTTAAGTCTTCATTTCTTTTGATAAGATCATTGTACAAGACTTGACCCGTTTTCAGTTTTTTCGTACTGAACCGTCGTTTTACTTTCAGTTCCTCTGCATATTTGTATGCAAGATGTAAGAAATCACCTCCAGTGAAAGGCATAAGCTGACTGTCTAAATTTTTTACAAAATCCTACGATAATGTTTCCTGTTCGTCACTGAATGTTTTCGGGAAAAATGCACTTCCTAAAACAGGTTGCATGGCTACCTATATTTCCCGTAAAGCATTGTCTTCCACCGACTATACTCCTTGGAATTACATATTTCTCATTCACTTCCCTCATTGTTATTTTAAGAAGTCTTCGTCTTTGCTATTAAATAAAAAGCTTAACAATTTAAAATTTTATAATACAGGGTGATTCAAAAAGAATACCACAACTTTAAAAATGTGTATTTAATGAAAGAAACATAATATAACCTTCTGTTATACATCATTACAAAGATTATTTAAAAAGATTTTTTTTTCACTCAAAAACAAGTTCAGAGATGTTCAGTATGGCCCCCTACAGACACTCGAACAATATCAACCCGATACTCCAACTCGTTCCACACTCTCTGTAGCATATCAGGCGTAATAGTTTGGATAGCTGCTGTTATTTCTCGTTTCAAATCATCAATTGTGGCTGGGAGAGGTGGCTGAAACACCTTATCCTTAAAATACCCCCATAAGAAAAAATCGCAGGGGGTAAGATCAGGGCTTCCTGGAGGCCAGTGATGAAGTGCTCTGTCACGGGCTACATTTTCATCACTCGTTCTCGGCCGTCCAGAACGTTTCCCTTTTCACAAACACCTATTCTCTGTAAACTGTTTATACCAACGTTTAATACACCACCTATCAGGAGGTTTAACACCATACTTCGTTCGAAATGCACGCTGAACAACTGTCGTCGATTCACTTATGCCGTACTCAATAACACAAAAAGCTTTCTGTTGTGCGGTCGCCATCTTAGCATCAACTGACGCTGACGCCTAGTCAACAGCGCCTCAAGCGAACAAATGTACAACTAAATGAAACTTTATAGCTACCGACAGATAGTGCTTAGCTCTGCCTATTGTCGTTGCAGAGTTTTAAATTCCTAAAGTTGTGGTATTCTTTTTGAATCACCCTGTACCTTTTATGTACGATACAATGCAAAAGTTTTGCTTTCGTAGTTTAAAATTCCCCGTGTTATTACTTGAGCAAGACATTGTCACAGCCTACAATATAGGGAAGAACACTCCGAAGTGAAGTTCGTGCACCGGAAAACTCACTAGGAACAGGAAATTTGTCGCCATTTCGAAATGTACTCTTATTTGATTCAGATTCGCGTAAGTGGTGTTGTTCCTCTATAGTTACACTGCAGTGGCTCGCCAGGTGTTCTCACTAGCGCTACATTTTGCAAAAAGTACAGTCCGATACAGTCCGTTGTCCGATACAACCAGACTATGTTAGGTTATTTTCTCTAGTACTAATCGACTTATGAATCTGTGGCAACAGGCAAAAGTATACTTAGTGAATTACTTATTCAAAACATCTATAAGATTTCATAATCAGTTCAGGATCTGTAAATGATATTTTTCGCATACGTTAGCATGCAGAGATCAGAGTATATTGTTTCATATGTTAAAAACATAACTCTCCTTTCCGCATAGATACATAGAACGCGGAACTTTGTAACATCTTTCGAGATCTGTTGGCTGTGTTGACACTGAAGCCTTCATCAAGAAAGAGCTGAAATAGTGCTGAAAGAAATGTAGACGTCAGCTCTACAGCGCAGCTCGAGCGTTGTTAGCCATGAACATGTTGTGACAAATGGAAATTTGTGTCAGATCTGGATTCAGGCCAAAATTCCATGATTATCGCGAGCAGTCGCCTTGAACATGTCCCCATAACAAACTCAGATTTTCGGTACCACTGATATTGGGTCAAATGTTTGAGCGGTGAAAGAACAAAGACTCCCTATAACTCACTCAATGGAATATGTCCGAATTTTCATAGCGATACGAGACAGTGAAATGGACAAATGGGGAATGAAATCGATCAGCGCAATTTCTCGTTATGAGAAAAAAAGAGGATCAATTGCTTGAAAGTAGACTGGATAGTTAAGGAAAACTTAATTTATGATCTGAGATAATGTTTTATGCGAATTTTTAAAGCAGAACTGAGAGAAGGAAATCGACAGACAGGGTATCAAATTGAGCAGCGTGGGATGTATTTTGGCAAATAAATATTAAATTTCTTGAAAGTAGTGAGGGTAATTAAGGAAAACTTAATTAGTGATTGGACGGAGAATTACACAATGCGTAGTTGTTCGAATTCTTATAGCCAAAGCAAGAATTGGAAATATGCAAACAGGGTATTAAATTGACCAGCGTAACGTCTATCTTTGCAAAAGAAGGTTTAATTGTTTCAAACCAATCACTGTAACTAAGAAAAGCCTAATCAGTGACTTGAGGAAATATTTACATCAGAATTTTCATTGCCACACGAAGTGTAGAAAATGCACAAATGGCCGTATCACACTGACCAGCGTGAGGTCTAGTTTTGAAAAAAGAAAAAAAAAACATTTAACTGGAATTTCCTTCCATATTGAAATTGAGTGCAAGAGATGAGCTCAAACACCTGAGACCTATGCATTTGGTGAGCACGTGCTGCTCTGACTGAGTTCTCCAATTCTCTCTCTCTCTCTCTCTCTCTCTCTCTCTCTCTCTCTCTATCTATCTCTCTCTCTCTCTCTCGCTCGCTCCCCCTCTATCTCCATCTAGTTTTAGCTGGTCAGCGCATCTGACTGCGCTACGCTGCGCTGTACCTATATCGCAACCAACGACTCTACCTGTTACCTGCGTTGAGGCAGCCAGGAACGTTACGAATGCGTACGCTGTTCTCTTCCAGTTACCGACCCTGCGCATAGTTTCAGCTCCCACGATGCCACGGGCTGTGTCGAAACCGTTGACATGCTCGACTGCAGAGTCCCTGTCTGCGCTTTATCCGTGTGAAGAAGATGAGCAGATGAAGGTCAATCGGATGCTGAGATGTGGGAGGTACTTACTGTTCGTCATGACCCATAGGATGTAGACACGCGTTCCCGCATGCATAAGAAGGCCTAAAGAAGAGTAGGCTGTTCGTACGAAACGCTTCTCAAGATGCTGACACATTACAGAGGATAAGCACTCTGTGGCAGGGGCTGCGGATCCTGCTACAGCGGTTCGTCGTTCGTTGTTTGCAATGGCCACCCTAGGACAACAGCAGCTCAACGGTGATCAACCCACAGAGAGGCTCGCTGGCGATGATGTGGCTAAGACACCAGTTGAACCACATCTGTCTCTTAATGTACCACACCTCACCGTGGTATCTGGGCATCTGAGGTGGAGAAGGCAGGAATGATGTCAGACTCGAACAGCCACCCGATGCCCACGGCCGATGGTTCGTCGAACGGACACCTTGTCTCGGACGATCACTAATATACGTAAAATGTTTTCGATAGCGTAGAGCGACAGTCATACAATCCTTTCTAAAAGAGGTAATCGCGATTTGGTTGTGCATTAAAATATTTACGTTTTGTACTATCCAGATTTAGGTTTTTTTGGCTTTATCAAGTACAATGCTAAAAGTGGTTAGGGCATTCTTAAGTGAGTCTGTTAAGGCTGTGCAAACGGACTGGCTTAATAGACATGACTTAATAAGGACAGACAAGCGTGGTGTAGACAGTCTCTTTAGTAGGCCCTTTGCATCTTTGAAACATTCTGTCAATAAAACGTAGTCTTTAGTTTGCCTTCCCCACAAAATTACCCATGTGATCGTTCTAATTTAAGTTGTTCGTGTTTGTAATTCCTAAGTATTTAGTCGATTTGAGAGCCCTTAAAATTGTGTTAATTATCCTGTGATCGAAATTTAATGGATTTCTTTTTGTACTCATATGAATAATCTCCCAGTTTTCCATATTGAGAGACAACTGCCACTTTTCGCGTTATTCAAATATCGTGTCTCAGTCATTTTGCAATTGGTTTTGATGAAAAGTCAGCGTAAATGAGCACGGTCGCTTCCGAGGTGGAGAAAACGAACAGATAAATCGCGAACTCGTGGTTACTACCTCGCGACAGCTGTTCACGAAGTAAAAGCTATGAAGTCCGGCCACTAACTGAGGTCGACGGGACGTCTCTCGGCGATTTTGTGCCATCCGATCTACGCGCAATGTATGCTTCCTTCGAGAGCAAAGGGGTTGCCAAAGGGAGTGGAGACAGGGATGTCGACGGTTGCTTAAGTTTTCAGCTGTCCGGTCCACCCCATACAGGTTAGCGTAATTGGGGTGGCGTCAGATGTCTGGGCGCAGGGGAGGCATGAGTCCCTCCGCGTTACGTCGCATTAGGTTGCATTTTTGAAACCAACGCCCATTAGAACTTCAGCCGTTTTACTCCTGTTTGAGAAATTTATGAATTAACTGATAAGTGATCCGAGAAATATCACCGACCTGATAGACCTCTGCTCAGACAAACTATCTGTGATTACGGATAACTTGAGAAGATTACTCTTCATGGATAACTAAGCGAATTAAATTCATCGTCTTTTTAATAAAGGTGTGTGCAGCCCAGTGTCTACTACCGCTGAACTCTTAATTGTATAAGCGGCCCGAATCTGAAAATGGAACAGTGGAACAGCAGTTATAATATTATTTTAGTCTCTCTCTCTCTCTCTCTCTCTCTCTCTCTCTCTCTCTCTCTCCCTCTCTTTGTAAAGGCTGTGGGCTGGCCATCTGTAGAGGCTTCAGCACGTTCTCTAAATGTCTTTGGAAAGTCTCTGTGTTACAGTCCGAGTTTAATAAGATTGTGGATCGACACTGGTTCAAAAAACGTTCTTAGGAATTAGGATCACAAGTTCCTCACTGAAACATTCCTACAGGTCGAAATCTGTGAGCTATTCTCTGTATATTTAAGTGACTTCACTACCTATCGTGTCCCATATTGCGCGTAGAATTCAAGAAGCAGGCCAGCACTTCGTGGAGCTTTATTTTTTGGAGCTATCTTAATCGTGTTGCTTCTATTTATTTCGGTTAAAGGGGCTGAGAGCATTTGTCCGTCTTCTGTATCAAGTTTACATAGGATACATTGAACGATCTCGCTTTCCTGTTCGGTTCCGGATTGGTTGTTATCCCTGCATACAATAATGACAAATATGTTAGTATTTAATTTTTTATATCCGTCTGTGTCCCGCAGAAAACCCCTTGTTCCTCAGTTAAGTGCGAAATCAATTTTTGTTGGAGTGTTTATGTTCTCTCTTTACGCGAAAAAAGAGAGATATTCTCGTCGTTTAGTTTACCCTTCAAAGTCTGCCGTGTCAGACGCGTAAGGTTAGCTTTGACCCTTTTCATTTGTACGAAACTTCTTTGCAAGTTGTCGTGGCCGGCGTACAGTTCCCGAGGGTACGTGAAGTAGTATTCACTGGTGCTTTTATTCCATGCTGCATTTGTTGTAACATATCGTTTAATGGTCTTCATAAATTTATGTTTAACGTGCTGTATCCACGAATAAAGTCGATTCCTAAACGTGGCTATTTGGGCTCTCACCACGGAGAATGCAGTGCCCGACGACTTTCACTTAGTGACAGAGAGCAGCGGCGTTTGCGAAGAGTTGTCAGTGCCAACAGACATGCAACACTGCGTGAAATAACTACAGAAATCAATGTGAGAAGTACGAGGAAAGCATCCGTTATGACAATTAATGGGGCTATGGCAGCAGACGACCGACTCAAGTGCCTTTGCTAACAGCACGAACTGGCCTGCAGCCCCTCGCCTGGGTTCGTGACCGTATCGGTTGGACCGTGGACGGCTGAAAAACCGTCCCGATTTCAGTCGGTAAGAGCTGATGGTAGGGTTCGAGTGTGGCGCAGACTCCATGAAGCCAAGGGCCCAAGTTGTCAACAATTCACTGTGCAAATTGATGATGTCCCCATAATGGTATGGACTGTGTCTACGTGGAATGTACTGGATCCTTTGGTCCAACAGAACCGATCATTGAGTATAAATGGTTATTGACTGGCGACTCCATAGAGTGCTGTGTGCACAATGACCCTATAATGAATCACATTAGAAGGAAGGTCAGCGTTGGACGTAATTTTTATGATTTATTAACAGCAAAATCGATTTTCGATCATATAACGATCATCTTCAGTGCTAGAAGTTAAAAATTTTCACGTAGCGATCAGTGAATAAGAAACAAAAGACCACAAATACACCCGAGTATATACCAAATGTTGGTAAGAACATACCTTTAGCGTACAAATTAAAGCTCGTAGACACCGGTGTCTATTATCAGTAACAGAAGCTATGAAACGATCACAATAACTGAAGCCACTGTTTACATTCACCTGTACAGCAGACCTCGGTGTGGCACGGGCTTGTAACGCCCTCTATGTGACATGTCACGTGAAGACTTAACATTAATTTATTTGGCAAGAGATTACCACAAAATACCCAATGTTCACTTGTAAATCATTAATTGAATATTTCAAATTTCAAATTGCACATTACAAACGCATAGCAAAAAGGAAGGTGGAAATGCAGGTCTTGCCAACATACACTGGTGTGTTATTTTCAAAACAACTTAAAATTACATGCAAGAATAAAAATCAACAGGTAAAATTATAAAGTGTCAGATTACAGGACTAGCAAAAAAGAAAAATGTACAAGTAACATGACATAAAATATAACAGAATTTGTTATAGCACAGTAACCGCCATCTGGCGTGGAAAGTCAGAGGTTCAAAATTCTTAATTTACGTAAAATTTTACGTTGAAACCAAGAAGTCAAATACATAAATAGTGGTGATTGTACAATATATGTCTCGATTTAACCGCCCGAAATGTCATGAACAGTATTTTTATCGTATTTAATGACATGAGAATACACACATCTCATAATAGGTGTGGTAGTGGAAGTTTCTACTAGGCTGGCGTATTTCATACACTTGTGTCTCTAGCCACCATATCACTAATTCTTTGCAATTTGTAACTGTAGTTTTTAGTCATGAGAAAGATCTCTACATCCATAATGTGCTTTTATATCATTCTGCTTTTCATGATTACGATGATTTTTTGTAATTAAGCCTCAGAAATTGTTATAATGTGTTAACATGTCCCAACGGGACGAAAGAGATGTGCTTCTGTTAGTGATAATGACTAGACACCAGTGCCTACGAACTTCAATTTGTACACTTAAGGTATGTTCTTACCAACAGTTGGTTTATACTTAGGTGGTCTTTCTTATTCACTGATCGCTATGTGACAATTTTTAACTTCCAGGTCGGCCAGGATGGCCGAGCGGTTCTAGGCGCTACAATCTGGAACCGCGCGACCGCTACGGTCGCAGGTTCGAATCCTGCCTCGGGCATGGGTGTGTGTGATGTCTTTAGGTTAGTTAGGTTTAAGTAGTTCTAAGTTCTACGGGACTGATGACCTCAGAAGTTTTAAGTAGTTCTAAGTTCTACGGGACTGATGACCTCAGAAGTTAAGTCCCATAGTGCTCAGAGCCATTTGAACTATTTTTTTAACTTTCAGCACTGAAGATGACCGTTATGTGATCGAAAATTTATTTTGCTGTTAATAAAGTATCAAAATTACGGCCAACGGTGACCTTCCTTCTAATTTGATAAATGGTTATGTTCGACTATTAAGAGACCATTTGTAGCAAACAACGATGGCATTTTTATAGATGACAATGCGCCATGTCAGCAGGCCACAAACGTTAGCAAATGGTTTCAAGAATATTCTGGACAGTTCGAGCGAATGGTCAGACCAACAAGATCGCCAGACAGGATACCCATTGAACATTAATGGGACATAATCGAGAGGTCAGTTCGAGCGCGAAATCCTGCGCCAGCAACACTTTCGCAATTAAGGACGACTATGGAGGTAGTAAGGCTCAATATTTCTACAGGGGACTTCCAACGACTTGTTGAGTCTATGCCAAGTCGAGGCGCTACACTACGTCGGGCTAAAGAAGGTTCGACACTATGTTGGGAGGTATCCCATGACGTTTGTCACCTTAGTGTACCTGAAATTTGGGACATGATCCTGTATACGTATTACGCAATTAAAATCTCCTTCTAAAATAATCAGCCGTTGAGGGGGTACTAGGAGTGGTACTGTCTCATCTTGGAAAAACTGTCCTCTCCATGATCAACTATTTGTGCCTGACGGCACGTAGATGTTCATTAACACACCACATCTTATAAGGGTACTGCTTTTTCTCTCCCGTTTGTCAGTATAAGTACCGTTTGGAATTGAATTCCTTCTTTAAGAAAATATGGCTTTTCCTCCGATTGTTCTACGTTAACTACTGCTTCGTACCCTTATGTTTCGTTTATGTATGCGGACGAGACCTGTCGTTGTGCCTCCGGGCACGCAAGTAGTTTTGCAAAGCCTTAACTTTAGTGTGACCTGGATGCGACCGATGTTCGGTGTTGCTACTTTATAATATTGTATCTTTATTATAACGCTTAATTTCATTGTATTGGTTGACCAATGAAGCACCTAAATCTTCGGCCGACAAAATTAGCGAGTTCGGCAGCTGAAGATCAACTTTTTACTTTGCCTCGTCGGAGGTGGTTGCTGGGGGCATGTTTAGCTCAATTTCTCTGATTCTTGGGTCGCCTTTCCTTGATTCCCTTACTTTTTTGCCCCTTAATTACCCTTTTTCAATAATTTCCTTTCTGAGCATTTATTTCTGCTCCTCATCTGATTGTTTTTGCGTGGTCTTCCTAATTTGTTGTCTTTCTTCACGGTGCGTCTGGTGTAACACCGTGTCTATTTTTATAACCTGAAGGTCATTGGGTTCCGTTGTGTGAACGATATTCGACTATTGAAAGAAATACTTGTCTGGTGCTACGTTGGATTTAACTGATGTCTCTATTTGTTATGATATTTTTGTGTATGCGTCTAGGGGTAGCTCGCTTTTAGAGTTAGCTGGCGTGTCTCGATTTGAAACGTTTTCGTGTATCCTTCTCTGCTAACATTGAAGAACTAATTTTGAGATGTCCTGGTTAACCGCAAGCAATATTATCTCTGTTCGCGATGGCTCGTTTGGCTATATTCTGGCAGAACGGCATCTTCCCTTGAACAGGAGGGAATATTTTGCCCTTAGAGATTTACACTAGCCTTTTGCGCGTATGTCTGAAAGGTTTCACTATTGTCGGGTTTTTTGTAAATTATACTTTGTGCTATTCCTTGAGTTTGCCTATTAAAGTGACATGCTACCTTAAAAACGTTGTATAGAACCACACTTCAGGTATGTTCTCTGCTGTCCCTCATTGATTATTAAGTCCCTGAAGTCCTTTATCTTGATATAGGAGGGTTTATGCTGAGATCTATTTTCATTTCATGTATCCCGTTGTCCAAACTGAAATGACTGTTAGTTGACTATTTCTCTGACGGAAACTGTAACATTGTACCGTCTTGTAAAAGAACTTGTACAATTTTTGTGCGTTCTATTTCAAACGGTACATTATGCACTCCGACTAATGTCAAGCCTTATCCAGCAGTGGAAACATTCACCTTCATTAACTCGCCATTGAATGACCTGAAATCTTCACGTTTCCCTTTGTTTATACGATTCTTAAACATGTATCCTCCCGTTTAGAGAGACATAAAGCGCATTAGTTAAGAAATCATAGCGAAATTCTGAGACGTCGCCATCTCTTAGCCCTAATCTGTGGTGCAGCCAATCATCGATTTCTGTTACTTTAGGCCTCTGACATCCAAAAGAGAACGAACATTTCAAAGTGGCTTTTCTCACTGTGTGTTTCACCACGATGCTTGCAAGCGTACTTACAGTTCACAGTAACAACACGTTGCCTAACTAGCTATGCTTAGCTCCGGTGGTCTGAGAGCTGGCTCACTCATCGTTCTCCCGACACGACCTGGGTGGAACACGCTATCCAAGCACGACTCACGATCCCGTCCTCCAGTCCACACCGACCTTCCACACTTCACAGAAGTTCTCCTGCATACCGTGCTGGACAAGCACTCCTGCAACGAAGTAAAGGTGTTTGATGGCTAGGCGACGAGGTACTGGCGGAAGTACAACTGCGACAACGTTTTGTGAGTCGCGCGAGGATAGCTCAGTCGGTATAGCAGTTGCCCTCGAAAGCCATAGATACTAGGACTACCAGACGGCACAGAGTTCACATTAGCACACACTTTGCTACAGAGTTAAAGTTCATTCTGGAAACAACGGCTAGTTGGGTCTAAGCACTGTCTCCGCAGTATACGTTCTTGAAGGAGTACTAGCCCCGCAAGACAGCGGAGCGTCTGCGAATTTTTAAAGATACAATATGAGGGGATGGGGGGTGATGAGTGTCGTGTTTGGATTGCTCAGTCGGTAGAACTACTTGTCTGCGAAAGGTACAGGTACCGGGCCACTACGCAGTCATACAGGTTTACTGTGCCAGGAAGCTTCAGGTCAGTGCAACTCTGCTACAGAGTGAAAACTCATTCTGGAAAAGACTAAATTGCTGGAAAGTGATCGCGATAATTAAGAAAAATCCACCAGAATATACCCTCTACTAAACGAAAAAACGTAAACTCCGTCCACATATCCTAGTGGGTCCGTCGTTTCCGAGAGACCATCGTGTCATCCTAGGCCATTAGCGTCATTGGGTGCAGTTGGAGAGGAGTGGGACCAGCACACAGCTCTCCGACCGCTACTGATATGTCAAGTAGTTTCTCAGTTGGCCTCATGAGCCTGAATGTACCCCGTTTCAGTCCTCCCATCAAAGAAAAATCTCTGTCACTACTGGAAATCGAACGCAGATCCTCCTCATGGCAGTCAGACACGCTGACCACTCAATTACGGAAGTGGAGGAATATCCTCTAGCACTTGCTAAAATTCTGATTTAGACATTGAGCTTTAAATTCTCAGTCAACATCTCATTTGCTCCCTTTTCATCTACATATTTTAATAATAATAGAACGCCAATCGATACTTAAATACATTGTACAGGGCACATATTAGGATGGGAGGGTATCGGAAAGGAGATACAGATCTAAGATCGTGTGGAATTTTATTATGACTTTTGTGGTGCTCTAGGAATAATTAGCATCCGAAAACTTTGCCATGAACAATGACAGCAGACTGTCTCTCAGATTCTTTTTACTGAGTTTTTGCTACTATAAATCGAAACAAAGTCAACTGTCATCCCAATATTTCATAATTTCATTTTTAAATACACCGAATACTTTCCTATGTACCGCTTCGTTATGCACTGTTTACTGCCTGTACGTCAGAGACAGGGTCCAACAGAGAAGAAACCAGTCAGATACAACGGCTACGAGACATCTTTACAACACAAGAGGTAAGCAAGTTGTCTCCAGCTGTGCTAGGGAAAGCGAGCGGACGTTATTTACTGAAATCCATCATGTTTGTTGCTCGTCGCACATCTTCATTGGTGTGAAGTGATTTCAGGAACCCACCGCGTAGTGTTTGTGGGTTACAGTTGGCATTTTTGAAAATTACACTTAACATACCCTCACGTACACTTTACAAAGTGACATTGGAACACGTCCAATAGTCACAATCCATGTGTGGGCGTAGGGGGAGCTTCACGTGTTCTTTTAGCACCAAAGTGTTTAATGTTTGCAATACATATCCAGACGAGGACCCATATTATCAATTTGCCACATGAACCTTTTCAAATTATCAGATGAGAAAGAGAACTTGGTAAACTAACCCATGAAGGGTCACAACCTGAATTGGACCAGCCATATACCGCATGGAGAACTTGAGAACTCCGAACTGTATTATGGTTAGGGTTTACATATGCAAGAATTTATATAAAATGCTTCTTATTAATGCTTAAAAATCTCTGAAGCGACACAGATGGCGCTGAAACAAATAATTTAATACAAGATAAATGGGGGTCGCATATGCCGGGATATACCCCAAAAGTGAGTGTCAAATGTTGAGTATGTGATGTCACCAGATAATGTACGTCGCCGCACACGCAGCTGTTGGTATTGGCGGTCCTGTCCTCGCCGGTATAGACCAGTGCTGCGCTCCGCTAGGCAATTCTGTTTTCGAATACACTTTTGTAATTGTGATCTGTTGTAAACGCAGAAGTTACAAAATTATAGTCCTCGCTGTAACACAGCAAAAGCTGTTCTAATCTTGTGTTTCTTTCTTTTTGTCCGCCATGGTTTGATTATAGACTTTATTTACTAAAAACACATAGACCATTTACTAGTAGCGATGCAATTCGGAAGCTAATACTTACTTATTTGTGATGCAATGCGGTATATTTTGGTTGTACTATACAACGTCATGTACGTCGCTTCGAATCATAATTAGAATCAGTTATTCCTTGTTGAGGGCATACCTAATTTTAATTTAAAATCACCATTATTGTAATCTTTTACTATTTTTTTCTAGATTTCTGAGAACCAGTTGGCTTCAACGTCTGATTGCGACTTTTTAAGAGTAAGTCTTTCTTCTACCTTTATTACTTACTATTCTACGGCCTGTTTCTTTTTTCCCCAAATTGCTGCATGTCTTCAAGAGTTGGGGTCAACCTTTCAATGGATTTACTTGGGATTGGGTGCTCAAGAGTAGGAGGCATTGCTGTTGAACCGGGTTAAAGAGGTTCTTCAGGCAACAGTATTAAAAAAACAAAATAGTTGGTATAACGAATGGAGGGGTTTGATTGAATATAATTGAAGCTGGCCTTTTGGTTACATAAGACATTTTGAAATATTTCAGTATTCAGAGGCTTCCTGTTACTTATAAGCCTACCTTGATATTGTCACGGGTGGTCGCCTGAGGCAGTGCTATTGCCAACGTACTTGCAGTAACATCAGTTGTTATGGGATGATTATTATTATCATCCACATATCATAAAACGTCAAATGCTTCGAACTAGTGGCTGCAGTCGAAGAATTGTCAATAACACCAATTTCCTTGAAGTGAATAGAAGGAAAAATCGCAACATCAAAAAATAGTTAATGCACAGTAATGAAATTTCGGGAATACATTTGTTCAAATGGTTCAAATGGCTCTGAGCACTGTGGGACTTAACATCTGAGGTCATCAGTCCCCTAGAACTTAGAACTACTTAAACTTAACTAACCCAAGGACATCACACACATCCATGTACGAGGCAGGATTCGAACCTGCGACCGTAGCGGTCGCGCGGTTCCAGACTGAAGCGCCTAGAACCGCTCGGCCACATCGGCCGGCTACATTTGTCTAGGTAACATGTCTAAGTGATTAACTTCGCAAGATCACATGTTAATATAAATAATAGATAAGCCGTTGCAAATGTGAAATGCTGGTGCATTAATAACCAGTATAACCACCAGACTGTTGAATGAAAGCACGAAAGCGTGCATGAATTGTGTTTTACAGGTGCCGTTTGTCAGTTTGTGGGATGGACTCCCATGCCTGTGGCACTTGGTCGGTCGTAAAGAGACGGTTAACGCTGTTTGTGGATAACACTGGAGTTGTGGCCCGATAATGTCCCATATGTGCTCAACTGGAGACAATTCTGGTGATCGAGCAGGCATTAGGCAACATGTAGAGAATGTTGGGCTACAACAGCAAGCGCTGTCCTTTAAGGAAACATCCCCTGGAATTCTGTTCATGAATGGCAGCACAACAGGCCGTGTCACAATATTGACGAACAAATTTGCAGTAAGGGTGGGTGGGATGACCACCAGTGTGCTCCTGCTGTCATACGAAATGCACCCCAGACCGTAGCTCCAGGTGTAGGTCCAGTGTGTGTAGAACGCAGAAAGGTCGGTTTCAGACCATCAACTGGCCTCCTTCTAACCAACACACAGCCATCACTGGCACCGAGGCAGAACCCACTTCCATCAGGAAACACAACAGATCTCCACGCTGCCCTCCAATGAGCTCTCGCTTGACGCCACTCAAGTCACAAATGGTGATGGTTTGGGGTCAGTGGAAAGCGCCCTACCGGGAGTGTGGCTCGGAGCTGTCCTTGAATTAACCGATGTGTAACAGTTAGTTGTGTCACTGCTGCTCAGATTAGCCAGATTCTTACGCCGAACACTACGCCCTTCTCTATCGGTAATGCCACGTGGCCATCCAGAGCCCGATCATCTTGCTATTGTACATTGTCGTGAACAGTGCTAGGAGCAATCATGCTCAGTGGCTACATTCCTGTCAAGTCTTTCTGCAATATCGCACAAGGAACATCCAGCTTCTCGTTGCTCTGCTACACGACCCCGTTCAAACTAAGTGAGGCGTTGATAATGGCGTCTTTGCTGCCTTATAGGCACTTTTGAATAACATCAACTCACTAAGTCTGATCTCAACGGTAACTAACGCTCAAGACGGTTACGGCGCGTATTTAAAGCAAACCAGGTTTGCTCCCTCACAGTAGCGCTGCTAGTGCCACTCTTTTGTGACTGGTGCGAAATTTGAATAAACGTCATCGTTAAGATTTAGAAACACGTCTGCCAACTTTCGTTTTATGTCACACAACTCCGTCTTGGGGCTGAGATCTTTTTCTCCGTCGGTGTAGTTGTGGTGTGCGCTCTGTAAGACCTTCGGTACACACACCATCAGATTATCTGACTTGTCGCTCTAACGAAGTAGGTGAGTGTCAGCCATATGTCTCGTGGTCTTATCGTGGCGTGTTTATCTTCTGCCGTTAGGTCAGACCATAGAAATGCCACATGCACGCGTCGAGTAGCAGATTGACGGTGACCAACTTTAAACAGAACTTGATTAATTTTCACACATATTTACTAAAATAATAAAAAGGATATTACGTAACTTGATTCTGGATGCTGTTTACAATTGACAATCTGAAGTTCCTTTGGTCTTGGTACGTTAATCTTTTTCTCACATATCTCTGATACTTCACAAAGTGTCTATACATTTCTCTTCATGGCTATGTACAGGAATATGATAATCTTATTAGGCGCAGACAGAAACTTGACTGCAGTCTAATGCAGACTGGCTAATCGGAGGCCTGTACACTCGTTATAATACCTCGCGCGTTCAGATATCACTGCGCGAGTGTGATCCGCGAAGAGGAAAGGTTCTACGTTAGCAGCAATCTCATTGGCTGCGTTACATATTAATACGCGGATCTCTAAGACAGCGCCATCTCGTAGTGCGCTGCGCCTGCGCTGTTGCGCTTAGCAGGGTGTGCTCTATTGGGAAAGTTGTGTACGCGCTGACTACGCAGAACTATATACACAACAGTAGTAAAGAATGTCAGCTCAGAAATGGGAGTAATAATTCTCAACTATCAATCCAACATTACAGACAAAATGCTTAACAAATTTTGAAAACTGTCTCTGTTCCAATCACCCTGAGGGATTCAGATTCCATTCACATCCCTTAGGACCATTACGAACAAAAATAACTCAATGATGCACTACGATAATTGGTATAATTTCATTTGAATTATGCAAGCTTTTTGGGCAAATATCATTGCTGAAGTCCTGTCGGGATATCAGTGGAGTAGCAGTGTTACCTTGTAGCAACGTTTCACCGAGTTTACTACTCGTTGACACGTTACAAGACGACGATACTATTCGGCTAATATCTTGAGAAGATTTCATCGATGATCTACTGTTCCCAGTAGAATTTACAGCTACTGATACTGTCACGAGGGTGTCTCGTTTAGCGCATGTGAGACTGCTAATTTTGCGGAATCTTCTCCGTTTAATGACCCTGTTAGGCCTATGAACTATCTTCACACAAATTTCCTCTTTATTCCTTATGTGTAACGGTCGCGTCATAACTGCCGTCAAATTCCTGAATAACATCTCAACGTTTATCACGTTAATATCGTGAGTTTTGGTTTCTCGAAGTGATCAGAAGCTTAATGTTTTCTTCCTTTTCATGAAAGATAACAACAAGAAAACTACCACAAATTAATATTTAGCACACGATAGTGGTTGCACAATGTGTAAATATGCCCCGTTTTACTTTGACTTAGCCCTTAAGTTTTATTCATGAAGTTATCAATCAATTAGATAGTTTGTATTTATCACGGAAGAACAGTCTAGTACGATAGACCATCAAAAGGTACAGTAACTATTAACGCTAACATATTAATTTAAAAAAACTGGCGAAAAAAACGGCTGTGGTTCATATTCCACACCGGTTATCCAGATTTAGGTTTTCCGCGGTTTCCCTAAACCCTGAAGGCAATTAATGTCGTGATGAGTCGTTTGAAAACGACGCAGCAGACTTTCTTCCCTGTAATTCCACTTTCCGAGCTCGTATCCCGTCTCTAACGGCCTCATCTTCTACGGCTTGTCACGTTCCCTCTGACTTACCAGATTACAGTACGGTATGCGAACTATGAGCGTTGTGTGAATCTGCTCCTGGGCGACACTTGCTCCGGTAAAACCTACGCATTTAATTATGGTCTGTCAACTGTAACATCACTGTTCCTTCTGCAACAAATCGATCTCATACTGCACTTCAAATGATAACTACTAGAAAATTATCGCCTACACAAGAGCAATATTAGGAGTGCACATAGAAACGCTTAAGACACCACTTAATGCGCCACTTCCCTCAACCTCTTCTCTTCTCTTAATTCTCGTTTACACACGATCATAACTGTTAAATACCAGTAAATATGTAAATTATAGTTATTTCTTCTGGTAAAGAAATACGTTACTGCTGTAAAAAATTGAGGTGCAGTTGTACCGGAACCGCGCGACCGCTACGGTTGCAGGTTCGAATCCTGCCTCGGGCATGGACGTGTGTGATATCCTTAGGTTGGTTAGGTTTAAGTAGTTCTAAGTTCTAGGGGACTGATGACTCAGATGTTAAGTCCCATAGTGCTCAGAGCCATTTTGCAGTTGTACCTCTTCGCCCTTTCGAGTGAACGCTCGGAAATTTTTGCACTACCTCGATTGAAGACATCCTTCCAAAAATCATAAAAAACCATAAATACACCGAATATAGTCCCACAATACGTTGCACATACACACACACACACACACACACACACACACACACACACACACACACCAGCGCGCGCTGGTAGAGGCAGAGGAAGAAGGATAGGGAAAGACGATAACAAGCCACATCCAGTAAGGTTCCAAGAAAGGAATACTGAACTTCACGTTTCCTCCGCAAACCACTCTCTGCCCATCAAAACTCAGAACGTAATTTAATTTCCAAGAACATTCAGTTTGTTTTCAAAAAAGTCTTATGTTCTCATAAGAATCTTGCTGGCAGTGCCCCACAGCTGCCTTTTGGAAGCAACTGATCACTCACAGCAAGAAACCCATTGACACTGGTGATATCAACGTTGATCTTAATCTGACGGCGAAAACCAGCAGCGTTGTCTACACATTGAAAAACGATGTGTTCGTGAAATAATATTAGGGTGGGCTGAAAGGTAATGGCTCCAAATCTTTTATTCTTTTCTCAATTGCGGTTGAGGTATTAGATGTCATGCACATTACTCGATAGACTTCCTTGTTTAGATGACGCAAGTTGCAACCTTCTGCCAATAGAGGGCTCCGAACTGCAGCGTGTAACATGGTGGCATGTAATGTACTATTCCGGTGCGTGAGAGATCTCAGAAAATTGAAGGCACGAATCCGAAGAGCCCGTCCTGATAGGGGGCATCCTCTCCTTCTTCGTGATGATACCCGACGACACATAAGCGCTGCGACATCTGCAATAATCCGACACCTTGGTTTCACTGTCATCGATCATCCTCCATACAGTCCCAACTGCTCCCCATCCGATTTTCATCTGTTTCCAAAACTTAAAGAACAGCTTCGAGGTATCAACAAACTGGTCTCCCATTGGCAGAAATTTGTTTGTCGCCAGGGTGACTGTTGAGAGATAAATACATAGACATGAAGAATAAGGATGTAGAATGTTAATAAAATTTGTTTTATTTAGACAGCTTTAAGAAATTTCACAGCAAAAGTTCGGAGGCATTACTTTTCAGCACAATCTTACACTTAAGTACCGATTATCTAAAAGATAAATGTGTTCAGAATAGTTGTTCAGCACACTTCCCAAAATTCAACATGTTGATCTCCAGAAATATTGATGTAAACGCGATAGTAAACAGTTAACTTACTTTCACTGTGTTGAGAATAACGACTGGAAGTGTTAAAAGCAAAAAGTCATGTCCATAGGGGAAAGTGATTTGTTAGTGCCCCTGCGGGCTTACTCGAGTCAACAAATGTGGCATTCGCATTTCTTTAATTCTTAGGTGATTTGCACAGCGTTTTTTTTTTCTTTTTTTCTTTATTGAATTTCAATTCCCCATCCGGGGTGGACTGGCAGCAGCATAGGCGCTGGTCTTCAGCCAAGAGACAATAAGTACATAACATGAAGACATTTAAAACAACATAAAGGAGAAAATATGGCGGAACATACATATAAGAAGGGGGAACATTATGAGTGAGAGAGTACAGGAGGGAGTGACTGTAAAAATGGAGATAAAACTCTAAAAAATGTATATTAAATAGGAAACCACACACTGTAACGATTAAAAGATCACAAGGTGAAGTACGGCTAGAGGATAAAGTCAACCACACAATTAAAACCACAGCACTTGACATCACTGTAGATTGGCACCGAACACAACACATGTAGCACACAGATTATGAGGAAATAAACTGGGAAGATCCGCCAGGGGTAGGGATACGGGGGGAAGAGAAGAAAGGGGGAGAAGGGGTGGTGCTAGATGGGGAGGGGCGGGGAGTCAGGGTGGTGGCGCGCCGAAGGGCGCCGGGGAGGGAAAGACGGGGGAGGAAAACAGCTGAGAAGGGAGTGCAGAGACTTGGAGTGGGGGGAGGAGGTGGAACCCCTCTGGAGAAGGAGGAGAGGGTTAGAGGGGCGCCGTGGGGAGGGAGGCCGACAAGACCAGGCTACAGTTGGCAGGAAGTGTAGATGTCGCAATGAAGTTCATTATCTGGGAGAGTGAGGTGCTGCAAATTACCCTGATGAATGAGATGGAGGGTGTGTAGGTGGAGAGAGTGGGACACAGCGATAGAGGACGGCAACGGTCGAGGGGTGGATAGGAAGGAGGACACCAGAGGGTGGGGGGATCAAGTCTGCAGAAAGTGTAAAGGATGCAGATATGTTGGACAGAAAGGAGGAGATGGGGAAAGGGGATGAGGTCGTACAGGAGCTGTGTGGGGAACAGAAGGTGTATATGCCAGGCAGGTGGTGCCATTAGCATACTGGAGGATTTGCACAGTGGATACATGCAAATATTTAACTGTACTGAAACAACCACACATATTCAGTAACCTTCTACATTAAACCTGAAAAGAAAGTATATCAATATATCAGATTACTAACAGCACACACGAATGTACATTACTAACCATTGCTATCATGCTTTATCCATGAGCGCATACACTGCTGAAATAAAAAATTACTACACCTGGAAAGTCGACATCGATTTTAATCTGATGACAGCATATGCCACCTGGAAAGTCGACATCGATTTTAATCTGATGACAGCATATGCCACCTGATGGATAGCAGATGTACTAATAATGGTTTCAACGTCGTCCATCAACAGATAGTGTAGTGGCACAACTACCAGAGCGCCATCTGTGTCTACCCTTTAATAGGGAACGCTCACAGCCAGAAGACTATGTGGTGCAAACGTGTGAAGCAAGTAGGCAACCATGCCATGGAGAGGCACTCGTGCTTCCTACAACCAACTGAGCGAGTTTGGAAGGGGTCAAAATGTGGCTTTCCGAGAGGTGGGATGGAGAATTGCCACACAATTGGAATTACTGCATGAGTTGTGCCACGATACTGGTATCAGTGATCACGTGAACATTCTCACACCTGTAGACGAGGTTCTGGACGTCCAAGCAGCACAGACACCCGCCAGAATCGTCGTATCATAAGGGCAGCAGTGGCAGATCGTAAAGCTATCATGTCACAGGTGTGGGAACATGTGATGCCAGATGTGTCAACACAAACTGTTGCGAACCAGTTGCTAGCAGAAGGACTATGGGCATGCAAACCTCTAACCTGTGTTCCACTCCCACCACAACAGCTCGACTGTTGCTGTCAGAGGATCACTTGGAAGATGGATTGGTGCGCACTGGTCTTCAGCGATGAAGTCAGACTCTGTATGCTCATGGGTGATGGTTGTTTGTGCGTATGACGTAGACCTGGTGAGAGCTGTCCCATAGAGTACAGCCATACAAGCATACAAGGTACACTGCAGCCCCCCCCCCCCCCCCCACTCTCCCCCAGGCCTTATGGCCAGGCGTGTGATAAGCTACAACTGTTGTTCACCTTTGGTGTTAGACATTTTATTTTGTCGTTCTTTCCACAGGATGACCTGCCAGGGTAGCCAAGAGTGCTAATGTGCTGCTTCCTGGACTCGGGTAGGCGCGTCGGTCCCGGATCGAATCCGCCTGACAGATTAACGATGAGAGCTGGTATGCCAGCCAGCCTGGATACGGTTTTTAAGCGGTTTTCCACATCCCGCTAGGTGAATATCAGGCTGGTCCCCACGTTCCGCCTCAGTTACATCACACACAGAAATCTGAAGACGTTTGCACTATTCCATGGCTTACACTCGATGCAGACAGCTGGGGTACACTAATTTGTCCTGGGGGGGGGGGGGGGCGGGGGCGGGGTTCAGGGGGGCGGCAGGAAGGACATCCAGCCACCCTCTGCAACTAACACTGTCAACATTCAGCCAACCCCACGATGCAGTGGGACAAAGGCCGCAAGAAAGAAATAAAAGTATAGAAAGCAGCTGGACAGTGCAATAGCAAGTTGTATTTGGCAAGTCCTTCAGAGAGACAGACAACACAATTTTAAACGCCATTCTCGACCGCCTATTGAGCATGCAATCGACTGAGCCTTACTTCAATTCTCTAGAACAGACCAGTAGTAGAGACGGCCAAGACTGGAAAAAAATTACGGTCCTCGACTTTCTACATCACGAATTCCTTACCGTAGAGAATTAAAGCCGTTTAAGAACCCTTTATTATCACTTTACAGCTTAGGTGATCACAATTTTGGAAAAAGCCCCCCTCCTGCCCAAAAAATATCATTGTATCTCGATTTTGAGGAGTTATACAGACAGAGTATTTTACTAGAAATAGTAGAAACTTCAGGAGCTAGTTGTAAGTTCCTATTGGGTTCATTTAAACGTATGCGCAATATCTGGATGAATTTCAGTGGCTATGAAGATATACGCACTCGAATTTTAGACGTACAGTTGCGATATACGCATAGAAGTCTGAAATAGATGACCAGCTCACTCTACACATTATGAATATTCCAATGTATGCCGACCTTGTTACGGAAATTGATCTTGATACTTGAGAAGGATATCGTTATTGGTTTCTCACCCACAAAATTGCAGATTCAAGACCATTTCGTCATATTTTAAACAAATCTCGCAAAATTGATTAACTCTAGAGCCGGACGCGGTGGTCTAGCGGTTCTAGGCGCTCAGTCCGGAACCGCGTGACTGCTACGGTCGCAGGTTCGAATCCTGCCCCGGGGTATGGATGTGTGTGATGTCGTTAGGTTAGTTAGGTTTAAGTAGTTCTAAGTTCTAGGGGACTGATGACCACAGATGTTAAGTCCCATAGCGCTCAGAGCCATTAACTGTAGATTTACCTAGTTCTTGCGAAGTTGTGCCGAATCAAACGACTATGAAGGTTAATTTAGTCTGCAGTCGATAGAACGAAGCCTCATAACATGCACGAGAATAGGAAGAAATGACGACTATTTCGTCACAATGCCTTTTAGCCTCTTAGTGGTCAGCGAGTGCAAAATCTTCATATATGGTATAAAGCTCAAAATTGGTATTTTAACAATAGAGAATTGCTAATTGCCGATAAATACCATTATTATCATTTACTAATGGAACCACTTTCGCTTGGGATGAATTGAACAACATCCGTAACTCACATCGATGGTGCAACGAAAGTCTGTATACTATTGTAGAGATTGATTTTACACATCTCTGCTATGTAAACATGTGATGTGTTGTAACAGGAATATGGTTATTTAGACCTGCTTTCCTACCAAATCGTCTTACAAGGATCGAAAACGGAGATTTTTTTACAAAATTGGTGGTCACTGTAACTGAATGATTTCCCTTTTTTTACAAGACTGGACGTGTTTTTGCAACCTAAAAAAGAAAAAGTTGACTGACTTACGGATCAGCTACAGTTGGCTCAGTTACATTACTGAAATAAAAATACTGGAGCCAGGCACATATCCGTTATTGTTTTGTCTGTATACAAACATTTTCCGCCTTTCCTGCTGATCGTCCGTTACAGTGGTTTCGGAACCATTTACCTTGCCGCGCTCCCCAAATTCAGTGTCCGGAGAAAAATGAGAGAAATACTAATAGAAAAGACACATAGAATTAAAGAAATATATTATATCAGACTCAGTTTATCTAAAGTTAGGTTGCACGAAAGAAATTTTATTTATTTTATTTTACTGGACGTTTCGTTACGGTAACAACTACTGTAAAAGGCTCACAACCTGCAATGGAAAACACAAGGAAATAGCTGACAAACTTCCATTACCTACTGATGCTACCTGGGTACGCTTTGGCTCGTCACAGAATATACGCAGTGTGTTTAAAGAATTCCAGCAAACATTTGAAGACTTCATAGACTGGACAATCTAGAGACAAGCGTTTGTGTTAATATGTATCCACTTATTCCTTAGGTTCGAAGTCCACAAGAGACGCAACTTCATGACAGACAATTTCAGCTTCTGAAGGGGTGGGAGGGGCTACGACGGAGAGGGGTGGTGAGTAGGTTCTTCGTGTTCAATTATGATGATGGCAGTATTGGCGGTAGTGTAGCTACTGACACGCTCGGCAGGGATGGAGGGGCCTTAATAGAGTAACCAAAGTTAATGCATTACGTTGTCAAGAACTCAGTGATCAATACAGTGACTGAACCGAATAAGAGGTAGATTATTTTCCACAGGCCTGTAAAGGCTATCATTCCAAAGGAAAAAGACCATCTTGAATAAGAAACACACTGGTCCTCCAAACTGTAATTTCTGGCGAGCCCCACTTCAGAGAAAGAAATTCTTTACCTAATATTCCCAAAAAAGCCTTGAATAAGGACGAATTAAGCCGGAAACAGACAGCACCTCACTAAAAGATTGAGATTTGGAACAACATCATCCAGGAACCTGCCACGAGAGCAGACGATGTATTAAGAGTGATCAAAACTTGAAATCTGGATACTCTAGGGTTGCCTGAAACGAAGAGAAACTGTAACATCACTGACAAGAATTGTGTATACACTATGCGATCAAAAGTATCCGGACACCGCCAAAAACGTACGTTTTTCACATTATGTGCATTTTGCAGTTACCTTCTGCCAGGTACTCCATGTCAGCGATCTCAGTAGTCATTAGACATCGTGAGAGAGCAGAATGGGCCATGGGCTTCGAACGTGGTCAGGTGACTGGGTAGCACTTGCGTCATACGTCAGTACGCGACATTTCCACACCCGTAAACATCCCTAGGTCCGCTATTTCCGATGTGATGGTGAAGTGGAAACGTGAAGTGACACATACAGCACAAAAAG
Source organism: Schistocerca gregaria (assembly GCF_023897955.1). Taxonomy (NCBI): domain Eukaryota; kingdom Metazoa; phylum Arthropoda; class Insecta; order Orthoptera; family Acrididae; genus Schistocerca; species Schistocerca gregaria. The sequence goes on along the minus strand of NC_064931.1, from coordinate 85,032,463 downwards.
CGTACAGGCCGACATCTTATGTTGACTGACAGACCGCGACAGTTCAAAAGGGTCATAATATGTAATAGGCAGACATCTGTCCAGACCATCAAACAGAAATTCCAAACTGCATCAGTATCCACTGAAAGTACTACGACAGTTAGGCGGGAGGTGAGAAAACTTGGATTTCATGGACGAGCGACTGCTCATAAGCCACACAAACGCCGGTAAATGCCAAACGACGCCTCGCTTGGTGTAAGGAGCGTAAACATTGGACGATTGAACAGCGGAAAAACGTTGTGTGGAGTGATGAATCACGGTACACAATGTGGCGATCCGATGGAAGGGTGTGGGTATTGTGAATGCTCGGTGAACGTCATCTGCCAGCGTGTGTAGTGTCACAGTAAAATTCTGAGGACCGGCCGCGGTGGTCTCGCGGTTCTAGGCGGTCAGTCCGGAACCGCGCGACTGCTACGGTCGCAGGTTCGAATCCTGCATTGGGCATGGATGTGTGTGATGTTCTTAGGTTAGTTAGGTTTAAGTAGTTCTAAGTTCTAGGAGACTGATGACCACAGATGTTAAGTCCCATAGTGCTCAGAGCCAAAATTCGGAGGCGGTGGTGTAATAACGTGGTCGTGTTTTTCATGGAGAGGTCTAGCAGCCGTTGTTGTTTTGCATGGCACATTCACAGCACAGGCCCGCATTGAAGTTTTAAGCACCTTCTTGCTTCCCACTGTTGAACACTGTTTCATAGAGAGGTCTAGAAGCCGTTGTTGTTTTGCATGGCACATTCACAGCACAGGCCCGCATTGAAGTTTTAAGCACCTTCTTGCTTCCCACTGTTGAACAGCAATTCGGGGATGGCGACTGCATCTTTCAACACGATCGAGCATATGTTCCTAATTCACGGCCTGTGGCGGAGTGGTTACACGGCAGTTACATCCCTGTAATGGACTGGCCTGCACAGAGTCCTGACCTGAATCCTATAGAACACCTTTGGGATGTTTTGGAACGTCGATTCGTGACATGCCTCACCGACCGATATCGATACCTCTCCTCAGTGCAGCACTCCGTGAAGTATGGGCTGCCATTCCCCAAGAAACCGTCCAGCACCTGATTGAATGTATTCCTGCGAGAGTGGAAGCTGTCATCAAGGCTAAGGGTGCGCCAATACCGTATTGAATTACCGATGGAGGGCGCCACGAACTTGTAAGTCATTTTCAGCCATGTGTCCGGATACTTTTGACACATAGTGTACATTCATATCTACTGTGGTGTAAAAAAGACGGGAAGGATCCGAAGCGCCTTATTAATGGCTATTCATAAAAACTATGTAACAGAGGCATAAACATTGCAGCTAAATAGGCAAAACAATTCTGTTGGTGCAATTGAAAATATGCACTCACACAGAAGTTGCTGAAAGTACTTTATACACCAGCTGACAACACAAAGACGCTTATGCTTATCCGTGAGAGGGTGACTTTTATACAGAGCTGACACGAGTACTAGAAAAATAAGTGCTGGAAATAAACAGATTTAATAGATGAATAACCGTATTAAATGGACGGTTGGCGTCTCAAGAATATTACGGTAAGGAGAAAGTGTGTTAAATAGTATTAGGGAAATACTGATGAAAATGTTCCTGTAACCGTCTCTAAGAATAGTGTATGAACGATGAAGACACAATGAACACACTAATATACGTAAATAAAGTCGAGATATAGCTTGCGGTCAGTTACCGGTTTCGTAATTATGGGACAAAGAACGAAATGCCAACTTGTGCGGGGTAACTGACTCACTAAACAGCAGTCCCAGAGACAGGGACGCGTCGGGGGACATGCTTGGCCTCCTGTCGCAGGGCGGCTGGAAATTATGTTAAGCTGGAATGCATCCGGCCAGAATCAACACGCAACGCCGCCCGTGGATAAAGCGAGGCCGCCCCACCCCGCCGTCCACGCTCGGCCGCCATCTTTAATCCAGCAACTTCGGTCACGGGAGCCCTTATAATGGGAATGTCAAACTGAGGAGGCGGATTAATTACATTTTAATGCCGCAGGGACGGCGTGGTGACGAGATTGTGAGATGCGAAGGGTTCGGAATGTGTTGGCTCTGTCACCCGTCTCCCTGACGGCATTGAAACGGTTTCTCATTGAGAGTGCTTTGTAGATTCTTCGCGCCTCGTCGTACCGTTTCCACGATTAAAATTTTCTTCTTTTCTTGCGTTCGTAAATTTCTACGTATAAGAAATTTGAGAGACGTTGAACGATAACAATGGTGATTGTACCATATTTCTGTGATATGCAGTTTTTAACAATTAGTGAAATTGAACAAAACAAGGAAATATAATTAAGAAAAAGAGGTAGCAAGGTTTTGAAAAGTAAGTTTTCACTATAATCATTTATAGCTCTCAGTGTTGCGTACCTACCATGTAACTACTGCTACGTACTTCCACTGAAATTCTCGCAAACTGGAGCGTTTAGCTATAAAATGTGGCATTGTAGCAACAGCCTCCGACCTATTCTCTGTGCAAGTATTCAAATATTTAAAAAAGAGATTTTATTATTGTATAACGTACAAGAAAGAAAATATTATCTGTGTCTGCTTGGTCCCGGCGGAGGTTCGAGTCCTCCCTCGGGCATGGGTGTGTGTTTTTGTCCTTAGGCTAATTTAGGTTAAGTAGCGTGTGAGGTTAGGGACTGATGACCTTAGCAATTTAGTCCCATAAGATTTCACACACATTTAACATTTGTGTCTGCTTGTCTATCCCATGTTGTCTTTTCTCTCATTTTAAAGAAGATGAGAACTAAAACTTTCATAACCATGCTCTTCTCACGTATCAAGTTTCGACGTCTGGAGAACGAATAATATGTTATCCTTGTGCAGTATTTTTGTTCAGTTTATATCTTTCAGCAAAGCTATTTTAGGTGAGTGTCCCTTGTATATATTGCAATAGTCATTCATATTTATGAAAAAAATGGCTCTGAGCACTATGGGACTTAACTTCTGAGGTCATCAGTCCCCTAGAACTTGGAACTACTTTAACCTAACTAACCTAAGGACATCACACACATCCATGCCCGAGGCAGGATTCGAACTTGCGACCGTAGCGGTCACGCGGTTCCAGACTGTAGTGCCTAGAACCGCTCGGCCACCACGGCCGGCCATATATTTACGAAGCCCACGATTCTTATTCCGCCCTGGGTCAAGTACTCGTCTTTGGTTTCGATGACTGAAAAGCTTTCAAGTCCCACCAGTTAGAAATGAGTACCTACAAGAAAATGCGAGATCTGTGATTCAGTTAGAGTTTTTCTGGGCTGAGGTATCCTACTGCTTCCTCTGATATGAAGAGGTTGTCACGGATCACATACTTTTCGCTCTCCGTCACAGCGTGGAATTCCACAGTCAATACACTGCGAAGCGTTAAATGAAGACCCTGGCATGTCGTATTTTGGTTCTTGGAGAGGAGCGCAGCCCATGAGATGCTACATCTATTTAACGTCACAAGCATAACTTGAGGGACGACGTATTGCATGGGGTTAAACCCCATATTTGGTGGGTTTTTTCATTATAGAGTACGAGGTATGAATATACAGCAAAGTGTATGAGAACATCTGTATAGTGAGTAACTCTCGAAAACGCTTCGTTTTGCGTACCCGTACTGTTTGTTATCATAAACTGAAAGCAACTACATATTGATAGTTAAAGGGTTCCTGAATTTGATGCTTTTAGCGTTATGTCTTGTGTGTTATGCAAGTATAACGTTTCAGTGCTACGGCACAGTGATGATCTATTAAAAACGCTTCGTTCTGGGTCAATCTGCCATAATTCAATACTAAATAAATTTTTTAGCTACGGCAGTATACAATGTATACGTATAACATATATCTGAGGATCATGAACTTTAAACAGAAAGCAAGTTCACGTCTAGCTATGTCCAAAACTTTTTTCAACTTTCGTTTTCTAAAAGATTCTACGTCTTCCTTAATAATTTATTAGAAATATTATTAGCAATAGGCCACGTTCTTTAATATAAAGAATGTACAGGGTGATCAAGAAGTCAGTATAAATTTGAAAACTGAATAAATCACAGAATAATGTAGATAGAGAGGTTCAAATTGACACATGCTTGGAATGACATGGGGTTTTATTAGAACTAAAAGGAATACTAAAGTTCAAACAATGTCTGACAGATGGCGCTTCATCTGAATAGAATAGCAATAATTAGCACAACAAAGTAAGACAAAGCAAAAATGATGTTATTTACAGGAAATGGTCAATATTTCCATCATCATTCCTCAACAACAGCTGTAGTCGAGGAATAATGTTGTGAACAGCACTGTAAAGCAGGTCCGGAGTTACGGTGAGGCAATGGCGTCGGATGTTGTCTTTCAGCATTCCTAGAGATGTCGGTCGATCACGATACACTTGCGACTTCAGGTAACCCCAAAGCCAATAGTCGCACGGACTGAGGTCTGGGAACCTGGGAGGCCAAGCATGACGAAAGTGGCGGCTGAGCACACGATCATCACCAAACAACCCCTGGTGGTCTCGCGGTTCTAGGCGCGCAGTACGGAACCGCGACACTGCTACGGTCGCAGGTTCGAATCCTGCCTCGTGCATGGATGTGTGTGATGTCCTTAGGTTAGTTAGGTTTAAGTACTTCTAGGGGACTAATGACCACAGCTGTTAAGACCCATAGTGCTCGGAGCCATTTGAACCATTTGAACTAGCTTTCTGTGTCTAGTATTATGTGAGCTCCACTGCCCGCGAGAGATCGTTCACGCGTCTAGCAATATGGGATGGTTCTAATAAAACCCCATTTCATTCCAAGCATGTGTGTCAAATTTTACCTATCTATCTACATTATTCTGTGGTTTATTAGGTTTTCAAATTTATACTGACTTTTTGATCACCCGGTATTTTCTGCCGTTCTCGTTGCATAGGCCAACGCCTGGAATGTTTCCCCAGTGGTGAGAAATCTTAATGTGACTTCCAGTCTATGTGGGAAAGTAAATACAAGGTAAACAATGGAAGTTTTAACAATTATGAAACAATGTATTAAAAATATATACCTCTCTCTGGATTTTATGACCTCCCTCGTGTTCATATCTTGCCCGTAAATATCTGTTTCAATGATGTAGAGCAGTTTCAAAAACATCACATTTTCCATTCGAATGAAATTACTATTGAAACTTACATTAACGACGTCACTTCAAGTGACGGTACTGAAAACAACGCCGAGAATGCGGATATTATGCACGTGCAAACTGATATTAGACGCAATACTCTAACTACACTCCAGGAAATTGAAATAAGAACACCGTGAATTCATTGTCCCAGGAAGGGGAAACTTTATTGACACATTCCTGGGGTCAGATACATCACATGATCACACTGACAGAACCACAGGCACATAGACACAGGCAATAGAGCATGCACAATGTCGGCACTACTACAGTGTATATCCACCTTTCGCAGCAATGCAGGCTGCTATTCTCCCATGGAGACGATCGTAGAGATGCTGGATGTAGTCCTGTGGAACGGCTTGCCATGCCATTTCCACCTGGCGCCTCAGTTGGACCAGCGTTCGTGCTGGACGTGCAGACCGCGTGAGACGACGCTTCATCCAGTCCCAAACATGCTCAATGGGGGACAGATCCGGAGATCTTGCTGGCCAGGGTAGTTGACTTACACCTTCTAGAACACGTTGGGTGGCACGGGATACATGCGGACGTGCATTGTCCTGTTGGAACAGCAAATTCCCTTGCCGGTCTAGGAATGGTAGAAAGATGGATTCGATGACGGTTTGGATGTACCGTGCACTATTCAGTGTCCCCTCGACGATCACCAGAGGTGTACGGCCAGTGTAGGAGATCGCTCCCCACACCATGATGCCGGGTGTTGGCCCTGTGTGCCTCGGTCGTATGCAGTCCTGATTGTGGCGCTCACCTGCACGGCGCCAAACACGCATACGACCATCATTGGCACCAAGGCAGAAGCGACTCTCATCGCTGAAGACGACATGTCTCCATTCGTCCCTCCATTCACGCCTGTCGCGACACCACTGGAGGCGGGCTGCACGATGTTGGGGCGTGAGCGGAAGACGGCCTAACGGTGTGCGGGACCGTAGCCCAGCTTCATGGAGACGGTTGCGAATGGTCCTCGCCGATACCCCAGGATCAACAGTGTCCCTAATTTGCTGGGAAGTGGCGGTGTGGTCCCCTACGGCACTGCGTAGGATCCTACGGTCTTGGCGTGCATCCGTGCGTCGCTGCGGTCCGGTCCCAGGTCGACGGGCACGTGCACCTTCCGCCGACCACTGGCGACAACATCGATGTACTGTGGAGACCTCACGCCCCACGTGTTGAGCAATTCGGCGGTACGTGCACCCGGCCTCCCGCATGCCCACTATACGCCCTCGCTCAAAGTCCGTCAACTGCACATACGGTTCACGTCCACGCTGTCGCGGCATGCTACCAGTGTTAAAGACTGCGATGGAGCTCCGTATGCCACAGCAAACTGGCTGACACTGACGGCGGCGGCGCACAAATGCTGCGCAGCTAGCGCCATTCGACGGCCAACACCGCGGTTCCTGGTGTGTCCGCTGTGCCGTGTGTGTGATCATTGCTTGTACAGCCCTCTCGCAGTGTCCGCAGCAAGTATGGTCGGTCTGACACACCGTTGTCAATGTGTTCTTTTTTCCATTTCCAGGAGTGTATATTAAATTTAAAACCGACAGTGAGGTGGCTACTCTAACGAGTTAGCACATAACTTCTGCTAGTATGTATCTCAGATCGTCTAATAGCATTATGAAGTTTTCTACCAGCAATTTGCTTTTCAAGCCACCGGCAAGTCCAGAAACTTGTACGCCATTTTCTCCGTTCTTCTTCGACAGTCGCTGACAGAGCTAACGCAGCTATTTTCGCCCGTCAATATCCGAAAAGAAACTGTCATCTGCGAGCCACATGCAGCCAAAAACGGCCGCTGGATAGTGCTGCGGTTGGAAATCACGATGAGGAGAACGTTCCGTCCAGTGAGACGTAAGTCGTATCAGACCGTGCAAGAAAGGAAGGAAGACTGGATTTAACGTCCCGTCGACATCGAGGTCGTTAGAGACGGAGCACAAGGGCGGATGGTGTCATGGATGGGGAAGGAAATCGGCCGTCCCCTTTCGAATGAACCGTCCTAGCATTTGCCTGGAGCGATTTCAGAGGATGCAGCAACCACGACGGACACCACATCTGCCGTGCTTCGCAATGAGAAATACGTCTAGTATGAGGGTGGCTAAAGCAGGGGGAAAGCAAGCTGGACCAGAAAAACGACCCTGTTGATCTATAATTGATCGGGACCGGAGCAAGTGGATAACTACTACTCTGCTACGAATTCTCATTTAAGTTGAGGCTCATGAGATGTGAACTCATTCAGATGCAGTTAGCGATTTTAAAGTTTTCTGTCCTAATTTTGTTTACTCTGTGCTTTTCGCGATCTTATTTTTCGTCAATTATGAATGTGCCTTCGGGTTTGCAAGCACGTATGGTCATATAAGGTCTACGATATCTGGCATTTCCCGACAGATTTTTGGAGTCCCCCCATACTCGATGTTTCTCTTATTCCTCGATCTACATTTTTGCTTTATAACTCAGTTACCTTTATGGTAAGAGTGCACGTGTGCTGCTTAGAGTCTTGCATAGTTTCAAGTCCTTAATTATTGCACCATGTTCTTCCCTCTTTTTAAATAATTTCCTGGTGCACACTACCTACCACATTCGGTCATTTTCATCCGTAAATTATTAAAATTAAACGCGTTTTGTGTGTAATGTGTTGCACGTGGCATACTGTAGCAGGCAAATCACTTAGGTTTCCATATAGATTCGCCACCGGTTCGTTGATGGTTTAAGATAATCAGTATTCCAAATTGAGTGGTTTCTAGAGATCGCTCCTCACTTTATTTTATATTTTAATGAGAATCCTTTGTCAAACTGGCACACGCGGTGCGAAGCAGATTTCCGAGTCGTGTTACTTATTGTTATCGAGTCATTAGTATTTGCTCATTTACAAATTTAGTAACGTTCGTAATAGCTCACTTGCGAGAAACTATTTTGTGGGTTTGCTCCTGAAAACTGAATGGTTGGCCGAATGAAGGAAGCTAGTAGGAGCACGTGCGGTAAAACACGTCGGTACTGCGATTAAAATTATAGATGTTTACTATAGGCAAAAACAAGTTAATAAATGGTTACGTACCCTTGCACATAGTTGCGAAGCCGTAGACCCGTAGCGATGTTTCTAGGCCGTCTGCTCTTGATGACATGGGAAGAATCTGGAACGGAGCTCGTAGAGCTCTGCCGCTCCGGCTAGAGTGCGCTGTCGTCGGTGTCTATCGTAGTGCCAACCTAGTAGAGCGCACCTATGTTGTGGCATCGTAGCTATCGATATCACAAACTACAAATGAGTGTCATACGTTTTTCATGATATTATCTTTATGTGACCACCCACATGGGACAAATGATGCCTACCACTTACTTCACCAGTAGTGTGCTTCTCATTTCTACCGAACGCTCATCCTCTTCTAACAGTCTGTTCAGTGCAGTTACTGCCGTAGAAATAAGTGAATAAGCAAGCCATACAACGCTCCTTTTTGTCATATGGAATCCAGTACCTCCTCAAGTTAATTACTGATATCTCTCGTTAAGTCTGATGAATTCTTGTGTGGCGAAGAAGTTAAATATGTATAACCTGCGCCCGAATAAATGGAAATTATTTGGAATCCCTTTCTTAGACAGTGATCCCGTTTCCTTTATTTAACAACAAAATGTGGTATTCTTGTACGAGGGCTTATAAAGTTGCGCAATTTTCTGATGATCACGTACTTGAATAGCAGGGAGCGATCTGGTTACTGCATTGCCCAAGCAGTCCCACATACAAAAGATGACATGCTAGAGCTTGCACAGCCTCTTGCAAATCCTGACCATCGATGTTTTAAACTATGGGGCGTTTATAGCTTGTACTATTTAATTGGGCATAAGAGGAACAAGATTCGGCGTCACATTCCCTAGGCCTGTTTTTAAGGTACATTGACACTGATTTTCAGACACTTCTTAAACGGAATGAAGGCAAAAAAACAGTCGTGACTGAAGAATTATAAGTAATGTTCAGTGGTTTACAAAACTAACTTAGCATGGAAATAATTGAAGGCGAACCAATTTTTTCCAAATATTTCCACTCTCCAGCAGCAGCTTCCCTGGATGTACTGACTATATAGTGCCTATATTCTCTAAGGTAATTTCTGTTCCCATCTTGATGAAAAATTTATGGGAAGTTCACTACTGGCCATTAAAATTGGTACACCAAGAAGAAATGGAGATGACAAACGGGTATTCATTGGACAAATATATTATACTGGAACTGACATGGGATTACATTTCACGCAATTTGGGTGCATAGATCCTGAGAAATCAGTACCTAGAACAACCACTTCAGGCCGTAATAACGGCCTTGATACGCCTGGGCATTGAGTCAAACAGAGCTTTGATGGCGTGTACAGGTAAAGCTGCCCATGCAGATGCAACACAATACCACATTTCATCAAGAGTAGAGACTGGCGTATGTGACGAGCCAGTTGCTCGGCAACCATTGACCAGATGTTTTCAGTTGGTGAGAGATCTTGAGAATGTGCAGGCCAGGGCAGCAGTCGAACATTTTCTGTATCCAGAAAGGCCCGTACAGGACCTGCAACATGTGGTCGTGCATTATCCTGCTGAAATGTAGGGTTTCGCAGTGATCGAATGAAGGGTAGAGCCACTGGTTGTAACACATCTGAAATCTAACGTCCACTGTTCAAAGCGCCGTCAATGCGAACAAGAGGTGACCGAGACGTGTAACCAATGGCACCCCATACCATCACGCCCTGTGATACGCCAGTATGGCGATGACGAATACACGCTTCCAATGTGCGTTCACCGCGATGTCGCCAAACACAGATGCGATCATCATGATGCTGTAAACATAACCTGGATTCATCCGAAAAAATGACGTTTTGCCATTCGTGCACCCAGGTTCGTCGTTGAGTACACCATCGCAGGCGCTCCTGTCTGTGATGCAGCGTCACGGGTAACCTCAGCCATGGTCTTCGAGCTGATACTCCACGCTGCTGCAAACGTCGTCGAATTGTTCGTGCATATGGTCGTTGTCTTACAAACGGCACCCTCTTTTGACTCAGGGATCGAGACGTGGCCGCACGATCTGTTACAGCCACGCGGATAAAATGCCTGTCATCTCCACTGCTAGTGATACGAGGACGTTGGGATCCAGCACGGCGTTCCGTATTACCCTCCTGAACCCACCGATGCCATATTCTGCTAACAGTCATTGGATCTCGACCAACGCGAGCAGCAATGTCGCGTTTGGATAAAACGCAATCGCGATAGGCTACAATCCGACCTTTATCAAAGTCGGAAACGTGATGGTACGCATTTCTCCTCCTTACACTAGGCATCACAACAACGTTTCACCAGGCTACGCCGGTCAATTGCTGTTTGTGTATGAGAAATCGGTTGGAAACTTTCCTCGTGTCAGCACGTTGTAGGTGTCACCACCGGCTCCAATTTTGTGTGAATGCTCTGAAAAGCTAATCATTTGCATATCACAGCATCTTCTTCCTGTCGGTTAAATTTCGCGTCTGTAGCACGTCACCTTCGTGGTGTAGCATTTTAATGGGCAGTAGTGTATATCCCCTGTAGCTAATACTGAGTCGTTTATGTTACTAGAGGAAAAAATTCGTGGTTTTTTACCTAACATGTGTTTACATAGTTTATTTTCTTGTAGCTAATGTGAATGTTTTGTGTATCTACGTTTCAAAAGGGAGTCATTTACGTGCACAACGAGTAGCTACCACGTGCGTAAGTCCATAACTTCCTGTTTGTACAGCTGCTAATGAAGTATTTCTCACTTAGTCTTACTTCCTGATTATATTAATCTTAAAAATGGCATTAGGAAACTTAAAGCCGACTAATGCAATAACATCTGCATGTATTAGCTGTAATACAAACAACTTAATTTAAAAGCAAATCCTCAGACTTCACTGTGTCAATCGGAAAATAAAAATAAAAGGAAGACCAACTCAGTACACCACTTCAGTTACATTCAGTATTAACTGAACAACATGTAAAAAAGTGGAAACTAATAAAAACTGAATAAAACTTCCTTAGCGCAAGACACTAATCGGCAATCCGTCCTCTACTTCATAATTTTAACAACATGTATTTAAATAAAATGATGGTTACTGTAGCAAGACACAGATAGAAAACTGGTTCGTAAAGAAATATATGCAAGTTCACGACAGCAACCACTATATTTTTTATGTCTTTCATTCTCAATACGCGAGAGCGATTACGCAATGCAAATACTATCGCCATTTCAAAGTGTGCTCGTTTACAAGGCTGCGAGAATCATATGTACGTATTGACGATACATCAAGAGCGTATTTCACACAGCAGTGGTTTAGCGTTCCAAAGGTTTCAGTTTATTTTCACATGATATGAAACTATAAAACCACATTCGCTGTACTTAATTCCCTGTAAAATTAATAAACCGTAATTCTTTGTGTTCTGCAGCATATACTTCAACACCAAATTAATGTTTATCTGCAAATAAAAAGTTCCACTAACAATACAAGCTGTAGGAATAGTAAAATGTCTGATGAATACAACATATATCAGCAAGTTGCCAAGGAACAATAAGTAGGACAGAGAAAAAGAACAGCTACTGAGCTGTAACACAATTCTTATCATCACAGAGCCTACTACAGGCCACATGCAACAATGGCCGAAAGCTTGGTTCATTTTATAACACGAGAATCAGAACACTTTTATGAGAAATTACTCAGGAAACGAAAGTCTGTGAACATACAAATGATATTCACTGTAGTAATACTTCAAGTAGCCATAACAATTAACAGTTTTAGTAGTAATTCGAAACCAATAATTCATTAAATCACTGTCATATGTAGATTCGGCTTTTGTTTTTCTTTAAGTAATGACCGCCGTTCGTCCTCTGCATAAAGTTTTCAACAGCGCCAACTTTAACTGTTGCTTATAGGCCTTTGGAGAGAAGAGAACCACGTGTATGAATATCAAGAGCTCAGATGGCAGCCCAGTTCTAAGCAAAGAAGGGAAGGCAGAAAGGTGGAAGGAGTATATAGAAGGCTTATACAAGGGCGATGTACTTGAGGACAATATTATGGAAATAGAAGAGGATGTAGATGAAGATGAAATGGGAGATACGATACTGCGTGAAGAGTTTGACAGAGCACTGAAAGACCTGAGTCGAAACAAGGCCCCCGGAGTAGACAACATTCCATTAGAACTACTGACGGCCTTGGGAGAGCCAGTCATGACAAAACTCTACCAGCTGGTGAGCAAGATGTATGAGACAGGCGAAATACCCTCAGACTTCAAGAAGAATATAATAATTCCAATCCCAAAGAAAGCAGGTGCTGACAGATGTGAAAATTACCGAACTATCAGTTTAATAAGCCACGGCTGCAAAATACTAACGCGAATTCTTTACAGACGAATGGAAAAACTGGTAGATGCAGACCTCGGGGAGGATCAGTTTGGATTCCGTCGAAATGTTGGAACACGTGAGGCAATACTGACCTTACGACTTATCTTAGAAGAAAGATTAAGAAAAGGCAAACCTACGTTTCTAGCATTTGTAGACTTAGAGAAAGCTTTTGACAATGTTGACTGGAATACTCTTTTTCAAATTCTAAAGGTGGCAGGGGTAAAATACAGGGAGCGAAAGGCTATTTATAATTTGTACAGAAACCAGATGGCAGTAATAAGAGTCGAGGGGCATGAAAGGGAAGCAGTGGTTGGGAAAGGAGTGAGACAGGGTTGTAGCCTCTCCCCGATGTTATTCAATCTGTATATTGAGCAAGCAGTAAAGGAAACAAAAGAAAAATTTGGAGTAGGTATTAAAATTCATGGAGACGAAGTAAAAACTTTGAGGTTCGCCGATGACATTGTAATTCTGTCAGAGACGGCAAAGGACTTGGAAGAGCAGTTGAACGGAATGGACAGTGTCTTGAAAGGAGGATATAAGATGAACATTAACAAAAGCAAAACGAGGATAATGGAATGTAGTCAAATTAAATCGCGTGATGCTGAGGGAATTAGATTAGGAAATGAGACACTTAAAGTAGTAAAGGAGTTTTGCTATTTAGGAAGTAAAATAACTGATGATGGTCGAAGTAGAGAGGATATAAAATGTAGACTGGCAATGGCAAGGAAAGCGTTTCTGAAGAAGAGAAATTTGTTAACATCGAATATAGATTTATGTATCAGGAAGTCGTTTCTGAAAGTATTTGTTTGGAGTGTAGCCATGTATGGAAGTGAAACATGGACGATAACTAGTTTGGACAAGAAGAGAATAGAAGCTTTCGAAATGTGGTGCTACAGAAGAATACTGAAGATAAGGTGGATAGATCACGTAACTAATGAGGAGGTATTGAATAGGATTGGGGAGAAGAGAAGTTTGTGGCACAACTTGACTAGAAGAAGGGATCGGTTGGTAGGACATGTTTTGAGGCATCAAGGGATCACAAATTTAGCATTGGAGGGCAGCGTGGAGGGTAAAAATCGTAGAGGGAGACCGAGAGATGAGTACACTAAGCAGATTCAGAAGGATGTAGGTTGCAGTAGGTACTGGGAGATGAAGCAGCTTGCACAGGATAGAGTAGCATGGAGAGCTGCATCAAACCAGTCTCAGGACTGAAGACAACAACAACAATATAGGACGATTCCTTTCTTACAGATAAATTTTGTCCAAATACTTGTGCTAAATTTGTAACTGAATCAATTAACGTCGGACTTAACGATATGAGGCTATCTGACGCTATTGAACTGTTGTAGACTGTCTACGACTTAACCCGCCCAGATCGGGTCGAATCCGCCCGACGTATCAATGACGAGGATCGGTTTGCCGGCAAGCAAGCTAAAGAAGAAAAAAGAAATATTTTACCAATTTATTTACATTACTTCACAATTATAGATGACATTCTGCCTTAGTTAAGCCTGCTTACCGTGCTATTTTCTTGCAGTGCTTAGTATCGTAAAAGTCGGCAACTTTGTGACACTTCCGGCACTTATTGCATTATGACACTATTACACAAATACAATGATCAGCCAGCACATTATGACCACCGACTTGCTATCAACATAAACCCGTCCAGGCGATAGCAGCTTCACCTGGCGAGGAATGACTGCTAGTCGCACATACGCATGGTGCATGTAGAATCTGTGAGCGTGCTGTCCGTGCCGAGTTTGACCGAGGGCAGATTGTGATGGCCCGGAGGCTCGGTACGGGCATTTCGGAAACGGTGTGACATGTCGGGTGTTCGAAGAGTGCTGTGCTGAGTGTGTTCAAGACGTAGCGAAACCAACTTGAAACCACGTCCAGACGTCGTGGGGTTGGGCGGCTACCCTTCATTACAGATGTCGGACGTCTTAGGCTGGGCAGACTGGTAAAACAGGACAGGATGCGAACTGTGCCAGAACTAACGCCAGACTTTAATTCTGGGCAGAGTAAAAGTGTGTCTGAACACACAGTGCACCGAACACTCCTAACGATGGGCCTCCGCAGCCAACGACCCGATGTGTGCCAATGTTAACACCACATCGACAACTACGACTCCAATGGGCACATGTCCATCGACACTGAAGGTTGGCGCAGCGGCAGAGCGTTGCAAGGTCTGACGAATTCCGATACCTTTTTCACCACGTCGATGGGAGGGCGCGAATCCGTCGTCTTCCAGAGGAACAACGCCTTGATAGCTGTACTGTGGGACAGTGACAAGCTGGCGGCGGCTCTATAATGTTCTGGGAAAGATTCACGTGAGCATCCATGGGTCCAGTGGAGCTCGTGCAAAGCACCATGACGTCCAGGGAGTACCGTACATTGGTTTCAGGTCACGTACACCCCTTCAGGACGATCATATTTCCTGACGGCAGTGGCATTTTTTAACTAGGAAAGCGCCGTGTCACAAGGCCAGGAGTGTGATGAAGTAATTCGAGGAACACAGTTGCAGTTGTTGTGCTACCCACCAAGTCACCAGATCTGAACCTGATCGAACACATCTGGAATGTGACTGAACGTGGCGTCAGAGCTCATCACT
Organism: Schistocerca gregaria; assembly: GCF_023897955.1. NCBI lineage: Eukaryota > Metazoa > Arthropoda > Insecta > Orthoptera > Acrididae > Schistocerca > Schistocerca gregaria. The sequence continues at coordinate 85,017,312 of NC_064931.1, read as the reverse complement.
CCCCTCCCTGGAATTTACGGGAATTAGGTGACTTGTGTGTGCAGCGTAGTGCCAACTCCCTCCAGCGATCTACCAAGACGTCACTATTTCCATGCCATGATGCGTCGCCCCTGTTATCCATGTGGACATTCCACCTCTCAGTTATGTGCTCATAACGTTCTGTCTGATTAGTATATGCGCTGGGGTACATGGAAGGGGCCTCGCCGAAGGTCGCATCATGAGGAAGATACGACACACTATGTCATCACCAACGATCGGGCGTACCCTGACGAATGTTGGGAGCAATTCCAACGGCAAATTCTTCCACCACCAGAACATTACACCAGGTGTTACAATAATATCCATAAATACAGAAGGAATATGAGTATAGAAAGAAGTATTACTATCCAATATATGTAAGACAAAGAACTGTGATCTCCTACTCATCCAGGAAACCCATAGAGGTCCGAATGACATAAGGCCGAAGATAAGTGGAATAACCTCAATCACTGAGAGACCAAGCGCACAGTATGGCAGTGCAATATTTGGTAAACCAGGTCTGAATATCTCGTCCACAAATTTAACTGTACATAACGACACAGAAATACTGATTGTAGCAACAGAGTCGTATACAGTAACATCTGTTGTAAGCAGGCTGTTTAGGTTTTTTTATTGGTAACGCCACGTAGCGCTTTGTATTAAAATCACTGGCTGTGCTGTGTGCAGTCTGTGGCTAGTTTGCATTGTTGTCTGCCATTGTAGTGTTGGGCAGTTGGCTGTTAACAGCGCGTGGTGTTGCGCAGTTGGAGGCGAGCCGCCAGTAGTGGTGGATGTGGGGAGAGAAATGGAGGAGTTTTGAAATTTGTAAGACTGGATGTCATGAACTGCTATATATATTATGACTTTTGATGGTATTAAGGTAAATACATTGTTTGTTCTCTATTAAAATCTTTCATTTGCTAACTATCCCTATCAGTAGTTAGTGCCTTCCGTAGTTTGAATCTTTTATTTAGCTGGCAGTAGATTTTTGTGATGTAAGTGATTTGTGAAACGTATAGGTTAATGTTAGTCAGCGCCCTTCTTTTGTAGGGATTTTTGAAAGTCAGATTGCGTTGCGCTAAAAAATATTGTGTGTCAGTTTAAGCACAGTCATGTATAATTTTTCTAAGGGGACGTTTCATACTGTGTACAAACCACCAAATAACGTATTTGGTTTCAAAGAACCAGATAATTTCTACTCACAACCAGTGAAGTTGTTCATGGGAGACTTTAACTGCCACAGTGTACCATGGGGTTACAGAGAAACAGACCAAAGCGGAGAAGACCTTGAAAACTGGGTAGAACGTGCAGGCCTGAAACTAATACATGATCCAAAGCTACCATACTTCTTCAGGAGTGGAAGGTGGAGCCGTGGATATAACCCAGATAATATGTTTTCAAGTGAAAATGTTGCCCATCAGGTGAAGAAAGAAATGGGAGACACAGTCCCAAGGACACAACATCGACCAATTATTTGTACTATAGAAGCAGTCATCAAACCTAACTGTACCAACTCCAGGAGAAGGTTTAAATTTCAACGAGCACAATGGGATAAGCTTGCTGAGGAACTCCAAAATCGTTGAACTAAATCCTTCTCCATAGGAATACGATAGCTTTATAAAGCTGGTCAAAGCTATGTCACGTGGGTGCATACCATGTGGATGTACAACAACTCGGACCAGCAACCAAGAAGTGGATCCTAGATATGATGAAGATTGCAAATACCAAAGAGCTGGAGGAAAACCAAAGTTGTGGCCCTACTGAAACCTGGGAAACAGCCAAGAGATGCAAAAAATTTCCGACTGATATTACTCCTATGCCATCTATATAAAGTTTTAGAGAGAATGATGCTCAATCGAATCTCGGACCAAGTTGACCAAATACTGATCAGAGAACAGTCTGGTTTCCGCCCCAGGAGGTCGTGTTGTGCACAGATCTAGAACCTGGCACAACACATAGAGGATGGATATGAGCGTGGGCAGATCACCGGTGTCGCTTTTGTTGGTCTTACTGCAGCATAAGCCACTATCAGTCATAGGAAACTGTTCACAAAGATCTATGCCACCACAAAAGACTTCCACCTAACACAGTTTTATGAGACGTCTGCTACAAAACAGACGTTTCTTTGTTACTCAACAAAACAAGAGGAGTCGATGGAGGACACAGAGAAATGGTATCCCCCAAGGAAGTGTGGTAGCCCCATTTACACTAATTACCAGCCAGTTAGTCCTGTTACCAGATCGTTCTTTTACGCAGATGACACAGCACTTACTGCGCAAGGTAGAACTTTTTAGGAGGTGGAAGGAGAAACTACAACAGATCTTAAGGCACTATCTGACTATGGTAGCAACTACCTGAAGCCAAACCCTCCAAAAACACAAGTGTGTGTGTTCCACTTCCGGAACAGAGAGGTTGGAAGGAAACTGAGAATAACCTGGAGAGGTCAACAGCTAACACACTGTGACAGTAAAGTTGGACCATTCCCCCACCTTCAAAGACCACTGCACAGATACAAAAATGAAAGTCTGTGCTAGAAATAACATTATTAGGAAACTGACCGGCAACGACTGGGGAGCACATCCACATGTCCTCCGCACATCTGCCCTTTCTTTGTGATCCTCCGCTGCTGAATATACAGCACCTGCATGACAGAACTCCAGCCACGCCAAACCGGTAAATATTGCCCTATATGAAACAGGATAAATTGTAACCGGCTGCTTGTGGTCAACCCCTGTCAACAAAGTCTACTATCTCATGTGCGTAGCACCTCCAGACATCAGAAGGAGAACGGCAGCTGGAACAGAAAGAAAGAAGCATGAGACGGACCAAAGACACTCCCTGTTTGGAAGAGAACATCAACCACCAAGACTCAAATCGAGAAAAAATTTTCCTCCAAACAACGCAACCAATTCGGAAAACACCTGCAAACCGTAGGATACAACACTGGCATAGCTCATCATCAGAGAAATGTTGAGATAACCCCAAAGAAGAACTTGCTGCAGGTCATCACCTCCCCTACGAGACGTACAGGAGCCTCAGTAGACTGAGAACTGGAATATCTCGGTGTAAGGTGAATATGGGGAAATGGGGATACATCTCAGGGGACGAACTGTGTGAGTGTGGTGAACCTCAAGACGACCAGCACCTGCTCAACAGCACGAAACTATCAGAACCTGTTTTGATGGACGATCCGGTTGCCGCCAATGATAAGGCAGTCCGTGCAGCGGAATTCTGGGCAGCACATGAAATATAAATATGCACATATACTTTGTAGTATATATATATATATATATATATATATATATATATATATATATATATATATATATATATATATATATATTCTGTTCTGGACACGTATAAATAAATAAAAGTGTATGCGCTGCGTCATTTAATACATGGAATATTATGATCTTTAACCTTTAGTTTTCGCACCAATAAGATTTAATGTGCAACGGGATATATTAATGGAATATTAATTGTCACAGAACTGCCCCGAATTCAGGACAACGTTGTGATATACACAAAGAAAAATAGTTGCCATGAAGTTTGTCACTTTGGTGAGATTTATTTTTCTAATTTTCTTAACATCCTATTAATTATTGCCTGATCCGCATCCAAACTAAACAAGACTGAAAGAAACTGCATTAAGTAAGATAAAACAAAACTCTTATGCACTTATTTAGGCATATGTTCAATGGAACCTTATGAGAAAGAAACAGATCATAGCATAAAATCCTATGAGCAAGATAATCAGTTCAGTCTGTTAGACACAAGTTCTGGAATATGAGAAAAAATAAAGCCATGACACATTCAATAGAATATGCTGATGAACTGTATGTTATGTTTAGAAACAAAGTTGTAATGCATAATAAAACTGAGTTTTTTTATTAAAGCATTCTCTGATATCCTTAATTCCATTAATGAGACATGATTTCTATAATATCAATTGATACACCTGTTTCTACAGGTATGCGTAGAAATAGCTTTCACCGCTCTCCAATGGCTGAAGAGGTTTCTTCTTTCCGTTTTCAAAATGATCTGGAGATATAAGTTTCTTGTATCAACTTACCTTCCGCTAGTCATCTTTTCAAAGTTATCAGCACTAGCAGAACGTTTCCAAGAAATCTACTATCACGTTTTTCCATCTTACAACAAAATAGCTTTGTGACCAGTTCAGATACGATGTACGTATGTGTAGCTTCAATCGCTGATGGCATTGCTATACTAGGACACTTTCAATGTTGCTCCGAAGTAAATTATTTAAGAATAAAACACTGGAGCACGACGTTGTCACAAAATAATACCTCAGTCGCAAAATTATCCACTTTTACAGTACTTATAATATTACATAAACTGGATCACATAAATAAATTAAATCTTATAATACCCACAAACCGAACAAAAATTTTACAGTCACAGTTACAGAAGAATGGGAATCGGGCTTCGTTGTTCGTGAATCCGAATCCGTTATCTTAATCTAGTCCCTTCTCGCCCGATGGGACAATATGCTTATAAGCAAACGCAAGTGTGGGCCACCAGAGCGGTCTTCAGTTACTCTTCCTGTCGCCCTAGACTTCATTATGACAACGCGCAAGTGACGGGCAGCTAATCCCGCCCACGTAGCCGCTGTCATGTGTGCACATAGAGCTCAGACAATGAAGTGACTCAGTACCGCGAGCTGGTCAGGAGAGTTCTCTCATCGATGCGGGGGCGGTGGGGGTGGTCGGGCACAATGCGGGCGCAATAAGCGCGGGGAGCGAGGGCAGCGCTCTCGCCGAGCACAAAACTTGCCATTGTGGCGTGCGTGATTGATGCGCTATGAAGATGCGTCCTCCACCGGCTTCCTGCTCGCCTTTTTGTGATTTATGGCTTAACAGGAAGAACCTAATGGTGTGAGGAGAGCGTATAGAAACATCGCCGTCTCTAATGAAAGGTTGGCGAGGCGCCACCACACATATGCCGCTCGCTTATCGGAACGCCGCCCACTCCTCTCCTGCACACGCTATTATTTTCCCTACCGCTGGCCCAGACGAGAATTCCGTACGTATCAAATCTAGGCGTTCCAATGTTGTTGCTGTCTGTGCTGCGTTCATATTAGCGCTAATTTACTCGAGCCGCTAGATGCGAAAGACGCACACATTAAATGCACTGTTTTCCACAGGACAAATGTGTAAATAGGTTTGAATAGGTCGATTTATGACGTGGCTGCTAAGGAAATATATCTGGCCAGGTGGTGCAGTATCCAGGAGCAGCATGGTTCAGGTCCCAACACGGTCATCGAGTTTAACGGCTTCCCGTGGCTTCCCTTCAAGTAAATAGAGAAAGGGATCTTTCAAAAATGTCCCAGCCTGTTCTCGCTTCCACTCTTACCCAACGGTTTTAGTACATCTTCAGTGCTAAAAGAAAGGTGAATCAGTATTCTGTTCGGAGTGTGGCATACAGATAGATAAAACTTTTTTCTTGGTTAAGAGTGTCGAAAGCGAATCACTCACTCACGGGGACGTAAGTACAGACTTTAGGCATACGCACATAGGCCACGTAGATAGATGTACAAGAAACTTACTGACGGGAAACCTTACAGTACGTAACAGAAAACATATCACGAATCTGGAAGGCCACCAGAGACCGTTGAAAAAAGGACGAAACGCAGGGGTTCAAGGTCTCATCGACGGGGAGGAGTTTAGAGGTAGGATACAAGCTCAGACTGGATAAGGGTGCCAGCTGACTAATTCATCTGACTTCAACGAAGACATTCAGAATTCTGATACCGACATTGCCATCTTACGTGTATATGCATGTCTTTGGATCCATCATTACGGTGCGTTCCCACACTGCACATCTTCAAACGGACGCAGTGTCTTGTGCCTTATCAGCACTTGAGGTTGATCAACATTACTGTTTCTCATTCGGCTGAGGCCAAATATAGCTACGTCGAGTATCTGAGAATGTTTATCTCTGTTAGTGAGGTCGTGGATCTACAGTTGTGTGTAACACATTTTTCTGAATCGCGAATGAAAATGGCACAATAGCTAAAACACTGGACTTGTATTTGGAATTAGCGGGGACCAATTCCCTGTCTAGCCATTAACGCAAAACCCACTATGGTTGTTTTGGAAAAGGGCATTGCTGCTTTCCTTCGTCATCGTTGTCCTGTCGGAGCTTTTGCTTCGTCTCTAATGCTAACACTGTTGGCGGAATTTTGAATCCTCCTCTTCACCCCTTGCTTCCCCTTAACGTATCTTAAGAAAACCTTTGAAGCCATTTCTATTTCAGATTATCCTTAAAATTAAAGAGCATCCTTTAGGGATTATTACTGTCAGAAATCTAACGAAACATCGGTTCCTTTCTTTACGGATAGGTTCGTTGAATCGGGCTTGGTTATTTTAAAAGGAGATGAAAGATTGACCGTATTGGACGTATGCTTGTGTTCGCCTTCACTTCCTTTCCGTACATCTCCTGTTATCAGCTTGGATCGTCCTCTTAGCTCCATTCACGACAAATTTAGTAAAATGACATTCAAACGTGGACCACTTACATTAATTCATATTAATTTCCATTAGCGGCCTCGCTAATATTCGGAAGAAGCGCTTTACGGATTTCTCCATAAGAATGCTTTATTATAAGGTATATGACACATCACTCCCAAGGTAACTTAAAGTTTACCAAGTGAGAACGAAGGGCATTTATTCTGGATGTATTAGAACACCTTCGTTGATCCAGTTCAGTTAACCGGGGTTACATTTTTTGTTTCAATGTTAATGAAAAATTATGAAGCACGTTAACAGTATTATAAATATGTCAAATATTGTTAAACTTGTAATCATGGGCAATAGATGATGCTCGATAAGTCTGTTTTTACAGAGTTTCTTTAAAGATGTAATAGCGTACAGCTCAATGGCTGACGATAACGACTTACACAGAAGCTAAAAGAAAAGTCCGAGAAAGGAAGGTAACAAAAAAGTAGCAGTGTTGCCACCTTAAAACAACATTAACATCGTACTACTAACAATGTTGTCATTAGATAATCCAGTCAGCTCTTTTATTTATGACATTTACTCATATGATCGATTTCGCCGTTATACAATTTCATCTTCAGATGTGTTTATGGCAGCCCAAAACTTTTCGTTGGCCAAGCATGAGACTTCGGTTACTATATGTTTGGTTTTCATTTTGTGCACACACAATGAGTGCCATATTTTATGTCTACAGTAGCGCTACTAATTTTCACTGTGGTTGCGTTTTGGATCACTTTATGCAATTCAATGTTTCGGTTAAATTGGACTGCCACAGCCACATCTAGATATGAAAATGCATAATTTCGAGATCTATGATGTGAACTGAATACCATAAAGAAATCAGCTGAATGGATCACCCAGTGATACTATATTAATGAAATACAGCTGAATGCCCCTTCGATCCCACCCAGAAGATGAATTAGATATATATAGTCTTCAGCCCGGAAACGGGTTTCATACAGCAGCTCTCCACTCTAACCTATTCTGCACAAGTGCACAAGCTTCATCATTTCTGATATACAGGGTGGTCAACAACGGTCTGGAAAGCTTCTAAGAGTGTTGAAGGGTAGGTTGTGCTCAGAAATAACTGTTGAGAAAAAAATTCGATGACGTGCGCCGTTTCCGAGCTAATTAGCGTTGAAGTTAGGCAATCAGGCTCTTGCACGCGCAGTTTCAAACGGCCTGCCAGAGACGGTGTCGTCAGACGTGTTCTTCGTTTAGTTTCCAAAAATCGAGAAAGATAGAGACACAAAAATTGGAGATTAGATGTTAGCAGGGACCGAACACGACGCAAAGGTTGAGCAACATACATTTCGCGTAAGAACCACCAAGATGAAGATAAGAGAAATTAAAGCTCATACGGAGGCATTTAGACAGTCGTTTTTTGCTCGCTCTATTGGCGAGTGGAACACGGAAGGATATGACTGGTAGACCTAACGGTACAGGGCTCACCTCCCCCACGCACCGTACGGAGGCTTCCGGAGTATGTATGTAGATGTAGATTGCCCATTTTTGATAGAAGAGAGGTTCAAATCACCCCTTGTTCTCTATCAAATAACATGAAAATCTTTAAAAAACTAAGCCACTGCTGCTTCCTTCCCCATTTCTTTCTTGCTGTGCTCTTCGCCACTGCCTAAGAAGAAAATATGGTTCACCTTCCCTTCTTTTACGTACGTGCTGTCTTTGAAAATCCGTAGAGGGGTGAAATAAGGAATGTGGTCAAGGGTTCCGTAAAGGTTCTTCCAGTAAATTCTCCATAATCTCCAAAAAAAAAAATTTCACCTTGCTGCAGAATGTGCACTGACATGAAATATCCTATAAGGTTAAAACTGCGTGCTGGAGCGAGACCCCAACTCGAGACCTCTGCCTTTTGAGGGTAAATTCTCTACCAGCTGAGCACATACATCGCTGCAGAGCAGAAAATTCGTTCTGGAAACTTCCCCCAGGCTGTATCTAAACCATGTCTCCGAAATATCCATTTCTTTCTGGAGTGCTTGTCCCGGAATTTTCTCAAGAAAACTTCTTTGAAGTTTTGAAGGTAGGAGATGAGATACTGGCGGAAGTAAGTTGTGAGAATGGATTGCGAGTCGTGCTGGGGTAGCTCAGTTGGAGCGATGATAACGCGCAAATTGATGCAATTATTCGGCCATATAGGAAAGTCTCATTTTTCGACACCGCCATGAAATCGTACGGGGACCCGTCCCCTTGTAGGGTTGGGACTTCGCGATATAAAAGTAAGGCTTCAATATTGTTTATACGGCGTAACGTCTTAACATGTACTCGAGCTACTTATTCAATTACATCTCGCTTATTAACGTGTCTTCGACCGGCCAGTCTGACTCCCTTGCACATGTTTGCCGGATCAATTCTAAATTGCGCCACATAAGTGAATTTCATATTATAACACGTTTTCTGGGGGCCGACATTTTATCAGTGACATACCTTACTACCAGATCTTTGCTTTTCCATTGGGGAGAACAATCATCCCTCTCCCCTGTTGAAAAGACGGCGCCATTGATATGCTGGAAAGCAGAGTGTGGTTTCACGATAGTCTTCCTATTATTCCTATGGAAGTCGCCTCAGCGTAGTATAGGACCATTCACAATCTAATTCCAACCAACGGACACCTCCATCGCATTGATCTTCGTCCAACTTTGCGACACATGTTATCAATCTGATACATTACCACACAGGCTTGTCTCTTGCGGACGAGAACACTGGCCCTGGATTCGACGACAAATATCTTTCCTTACCCGATTAAGTGAAGCTGCTTTCTCGGTTGAACTTCTTCTCTGTCCGGACTTTTTTATTTTCTTCTAATAATTCCCGGGTATGCAGCCGGATCCCGTCGACATTCTGCCACGATATTTCGGCCCAGAGACGTCCGGCCATCATCAGGTGAGTACACAAGTACTGAAGAGCGCAGGTGCAGTCGCGGTATTTTTGCCGAGTCTCGCGCATGCGAAATATACTGGCATCCTACGGCGCATGCGTCAGGTGTTGACATGCGCTGCATAGCCGAATTGGCAGCCGGCACGGTAGCTCAGCGTGTCCTGTCACAGGGTTAACTGCCTCTGTAATAAAGACACTGAGTTCATCGGTCAACAACGAACTTAAGCGGAGGTCTTACGACGTTCGCCCCGAGCAGATGCAACGAACAAAAGCGAACAAAATGAGATTAGAAAAAAAAGTTGTTCGTGCTGTCCTCGGTGGTGAAAATAAAAGATCATCTAGTCATTGAGTATCGAATGACGTTGTCGATTCCGCTGTGACTGCATAATTTTAATAACAGGATTCCAATTTTTATCCAGCTGAAAGCCGTTGTCACGATTTATAAGATTGTCGGCAAGACGTATTTCCACTGATTCTTTGATTACGGAATCTCAAAATCCGGAAACCGGAGCTAAAATTTTTGTTTCATTGTATTCCATTGAATGTCCCAATGAAATACAGTGTTCTGCTACTGCCGAGCAGAATGCCAACGGGATCCGGCTGCATACCCGGAAATTATTAGAAGAAGAAATGCGGCGGGAAAATTTCAGAAGTCAAATCAAATACCTTTTTATTTTCTGTCGGAACAAGACTAATTCTATAGTATGGTTCCTCGGACACTACACCCTCTACGTAGTTGGGCGTGACAACGGTTCCGACCCCGTGTTCTTCGTCAGTATATGGTGAACGCGCATTGGAAATGGCAGAGGCTTCCACATTATCGTGCTTTATTTGCAAATACGTTGCACGCCGTCTTCAATCGTCAAGGTATTGCATAGTTTTCCTCCCTTGTTCTGGGGCCTTTCCTCTTTGCGTTCTTCCTAGCGAAAAAAATTATTTCTTTTGATTCCCGAAATTGTGTAATTTATGTCTCTCAAGTTTAATTTAAAAAAAACCAGGCCAGTGTCATGTGAGGGACCAGCGCAGTGACTGGGAGGGACGGGGGACGCGTCGTGGCCAGGTCTCGGGGTTCGTTTGGTTAGAAGCCCATCGGTTTGGCGGTCGATTGCGCCTTAAAAAAATTGGTTAACGTCGCGCAATGTAGATAATAAATTTGTGAGTTCGGGACCATTGGTTACCTTATTTTATAAACCGTATTTTGGGTGGCTGCTAAAGATTATCTCGAAGATAATTTTGCTTCACTTCCTAACCAACCAGAAAAAAAAATGTTTGTAGTGAACTTCTCCGCCAAAGGCAAAGGTCCCGAGTTCGAATCTCGGTGTGGCACACTGTTTTAATATGCCAAGAAGTTTCAGTCCATAATCTCAGTTGCAGGCTGTGATCATTTTATTCCAAGTTCTTTTCTCACAAGCTTTCTCGTTAGTGTGGCTAGAAATGCCATTCTACTTCTGTCATTGGTATGTGGCACTGTATTTTTTTCTATAACAAGTGTGAAAGAAAATACGGATAGTGTAGAAGTTACGAAGAGTAAGTTTAATAAAAGAATGAAGACATACGTATAACTAACATCGCTCCGTAACACATACTATTACAGACATTGTTTGAACAGATGTTGAAGATTTTTATCTTTTTTGTGGAACTCTGTAAAGGTGTACTAACTGCAGACCTACCTAACATGATAATAAATTTTGCCTCTATGAATGTTAAAATTACGAGGTACTGCGAAGAAAGGAGGAATGTAACCAGAAGTTTAACGTTCCCACATGGATAAGGTCATTAGACACAGAGACAAGCTCGAATAGGATAAATGTTAGGAAGAAAATCAGGCATGTATTTTGCAACGGGTATCAGGGCAAAATCTTAATCTGGGTGGCTGGACGGTGCTTTGAGTTCAGAAGCTCAGCCACAGAAACGTTCGCTCTGTCTACTAAAGATACCGTGATGTCGACGGTACCTCCTTTACCCACTAACAGGCCCTCAGTTATATTTCGTGAGTTGAACATTCCTCGCGGCGTAGGAAGATGTTACAGGAAGATGAAGACATCCTCTGCTTCTATGGGGAAGCATTAACGGAGAATACCTCACGAAGTCCTGCCATATATAAGATAACCGTAAAAGAGAAGATCATTTGTTAGCTGTGAAAAAAGCGATAGAAGTTGCTATTGCCAGGAAAATGACCTGACATATGACATGGAAATATAGAACTAAATAAATAAACAAGCAAGTAAATGACAAATAAGTCTTATCTGGTGTACGGCTCAGCGGTCTCGGTCGAGTGCGTGGTTAATCCGGTGCGCTGGAGCGAGATTGAAGCAAGACGAGCGTGGCGCCTGGCAGCCATCGCTCACTGTCCGGCACGCGGCCGCCTGAATTAATGTGGCCTCGACAGCACGCATAATCATGCGCCGCGGCGACAGGTGTAAATACACGACAGATATCGATCGCATCGATCCTACCGATAGGTCCTTACAGCCTCCTACGAGCATACGACCTAGCGATTACCGTCGAATAGTGTCATTTTGTCTAAGCAGTAAAAGCTTATAATAAGTTCTGAAAGAACACTGTTTGCACTCTAGTCTGAAGCAGATGTTGCTTGGCCCTTCAAAGACGAAAGTGTAGACGTTTCATTTGAAAGAAACGTATATTTTAACGTAAGTTCGTGTGATGCGATAGTTTATCAAGATGAAAGAACCTGAATTGTTTCACTAGACCACTCCGATTAATCAATGGAAACAGTCTGGGGCGATGTAAGGTGGCAGAGCGGAAACGTCCTTGGAACAAACTTTCTATGGGTATGGAAATGAGCGTTTGGCCCCTTACGGGGCAGGTCCGGCCGCCTTGATGCAGGTCTTATTACATAAGACGCCCCATTGGGCGACCTGCGCGCCGGATGGGGATGAAATGATGATGAAGACTACACAACCACCAGTCCCTGAGCGGAGAAAATCCCCGACCCAGCCGGGAATCGAACACGGGTCCCTTAGGATTATTCAGGTATCGGAGTCGACACTTTCTAGGGGTGATAGATCACGTCATGGGGAGCAAATTTTGTTCCTGACAAAATGTTCTGTGATGCTTCCTGTCGACACTTTGCTTCTTTTAGTATTCACTGGTCGGGTAATGATGAGATTTCACCCAACTAGCAGGGTCTATTAACCAAGTGTACAGCATACTACCTACCTCAGTAAATTCATAGAGTGATTTTCAACAAGAAAATCGTGAGAATGAGTGTCTCTAAGCGGAGAAATATATTTTAGAAGTGAACCAGGAACTTCAATTTTGCTAGGCCTACTGCCTTTGGATGACAGACAACACACATTGCATACGAACGCTGCAGAATGCTTACACCCTTCCACCCTCAGGGTAAAAACAGTCTTAAATGACACGTAATTTCAGAAAACTATTTGTCTCTAACAATCCCGATGTCCCCACGACACGGTCTATCGACCCTTGAAATTTGGCACAAAAACTTTGAAATCCGCTTTATAACGCAGTGTGAAAAAGAACACCGCCAACAAAATTTTGGAACTTGTTCAAGGATTTTCTCATAGCTCTTGTATTTTGGTTTAAGAGAACTGCCTCATTACTTAATTACTGTATTTCGTTTGAAGTGTTACCCCATTCATTTTTGTATCTGTATTGGCCTCCCTCAGGCTTACTTTCTGAGTAGATGTATAGAAGAAACAGGATCCTTCAGTTTATCGTGATTGCATATTAAAGGCTTTTTTGCACTGTTGTGAAGGCAGCTTACAGAAACAGAGGTAATTGTGGTAGCAAACAGAATAAATAATTTTGTCAACAAAGTTCAGAATCACCCTTTCGACGTGTGTGAAGCATATTGGAAGCTACATATCTTATCGCTGGTATCGGCGTGCAAGCCGTGGCAGTCGACACGTAGAGACGAAGAGTAGGAATCCTCTGTTAGAGAGTACCTATGAGCGGTTGCCTCACTTGTCGGAGCAATGGAGTGCAATGTGACACCAGAAACGTTCAGCTTTTTATTTAAAAGTAGTTATTGATGATGCATGTACGTATGTGTGCCACGTAATACCACCGACGGTACGGTGATGCAGAACTTAAGCCTAATCGTGCACGATATAAATTCACAACATCCGCGTACATCTACCGCGCCGCGTCGACGGAACCGTCACATTTTAATTATATTTACGTATAGACATACAGATTGGGTGGCTGACTGCGAAAATGACCCAGATTCCTTTGTAAAACCAGTGTGTGAACAGTGCAGTCTCAAAAGGAACTACTTGCTAATATAGTGTCACCTCAACTTGTACGAGGTTCATCCAGAAAGTGAAGAATGATTGCGTACCACACCCAGTGCCGATTCCCCACCACTGCGATCGTAAAGATGCCAGTTACTCTCTTCCCCAGTGTCAGTGTGAGCAGAGTTTTGTTGGCGAGCGACCATGTCTCTTTGTTCTGTAACCTTTCGAAATAGCGGCGCCCGTTAGAAATCCTACCAAATGCGGCGTTTTCTGATGGTGAAAATTTTGAGCCTAACAAAATTTATAGGCAAGTAAATGAAGTTTACAGTGATTGTGCACTGAACGAGTCTTCACTAGCGTGGAATGTTGTCGGCAAACGTGTTTTCGATTCATGATAATACGCGACCTCATGCATCAGCTCGAAAACTGCAAGAACTTCAACGTCTTTAGTGGAAATTTTTGAACATCCTCCTTATAACAGTGACTTGGCACTAAGTGATTTTCACTTATTCCTGAAACTAAGAGATATTTGGATGGAAATAAGATCGTAAACTACGAGGTCCTCAGGCAAGCAGTGACATCCTGGCTCATTATCCTTGGCCGTAGACCAGCATGACATGGGAAAAATTTAGGAAATTTGTGGTAAGGTCTTATGGGACCAAACTGCTGAGGTCATTGGTCCCTAAGCTTACGCACTACTTAATCTAACTTAAACTAACTTACATTAAGGACGACACGCACACCTATGCCCGAAGGAGGACTCGAACCTCCGACGGAGGCAGCCGCGCGGGCCGTGACAAGGCGCCTAAAGCCTTCGGCACACGGACTGTGCTGTCGAACGGTAACGTTGAGCGTGCCAAGTTCAATGCGCTCCTGAACGCTCATGAACGATGCGACTTGTGCATACGCCACGTGGGCCCCAACGTGGTATACGCGATCGCAACGCACTCCAGCGGCAGGTGAGGGATGTTTCTAGTTCGTAAATCACACTGTTTACTCAACGGGCGCGCGTAAAATTCCCACGTTAGCTGTACTGAAACGTACATTTCGTACATCGTCCACGAAAAGGAAAGTACCAAGGCCATTACAAATAGTGCGGTGCAAATTTGGAATACTTCTCCGCCTAAGGTAAACATTATTTCATCATTCCCACATTTTAGTAAAACCCCAAGGTCAGTGTTACTTGATCACTGTTCCTACCCAGTAGCAGATCTTTGCAACATGTGAACTACGAAGCGTGAAAGGAGCAAAATATCTTTATACAAGTAACGCAAGCTGTCCTGCTGATTAAGCCAATCGAACAAAGTCACCCCTCAAAAAAGATTAACTTATATTTACATAACATCAAATATTATAGTATATACCTATATTAAACTAATAATAAAGTATCAGAACCTCATAAAAACGCGAATGATAAGAAAAAACATTTAGCAGTGTCGAAACGCGAACCATTGCCTCGACGAACATTTCTACAAGACATTGACTCAACTCATTAAGCTAAACAAATGACACAACCCTCACGTGTATTCAAATTATGTTACGCCTTGCTGAAAACCTTAATCGTAGATACGTTACTAATTGAAATTTAATTATAACAAATTGTACCAAGAACAATGCGTTATGGGTGGATCTTAATTGTGTCGCTATCTTCAAATAGCCTACTCTCATAATACGCAAGTTACAATAATCTTTTGCCACGAATATGATGTTTCTCATTATTTTATTGGAACGAATTACACAGTTAACGAAAGGTTTTCCAGTGATTCTCAATTTGCTCGCGCTCAGAAACGGCATATATACATATACGCTTGAAGTGAATGCCAATATGGCGCCTCACAACTCTGTACTGAAGGGAGACGGCGTGCGTGTGACGTAGGTGGCGTTGTGCCATCTCATTGGTCAACGCTCAGGCGCACGCTCAGGATATCTGACATGCCAGATATTGCTCTGCACGTTCGGAAAGACTCCCGAACGTGCTATTCCACGCTATGACGTCAGAAACTCGGCACGTCAACGCTCAACGTTCGGATGCACGGTCCGTGTGTCGACGGCTTTAGACAACGCGGCTACCCAGCGTGGCTATGAATGGGAATTGAAAAGTTTGTCGCATGTTAAAATAAGTGTCTTGACAGTTATTTCGACTACATAGAAAAATAGAGTAAGGCACCGTAATTTAGTAAATAAAGTTTTGTGTTGATATCTTTCGTTTTTATTTAGTTGTGCCGAAACGTTCTTTACTTCCTAGACGATCCACGTATTACAGCTTCCGGTTATTCCCTCCATATTGCACCTTATATTGCAACATTTGAGTACAGCTATAGAGACGGTGCCACGGAGGAAATAGCAGCCTCTGCAGGTAGGTGGGAAAGACACATCAATACTCTTCCTACGTAATACTTCCATATAATGGAGCTGGGCCGCTTACGGTGTGTCACACATACACTTAGGAAGAATCCCAAGAAATCATAATTCATTCACGACAGACATCTCTCGAAAACCTCCCTCCTGATGAATTCTTGAGTAGTATCGCCCTGCCTGGAACACATATTATGTTCGAGTAACGGAAAAATATGTGGAGCGCCTTACAGGATCTCCGCGAAGTAATTTATGCTAATAAGACCCTCACATAGGAAATTAGTGGATTTGACACCATACAGTGTTATACTGACAACTGCTCTGCTCGTTCCCATTAGCTAGTGGAATAGAATGAAGCGTTAGGGCTTAAATGGTACTAGCACATTATATGCCAACCACCACACACTGTGCGGTGCTTTATGGAACAGTGATGTCGATGTAGAAAATTTACCAACAAATAAATACTTCTTCGGGACGACTTTAGATGAACCACTCAGCTGCATAGTATAAGACCAGAAAACTAATCTGATATTAACTGCAGTGAAACCAACAAATGTGTAGAACAATCCGCACTGCGCTGAAGAAACAGATACAACAGTAACACTGAACATATCATTTTTTTTACAGATGCTCTGAGGCCGGCATAGTAGGGAAGTTACTCTGGCGGTGAAATTTTCGGAAAAAAATGTGCTTTGAGACGATAGTTTTCAGTAATTGTGTTCTTCTTCTTTTGCCTTGTCCTGTGTCTCTATGGTGTCGGCATGCTGTATCGGTTTGCAACTTCAGTGTAGCTTGTTACTGGGTGCAATTCCTAACCCAATCCGGGTCAGAATTTGTGTATGTAGTCTGTTTGCGACTAGAGTATATCTCACATTGGGGGGGGGGGGGGGGGGGGCAAGACGTTAGGATCATGGTTTTACTTCAGACTTTGTACGCTTTTAGAAGCCAATTACGACAACATGATGTGCAAGTAGCACACGTACTGCTTAGGCGATTTCGAGAAAATCAGAAAAGAGGTTTTACGCGTCAGTCATGTACCGGTGCGCTGCAACACTGAGGACGACATGGCGGCGGTCATGTGCTGAGCGTTCAATCTCCGTAATCGGTGGATCGCTGGACCGAGTCCCACACATGTTTTTTCTTAATCTACATTTTTTTCTATACTAATCACATTAATCGACACTAGTCATAATATTTCATGTTTATTACGTTTGAAAGGTAATATGGTGAAAAGACACGGGTATTTGCATGAGCTTTTATTGAATTTCCAATGCTACTTGTTTCTTTGCAAGTTTCCATTATCACAACAAACGTTATGTTACAATTATCGATAAGTAAACGACCAAACGCATAATTTTTTCCTGAAAATATATGTCTGTTGTGATTTCCGAAATCCCTTAGACCTGCAATCTGTTAAGATACCGAGAACTGCTTTGCACCTGGACACTTACGACCTCCAGACACAGGTTTCAAGGACGAGGGACAGGCTTGGAAAACTGAAGTCAAACATCAATAAATAAGTGTGTAAATAACTTTATTCAATAATACAACGAGCTGCTATATGCCAGAATATGAGGGCAATGTACGTTGAGTAGTCGGATGTGCTTTTTTCATTACAAACTGCAGGATGATATTTTTTGTACAGGCACGGTAAAAGGAAATTAAAACGGCATCTACTACATTGAATGAATCCAGTTTTCCCGCATGCACAAAGAATCTTCAGAGTTTCTGCGGAAAAACAATATTCGCTGTCATTTTGAAAAATTTCTCTTTCTTTCGACAATTTGTATGCAAAATACGTGTAACGCAGCATTTTCGTTAAGTATCTGTGCCGACAATTGGCGATCTACGATTGAATGCATTTTAACAGAATCTTCATGACAAGTAATTTCTTGATCATTGTGAATCAAATATGGACAAGTTTGAACGCTCTTAATAAAGTTTTTAATTGTACACTCCTGGAAATAGAAAAAAGAACACATTGACACCGGTGTGTCAGACCCACCATACTTGCTCCGGACACTGCGAGAGGGCTGTACAAGCAATGATCACACGCACGGCACAGCGCACACACCAGGAACCGCGGTGTTGGCCGTCGAATGGCGCTAGCTGCGCAGCATTTGTGCACCGCCGCCGTCAGTGTCAGCCAGTTAGCTGTGGCATACGGAGCTCCATCGCAGTCTTTAACACTGGTAGCATGCCGCGACAGCGTGGACGTGAACCGTATGTGCAGTTGACGGACTTTGAGCGAGGGCGTATAGTGGGCATGCCGGAGGCCGGGTGGACGTACCGCCGAATTGCTCAACACGTGGGGCGTGAGGTCTCCACAGTACATCGATGTTGTCGCCAGTGGTCGGCGGAAGGTGCACGTGCCCGTCGACCTGGGACCGGACCGCAGCGACGCTCGGATGCACGCCAAGACCGTAGGATCCTACGCAGTGCCGTAGGAGACCGCACCGCCACTTCCCAGCAAATTAGGGACACTGTTGCTCCTGGCGTATCGGCGAGGACCATTCGCAACCGCCTCCATGAAGCTGGGCTACGGTCCCACACACCGTTAGGCCGTCTTCCGCTCACGCCCCAACATCGTGCAGCCCGCCTCCAGTGGTGTCGCGACAGGCGTGAATGGAGGGACGAATGGAGACGTGTCGTCTTCAGCGATGAGAGTAGCTTCTGCCTTGGTGCCAATGATGGTCGTATGCGTGTTTGGCGCCGTGCAAGTGAGCGCCACAATCACGACTGCATACGACCGAGGCACACAGGGCCAACACCCGGCATCATGGTGTGGGGAGCGATCTCCTACACTGGCCGTACACCTCTGGTGATCGTCGAGGGGACACTGAATAGTGCACGGTACATCCAAACCGTCATCGAACCCATCGTTCTACCATTCCTAGACCGGCAAGGGGACTTGCTGTTCCAACAGGACAATGCACGTCCGCATGTATCCCGTGCCACCCAACGTGCTCTAGAAGGTGTAAGTCAACTACCCTGGCCAGCAAGATCTCCGGATCTGTCCCCCATTGAGCATGTTTGGGACTGAATGAAGCGTCGTCTCACACGGTCTGCACGTCCAGCACAAACGCTGGTCCAACTGAGGCGCCAGGTGGAAATGGCATGGCAAGCCGTTCCACAGGACTACATCCAGCATCTCTACGATCGTCTCCATGGGAGAATAGCAGCCTGCATTGCTGCGAAAGGTGGATATACTCTGTACTAGTGCCGACATTGTGCATGCTCTGTTGCCTGTGCCTATGTGCCTGTGGTTCTGTCAGTGTGATCATGTGATGTATCTGACCCCAGGAATGTGTCAATAAAGTTTCCCCTTCCTGGGACAATGAATTCACGGTGTTCTTATTTCAATTTCCAGGAGTGTATATAGAAATAAAAGTCTCATAATATTTGTTGTAATATTACAAATTTGTAAACAGTGAAATGACACTGGAAATTCAATGAATGTTCATGCAAGTGTTTTCCGTCGTGTTACCTTTCAAATCTAATATGTACGAAATAAATTGATTAGTGTCGAAAAATATATAAATAAAAAAGATGAACGGGACTCGGCCTAGTGATCCTCCGAATACAAAGCTTGAATGGTAACCGCAATCCCGCTCACCGGTAGATCACTGACGCGTAAAAACGTGTCTCACGATTTTCTCGAAATTGTGTAAGTGGTACGACATACTACTTGCACACTATGTTGTCCAAATGGACTATTAAAGGTGTAGAAAGTCTGAAGTAAATCCGTGATCCGAACGTCTTTCCTCTTCTTGAGAGGTTTACTCTAGTTGTATTTTACTCTAGCGTACTTGCTTAATAACTGCCTCCATTTGAGGACTTCATTGGTCTTTGTCATTGCCATTGAGAATGGCAGGTTTCGCTTGGGGACAGAAGATGACGCTCTTTGGAGTCGAAACTGGTAGCATGTGTTGAGTAAAAGACGTTGGATTCGAATTCAGCTGTTGGTTTTAACTATATTTATTCTAGTACATCATGTACGGATGCTATTCCACTTTCGTTGATGGATTACTAGACACTTAGAAGAATCGATCGTAATTTTCATGGCTTCCCTGTGAAAGCTGATAGCTTTGAACGAGACTACTATAAAAGACATTTGTGTCTAAACTGTAATATGAATTTGTAAATGATTTTTGTATAACATTTTTGAAAACAATTTATTTCTGAGGAAGATAAATGTGTTAAAATAAATATTGTCAACTATAAAACTGAGTCATTCTGAGGATATTAGAGATGTGTAGCCGAAATTTAAAAGAGGTAAAAGTTCCCGTCTCAAACAGAATGGAAAGGCGAGAAAGAGAAAGGATGGAATGACTTTATGCTCAGCATGAGAGTGGCTTACAAATCAGTCATTGCTTAAGTAGTCTCGGATGGAAATTGCCCAAGTAGTCTCGAATGAACCAGTAATTTTTTTGTGCTTTTAGAAATACAATTTGTTGCTATCACACACTAGTTCAAAGAACGTCATTTGCCTAAGACATTACTTAGACCGGATCCTGGTGAAACTGATTCTGAGTATCCTAAAACTACAAAGAACTATAATTTCACGAACTTAATGTAGTAAAATATTTTCGTAGTGTTTATTATATAATCAGTAAGTGTTGTTTGTGGAGCACTAAATTTAAATTTTTCTGGAAGTTGCAATTTTCAGTGTTCCATATTCTGGTCATCTACATGTACATCTACATCTACATCCATACTCAGCAAGCCACCTGACGGTATAAAGAGTATACTGAAAGTGGTTACAGTAAAAGATGCAATACGTATGTATCTAGCAGCTTAAATCCATTGGTATAATCACTGTAGAACTTAATAAGTTAGATCTATCTTATTTTTCTAACAGTGTATGATGAAGATTTCATAAAATTGTAATTTTTTACCATTCTCACACAAAGTACAGCTAAAGGTCCATCATTTGGTTAATTGTTGAGCTGGACCATAAATGAAAGAATGATAATTCCAAAGTATGTGTTAATACTGAGTTAGTATCATAACGTAGCAATTTTGTTTAACTAACTTGGAATAATGACTAGTTCTTCAAATCTCAGTTATAGAGACCCCTCAATGCCGATTCTTCTTTGCCTACACTTGCGCGTCTACGCAAAGAATAGAGAAAGTCTTAATGTATCTGGGTGCTGTAGTATAATTCCTCCGGTGTTGACAAAGTAACAGTGAAAGTTAGTTGCTGTGCTGTACACGAGAAACTAGTTCTGCTTTCCTAAGTACAGTAAGGTATATACAGAATAGCAAATCACAATCACACTTCTGAATGACCCACTGGACGTAACTTTATGCCTAATTAGGCTAGCTCCCGTTCATAAATAGGCTTGATCACATAAAAGGCCTGAAACTAAAAGTACACTGGTTCCATCCCTGATTATCCGTAATATTACTCCAAACTGGAATCCCTTCAGGAGGGGAAATAGTCATGTGATACTTGTCTCTATTATATATACACTACATGATCAAACAGTTTTTTAAAATTCCTGTATAAAGGGGTAACTGTAGCTTAGGGAATGTTCCTTTGGGAGCAATTTTTACAGGAAGGTACGGCTTCGAACATTCCGAAAGAAGATCATGTTTAGAAGAGAAACATGTGAGTAGTGCTATACTTTCCAATGTGTGACAGGACATTTTAAAGTTAAACGTGCTGTTTTCCCTGGACAGTGCCAATAATACTAAAAGAGGTAAATGTTATAGGTCCAGATGCTTCGACAAATTTTAAAGTGGGAAACAGGTGCTTTATGTATCAAATGACTTCGTGTGACAGTACAGAAATAGGAAACAGGGATCATATCTCCACTGCAGGATCGCATTTCACTCACCTAAGTGTAAAAGTCGGTATCTGGTAGAAACTAAATAGAACTACTCGTCTTTTGATGAGTTTTGCAGAAAATCTGTCAAAATGAGGCAACACTGGAGGCACTTTATTGGAGTTACGTTTGCACGTTGTTTGATTAATATCCAGTCTGTTTTACTTTTGATGCTGTTATAATCGTCCGTAAAAAAGGTTTTTAACTTTTTATTTATACCACATTTGCTCTTGGCTCTACAGTATGTCAGCTATAGAGAATGATGTGAAGAACAGATTCCATCGGAATCTTGTGACTGTAAATATGAAATGTAGTACCCACGCAATAGCGAGATGCTTCATTACCTTTTACTGTGATGAGAATGTACCTTTTCATTTCTCGGGCTGAAATAGCAAGTCAGAGATTAGTTCAATATGCGCAGTGACGACTACTTTACACACATAATGTCCAAAGA
Source organism: Schistocerca gregaria (assembly GCF_023897955.1). Lineage (NCBI taxonomy): Eukaryota > Metazoa > Arthropoda > Insecta > Orthoptera > Acrididae > Schistocerca > Schistocerca gregaria. The sequence continues at coordinate 84,995,021 of NC_064931.1, read as the reverse complement.
CGAATTTTTTGTGTTTTTCTGATTAAGACTGCACCCTCCCCCAAACGGTATTAATGGATGTAAATATGCGTCCAGTAAGTTCATCTAGCGTTGTTACTGGAGCTGTATGCAGAGAATCCGTCGAGTACCTGTACAGGAAATTATTCATGAAGGACACGCGGTGAAACAATTTTGTTCTATTAATTAGCTACTTGAAACTACTTATTTTTGAGGTTATCACGTATTGGATTTTGGAAACGGTGTCAAACTTATCGTATAATTCCACATTCTCTATAAAGTTCATGGCCCTCAACTAAAGTTAGTAATAAATGAATATGATAAATTTCGTTAGCTGCTCATTCGTTACCGTTTATTATGTAAAGACAATCACATTAAATTAGATCTATCACTTAGCATCTGTACCTGCTGACAATTGATAACCCGTACTGCTCAATGGATATTGTTGACAGACTCAGACTTGCTCATCATACAAAAGCTGCTGGAAAATGTATCAACAATTTAATCTTCGTTACATGAACGGTCACGGTGTAAAAGCGAAGGAAAGATCCAACTAACATGTAGATAGTGCTGAATGAACTTTTTGATTTTATTCTCGCTGTTCGTGTTGTTCTCTTCTCACAGGAGATAACTCCAATTAAAAGTGTATTTGTTAAATCAGTCGAAAACTTTTAAAATGTTTGTGAAAACGGGACTGAAAATGAATATCCGTATAGTTCTGAGGCCCATAGTGTTAATGATTCGAGTCTTTAATTAAAATCGTACATAATCTTAAACAAGATTACTACAGTGCATTGCACGTTTTAATAAAATAACCATTATAAACTACAGCAACAGCTCTTGTGTGTTCCCTGCATTAATAAACTAAATTTTACAGGGCCACGGGTAGTACATAAAGCCCAGGAAAAAGTGGACTGCAAGGCAAGTAGTAGGTTTCCCCAAAGGACAATCTGTACTACGTAGCTTCCGGAGTTATCATTTAGAGTAGTTCGCACGAAAGTTTCATCAGATTCTCATGAAATCATAATTTCTAAAGCAGTGTGGTTAAAACTCTTTCTAGATATTATGTCATGACTCAGGAACGTAAACGAAAGGTCTCTGAGGTTTCGTCTCATGTATCGTTACTTCTACAGGCGAATCAAGAGGGCAACAGAAAGACCCAAGTACAGTTTTTAGTATCTTCCTGATTCTTAATTTTATCAAATAGTTTCACTTGCAGTCTCTGTTTTTAAGTCTGTGTATTTACCTTTATGTATATGAGAGGCAAATTAGGTACGTACCCGTTGTCAGCATTTTAAAGACTCGATGTAACTTTCGTCTTTTAATATCCTACATATGAAAATGAAACGAGAAAATCCACATAAAGAATGTCATAAAACACGCAACATACATGGCAATCTGTTCGCTTGGCTGGCATATTGTTGCACTAAACGGTTCTAGGAATGGTGATCCGATGAGAACCACTGGAACATCAGTGTAATACGCCGAAATATAGAAAAAAAATGATGTTGACCACAGGTTTAAAATTAATCACTTCGTATCCAGTGTCCAGTAAAATTTATAACTAGTCATTTCATGTAAGATTCCAGCTGTTTAAGCTTTTGTAACGTTTGTTAGACACACTGATACATTCATTCAAATTGCTTCTCGCTTGGCCGCCACGATAGAAACTGTTGTGCTTAAAGAACCACTTCAAAAAAAAATACATTTCACACATTTGACGATTGAACAATCCCATTATCGGAACATTACTGATATGTGAAAAATGCGAGAGAGGAGATCGTTACAAAGCATGACGGCAGCAGTGACCGACACGTACCATTTCCGCTGTTTCGTTTTATTCCCGGCTTTTCATTTGCATTTGCGAGTGCTTTGTTTCGCAGTTCATGAGCGCAGGTCGGTAATAATTCATTATCACATTCCTACTTTTTACAGCGCATCTCGTAGTTACGAGCGAGCGAACCCCTCGCTACAAATATGTTTTTATGAATTCGTGGAGAGGGGTAGGAATCAAGCTGGTATTCGGCAGCGTCGGCCATTTGGCCGGAGTTATGTCGGAGCACTGCGTCACGGCCGCTGCTAGCCGCCTGGTGACTTGACTTCTATCCAAATGAAATGAATTGCCTTCTTGCTCGCACCGCAGCGAGGCTATGTTTACCGCATGATATCTCTTTACATCAATCTTTTCGCCTATTATTACACAGTCTTTTAACGATAAAGTTACAAACTTGAGCGGGGGACACAAACTACGTCGAAACTGCTTCTACACGGATATAGAGTAATATGAATGTTTTAACTTGGTTTCTGTGCCTATGAGAGGAGCAAATACTGATTGCCAATCAGAAAAGCAGTAATATTATACACCTTGGAGTCTATGAAATACCTTTAATTTAGAAGTTATGTTTGGAATACGAACTAAATACATTTACTACCCACAGCTTGATACAAACGTTCTAAAACTTCAGCGTGGAATACAGTCTTCAGCTATACTCATCTGTGTTTTCTAATGTCATCTATCCGCCTATCTTTACGTCGTCACATCAATCTTTTCTTAGCTCTTACAATACAACAAGATACTTTGATGATTCACCTACCATCCATTCACGTGCATGCAATGGCTCGTTGCCATACACACAAACTTGTAATATGCACTGACTTAACTCTCCGTTTCAGAAAGTTTAAAGACTTAATTTGAAAACTCTGTTTCGGTTGCCAAAAGCATTCCACATCAATGGTGCTCTTCTGTTTATTTCTTTTGCTATCCACCTAGTCGCTTTTTTCAACTACCCTAAATATAACTAGTTTTATGAACCCGCTCTTAATGTTTATTATTTTCTATTTGATATGTTGGTTATAGATTATTTTAGTCCTGTTACAAGATATTTTCAGATCTTCTTGTAAACTTTCTCTGTTAAGCTCGTAATCTGCTATTCCTTCTGAAACTACACACACGAGTGCCCACAAAAGGTCATGAGCAGATTTTAAGCCCTCAAATATATACCCCGCCATTAGCACCATTGAATAATGAAAACTGCGAACAACATACTACACAACTTGAAAGAACAATAAATCACACCTTGTAAGTACGATTTGTGCATAGACTTTTCTTTTTGTCGTCTGTTGACTATATAATCTAATAACTTTGACACACTGAGCACGTGTTTCGAATGCAATGATTTGCATTTACAAAATCTCAGCAGCAGATATCTCGGAGAACTACATCAGTGTCAGCTTATCTGGACTGCTGAAAATTTCTTACAAAAAATTAATACCAGCGGGGCACGCATGGGTAACGTTACCGCTAAGCAATTGCAATGTATGTGAAAGAAACATGTTTCCCCATGAAATCAAATTTAAAGATTCAAACTTCGAGGCAAGTATACGTATGATGGAGTTTGTAGTTCCAGGTTCAAATAGCTCTGAGCACTATGGGACTTAACATCTTAGATCATCAGTCCCCTAGAACTTAGAACTACTTAAACCTGATTAACATAAGGACATCACACACATCCATGCCCGAGGCAGGATTCGAACCTGCGACCGTAGCGGTCGCGCGGTTCCAGACTGAAGCGCCTAGAACCGCTTGGCCACCACAGCCGGCTGTAGGTCCAGGAAAAAGGTGTAAGATAATTAATCCGCGAAGTCAAAAGGCCTCAGAAACTGGACATAAGTTACAAGCAGGTTAGATATACAGTATGCTCCATTGATTGTGACCGGGCCATCATCTCACAAAATAAGCGTCAAACGGAAAAACTACAAAGAACGAAACTTGTCTAGCTTGAAGGGGGAAACCAGATAGTGCCATGGTTGGCCCGCTAGATGGCGATGCCATAGCTCAAACGGATATCAACTACGTTTTTTATATAGGAACACCCATTTTGTATTATATATTCGTGTAGTACGTAAAGAAATATGAATGTTTTAGTTGGACCACTTTTTTCGCTTTTTGTGATAGATGGCACTGTAATAGTCACAAACATATGACTCACAATTTTAGACGAACAGTTGGTAACAGGTATGTTTTTTAAATTAAAATACAGAACGTAGGTACGTTTGAACATTTATTTCGGTTGTTCCAATGTGATACATGTACCTTGGTGAACTTATCATTTCTGAGAACGCATGCTGTTACAGCGTGTTTACCTGTAAATACCACATTAATGCAATAAATGCTCAAAATTATGTCCGTCAACTTCAATGCATTTGGAAATACATGTAACGACATTCCTCTGAACATGCATCGACGCGTGTTGTCAGGCGTTGTCGGTGGATCACGATAGCAAATATCCTGCAACTTTCCCCACAGAAAGAAATCCGGGGATGTCAGATCCGGTGAACGTGCGGGCAATGGTATGGTGCTTCGACGGCCAATCCACCTGACATGAAATATGCTATTCAATACCGCTTCAACCGCACGCGAGCTATGTGCCGGACATCCATCATGTTGGAAGTACATCGCCATTCTGTCATGCAGTGAAACATCTTGTAGTAACATAGGTAGAACATTACGTAGGAAATCAGCATACATTGCAACATTTAGATTGCCATCGATAAAATGGGGGCCAATTACCCTTCCTTGTCGCAGCCGTCGTGGATTTTCCGTTGCCCAATAGTGCATATTATGCCGGTTTACGTTACCGCTGTTGGTGAAATACGCTTCGTCGCTAAATAGAATGCGTGCATAAAATCTGTCATAGTCCCGTAATTTCTCTTGTGCTCAATCGCAGTAATGTACACGACGTTCAAAGTCGCCGCCATGCAATTCCTGGTGCATAGGAATACGGTACGGGTGCAATCGATGTTGATGTAGCATTCTCAACACCGACGTTTTACAGATTCCCGATTCTCGCGCAATTTGTCTGTTACTGATGTGCGGATGAGCCGCGACAGCAGCTGAAACATCTACTTGGGCATCATCATTTGTTGCAGGTCGTGGGTGACGTTTCACATGTGGCTGAACACTTCCTGTTTTCTTAAATAACGTAACTATCCGGAGAACGGCCCGGACACTTAGATGATGTCGTCCAGGATACCGAGCAGCATACACAGAACACACCCGTTGGGCATTTTCATCATAATAGCCATAAATCAACACGATATCGACCTTTTCGGCAACTGGTAAACGGTCCATTTTAAGACGGGTAATGTACCACGAAGCAAATACCGTCCGCACTGGCGGAATGTTACGTGATACCACGTACTTATACGTTTGTGAGCAATACAGCGCCATCTATCACAAAGCGAAAAAAGCGGTTCAACTAAAACATTCATATTTCGTTACGTACTACACGAATATGTTATTAAAAGCCGGCCGCAGTGGTCTCGCGGTTCTAGGCGCGCAGTCCGGAACCGTGCGACTGCTACGGTCGCAGGTTCGAATCCGAACATCTGAGGTCATCAGTCCCCTAGAACTGAGAACTACTTAAACCTAACTAACCTAAGGACATCACACACATCCATGCCCGAGGCAGGATTCGAACCTGCGACCGTAGCGGTCGCGCTGTTCCAAAGTGAAGCGCCTAGAACCGCTCGGGCACAATAGCCGGCTGAACCATTAGTCACGAGCGTTGTGTAGAACCCGTTGCCAGCGATGTGGAAGGCGTAGTGTACCGTTAGCAGAGCCTGTTCTGTTGATGGTGCGAATGGAGCGGTCTACTGCCTATGAATCACTGGAACAGTTCTGAAGCGAATGCCACGAAGTGATTCCTTCATCTTTTTACTCTTGCTCTTATTAGTTTATGATCACGTGAAAATTACACTTTATTATCCTGTGCAAATTCCTTAGTGTTTAATGGAATACAGTTATTTTCTTTTTGAGTACATTTAAGTATATTTTATTAAACAGTAAGTAAATCACAGACTATAAAATATCACATGTATGAGAAAGGATAAAACAAATACAGATAAATAAATTTGGAGATATTCGTGCACGAGATTAGCCCAGTGCCAATGAGGGTTGTCGCATAGAATCTACGTGTATCGGAATGTTATTTGTACGATTTTTATCGGTCGGTTCGACATGGGCAAAGGAAAGAAGGAAGATTATAGTTAACGTCCCGTTGATTGTGAAATCATTAGAGGCAGAACAGAAGCTCTGATCTGGGAAAGAAATTGACTATGTTCTTTGCAGAGAAACCATGTCGGCATTCGCTTCAAAAGGTTTACAGAAGCTATATATGGACGGTGAGACGTGCAATTGAGCCGCCGCCCACCCGATTGGAAATGGAAACTAGTGCAGGTGAATGTGTAAAACCGCCTGAAGTGCGATCAGATTCCAATCACCACAAACCCGTAGATCCCGAACAAACTTGTAATGACTATTTGCTCTCACAATAGCGTAACATACAAATTTCCGCACTTGGATAATAATTAATTCTTTTTCCAGTTACACACGTAACCGAAGATCTCATCTAATAGCCTTTGCTGTGGAAGCCATACTATACGGGGTATTCAAATGAAACCCGGTCACTAGTGTAAAGTAACAAATTTATTAACTCAAATATGTAGTTATACACAGTACACATACTCAGCAATCGTCTCCAAGACTGTTGGCACATTTATCCCATTGCGACACTGACATGGAGATTCCATCGTTGAAGAAGCTAGTAGGCTGCTGTCGGATCCACATGATCGACAATGTACACATGATCAACAATGTACACATGATCGACAAAAGGGATTTGTAACAACTTTAGTTGAGGCTGTTCAACACATGGGTAGCTCCACTCACAGGGCGCTACAAGAGCGTCTCCCCATGTGAGGCTATCGGCCTACTCGTTCTCTCCAGAAATGGTTATGTGTTGATTTTTTGCACTGTTCCCCACCTGGTACATCATAGTAGAATTCATAGGAAAAAGTAAATCTTCATCAGTGATCAGAAGTCTAATTACGATACTGACGTGTAAACTGAAACCACCTTCGGAGACACAGCTTTGGAACAATGCCCATCGTTTTCCTACGGACTAATAAACGCAAGTGATCCGCTTACACATTTTTCAAACACAACTCTTATAGACCTCGAATTAATTATGAGAAGTGTCAATAATCTTGGCTCAAATTACCGATAGTCACCTATTTTCTAAAGTCGGGTGGTTCATCTCTAATATTCATGACAGCTTTAGGATCATTTTTTTTTTTTTTTTTTGCTCTACTTTGGAATTAGTTCTTAGACAAGGTACCGCATTACATCTGGCGGGCAGAGGACGGTTATGTTGAACTACCTAAGACCACAAGTCTGTTAAGTTCTGGATAAATTAATGGGAGATACTACCATAGAACTCTTAAGCTTACTGCATCTAAACAGTATTGTTAAACAGACGAGTTTCTTTTTTATTTGTGAAGCATCTTCTGTGGCCATTCCGGTAACATGGAAACATAATACGGCTCTGCATTTCGGTAACGTATATACGGAGTGGAAACAATATTTCCTTCTAAAATTGGTGTAAAATTTACACACAATGGTTTTGCCTCTTGTTTACACATTCTGCAATCCACTGCTTTTCCCTTCGTTATTAGCGCAATTTATGGTCGAAAGAAACTTGGTTGCACATTCACTTCTCAGAACTTTTCACGTTTTCTGAACCCACTTTTCTTACTTACATTGGTGGTTTTCTCACTTCATTTTACTTTTGTAAGACATCTAAAGTGAAATAGTACTGCAATTTTGCGTGTTCCGTACTCAACACAGAGTTTACAAACACACATACGCGGAGAAAAATATTAGAAAAAAATCCATTCACAGACTGGCAACACTCACAACCTACACGGATAACAAATGAATAAATATAAACACAGTTATGTGCGCGAAACACACGAAGCTACAGTATTACGTCTCTTGTGAAGTTTTACAAAAGTGCGAAAACAACTACCAATGCAGCGTAAGAAGAAGTAGGTTCGAATAAGGAGAAAAATTGTCAAAAGTTAGTGTGCAACCAAGTTTCTTTCGACCCCAACCTCCGCTAAAAACGAAGGAAAAATTAGTAGTTCGCATAATATGTAAACAAGATGCAAAAACACAGTGAGTAGATTGTACATCAATTTAATAACGAAAGAATGTTTTAAGGCATAAATACGGTACCAAAATGTAGATACTTATTATTTATCTATAATTCTGGAATGGCCACAGAAGATGCTTTATAAATAACAGCGAATCGCATCTAGCCCAAAATACTCTGTACCTGTAGTAAGGCTAGGACGGAAAAATCAATAACAATTGAGAATACAAAAAAAAAAAAAATGCCCCTGCAAATGCGTAACTAATGTCTTACGAGATCGTACTCTGCCAGGGAAAGACAAATGTAAAGCACAATCGTGTAAATGTTGCAACATTTTTTATTGTTAATTTCACCACCTCAGTCGGTGTACAGCGTTTGAATATGATATAGTTAGACAGACGCCTACACGGACGATCGATGAGCGCTGGAGGATTCTCACAGAAGCAACCGGTGGCCCGCTGGCCGGATTCTGGCAGAGATTGGCTCCAATCCGGCCCACGGAAGTAATTCGCAGGAGAGAGAGCGAGGCGCTCACACTTTACTTCGACCGGAACGCATTTCTGAATATTTTATCTGACGCTCTGTTCGCATTTGGTTTGCAGCTAATGGCGCAGTCCAGTGAAAGTTCGCATTTTTCCGTTTGCGTTCTGTGTAATACAGCCCACGTATGTAAAGTTCAAGCGACGTAGACTTTAAACTTTTTGCAATGAACAGATAAATGATGGATTAATTTATTCGGTGTTGCAGAAGCAACCCAGGCCTACGTGATAAGACATCAAAAAAATTGTTGGGCAGATGCTTAAAAATGCTTGCTAATACTGCTTCTGAATATTAACACACTAAATTTCAAACACTGGAATAACCTGCCTGTGCCCAAAAATGGCGCAGTTTTTCTTAAGTGCTTGTTGACTAGAATTGCCTGTCATATGCGTAATTTGTTTTTCTATTCCTTCTCGTAATGACATTAGTAAATAATTCTTCTCCGTTGTGGATGTAATAGAACACAGCAACTGTTGAAACTGGGGGTAATATATAAGGAATTGGTTGCAACCACTTGCTTTTAAAGGCTTCTGTTTTTATGTGGGGACATTTCGAGACGCTTGCTATTCGCTCTTCCGATGTTTACATTTATTTATTTGTTGCGAACATTGTTTCTTTAGTAATGGCGTTGCAAGTTTTGCAACAGAAGCTTTCAAGACAGCTATTGTAAAACGTACGTAAAGAAACAATGTTCACGACAGATAAATAAATGTAACCACGAGAAGATGGGCTGAACATAAAATTAATGTACTCTCAAAAACGCGTCCTTGAGGTAGCACTGCGGGAAAAGGGTGCCTTTGATATCTGTGCCTTGTTGTATAAACATTAACGTCACGGACGCTATAGTTTTGACTTCGGTAGGAGGGATGCTGTCACGTCACGTAACGAAACAGCCCGCGAGCTGAATTAAATCTCACAGTACAAAATATTATACACGGCTTGAAAGAGCACACTACTCGCTTTGGAGCACTAGAGATGATGCAAAGTATCAGCGGCCGCCGCGCGCGATTAGCCGAGCGGTCTCAGGCGCTGCAGTCATGGACTGTGCGGCAGATCCCGGCGGAGGTTCGAGTCCTCCCTTGGGCATGGATCTGTGTGTTTGTCCTTAGGATAATTTAGGTTAAGTAGTGTGTAAGCTTAGGGACTGATGTCCTTATCAGTTAAGTCCCATAAAATTTCACACACTGTACCAGCGGTCATCTAGCCCTCCATCATGGCAGCTAGCGCGTGTATATGTGCTAGCCGGTTGTATGCAAACAAGAAAGTAAGATGGGTCGGCTTGCGGACGTAACAGCATGGCAACATGAAACTATCAGTTTTGGACGTAGACCTAACCACATCGTGAATTAAGTTGCCCGATTTGTTAGCATATCTGCGTCGACTGTCCGATGTGTCTACAGTAATTGGTGTACCACTCGAAGCTATCTAACGTCACGTAATAACAGTGCTTAATAAGAGCCTCTACGGGCCGACCAAAGAGTTTCTGTTCGAGGGTATTGCTATATCCTATATGCAATGCAGCGCGACTAAAACGCAACTACACTCCTGGAAATGGAAAAAAGAACACATTGACACCGGTGTGTCAGACCCACCATACTTGCTCCGGACACTGCGAGAGGGCTGTACAAGCAATGATCACACGCACGGCACAGCGGACACACCAGGAACCGCGGTGTTGGCCGTCGAATGGCGCTAGCTGCGCAGCATTTGTGCACCGCCGCCGTCAGTGTCAGCCAGTTTGCCGTGGCATACGGAGCTCCATCGCAGTCTTTAACACTGGTAGCATGCCGCGACAGCGTGGACGTGAACCGTATGTGCAGTTGACGGACTTTGAGCGAGGGCGTATAGTGGGCACGCGGGAGGCCGGGTGGACGTACCGCCGAATTGCTCAACACGTGGGGCGTGAGGTCTCCACAGTACATTGATGTTGTCGCCAGTGGTCGGCGGAAGGTGCACGTGCCCGTCGACCTGGGACCGGACCGCAGCGACGCATGGATGCACGCCAAGACCGTAGGATCCTACGCAGTGCCGTAGGTGACCGCACCGCCACTTCCCAGCAAATTAGGGACACTGTTGCTCCTGGGGTATCGGCGAGGACCATTCGCAACCGTCTCCATGAATCTGGGCTACGGTCCCGCACACCGTTAGGCCGTCTTCCGCTCACGCCCCAACATCGTGCAGCCCGCCTCCAGTGGTGTCGCGACAGGCGTGAATGGAGGGACGAATGGAGACGTGTCGTCTTCAGCGATGAGAGTCGCTTCTACCTTGGTGCCAATGATGGTCGTATGCGTGTTTGGCGCCGTGCAGGTGAGCGCCACAATCTGGACTGCATACGACCGAGGCACACAGGGGCAACACCTGGCATCATGGTGTGGGGAGCGATCTCCTACACTGGCCGTACACCTCTGGTGATCGTCGAGGGGACACTGAATAGTGCACGGTACATCCAAACCGTCATCGAACCCATCGTTCTACCATTCCTAGACCGGCAAGGGAACTTGCTGTTCCAGCAGGACAATGCACGTCCGCATGTATCCCGTGCCACCCAACGTGCTCTAGAAGGTGTAAGTCAACTACCGTGGCCAGCAAGATCTCCGGATCTGTCCCCCATTGAGCATGTTTGGGACTGGATGAAGCGTCGTCTCACGCGGTCTGCACGTCCAGCACGAACGCTGGTCCAACTGAGGCGCCAGGTGGAAATGGCATGGCAAGCCGTTCCACAGGACTACATCCAGCATCTCTACGATCGTCTCCATGGGAGAATAGCAGCCTGCATTGCTGCGAAAGGTGTATATACACTGTACTAGTGCCGACATTGTGCATGCTCAGTTGCCTGTGTCTATGTGCCTGTGGTTCTGTCAGTGTGATCATGTGATGTATCTGACCCCAGGAATAAAGCAATAAAGTTTCCCCTTCCTGGGACAATGAGTTCACGGTGTTCTTATTTCAATTTCCAGGAGTGTACATACGCACTGACATGTAGGTAAGGAATTAGTCTAGAATTCGTGTCTTTCCGATGTGCATGCGGTAAATGCTGCAACATGACCTATGGCAATGTTATTACCAAATTCATCCAAACAAGACAAGACGTACGTGCTATTATTCTTTCTTGGCTGCCGAAGGACAAACACAGCTAGACATCAATCGGAGAATGAAGAAAGTGTACGGGGCAATATTTCTGTCGAAAGCCACCGCTGTGGAATGGTGTGCTGATCGCAATCCGACACAAGATGCCAGTCGATCTGGGAGCCCAGCCACATCTATTACACACGACACTCGAGACACTCGATCCTGATCTCTTCCCATGCCTTTATCATGCCTTCGGTCCCCTAACAATGTCTTGAAGGGTCGAAAATTGCAGTCGGACGGGGGTGCGCAACAAGATCTGGGAGGACCACCTTACCCATTACACTCGGCACTCGAGACACTCGGACAACTTTCCCATAGTCCTGATCTCTCCAATGCAATTATCATGCCTTTTGTTACGGCGTAAAGACAAGCGCCGGCACCCGTCGGGAACGACAAGGAAGAGATAGCTGTGAGAAGAAGTCAGCCAGTCGCACGCTGACCGACCTCTTTTCCAGGACGACAAAGCGACAGCAGTGGCCTCTATGTGAAGAGGACAGTGCCGCGCCCGACTGGTGGCGGCCCAGTTCGATAGCAGTTTCAATATTAGCGACTTGGATAGCAGTCTCAACGTTAGCGACTCTGATACGACTTCAGACAGACTTTCGTCAGTCAGAGGTCAGCAGTCACTGCAAAGACTGATTGTTTCGTATGACAAGAAGGCACAAACAACATACCGATTGCACCCAGTGTAAAGCACATGTGATCTGTAACAAATGTAATATAACAGGAATATAAATACACATCTTGAGGTGTGGCGACTTATATCGCTCCTGTATGAATTCTGTGTATCGGGAGAATGACTCATGTGTGCACAGTGACAGATGGACTGAAACGAGTTCAGTCGAGAAAGTACTTCTACATTTTATCTGCTAAAGGAGAGTTCAAATGGTTCAAATGGCTATGAGAACTATGGGACTTATCTGCTGAGGTCATCAGTCCCCTAGAACTTAGAACTACTTAAACCTAACTAACTTAAGGACATCACACACACCCAAGCCTGAAGCAGGATTCGAACCTGCGACCGTAGCGCACAGAACCGCTCGGCCATTCCGGCCGGCGCTAGAGGACAGTAGTGGAGAGGACTAAACAGCAAGAAATATAATGTAGTTAAGAATTTGGACCACCAGAGTCCAGTAGTGCACAGACACATTCAAGAAACAGGTGAGGAGAATGTTTTCGTGAATTATTCTGTTAATTTCTTGAAGGCTTTTTTGTTTATTTATGTCTGTACAGTTTTGTACACGCTTTTAGCAGTGTAAATGATGCGTGAATGTGGTCTAAAGTAAATATCTAGACCCTTGTTCTACTGATGAACAGCCGGCCGGAGTGGCCGAGCGGTTCTAGGTGCTTCAGTCAGGAACAGCGCGACCACTCCGGTCGCAGGTTCGAATCCTGCCTCGAGCATGGGTGTGTGTGATGTCCTTAGGTTGGTTCGGTTTAAATAGTTCTGATTTCTAGGGGACTGATGACCTCAGATGTTAAGTCCCATAGTGCTCAGAGCCATTTGAACTGATGAACGCTGTACGAAATAGTGTGAGAAAGTTTTAAGACAGTGTGAATGCAGACGACGGGGAATTTTGTATCATAATATGTTAAGTAACCTTATGGTAACAGGAAAGCTAATTCAAGTTCAAATGAAAATAGTTAATAACGTAAAGTATAAACAAAATATCAAAATGTTAAATATTTATTTGTGCAAAAAGTACAGTTCGAAAGTGTGTTATTTGTTGATTGGTTAGTCATGAAAAGCACGGACTGACGCGGAAGAATAATGTTTTCCTATTGGCCGTAAAGAAAACTGAGCAATCACAGCGGAGTATTCTTCGCACGTCTTTTCTCTTAAAGATACAGAATGCTCACTGCAGTCTAAGGGCGTAGGAGCCCAGTCTTTCAATGGTTCGGTCGTGTGTACTATGAAATGCGAAGTAAGCTATAATTTGCCAGTTTTAGTTTCGCTACATATTTCAAAAGTGTTTTAAAGTTATGGCATATTTATTCCGATGTGTTTTTTTGTATTAGACACCGATATACTTCCCCCCATGAACCATGGACCTTGCCGTTGGTGGGGAGGCTTGCGTGCCTCAGCGATACAGATGGCCGTACCGTAGGTGCAACCACAACGGAGGGGTATCTGTTGAGAGGCCAGACAAACGTGTGGTTCCTGAAGAGGGGCAGCAGCCTTTTCAGTAGTTGCAGGGGCAACAGTCTGGATGATTGACTGATCTGGCCTTGCAACATTAACCAAAACGGCGTTGCTGTGCTGGTACTGCGAACGGCTGAAAGCAAGGGGAAACTACAGCCGTAATTTTTCCCGAGGACATGCAGCTTTACTGTATGATTAAATGATGATGGCATCCTCTTGGGTAAAATATTCCGGAGGTAAAATAGTCCCCCATTCGGATCTCCGGGCGGGGACTACTCAGGAGGATGTCGTTATCAGGAGAAAGAAAACTGGCGTTCTACGGATCGGAGCGTGGAATGTCAGATCCCTTAATCGGGCAGGTAGGTTAGAAAATTTAAAAAGGGAAATGGATAGGTTAAAGTTAGATATAGTGGGAATTAGTGAAGTTCGGTGGCAGGAGGAACAAGACTTCTGGTCAGGTGATTACAGGGTTATAAACACAAAATCAAATAGGGGTAATGCAGGAGTAGGTTTAATAATGAATAGGAAAATAGGAATGCGGGTAAGCTACTACAAACAGCATAGTGAACGCATTATTGTGGCCAAGATAGATACGAAGCCCACACCTACTACAGTAGTACAAGTTTATATGCCAACTAGCTCTGCAGATGACGAAGAAATTGAAGAAATGTACGATGAAATAAAAGAAATTATTCAGATAGTGAAGGGAGACGAAAATTTAATAGTAATGGGTGACTGGAATTCGAGTGTAGGAAAAGGGAGAGAAGGAAACATAGTAGGTGAATATGGATTGGGGCTAAGAAATGAAAGAGGAAGCCGCCTAGTAGAATTTTGTACAGAGCACAACTTAGTCATAGGTAACACTTGGTTTAAGAATCATGAAAGAAGGTTGTATACGTGGAAGAACCCTGGAGATACTAAAAGGTATCAGATAGATTATATAATGGTAAGACAGAGATTTAGGAACCAGGTTTTAAGTTGTAAGACATTTCCAGCGGCAGATGTGGACTCTGACCACAATCTATTGGTTATGACCTGTAGATTAAAACTGAAGAAACTGCAAAAATGTGGGAAATTAAGGAGATGGGACCTGGATAAACTGAAAGAACCAGAGGTTGTACAGAGTTTCAGGGAGAGCATAAGGGAACAATTGACAGGAATAGGCGAAAGAAATACAGTAGAAGAAGAATGGGTAGCTCTGAGGGATGAAGTAGTGAAGGCAGCAGAGGATAAAGTAGGTAAAAAGACGAGGGCTGCTAGAAATCCTTGGGTAACAGAAGAAATATTGAATTTAATTGATGAAAGGAGAAAATATAAAAATGCAGTAAATGAAGCAGGCAAAAAGGAATACAAACGTCTCAAAAATGAGATCGAGAGGAAGTGCAAAATGGCTAAACAGGGATGGCTAGAGGATAAATGTAAGGATGTAGAGGCTTATCTCACTAGGGGTAAGATAGATACTGCCTACAGGAAAATTAAAGAGACCTTTGGAGAGAAGAGAACCACGTGTATGAATATCAAGAGCTCAGATGGCAACCCAGTTCTAAGCAAAGAAGGGAAGGCAGAAAGGTGGAAGGAGTATATAGAAGGTTTATACAAGGGTGATGTACTTGAGGACAATATTATGGAAATGGAAGAGGATGTAGATGAAGACGAAATGGGTGATACGATATTGCGTGAAGAGTTTGACAGAGCACTGAAAGACCTGAGTCGAAACAAGGCCCCCGGAGTAGACTACATTCCATTAGAACTGCTGATGGCCTTGGGAGAGCCAGTCATGACAAAACTCTACCAGCTGGTGAGCAAGATGTATGAGACAGGCCAAATACCCTCAGACTTCAAGAAGAATATAATAATTCCAATCCCAAAGAAAGCAGGTGCTGACAGATGTGAAAATTACCGAACTATCAGTTTAATAAGTCACAGCTGCAAAATACTAACGCGAATTCTTTACAGACGAATGGAAAAACTGATAGATGCGGACCTCGGGGAGGATCAGTTTGGATTCCGTCGAAATGTTGGAACACGTGAGGCAATACTGACCTTACGACTTATCTTAGAAGAAAGATTAAGAAAAGGCAAACCTACGTTTCTAGCATTTGTAGACTTAGAGAAAGCTTTTGACAATGTTGACTGGAATACTCTTTTTCAAATTCTAAAGGTGGCAGGGGTAAAATACAGGGAGCGAAAGGCTATTTACAATTTGTACAGAAACCAGATGGCAGTCATAAGAGTCGAGGGGCATGAAAGGGAAGCAGTGGTTGGGAAAGGAGTGAGACAGGGTTGTAGCCTCTCCCCGATGTTATTCAATCTGTATATTGAGCAAGCAGTAAAGGAAACAAAAGAAAAATTTGGAGTAGGTATTAAAATTCATGGAGACGAAGTAAAAACTTTGAGGTTCGCCGATGACATTGTAATTCTGTCAGAGACGGCAAAGGACTTGGAAGAGCAGTTGAACGGAATGGACAGTGTCTTGAAAGGAGGATATAAGATGGACATCAACAAAAGCAAAACGAGGATAATGGAATGTAGTCTAATTAAATCGGGTGATGCTGAGGGAATTAGATTAGGAAATGAGACACTTAAAGTAGTAAAGGAGTTTTGCTATTTAGGAAGTAAAATAACTGATGATGGTCGAAGTAGAGAGGATATAAAATGTAGACTGGCAATGGCAAGGAAAGCGTTTCTGAAGAAGAGAAATTTGTTAACATCGAATATAGATTTAAGTGTCAGGAAGTCATTTCTGAAAATATTTGTTTGGAGTGTAGCCATGTATGGAAGTGAAACATGGACGATAACTAGTTTGGACAAGAAGAGAATAGAAGCTTTCGAAATGTGGTGCTACAGAAGAATACTGAAGATAAGGTGGATAGATCACGTAACTAATGAGGAGGTATTGAATAGGATTGGGGAGAAGAGAAGTTTATGGCACAACTTGACTAGAAGAAGGGATCGGTTGGTAGGACATGTTTTGAGGCATCAAGGGATCACAAATTTAGCATTGGAGGGCAGTGTGGAGGGTAAAAATCGTAGAGGGAGACCGAGAGATGAGTACACTAAGCAGATTCAGAAGGATGTAGGTTGCAGTAGGTACTGGGAGATGAAGAAGCTTGCACAGGATAGAGTAGCATGGAGAGCTGCATCAAACCAGTCTCAGGACTGAAGACCACAACAACAACAACACCGATATACTTAATAGTTTGGCGAGATTTTTCATTTATGAACAATTCGTGCTTAGTAGCTGTTTAGATTTCGGGAAATACGTTACCATAAACTTGGTAACGTAAATGAAAGGGTTTGTGCATGACTGTGTTAAGATTACCTCGGGCTTGGCAGTGAACGTGTACGTTATCAAGGTTCAGAATAAACCGAAGTTTTGCCAGTATTTCCAACTTCTATTAAAAATTAAGCCCTTTTCCCGATTCTTGGAATAGTTACGTTGTATGCAGCCTGCTGCGGGTTGCAGTACGGTAGGTTTCTGCTCGGCTTTCCTACTGGCAATCTGTTGCAACGAGCTCACAGGTAGCTGCACGTAATGGACGAAAGTAACCGCGGCGCTGCAGTCTGTACACACAAATCCATCAAATGAATATTAAAGATATATTTTGTGCGCTACATCGAATGTGACAGGCTCGATAATTTGCCGAGCCCTCATATCCGAGAGAAAAAAATGGTTCAAATGGCTCTGAGCACTATGGGACTTAACATCTGAGGTCATCAGTCCCCTAGAACTTAGAACTACTTAAACCTAACTAACCTAAGGACATCACACACATCCATGCCCTAGGCAGGATTCGAACCTGTATTGCATTATAACCTGATATATTAATTTTAGGGCGCATGTGAAGATACCCTTCAATGAGATACCGGAATTGAGCAGTATAAAGTTCTTTAATTCACTTTTTAAAACTAAACCAAACTCCGACCCAACAGGTCAAGAAGGCCAAACGACACCGACCGGCCGCCGTGTCATCCTCAGACCACGGGCTTCACTGGATGCGGATATGGAGAGCATGTGGTCAACACACCGCTCTCCCGGCCGTATGTCAGTTTACGAGACCGGAGCCGCTACTTCTCAATCAAGTAGCTCCTCAGTTTGCCTGACAAGGTCTGAGTGCACCCCGGTTGCCAACAGCGCTCAGCAGACCCGATGGTCACCCATCCAAGTGGTTGCCCAGCGCTTAACTTCGGTGATCTGACGGGAACCGGTGTTACCTTTAATACACTTTCACATAGGACAAAATAATTTTGCTAACTAGTCTGACTAGAAATATTATTCTAAGAACCTTTGATCTTACGTAAGGCCAGTAAACAGACGGAAATCGTCTGTTCGGTAGGACAGTGATCATACTGGCATAGAAACGGAAACTGACACAGAAAATGCCGTAATATTGAATTCGGTATTTCTCTGCGGTACATCGTAATATAGCCCATCCTTCCAACCATTAAACGAACACGTCAATGGTAGATACTGAGGTACAATACTGAATAACAGAAAATCAACTAAAACTGCTGAATAAACAAACGACCTGGTGTGATTCCTGTAAGATTGTAAACGGATTACGCGAAAGGACTTTCTTCCCATCTAGCAGCGCTTAATTTTGGGTCTTGGAGCAACAAAGTGTACTAAGCGATCGAAAAAAAGGCGTAAGTCATTCAGATTTTCAATACGAATTGTCGGGCAAAAGCACGTAATTTCGTGCTTAAATCACTAACGCCAGTGTTTCGCAGCATTATGGATCATGTTTTATGATCACACATTATGATGTTTTTGATGCACGAAAATTTCCTCAGTAAAAATTAGCATGACTTCCACAAACAAGGGTCTTGCAAAACGCAGCTCGCTCTCTTCCTCCGGAGACTCTGAGAGTAGTGCACAACGGCGCCCAGGTAGATAAAAATATCCTTTGTTCCGGATGGCATTCGGTTTAGGGATTGTGTTCAGAGTACGAAATACCAGTTTATCAAGTATGAGACCAGTTTTGCGAGGTGACTCATTACTTTTCGCTATATACAACTCAACCTGTCGTTCTTATCGAGAAGAAGTCAACATGCAAAAGTAACTTCGCTGGTACTCTAAGGAAGCGTTATGGGGCCGTTAATGTTTACAGTAAAATAAAAGAAGTAGTGGATAACGCGAAAGCTTCTTGTTCCAGTCGGCAGGCGAAACTGTTTTCTACAGGTAGGTTACAACGCCATAAGACTAGCGAGATGGAGGAAGACATTCAGAGTACAAACGATTGGTGTAAAAACTGCCACTTGAACATGAACGTAAATAAACGTAATGTATTGTGCACGTATAGGCGAAATGGTCATTACTGTTAAATTATGCTATTTGTGATTTACCTATAGAAACAGTAACAACGGTAAAATACCTAGGAGTAACGGCACGAGGTCATCTTGAGTGGAGCGACCAAGCAAAAACAATTGAAGGCAACGCAGATACCAGGCTGCTATTCAATGAAGGAATCTTAATGAAGTTTAATACATCCACGTAATAAGTAGATTACAAAACCCACTTTCGGCAAGCAACTGAGTAATGCTCGCCAGTCTGGGAGCCTCACCAGGATGGATTAATAGGGGAGACATGGATGGTCCACAGAAGAAAGGCGTGTTTCGTGATGAGATCGTGTAGTAAGCGCGAGAACATTAAGGATATACTCAACAAATTTCAATGGAATATGGTACAAGGAAGGCATCTTTCACCACCGAGAGATCCGAGAGATTTATACACTGCCCAACCACATTAATGTGACCACTTGTCGAAAGCCTTTGCAACATGGACTTCTGTGAGACGTGCAGAAGGAGAGTAACTGAGGTTCTGGAAGGTCCCGACAGGGATTTGCAGCTATGCCGACTCCAGCGCTGTGGCTAGCAGCCCTAGGTTTCTCGGCTGAGGATCCATGGCAGGAACAGGCTGATCGAGTTGGTCCCATAGATTCGCGATTGGGTTCGAATGTGTTCAGTTTGGTGGCCAGGGGAGTCCTTTAAACCCATCTTGGTGCTCTTCGAATCACGGACGTAAACTGCGAACTGTGTGACACGTTGCATTGTTCTGCTGGTAAATGTCATCGTGACGAGGAAAAACAAACTATACGTAAGAATGGACTTAGTACAGAAGGATGTATATTTATGTTGAGCCAGTGTGCCTTCCAGAATCTACAGCTACATCTACACCTGACGGTGTGTGGCGGAGGCTACCTTGAGTACCTCTATCGGTTCTCCCTTCTATTCTAGTCTCGTATTGTTCGTGGAAAGAAGGATTGTCGGTATGCGTCTGTGTGGGCTCTAATCTCTCTGATTTTATCCTCATGGTCTCTTTGCGAGATATACGTATGAGGGAGAAATATACTGCTTGACTCTTCGGTGAAGGTATGTTCTCGAAACTTCAACAAAAGCCCGTACCGAGCAACTGAACGTCTCTCCTGGAGAGTCTTCCACTGGCGTTTCTCTATCAACTCCGTAACGCTTATGGTTGCATTTCCTTAGGATTCTTCCAATGAATCTCAGTCTGGCATCTGCTTTACCGACGATCAACTTTATATGATCATTCCATTTTAAATCACCCCTAATGCGTACTCCCAGATAATTTATGGAATTATCTGCTTCCAGTTGTTGACCTGCTATGTTGTAGCTGAATGATAAGGGATCTTTCTTTCTATGTATTCGCAGCACATTACACTTGTCTGCATTGAGATTCAATTGCCATTCCCTGCACCATGCGTCAATTCGCTGCAGACGCATTTGTGATGACACTTTGAAGTTGGTGTATTGTATGAGTTTATTCGCTACTGTTGTGTGTTTTGCTTATAACATCTCTGAAAATGAAATTGTATAATTTCGAAATCTATTGCGCGTGGTCTCGCGGTTCTAGGCGAGCAGTCCGGAACCGTGCGACTGCTACGGTCGCAGGTTCGAATCCTGCCTCGGGCATGGATGTGTGTGATGTCCATAGGTTAGTTAGGTTCAAGTAGTTCTAAGTTCTAGGGGACTGATGACCTAAGCAGTTGAGTCCCATAGTGCTCAGAGCCATTTGAACCATTGGAAATCCATTGCGTGAATCAAATATCATAAATAAAACAGCTGTATCCAGTATCGATGTACAGTATGTTAATAAATCGGTAAAGGCGAATCCTGGAATGGTTGGATAAAAGAGTACTCTGTCGATTTTCTTCCCCATCGTCATCCGATCAGGATCTTGTGTGCCATCTCTGATAACCTTGTCGTCGACTGACCGTTAAACCCTAATCTTCCTCCCTTTCCGTCCTACAGGAACCACCGTTCATCAAATTTCACAGACGCCGAGCTGTCGAGCTTTCTGGTAAATCTTCTGCCTCGCTACACGCATTGGCCTTTGGCCCGCTGTCCTGCTCTTTTTTGGCCTAACGCGCGCTTCAAACAAAGATGCCCTGGGGCAGTCACGGCCGTCGCTTCCCTCCGCACAGGGGCGTGTCCTCGCGGCCGTGCTGGCGTGCTCCCCAGCGCCACCAAACCACCGTGATTGATTAAGTACTTAAATCCCCCGGATTGGATACGCATATTTAATTTTCGTCCGTGGTGGCGGGGATCCTACTCTCGCCTAGCCTTCCGGGGCGATAAATCAAAAACCAAACTAATTACAAGTGGTGTCGCACGGCCGAAGACAATTCAGCACGGCATTCACACCCCGCTGCGGCTGTCTCCCGCCCAGATAACGACCCTCCTGTCACTGTGAACGACTGTGACGAATTTCACGCCGTTGTGCCTATTTCCCAAATGGGAGGCTCCGTGTGCGACAGTTTTCACTACACCACCTAACTAGAGATTAGTGTTCCTAGTTCTAAGAGACACTCCTCTGATGTCAAAGACGTGGTTAGCATTTATTTCCAAAGAACTCTACAATGTATTTCCAGCTGAAAATATCGGCTCGCAAAGTAGCAGATGTATCGAGTTGAGATGCGGCCACACATTGCATAATGCTGATGCTGTACTGCCTACGACGATCAGCGATTTCTTCCGCTGAAGGATTACAACGTTTTTTGTCATATAGACGGTAACGAACAGGAAAATCGGAACTCGTAAATGCGAAGTTTTCGTGCAGGGCCAGTTCTTGAACAAGCAAATGAGTTAAAAAAATTGAAAGAAATCTACCAAAAAGGCAGTAAAGGCATTTGACAGGAATCACACACACACACACACACACACACACACACACACTCACACATACACACGTACGCACACACAGAGACAGAGAGAGAGTGGCAGCGGAGGGGGGGGGGGGGGGCGGGGGGTGAGTGTGACAATGAGACGTTCAAATAAGGTAAATAGTAGGGGTTCATAAATTCGAGTGCCATAAAAAAAAGGTACGTGTGATTGTGTACGACTTTTTTTTCACGTGAGGACGATGTCAACGAAATGGAAGACGCCAACAAAAACCATTTAAAAATTGTTCAGAAAACATCGTTTCAAGCTCACTTTCTACAATTTCTAACTATTTTAATAAACAAAAAACGGTTGCAGATTACAGGCCATGCAGTCAAAACGAATGAAGTGTTCTGTAACAAGAAATAACGACTAAGGCACGAAATGGAAAACAAACAATGGTAACGTAGGAAAGAGCACGCCCAATTTTGCATTCAACTGATATTGTTCAAACTTTTTTTTCTGGTACATAATATTATGGTCACAGCCCACTGTGAGATTTAATGCCACCTAGCACCGTTGCGAGCGTGTCAAGTTGAAAAGAAAGTATAGAAGTGGATCAGAGGTGAATGGGAAATCATTCTACAGACGATACGTGCTGGAAATGGGGAAATCCTCCGACATAAGCGACTTCCGCAAAGGGCAGATTATTATGGACTGACGCGCGGTAACGGCGAAACTGGTCGGCTGTTTGCGTGCAACCGCTGTGGGCAATTATGGAAGGTGGTTGAAAGACTGCGAAACCAAGAGTAGGCGATAAGGTGTTTCACGTTCACACATTATCAAAGAATGAAGAGATCGAAGGCTTGCCGACTCTGTAGAGCAGGATAGGCGGTGATCTGCGGTAGATCTAACGACACAGTACAATGCTGGTGCGGGCACAAGTGTATCGCTAACACCCCACAGCGCGCATTGTTCAACACGAGCCTCCTCAGCAGATAAGCCGTACGTTACTCCACCTTCATCCAACTGAATTGTCAGATAGACTGCAGTGAAAACTTGCCGCCCGGTCGGATGAATCACGTGTCTTGTTGCACTATGTCGACAGTCGTGTTCGGATAAGCAGCCATCCGAGCACCGCATCACGGACGCAGGATGGTGGGGATATTATTATGCTGTGGGAGACATTCAACTGTTGTGATACCCTGTCAAAAGATGAAAACAGTGGAGCTCCTATGCAGCTTCACGATAAACGGCGTGCGGAAATATGTTCAGCAGCGACAGAGGAAAAAGCAGGCGGGTGTGACCTCAAATGAGTCCTTCCTCGATTGCGTCCATTGTTGACTGAACACATTCGAAAGTACACACATTTACCGTATCAGTCTCGTTTCCTTGTACCAGACCTCGTAAATGACGTTTATTGAGAGCTGTTCCTTAGTAGTGGAAACGGCCTCGATTCGTTGTTTTAAGAGCAGTAAAATTTGAGTGCTTCCCAACGATGTGGTACCCCGTACGAAAAGAACACTATAGGAGCTTCATATGTTGTAAACTGAACAATTTTCACGTTACTGTTCTAAACATTCATGGTGGTGTCTGATTATACTATATCGTGTCTCCCTACCACTTTCGCGCAACGACGCTCTGAGCGTGTTTTTTAGGGAATTGACTAGTTTGAACCTGGGGCTGTTGCTGGTAAGGAGACGCCAGACCACACATGACATGTAGAATTCAGAAGAGTTCAGTGAGACTAGCGATGATATAACCAAAGACTTAATGATTTCAGCGTCAGCTCCACTGCACTCCCTGTAAAATTATCTTAATACTAACTAAATTTAGTGGAAGGGGTTCAAGGCTTTCCTATTTTTAGTTAGCTGGTAAATTAACGTCGGAAAAGCACTTAAGTTTACCACTGGAAATTTTATTCCACTCACAAAACATTATTTATAAATTGCACTACTGATAAAAGTAATTGCACCTGTTTTAATACAGGATGGTAAAAACCAACTGCGTTCAACAAAAATGTAAATGAATATTCCCTGAATGGGTTTCCAAGTTCTACAATGGATCGAAGGATGACCTATGCCATATCACATCTATAACCTAGGTTTAAATTAAGTTCCACAAAAGAGAAAACTATCAAAATGGTCTACAGTGACCCTCAAATATCTTTAATTACTTATCTAACTTGTCGTAAATTACAGTGGCTGATGTGACTTCTCAATAATTATATAACAGAGAAATCATCGCGTTTCTGATTTTTACCTCAAGTGGCAAATGTGAACACCATGAGCTTTAATTGACGATCGACACTAGTATTACGCAAAAAGGGGGCGTAACAGATGAGACTTCTGCAGTTCTGTGTGAAGCCTTATGCGCTCAAAAATGCGGCATCGCGTGCGTTCATTACCTTGTCGGTGTTTAGGCAGGGTCAGGGCAGCGGCGGGCAGCACAGCTCCGCTCACCTCGCCATCTCGGAAGCAACTCTTCTCCTTACTACCATTTACCAAAGTTGGTTTAAAAAAAAAACTATCTGGATGTGTTTTCATCTGACCAATCAGGGTCTCAATGTTAACCTTAAGCTCCGCCTACAAAAATTCTGTCTATCCAATGAGAAACCTTATACTTTTCATGGTGGGGCAATGTTTTTAAAGTTTGCAACGTAACAGAGACGCGAAAAAGTCTCACGCTAAAACTTGCTGGTGTGGTACTTTTAGCGTTATCGTAAGATCTATACTGTTCTTCTGGAGGGCTCTATCTTTTAACATGGGCTGGGATGTGGTCCTTGACATAACAAGACGCGAAAATGTCTCACGCTAAAACTTGCGGGTGGTGCCGTACTTATGGTTAGCTGGCGACGTGGGTGTCCAGTCCGTCCCTTATCGTAGGGCCTTCTAGCTTAATACGGTTCTGCTCTCGGCTTCTCTTTTCTCGTTTCTCCCCTCGGAACTGCGTCTGTCTCACGGTGTGAAGGTACAACATGCATTTAGGCATTCTTGTGTTAGTCTGTGGTATTCCATTTGCTCACTCGTTACTCGTATTACTTTGGTTAATTTAATGTCACGATTTATTCGGAGCTATGTGACATACTACTGGATTTGCTTATTATGTCAGGGTTTTCATGGAAGGTGTTGGATTTGCCTGACACCTTACACTGTACTCACTAGGCTTCATTCTTTCCATGCATCTTAATTATATTTTGGCGAGGGAAATACTCGCTGAAAATTCTTTTTAGAAAATTACTCAGGTCGTATTTTATAATTTACATGAAAGTGGTGATCTTGAGTTGGTATCTCGTTGAGAAATTAGACGTGTTTTACTGATGATTATTTCGAATAAACTAAATTAAAGCTCTCTCGTAAATGTTGATGTTCGACAAAGACCATTACCGCTGCTTCATCCTCCACAGTATGTGTAATTCCGATATGATTTGTGGTAAGTTCCTATGGGGCCAAACCGCTGAGGTCATCGGTCCCTAGGCTTACACACTACTTAATATAACTTTCGCTAAGGACAAAACACACACACACACACACACAAACACACACACATGCACGAGAATCTCCGACTGGGGGAGCCTCGCGAACCGTGGCGAGATGCCCTTGTCCTCGCGGCTGTAAATCCGAGGCGTTAATGTCAGTTCCGAATATGAGCCTCTATTTTCACTTCAAGTAGCTACTCACCTGTCTTTGCGAGGCCAAGTGAGGCCATTCCAGTCGTTATACAGTGCTGTCAGCCCACCGGATGGCACTCAGGTCCCCATAAATCTGTCAGGCACGCCGGCCGCCAAGCTAAGGAATGAGCAAAAATTTGTAAAAATTTCACTACCTAAACTAACTTTTCACGTTAAACTACTTTGTATTCCCCTATTACTAACATTTATTGGTTGCAGTAATTTTAATTGCATTTTTTTACATATGCGACTGTGTCTGTCAAAGATCGGTATTTCAGTGAGAAAATGGCTCTGAGCACTATGGGACTTAACTTCTGAGGTCATCAGTCCCCTAGAACTTAGAACTACTTAAACCAAACTAACCTGAGGACATCATACACATCCATGCCCGAGGTTGGATTCGAACCTGCGCCGTAGCGGTCGCGCGGTCCAGACTGTAGCGCCTTGAAGCTTCGGCCATTCAGGCCGGCATTTCAGTGAGAGATGAGAAAATTTACATAGCAAAAGAAGAGGATCAGATTGTCATAGAACTCTCCGAAACAAAAGTTAAATAAATGTTGTGTCAGAACTTTTCCTCTCTACTTGAACTTTCCTACTGGGGCAATAAAACTCCTGAGCGCCAGCAAGACAGACAAACTGCGTCAGCGTAAAAGAGACGGGCCTTGGAAATTGAATCTCCCGGATCCGGTGACGTCATTCTTGGAGAAATTTCATTTGGTTGTGCAGCTGATCTAGTTGACACTCTGCAAATCGTTTTATACCGGGCGGTTGGCGGCGGGAAGCGGGAAGCGGCTCATGTAGCACTGTCGGCCACCCTCCTGCCGCCGGATGCAGATTGGGGTGGACGGCTGATGAAGCGTCGTCTATTGCTGCCTCTGGGGAAACTTCGCCTTTCAACAGTTCTTTTGTCGGATTTTCCTCAATAATTCTGTCCTGTCAAGTTACGACAGTGGAACTTGTCTTTTTTTCTAGAAGATTTAGCACTCTGCTTTAGGCTAATGACACACGAAATGTTCAAAATATTCCGGACTATTTTTCTCATTTAGCATTATGAAGACTACCTGTTAACCACTACAGGTACTTCATTGAACTCATAGTACAAAACCTACTCAAACACTCGTGAACAAATACAAGCGTACTGAGTATAGGATCAGATTTACGTTTAGATTCATAATTTACTTCCAAATAGAGCTCGACAAGTCGCTCTTAATGGAACAAATTCGATAGTTGTTGTTGTTGTGGTCTTCAGTCCTGAGACTGGTTTGTGGCAGCTGTCCATGCTACTCTATCCTGTGCAAGCTTCTTCATCTCCCAGTACCTACTGCAACCTACATCCTTCTGAATCTGCTTAGTATACTCCTCTCTTGTTCTCCCTCTACTATTTTTACCCTTCTTCTTTTCAAGTTGTGCCACAAACTCCTCTTCTCCCCAAATTTATTCATACCTCCTCATTAATTATATGATCTACCCATCTAATCGTCAGCATTCTGCTGTAGCACCACATTTCGAAAGCTTCTATTCTCTTCTTGTCTAAACTATTTATCGTCCATGTTTCATTTCCACACATTGCTACACTCCATACAAATACTTTCAGTAACGAGTTCCTGACACTTAAATCTATACTCGATGTCAACAAATTTCTCTTCTTCAGAAACGCTTTCCTTGCCATTGTTAGTCTATATTTTATGTCCTCTCTACTTCGACCATCGACAGTTATTTTGCTCCCCAAATAGCAAAACTTCTCTACTACTTTAAGTGTCTCATTTCCTAATGTAATTCCCTCAGCATCAATTCGACTACATTCCATTATTCTCGTTTTGCTTTTGTTGTTGTTCATCTTATTCGACAGATAGAATGGTAATTTCAATGAAGTGCGACAAAACTGTCACTGTTTACAATACACAATTAGTACATCTGGAGAAACGTCGCCGATTTTGATCCGATAACGGCATATGCGACGTGGAGGATAGTAGATGTACTGGTAATGATCTCAACGTCGCCCGCCAACAGATCGCGTAGTGTCATAGCTACCAGAGCGCCATCAGTGTCTATCAGCGCCATCTGTGTATACCCTTTAATAGGAAACATGGACAACCAGAAGGCGCAGTGTGGTGCAAATGTATGAAGCAAGCAGACAACTATGCCACGCGCTCATGCTTCCTATAGTGAACTGAGCGAGTTTGAAAGGTGTCAAATTTAGGCCTTTGGAGTGACGGCATGGTCCTTGCAGAGAACTGCCACACGAGTTGGACGTGCTGCGACAGTTGTGCAACATTCTCACACCTATAGACTAGGTTCTGAACGTCCATGCAGCACAGAAGCCCGCCACGATCGTCATATTGTAAAGGCAGCAGCTGCAAATCGTGCAGCTTCCACTGCACAGATAAGAGAACTTGTGAGCCCAAACGTGTCAACACGGACTGTTGCGAACCGGTTATTAGCAATGGGACTACGGGCACGCACACCACTAGCCTGTCTTCCACTCACGCCACAGAATCAACACGCACGGCTCGACCGGTCCCGCCAGATGGAATGATGAGCCGCGGTCTTCAGTGATGAAACCAGAGTCTGTCTGAACGCAAGTGATGGTCGTTTGAGCTTACGATGTAGACCTCGTGAGCGCTGTCTCGTAGAGCGCACTCCCCTAACACTGGCCCCTTCCCAGGACTTACGGTCTTACGTGCAATAAGCTACAGCAATCGTTCACCTTTGGTATTTCTGGATGGGACGCTAACCAGCGCTCGGTTCATACAGAATGTTGTTATACCGACTCTTTTGCCGTCCTTGCAACAGTAAGGTGATATGTTGTTCCAACAGGATAATGCTCGCCCACACACTGCCCGTGAAACTCAACGTGCTCTGCAAGACGTGTAGCAACTTTACTGGCCAGCACGATTCCCGGACGTGGCCCCAGTCGAGCGAGTGTGGGATATGAAGGGACAAGAAGTGACTCGTGCGAATCGTGTACCGACAACTCTTACAGTACTAAGTGAACATTTCGAATAGGCGTGGCATAACGTTTCACGGGACACTATTCTCCGTCTGTACGATCGACTGGATGCCAGGGTCAGCACCAGCATTACTGCCCGTGCAGGCTGCAGCACGTACTAATGTGTGTTTCAGCTTGTGTCGATACCTGGTACCTCAGAACCACTTGTGCAGTTGATCTGTAAACCTAGTCATTTCATGTACTCCATATGCACTGTTGAAGCAACATGCATTGTTGCAGCAATAAATCTTATGCTGAATTGTAAAGCTTTAAAAGAGTGTATTAACTTTTTCCGGCAGTATGTGAGGGGCAGTCAAATGAAAAATGAGACACACTATACTAAGTGGTCAGAAACAATCCGAAAAACTTGTAATGGGTTTGGAGGGCGGGTTGTACTGACAAATAATTGTTAAGAAAAAAATTGGATACGTTGCGCCGTTTGTGAGTCAATTAGCACTGAAGTCAACCAGTAAAGTCGTTGCGCTCGCAAATTCAAGCGGTCCGCCAGAAAGTGCGTCGCCAAACGTGTACTTCGTTTTGTTTCTTAAAACCGAACAAGAGAGAGGTACAAAAATTCGATGCTCGAACGGTACTAAGTAACGATAGCTGAGAATTCACGAGCGGTATCATCGAACATCGAACACTTACGCTATCTGTCGGGCCTCTTGAACTTGCACGCGCGAAGGCTGTAAGGTGTCAGGCAAATCCAACACCTTCCATGAAAACCCTGACATGATAACCAAATCAAGTAGTATGTCACATAGCTCCGAATAAATCGTGACATTAAATTAACCAAAGCAGTACGAGTAACAAGTGAACAAATGGAATACCACAGACTAACACAAGAGTGCCTAAATGCATGTCATACCTTCCCACTGTAAGACCCACGCAGATCCGAGGGGAGAAACGAGAACAGAAGCCGAGAGCAGAACCGTGTTAAGCTAGAAGGCCCTACGATAAGGGACGGACTGGACACCCACGTCGCCAGCTAACCACTAGGGCCACACAACCTGCAAGTTTTAGCGTGAGACTTTTTCGCGTCTTGTTACGTCAAGGACCAAACCCCCCACCCATGTTAAAAGCTAGAGCCCTCCAGAAAAACAGTATGTATCTTACAATAACACAAAAAGGGCCACGACCACCCGCAAGTTTTAGCGTGAGACTTTTTGGCGTCTCTGTTACATTAGGACCACCCCCTAGCACATGTTAAAAGATAGAGCCCTCCAGAAGAACAGTATAGATCTTACGATAACGCTAAAAGGACCACACCAGCAAGTTTTAGCGTCAGACTTTTTCACGTCTCTGTTATGTTGCAAACTTTAAAACATTGCCCCACCACGAAAAGTATAAGGTTTCTCATTGGATAGACAGAATTTTTGTAGGCGGAGCTTAAGGTTAACATTGAGACCCTGATTGGTCAGATGAAAACACAGTCAGATAGTTTTTTTTAAACCAACTTCGGTAAATTGTAGTAAGGAGAAGTTAGGAGAGAGTTTCTTCCGAGATGACGAGGTGAGCGGAGCTGTGCTGCCCGCCGCTGCCCTCACGCTGCCTAAACACCGACAAGGTAATAAAAGCATGCCATTCCGCATTTTTGAGTGCATAAGACTTCACTCAGAACTGCAGAAGTCTCGTCTATTACACCCCCTTTTTGCGTAATACTAGTGTCGATCGTCAATTAAAACTCATGGTGTTCACGTTTTCCACTTGAGGTAAAAATCAGAAACGCGATGATTTCTCTGTTATATAATTATTGAGAAGTCACATCAGCCACTGTAATTTACGACAAGTTAGATAAGTAATTAAAGATATTTGAGGGTCACTGTAGACCATTTTGATAGTTTTCTCTTTTGTGGAACATAATTTAAACCTAGATTATACATGTGATATGGCATAGGTCATCCTTCGATCCATTGTAGAACTTGGAAACGCATTCAGGAAATATTCGTTTACATTTTTGTCGAACGCAGTTGGTTTTTACCATCCTGTATTAAAACACTTCCTTTTATCAATAGTGCAATTTATAAACAATGTTTTGTGAGTAGAATAAAATTTCCAGTGAAAACTTAACTGCTTTTTCGACGTTATTTTACCAGATAACTCAAAATAGGAAAGCCTTGAACCCCTTCCACTAAATTTAGTTAGTATTAAGATAATTTTACAGGGGGTGCAGTGGAGCTGACACTGAAATCATTAAGTCTTTGGTTATATCATCGCTAGTCTCACTGAACTCTTCTGAATTCTACATGTCAAGTGTGGTCTGACGTCCCCTTACCAGCAACAGGTCCCACGTTCAAACTAGTCAATTCCCTAAAAAACACGCTCAGAGTGTCGTTGCGCAAAAGTGGTAGGGAGACCTGATACAGAACAAATAGACTCCACCATGAATGTTGAGAAGGCCTCATTGGCAAATTTCGATAGTATTTACCTTAATTAACTCGGAAACGGCACAATGTATCGATTTTTTCTTAACAATCATTTCTCGGAAGAACCAACACTGCAACACCATTACAACATTTTCAGACTGTTTCTGGGCACCTTGTAGAAGTAAGAGTCCTCTATTCCGAATCCGGAGGATACAGCGCGAACGCCACCGCTGTCCATTTGTCTGTTTGGCGCCTTCGACGTGAGGTCAATGAGTCGTGTGCGAGTCCGACTTTAGTATGGAGGCCGGAAGATAGGAAGGGGTAGTTGTAGTACGGTTTTTGATAGCGGAACGACTATCAGGACATGAAATTCTTTTACGAATGTCTGTTGTGTATGGTGAACAGATTAGGTTACGTGCACGTGGAATAAACGATTTCAAGAAGGTCGGTGTCATTGGAAGACAGTAGCCGGCCAGGACAGCATCATCGTGTCGTTACTTGTCGTTGCGGCGATGTATGCTGCCGACAGAAATGACCGATGGTGGTCTGTGGGACACATTAGGCTCATGATGCACATCAGTCACGGTACCGCTCACGCCATCGTGACAGAGCTTCTGAAGTTCCGGAAAACCTGTGCGCAGTGGATTCCCACTGATAGAAGAGCAGAAGCTGAGCAGAATGTCTGCATCAGAACAGCACCTGGGATGGTAGGCTGTCGCGACGAGGAATATCGTTTTGAAGCAAAGCAAGCGCTGTATCATGTATAAGATACAGAGGCGAGCGAGTGCACGGGACTTACCCTAGTTCACTGCTAGTAGCGTCACGTCATCGTAACGCGCCTGCATATAGTATTGCACCACATTTAACATAAAAGTAAAAATTAAGATTTGTGTGTAAAACTTTGTTAAAGTATAGTTCTATGTAATAATGTTTCAGGTAACAAATCTTAATGTTATAAAATTAGTAGTTTACGTAAAATTCACGTTTTGAAAGAAAAATAGGAGGCGCTAAATAATGACGCTAGGAAGCCAAAATTTGGTGAGAAGGTGCAGTAAGAAGTCATTAATGAGTGGTGCTGGTTTCCAAAACCATAAAACTAAAATTGACTCCAGAATCCGCGTTTTTCGGAAAAATCAGAGGCGCGAAATAATAGAGCTACAATATTGAAAATTGGTAGGATGCTTCAGTTCACCCTAATAATAGTAATGGAAATACCACAATCAGTTACCTCTTCTAGTTTTTTAGTAATTTAGTAAAAACTACTTTTGTGAGTAAAATGTACATAAGCATTATAGATTAAGTACTTTAAATTTTAATGATAAAACAAATTCTTTAAGACCAATGATCAGATAGGACAATTAACAAAGCTACACCAAGTTTTAGTCTTGTAGCATAATTAACAGCTGATACAAGTCTTGATAAAGCTATGGTTCAGAGGTAACAATCTACCGTTAGTTCCATTGTAAAAATTCTAGAGAGTAAAGTTTTAATTTTAGCGGGCTGAGATTTTCTACGTGCTTCTGTACTGCTCAGATGTATGTATACAAAAATTGAGAAGTTTGTAAAGCTATTATTAAATGTGATATTTAAGATTATGTGCCTGAGATAGCGATCATTTGGAGGCTGCAGGCATCTGCATAGGAACGGAAAGAACAGATGCTCTCTTGGCGGTACGCGCCGGAGCTATATAAAAAGAGCGGCAGAGGCAGTAGGAAGCTCACTCCGCATTAGACCAACGCCTACTCCACGCGAGCTTAACGTCCGATCGCGCCTCGCCTCGGGTGACGTCATAGCGGGCTGTGACATGCGCGTACTTAGCAATGTAAACGGACATTGAAAATCGCGAGGACTGTACACCGTCCTGGATCGTTTAGACTTCGGTAACAAACTGTTATTGTGCCGTCCGTGTGAAGTATAATTCCGCGTGGCAAGTGGTGACTAACTCCACTTTTAAGGCGAGCATTAATCTTTTTTTTAACATTATTGCGAACTATTAATAGAGCACCGTTAGTTAGAGTAATGAACTATTCGGGAGGAACTTGCTGTAGAAGTCGCCTCTGAACTATTAAACGATTGGCTGAATTAACAATATTTAATGTCTTTAACATTTTCAGAAGTTTCGAGTAATTTGTGTGAGCCTTTAAGATAATAAAATCTTGTTTGGAACTTTAAATTTTATTGAAGCAGCCCTAATCCCGTGAAGAACTATGGATATTTTTCGTTTAGCTGGGCTGTACAGGAATGTGGCCGTGCAGACTGGGAACTAAGGTCAGTAAGTTTCCCTTCGCTTTCTGACTGGCCACCAAATTAGTTGCCAGGCTCGCGTGATTTAAGGTGGCAATGTTCAACTTTCATTCAACATTAAACAACGACTTCTTCGCCGTCCCACATATGTTGCATCGGCAATAGTCTGTTACGTGAAATGAACATTCAAACAACTCATTCGACAACTTCTTCGCCGCCCCACATATGGTGCTTATCGGCCGGGAAAACTGAATTAAAAGCAAATAAAAGTGCTCGATGTGTGAAAGCGATTGGTATAAATTAATGAACTCGGTAGGCAATAACAGGACACTGAATTGAACTAGTGTGGGAACAGTGTTACCAGTAAAGGCGGTAAGTGTCTACCGCTGTACGTTGGTTAGTGACGATGGTGAGGAAGGCGACGATGCTGGATCGCGGCTGCCGACGGCGCTGAGACTAAAGGAAGACGATGCGTCATCGCGGAGCTGCGCTGATCTGCGAGACAGCTGCCGGCTGCGCCGAGCGTCAACGGTGCCTTGCTGCCCCCCCCCCCCCCCCCCCCCCTGGAGCTATTGCAGTAGGCGATTCCTGTGGCGGTACTCGACGCTACAGCTGCTGCTGCTGCCTTCAATACGTCGCGACGCGTCGCATCACGATTGCTGGTACACCGCGACGACATCATTCGTCGAAATCAAGCATTTAAGTTAAGTCAAAGACTTTTAAAATATTTATTAACTGCTGCTAACAAACTAAAAGATATGGAAAGTAGTGTACATTTCAGAAGGGAACCGGTCTCTGACCAAGAATCCTCAGGATCAGGAATTGAGTTTAATGAGGATGGTTCCATTAATCCGTCAAATATTGAACTAGAACGTAATTTGTCACCAGTAAATTATGACTTTAATTTAAATGAGAGTGCAGGGATGCAATCAATAAGTGAAATAGAAGTCAAAAGGGAGCCAGTAGAGTTGCTAACTTTGTCAGGTAGTGAAACTGAGCTCAATATATCTCCAGCTCAGTCAAGTCAAGAGATACAAAGTATCAAGGTAGAAGCTCCGGATTGGATGCAAATACTGTTTGCCAAACTCGAATCAAACCAAAATAAAATTGAGGCTAAAATTGAAAATAGTAATAAGGAACTAAAAGAAGAACTGCAATCAAAATGGAATAGTTTGAATTATAAGATAGATGCTATTCATCATGACATTCAAGTAAAAGTAGGGCAACAGTTAACTAAAATGCATAGTACTTTCAAATGTGAAATAGATCAAATTCAAAAAAATTATCAAGAGGCAGATGAACTTTTGGAAGTGAGGTTGTCCGAAAGATTGAGCAACGAGTCCAAACTTTGCTCTGACAAAGTTAAAGAGGTACAAATTAAAGTAGATACTTGTCAGAAAAACATTGAGAAAGTAAAAGAAACCTGTACCGAAATTCGTGGTGCAGTGGAACAAAGATGTTCTGCCAGGATAGAAGCAGTAGAGTCACAAGTAGAGGAATTAAATACTAACATTGCTAACCTAGAAAATAGAGTAACCTCTGTTAATTCTAGTCATTCTACTGTACAGCATGTGACTTCAGTTGACGCCGCTTTTATAGGGTGTCGACAGTTTTTGCGCTTTGATCCTGATAAGTACATTCACCCTCTTGAATTTTGGAATGACTTTGAGGATGTTCTCCCCAACACTTGGTCAGAAAGAGAAAAAATTTCATTTATAAGAAGTCATTTGTCAGGTGATGCTTTGCGATGGTCAGCGGATGTAATGATCAAATGTAAAACTTTATCTGAATTTAAGTCTGCATTTCTCAACGAATACTGGTCACATAACAAACAAAATGATGTGTTAAGGGAATTCTGGAGTGGTAAGAAGTTTTTCCCAGGGCGTGAATCAGTAAAGGATTTCGCTAGGAAGTGGGTTTCAAGACTGTCACATTTGACAGAAAAGATGAAGCCAGATATGATCATTATGGGTTTAGAAGGTAAGCTGCCGTGGTACTGGCAGAAGAGGATCATTTCCGCCCCTAGAGATAATATAGACAAATTTATTGAATATCTGGAAAGAGTGGAAAGAGTAGCTGCTGCTGAGGAGCAGGTGCAGCAGAATAACAAATCTTCTAACAATCACGTACAAAATAATGGAAACGTGAACGTTAGAAATATGGAAGTTAGGCACACCAAAACAAACTATCGAAACCAAAGCCGTGGCAGAGGAAGAGGGGGTAGATACTCACCACGCTTTCGTAACAACTACTATGACGAAAGTGGAGAAGTAAATACTATGCCATTAAGACAAGAAGGGAGTCATGATGCTACTATATCTAGTGGTGTCACAGATGAACACAACAGGCCGCGTGTGGGAAACTAAATCCCGTCTATGAGGAAACTGGCGCTCACCAGGCGGTAACAGTAACACAGCCAGTAACGGAAACACAGACAATCAGCCAACATACACAGACAGACAACATGGATGACGAAATAAATACAGATAATACCAGTGATGTGTTAAGCCACTCTCACAAAATAGTGGATAGTATTTTGGATACACTAGAAAAATGGGTCAAGGAGGAACAGGAACTCAAGGTAGATAATGGGGAAGAAATAGATAATGGGTTTGAGTCTGATGGGAATAATGATGAAGTAAAAGCTTACATCTTCGATGAAAATGGCAATCTAAAAGCTGAAGTAGAAGTAGCAGAAGTAGAATCAGTACTGCAAAACTTTAGAGAGGAGGAAATGATGAATGAAGGGGGTAGAAATAGTAACGAGGTGAAAGAATCTAGTAGCTGTGTAAACGTGCCACAAATGGTTGAAGGTGACGACATTCTTATGAACAGCAATATTGCGCAGGGACGCAGTTGCTCAGAGTTAGAGGATAGTTTGGCTGATGTGCAGCAAACAAAAGTAGAAAAAGTCGTCAGATGCTTCGATTTAAAGTTAGTGGACAGATTAGA
This sequence comes from Schistocerca gregaria, assembly GCF_023897955.1. NCBI lineage: Eukaryota > Metazoa > Arthropoda > Insecta > Orthoptera > Acrididae > Schistocerca > Schistocerca gregaria. The sequence goes on along the minus strand of NC_064931.1, from coordinate 84,958,876 downwards.
GAAAGCAGCTAAGATTATAGAGCATGATGAGCCCCAGGATGTAAATGTAAATGTAATTGCAACTGATCAGAATTACTTTAGCTGGAAGAACATAGAACGAGATTTATTAGACGAGGTGTGTGAGCAACCTGTTCAATATAAAATAACTCACCCTGTTATCAAAGTAAACATATCAGGAGTCACTGTGCGTTGTCTGCTTGACAGTGGCAGTGAAGCAAGTGCTTTATCACAAACATTTTTTGACACCATACCCAATAAAGAGAAGTTAACAGTTATGAAAGTAAGTGGCTTAAAGATTGTAGGTGCTACTGGAAAAGTCTCTAGACCAGTTCAACACGAAGCTTTGATACCCATTGGTATAAATGACGTAGTAATAGATCATCCTTGTTTGATTGTGCTAGGCTTAAGTGTTGATATGTTGATTGGTACTGATTTCTTATCAAAGTACCAGGGAAAGATCAATTTTGATCAGAACAACTTAATTTTAACTTTACCTGACTCTAAAGTGATAAGAGAGTCTTTTATAGGAAGTCATATAGGCGGTAGTAATGAAACTTGGGAACTGCCTATTAGAGTAATAAAGAATAAAGGATACTTGCAGGAAAATTTGGTTTTCAGTGAGAATGAGGAAAGTGCTAAGGTTGAAGAGAGACACATCCTAAAGGAATTTAAAATTAACAGTAATTAATTACTGTAGGGAGTCTGCCACTCTTTGGCGGATACACGGTTTGGCGTACCGTGCAGTCCCAGCTGGGTTAAACTTTATTTCCTTTTCAAGTTTCATTCCCTTCTTCTGGTCTATCATAACAGGTAAGAATCACATATGTCTTCATGTTGTATATATGCTGTTAGGTTTTAAGTATTCTTAGTAAGGATCTACCTAGTGAATGGCAAAACAAAAGTCTGAGTACCAATAAGAGGCAAACATGGCTAAAATAAATAAATTAAAATATTTCATATAATTGTAAAGGGTTAGAAACTACAACTAAGAGAGACACTTTGCAGTATACGAAGTACGGTATGAATATGAATAATCCATGAGATTATGCAGAAGGTAGTATGTTGCTAGAAATAAGGTTGTCTGAAGGAAAACAGCGTAAGAAGGTAATGCTCATAGAGGCAAGCAATGGCGTTTTAGAATTAAATAAATGGAGATGTGTGGAAGTGGTGTGAGGATCGCACCAAATATATAGAAACAGGACGTCAATAGGCTGACAAAAGGAAAAGGGAGAAAGAAGTGGAGAAATGAAGTATTTTGAATCTGGAAGAGAAGGGAGAAAATGAATAAGGTGAAGAAGTGAAGTAAGTAAATTGAAGTAAATGATGTAGGATTAAAGAATAATTCCCTCACGTCTCGTGAAATGGTGAAAAACGCTAAATCTTGCTTGAGGCAAATAAATAGTTAAACAGACAACAGAAACACACAAATATTGGAAAATGCAGAAATTTGGAATCGGTATACTGAAAATAACTAATTTCTTTAGTAATTCATACAATAAAGCAAAGTGCTGGTCAGCAAATGACTTCTTTGATGAACTAATCCATACGATAATTAAGCCAGAGTACATTAAAACTAAAAGGTTACTCAATTTTCTAAGTTGAAGCAAGATCTTAATATATTAATTTGCTACAAGAATTTTCACTATTTAGGAACCTAAAAGATTATTTATGAAAGAAGAAAGTAGGAGCTATTGTATCAGATACGACTTAGTGCTAAATGTCTTTCTGACAACTTCACAATTAGTAAAATAATGCCAGAATATAAACTATAAAATGTACTTTGTCCTACCTTAGATATAAGTTGAAAACAGAAACTTAGACTGTATTGTCTGTTTCTCAGGGACATGCAGGCTGCATGAATGACTGACAACAAGCGGTAGGGAGATTGGAAGTAGAGACGCAAACCACAGTGAATACAATTTCCTCCCACAATTTTGTCAATCAGTGAAATTAAATGAGTGTTACAATAGGACACCCACCACAGTGCCGAGTATTATAGTAAAAGAAAAATGTGAGTGCGTTGCAGTGATAAAAGTCGTGTGTATTTTCTTTTTCAGGAAGAGACTGATTTTAAAGAAAAAAAATAACTATTTTGTAACCATTGAAAAATTTATATTTCCATGTAAATGTATGTAAATAATTTGTGAATGTCTTCTGTACTAGGTTTTCTATGTGTATATGAGTATGGTTATTTTGTGTATGTAGTAATAAGGAATTTCCTAAGAAGAAGCAACTTAAGTTGAAAGAGGTATACTAAAGTAATCCATCGCTTGTTTGTTCTTTTAGAAATTTAATTTTGTTCAAAAATAGATTTTCACGAAAATTAAAAAGGGGGTGATGAAGCAAAGCAAGCGCTGTATCATGTATAAGATACAGAGGCGAGCGAGTGCACGGGACTTACCCTAGTTCACTGCTAGTAGCGTCACGTCATCGTAACGCGCCTGCATATAGTATTGCACCACATTTAACATAAAAGTAAAAATTAAGATTTGTGTGTAAAACTTTGTTAAAGTATAGTTCTATGTAATAATGTTTCAGGTAACAAATCTTAATGTTATAAAATTAGTAGTTTACGTAAAATTCACGTTTTGAAAGAAAAATAGGAGGCGCTAAATAATGACGCTAGGAAGCCAAAATTTGGTGAGAAGGTGCAGTAAGAAGTCATTAATGAGTGGTGCTGGTTTCCAAAACCATAAAACTAAAATTGACTCCAGAATCCGCGTTTTTCGGAAAAATCAGAGGCGCGAAATAATAGAGCTACAATATTGAAAATTGGTAGGATGCTTCAGTTCACCCTAATAATAGTAATGGAAATACCACAATCAGTTACCTCTTCTAGTTTTTTAGTAATTTAGTAAAAACTACTTTTGTGAGTAAAATGTACATAAGCATTATAGATTAAGTACTTTAAATTTTAATGATAAAACAAATTCTTTAAGACCAATGATCAGATAGGACAATTAACAAAGCTACACCAAGTTTTAGTCTTGTAGCATAATTAACAGCTGATACAAGTCTTGATAAAGCTATGGTTCAGAGGTAACAATCTACCGTTAGTTCCATTGTAAAAATTCTAGAGAGTAAAGTTTTAATTTTAGCGGGCTGAGATTTTCTACGTGCTTCTGTACTGCTCAGATGTATGTATACAAAAATTGAGAAGTTTGTAAAGCTATTATTAAATGTGATATTTAAGATTATGTGCCTGAGATAGCGATCATTTGGAGGCTGCAGGCATCTGCATAGGAACGGAAAGAACAGATGCTCTCTTGGCGGTACGCGCCGGAGCTATATAAAAAGAGCGGCAGAGGCAGTAGGAAGCTCACTCCGCATTAGACCAACGCCTACTCCACGCGAGCTTAACGTCCGATCGCGCCTCGCCTCGGGTGACGTCATAGCGGGCTGTGACATGCGCGTACTTAGCAATGTAAACGGACATTGAAAATCGCGAGGACTGTACACCGTCCTGGATCGTTTAGACTTCGGTAACAAACTGTTATTGTGCCGTCCGTGTGAAGTACAATTCCGCGTGGCAAGTGGTGACTAACTCCACTTTTAAGGCGAGCGTTAATCTTTTTTTTTAACATTATTGCGAACTATTAATAGAGCACCGTTAGTTAGAGTAATGAACTATTCGGGAGGAACTTGCTGTAGAAGTCGCCTCTGAACTATTAAACGATTGGCTGAATTAACAATATTTAATGTCTTTAGCATTTTCAGAAGTTTCGAGTAATTTGTGTGAGCCTTTAAGATAATAAAATCTTGTTTGGAACTTTAAATTTTATTGAAGCAGCCCTAATCCCGTGAAGAACTATGGATATTTTTCGTTTAGCTGGGCTGTACAGGAATGTGGCCGTGCAGACTGGGAACTAAGGTCAGTAAGTTTCCCTTCGCTTTCTGACTGGCCACCAAATTAGTTGCCAGGCTCGCGTGATTTAAGGTGGCAATGTTCAACTTTCATTCAACATTAAACAACGACTTCTTCGCCGTCCCACATATGTTGCATCGGCAATAGTCTGTTACGTGAAATGAACATTCAAACAACTCATTCGACAACTTCTTCGCCGCCCCACAGTTTCCTGTTCCGTATTTTAGCGGGAGGTGCAACATTAGTGTCATTATTTTGAGTCGGAGAGCAAGTGTCAGAGCCAACAATGGAAACACATGGATTCGTCTCCTGTCCCACCGAAAGATCCAAAGCTTTACTCGCCACCTTGGAAAAGTCTTGATGACCTTTTTCTTTAACTACAATGGCCCGCTGCTCACTGACTTTGTGGAACACGGCGCCACAAATAACGCACAGTTGTACTTGGGCACAGGCAAAAATGGAAGCGAGCCGTCAAGGAATGTTGACAGACGGCATCATTATGTTGCAGGATAACACCTCCCCACGTGTTCGCAAGGTTGTTTCAACTAGGCTGAGGAAGTTTCGCTGGGAATCCCTTACACGTCCTCCATACAGTCCCGATCTCTCCCCATGCAATTTTCACACATTTGGAGCCGTGAAGGAAGACATCCGAGGCAATCGAATTGCTTCGGACAAGAGGTGGACGCCTGGGCACAATCCTCGTTCCGTAGGCAACGGCAAGCATTTTTCCATGAAGACACTCGCCGTTCTGTCTCACAGTGTGATAAATATATTCAGAGTTACGTCGATTATTTTGAAATAATTTATAATATATTACAATATAGTATAATAAGAATTTACTTACTTTTATGCCTGAGTCCCGTTTTCATTTGACTGTGATTTGCATATGAGCACTCTAGCGGATAACTTTGGAGGCTCGACTCCATGAGGCTGTTCACAGACCAATAATGTTCAGCCGATAACGGTCGTCTCCAAAGAAGCACTCACCTCAGTCCACACCCGTCTACATTCTTCCATGTTCGCTGTTGCAGGTATGTATAAGAAAGTAGCAACGCCAGAAGGCTCTAGCGAATTGCAGGAAGCCCTGCTAAGGATCGATGATTGGTACTGAGGCTGGCAGTTGCATCTGAACGGAAATAAATGTAACATACTGCACATAAATAGTGGAAGAAGTCGGCTATTGTACGATTACAGTATTGGTGATATCACTGTACATAATAAAGCGATTTGATCATCAACTAGCAGACTTCATTAAAATTTATGTTGCACTCCACTCGTTCTCGGACAGCTACGCGTCGACCTGGTGTCTACAGATCTTGTATAGTGAGACACCGCATGGAATAATGCTGAAAGATTGTCGAGGATTGATGTGCTGCTCCATGCCCCCCGAGTCGACGATGAAGGCTTTAGCCGGCCGTTGTGACCGAGCGGTTCTAGGCACTTCAGTCCTGAACCGCGCTGCTGCAACGGTCGCAGGTTCGAATCCTGCCTCGGGCATGGAAGTGTGTGATGTCCTTAGGTTACTTAGGTTTAAGTAGTTCTAAGTCTAGGGGACTGATGACCTCAGATGTTAAGTGCCATAGTGCTCAGAGCCATTTGAACCATTTTTGATGGAGGCGTTGTGGCCCGTCTACAGGAACTTCGTTGTACTGAACCTGGATACGTTTCACAGTTACCGCTCACGGGGTTCCAACATACATTTTTGTCAGCTGCTCCTTGCTTCAGTAGTCACTCGGTGTTGTGGGTTTTACAAAATAAACTGATAGCAATTAAAGCTTCCAAATAACCGAACTTTTATTAGACGTCCTTAGAGACGGAGAACAAGGTCAGATTGAACATTGTCATCCTGCGTGCCTTCAGTAAATTAGATAAGCATCGAAAATCTTAAATCTTGTTCACCGGACGGGAATCTATAACGCCCCCTTCTGAATGCGATCCCAAGGGCCATGGCGAGTCTTTGCAGGGTGATATGTAATTGCTACCGTTTTGTTATTCCACTTAAATAACGCCGTCTGCAGAACGATAGGCATTTTGTTGAGTATACTTATCATGCAGACGGCCACGAAGATGCTTCGGAGAGTCGCTCACTTTCGTAGGGAGAAGAGGCGCAGTGGTAAGTCACTAAACTCTCATTCGGAACGATTTGGATTCCACTCCCCGTTAAACCAACGGGATTTAGGTTCTCCGTGCTATTATTAAAGTAGTTCAGGCAAATTATGAGACGTATCCTTCAGTAAGGCTGACTTCCTTCCTTTTTTGTCTAAGTCACCATAGTGCCCCATGCCTAATCGAAGGGAAGTTAGACCCTAACTCTTGCAGAGAGACGTAGTGTTGACGCGCAGCTACTCGTGTCCAGTGAACAATCTCAACAGTCGCGACCGGGAGATAATCTCCAGATTGTTAATCATCACTGAGTAAGTGTCAGAAAAGAAATAAACAGACAGGCAGGTAAGCAACAACAACAGACACTAACGTATACAGTTCATTCCTGCAAGCCAGGAACGCATATACACATAGACATGCTTCATATAAAGCGCTAAACAACAAAGCCGATACATTGCCACTTAATACAGCTGACTACCAGGCGGAATACAACAGTCAGCAGTTTTGCTCACACATTTGTAGACAGCTTCATAAACGTAAAATTACCTGTAAAATGCCAACTGCGATACATACTACTACAAAGAAACACATTTCTAGGTGAGAAGTTGTGCTAAATTGTTGTAATATTCAGGCCAGAGAACATCAATATTCTTTCTTATGAAAAAAAGAAATGAAGAACACACGAGGTACACATACAGCAGATAAAACAACAGCCAGCAAATTGTAAATGAGTCCAAGGGAAAGAAGTGGAAATTCTTCACTGCTTCCCTGGGCAAGTTTATCATGTTGCTGGTATACGTTTTTTTTTTCCTCCGACCTCTTATCCATATCAAATGTGTACCTACATCGTGTGGATAACTGTAGTGATTGCTTCAGAGTTTTATTTGCGTTGCTACATATAAAAGGCAGAGAGGGGGTGGAATCCAGTACCCTACTCTTGTCAAGTAGTAGCAAGTCCGAAATCGAGCTTAACGTTTCCATTCGGAGGACGGATCACTGTAGACAAAATAACTTGCTGTCACTTCATTAGACACTGGAGAGGCATCTGATAGTTAACCATTTGCATGGTGATCTACTAGTGGACGCCACCATTTAATTTCCGCTCGCCGGCAAAATATTAGTGATCAATATATCTTTCATTACCAGAATTAAATGAGCTGTATTGGGCATAAACAGGTGGAAAGACCCATCACATCTGGCAACAAACAACAAAAAACAACAAATGTTGTAAATTATCTAGTAGTATCTGTCTTGAATGGCCTAAGTAATTAGTAAGTAAAAAGCTGAACCTGGCCTAAGATTCATTGGAAGAATCTTCAAAACATATTTCTTATTCGCGAACGAAGTGGTTTATAAAGTACTCATTCTATCGATAACTTGCAAGTACGGGACCCTTACCAGGTAGAATAAAGAAAGATGACAGAAAAGATCCGAGAAAGAGCGGCGAGTTTAGTGATGGATTCATCCGCCATGGGGATCTCTCTCTCTCTCTCTCTCTCTCTCTCTCTCTCTCTCTCTCTCTCTCTCTCTGTCACACACACACACGCGCGCACACGCACACGCTATGTCTTCAACTCAGCAGTTATCTCTAATTCCCTGATTCAGTTTCTCGTAAGTGTATGTGAGTGAGTGTTATTGGTGTAGTTTTCATCGTTCTTTCATTCATTATGACTGAAAAGCCGTAAAACTGCGTACTGGCCGCCATTCCAGTTGGTCTGGGAGTCAACAGCTGATGAACGAAGGGATAGCGTTGTTAAAAAAAAAGCTAGGACCTGCTTCGATTGTACGTGGAGTAGGATCCTTCCTACATGTCCGTCAGGGGACCGTTGTGAAACGCCGAAACTGGTGGCATAAGTAAACTAAAATTTGAAATATAGACAGCTGAAGGTGTTTTTGATTTGACATTTTGTACTGAACAGGCGAAGTTCCTCAGATAACCTGTATAAAGATGAACTTACAGAAGTTATAAACTGTGCCGCTGTGGTTAAAGTATATCGCGCACAGTAAAATGGCGCTATCCGAAACAGAAAACTAGGCAACTGTGGTGCGTCACAGGCCATAGATAACAGGGGTGAACGATGGCTTCGGAGAGGTGTTCAGGCAAATAGACGTGCAAATGCTGAACAAGTGACCGCCCAGGTGGACTAAAGGGGCTACCAACAGTGTCTCCTCAACGATCGTTCAGTGAACGCTGTTGCGTATGGTCCTCGCCGGTAGGCGTCTGGCTGATGCACCCATAGTGGCTGCCGTTCATCGGCGACTAAGGCTGGAATTTGCACGCCAATAGCGCAACTAGACGTCCAGTGAATGACGACAGGTGGCCTTTCCAGAGGAATCACGTTTTACGCTCCATCGAACAGACAGCCTTAAAACATCTGAATGAAGACACCTTGAATGCATTATGGTCCCGGTGAATGTTTTCGTGGAATTCTCTTGGTGATTGAGTCATTCTGGAAGGCACAATGGGTTAACGCAAGTATGCATCTATCCTCTGGGACCATATCCAGTCCTAGACGCCGTTTGTTTTTCCTCAGCACGATGGCCTCTACCAGCTGGACAATGCCACGTGTCACACAGCTTGCAGTTTACGCGCATGGTCCTAAGAACACCAAGATGGGTTTATAGCACTCCTCAGGCCACCAAATAGCCCTGATCTAAACCCAGTCGAGAATGTGTGAGACCATGGCTCTTCCCACCATGGATCCTCAACCGAGAACCCTAGTTCAGGTGGCTACAGCACTGGAGTTGACATGGTTCCACATCCCTGTCGTACCTTCCAGACCTCACTGACGCTATTCCTGCACGTCTCGCAGCAGTCCGCTGGTTACTCAGGCCTTTGGCATGTGGTCACATTAATGTACTGGACAGTATACGAGTATATGAGACGTCATTGAGCTCGATTCGCGTGCTTTGAACTAGTCTCTTAACAATCTCCATCAGAGGAGACCGTGGCCAATGGGTCACCTATCAGGACTATTCCTCTGTTCTCTCGGTGTCTCGATGTCCCGTGAATGTGATGCCACGACGCGTCGCTACCGTCGTCAGAACAAAGTGGGTGCTGCTACAAGCCACTAGGCAACAGCAATGCTGATCGTTGTAACGGAGACTGGTCAACCATGACCTCATTAAAACCATAGGGTATTTCATCAAATGAAAAAAAATCATGACGTGGATTCAAATGCAGCATTTCAGATCTTCATCAGTGACAAAACAGATGAGAATAAGATACCTAATGACAGCAGAACGTAACCTAGACGATTTTTACCAAATTATTTCTCTCGAATTCACTGCTTATTTCTTGAATTTCAAAATATTACTCTATATTTATCGCTGGTATAATGCACATATGTGTGCATAGTAATATCTGTGGAGATAGTGAAGCAGTATATCAATTTCTAATAAGTTTCAACCACTCGAACGTGATTACTCACATACAAAGCGTAAGCGGTAATTTTAGCTGTTAACGTACCAGGCACACCCAACAAAAGCATCAAGCATCAGAAGAGAATGCATCACACAGTACAACGTGGACAACATGCTGCTGGAACGAGTCTTGTCCAGTTACGTGGGTGAATAAAATTAAATGGAACAGGAACCGTGTGCAATTTTGTCAGTTTTGTTCGGTAGTATCTGACCTCGACTAACTCCATTGTGATGTGTTTTCGTGTAGCCTCGATAGCTGAGTGGTCAGCGTGGCAGAAGACCATACAAAAGGCCTGCGTTCGATTCCCCGCTGGGTTGAAGATTTTCTCAGTTCGGGGACTGGGTGGTGTCTCGTCTTCATCATCATATCATTTTCATCGACACAATGTCACCGAAGTGGCGTTAACTAAAAGACTTGCACCACCCAACCGGTCTAAGCGACGGGAGACCCCAACCACCCGACATTTCATTTCATTACTCTGCACTACTTTGTACCAATGAGATCTTCAAGGACTGTGCACGCCGATACAATTCTGTCTTGGTCAACAGTGTGCTCTGCTATCAATTACACAATTGATTGCCACTTATTCTGTTTTAAGCTAAAGACAAGTCGAAGTCAAGTGCTTTGTCGACCACTATTCATAGCAGTTGAACCATTACTTGCCTACCCTCAAGAGTTACTTATGAGGACAGTACATAAAGATCCGACGAGCTGCACCGATTTTGTGACACCCGTTCTGAGCCACAGAACCATCACTAGCTGCATTTGTCAAATTTACAACAAGGTTTCTCCCACTCTCTGTATACAGAACTGCCCGGATTATTTCTCTACCGCTGTTGGTGTTAATCCTGTTGCAGCCTTAACCTGTTGGACTTTACTAGAATTCTTAACTCTCATTTTTGTGTCGATTGAGTGCATGGTGCCGCTCCTGTGTTTCTGTCTTTATTTTCATATCCATAACATCTTGTGTTTTTTCCCACAGCTTTTTTGTGATTTCATCTCGTTGTTGTGTGTTTCCACACTTGCAAAGTGTCCGGTCTACTCGTATGTAGTTTGTCAGTCCAGTGCGCGCGTATCTTTACGTTTTAATAGGCGCTTTATATTTTGTAACCTTTTGATTATAATATTTCTCTTGTTTCAAGTTTCTGTATTCATAATTTCACACTCCGACACGGAAGGTAGGGCTGTCGGTGAAATTACTGCTCTTCAGTCTAACTTAACAAAAACTAATTTTCTAATAGATCAATGTGACATAGTTATCGGAACACTGGACTCGTTTTTGGGAACAAGACGATTCAAAACCCCGAACAGTCATCTAGGTTTAGGTGTTCTGTGATTTCTGAATACCGCTTGAGGTTTATGTTGGGATGGTTCCTTCGATAGCGCACAGATGATTTGCTTCCCCCTTCAGTCCGTAATCCGACCTAGTCTTCCTTCGTTCCTTTAGATTTTCTACAGTTACAAGGGTTAAAATGATTATAGTAATATACTGTACAGCAATATTTATTCAACATTTACGAAATTCGTGATAAATCATGAACTTAGATGATATGATAGGAGAGAATTGATTTGTATGGCACAACATGCCTAAAAGACTGGATAAGTTGATGAGGCATATTCAATTTTATTAATTATTGTCAGTTTGGTGACGGAGGGAAGTGTGTTTGTGTGTGTAGGGTGGGAGGTGGGGTGGGTTGGGGGGGGGGGGAGGGGGTACAATTTTAGAGGTAGGCCAGAGGTAGATTACAATGATCAGGTTCAGATGGACGTATGTTACAGCAGTTACGCAGAGATGAAGCGGTCTGCACAGGATACAACAGCGTGGATAGCTGCATCAGACTAGTCTCCGGACTGGGGACCACAACATAAAAGAAAATGGTGTGGGTGATTTTGCGATGTGAGAATATGATTATTGGTGGCGTTTGGGTGATGAATATCGTTATACATGATGATCTGTCCCTGGAAAGTGTGGGACGAAAGTTGGAGAGAGGTGAAAGAATTTAGGCAGTGTGACGCCTGGTGTATGTGAGTGTTGTTGAATATAGAGGGCAGCCTATATGAAAGCTGGAAGGAGAAATTTGATGGTGTAGATTGAAAGGATTGAACCGTTAAAACAGAAGGTGGGGTGGGGTAGTAGATCTATGATCTATGGAGAGAATAAAAGGGCTATAGCATTAGTTAGTTTAACCGGGACATATAGGCACGGCGTTCTGGGCCAAGAAGAGGTCGTATTTTGATGTTGATCTTGGAAAAGAATATAAAGAGCCTGAATATGAAGGGTAATAGAAAGAAATATGTTTATATAGCCATAGCATGTGCCCAGCGTTGGAAAATATTGAGGAAAAGACTTTTGGTCTTCGATTAAGTTCGAAGAATTGAGGAGAGGAGCGGTTGGTTGCCAGACAGAGTATGCAGATGGGATATATCTTTGTATATTCGACACCTGTCATACAACCCTTCTTCTCCGTCACATCTATCCTTACTGTTTGTTCAGTTCTGTGGGAGATAAACTGCTGTTATATTTTCCCTAACGAGCATAAGAAATGCATTTGATGGCAAATGTTCCAGACTTGCTTTGAAAGCAATTCACGAATTGTGTGCATCCACCGCGTAAGATATCTCAGCTGTGCGCTGCGAGTATGACTGATCGTATGCGTGGTATCGAGATGGCTTCCATTATCTAGGATCTAAAGTTCAGGCTGTCAGTAAAATTCAATGTTCTCAAACAAGTTCCACTTCTACTTTCCCTAAACTGATGACCTCGTACGTCTTACATGCTACTCTGGCCGCCGCCGTCCTTCATCATTTCTGAAACTCAATTACATACATTATCCGAACTTTCTTCCTAATAACTGAGAGCAGTGTGAACAGAAAGTGCCGTATCGGTGTCACTCTACAGCCAGAGGTACTGTCTCTGCTTAAGGCATAACAACAGGCTGTACACTGAGGTGAGAAAAGCCATGGGATACCTCTTAATATAGTGTCGGACCTTCTTTTGCCCAGTGTAGTGAAGCACCGGGAGGTGGCATGGCCTCAACACTTAGCTGGAGTCCCCTGAAGAAATATTGAGCCATGTTGCCTCTATAAGCGTCCATACTTACGAAAGATCTGGCGGTGCAGGATATTGTGTACTAATTGACCTCTCGATTATTTCCCATAAACGTTCTGTGGGGTTCATGACTAGCAATGTGGATGGCAAGATAATTAGCTTGAACTGTCCAGAAATGCGAAGACATATGGCCCGGTGACAGGGCGAAATGTCGTGCATGAAAATGAAGTGCATGAATGGGTGCAAATAGGCTCGAAGCAGCCGAACATAAACATTTCCAGTCGATGGACCCAGTCTGTTCCTTGTAAACACAGGCCACATCATTATGGAACCACCACTGGCTCGCACAGTGTCTTGTTGGCAACCTAGATCCATGTCTTCGTGGGGTCTGCGCCACACTCGAACACTACAATCAGCTCTTACCAACTAAAATTTCGGCTCGTCTGGCTAGGCCACTGTTTTCCTATCAAAATGGTTCAAATGGCTCTGAGCACTATGGGACTTAACATCGGAGGTCATCAGTCCCCTAGAACCTAGAACTACTTAAACCTAACTATCCTAAGGACATCACACACATCCATGCCCGAGGCAGGATTCGAACCTGCGACCGTAGCGGTCGCGCGGTCCAGACTGTAGCGCCTAGAACCGCTCGGCCACCCCGGCAGGTGCAATATCTGACTCTGCGATCATAATTGCAAACACACTGGCGTTAATCATCTGCTGCCACAGTGCATTAAGGCCAAATTTCACCGCACTGCCCTAATAGATTCGTTTGTCATACGTCCCACACTGATTTTTGAGGTTACTTCACACAGTTTTTCTTGTCTGTTAGCATCGACAACTCTACGCAAACGCCGCTGCAGTCTGTGAGATGACTAACAGGCAACTCGCTTCACACTCGTCTATCAATCATGCACTGGTGATGCAGAGTGCAATATCGTGCATAACGCATAGAGGGAAATTCCCTAAGAACATGTCCAGACCTTTTTTGATCCCATCCCGCGATATTTAGAGGCTCCGATTGCCGCACAGAGGCCGTTCTCACCATATTGAATTCTAATAATTAAATATTATGTGCAGTCCGTTATTCTTTTAATTTTTGTACTTGATCTTTCGTACAGCATATTTTTCATTTCAGTCACATATCTTCCTCTAAGTGTTATAATATTCAAAAAACATTGTATATTTTGGAAGATTATTGTGGCTGCATTGCAAAACGGTCTTTGTGCCCTTTGCCTGTTGTTCTACGTTGACTAGAAAATGAATTAGAGCACCCGATTGCACCGTTTTTCTGAAAAAAAAGAGCAGTTGTACTAGTACAAGAGACACTGCAGTAGCGAGAATCACTTAGTGCTCAAATAATTTGTTGTTATCCCAAATACGACTTCTACTTTGTCATTAATATTACGAAGTGCTTACACATTCAAGAAGACTTCATCAAAGCAACGGGAGATAACAGACACAGAAGCTGTCAGCAGTTAAATATGGTTCGCTGGCAGGAGGAAATTAGAAAGCAGGTCTCAGTGACAATAATTTATGGTGCCCGCTATCGCTCAATTAACGAGTTAGCTTATCGCAGCTGCGACTGATGAAGCGGTCCCGGGCATCCTTGACGGAGCCGCATCATCTCCACACCTCTTGTGCGTTTCCGCCTCGCTGTCTGCATTTCCGAGAGTTATTCGTATTTCCACTGCGGGGCGGCTCATCACCGCTGGCCATCGTCACAAGTGTTGCAAGCTTTTAATCTCTCTTATCAGTGCCGAGTCCTCTCAAGTTCTTCTGTTGCAAAATTTTTACTCCGCTACAGAAGAGTATGATGTGATTAATGGTGTATAAAATTTGCTCAAGTTAACTGAAGAAGTTTCCTGTATTAAAAGTTAGGCAAAAATTGTGGTCGTTGGGCAGGATATTTTTGTGACTTCACAGAGGCTTTCAACTTTAAATACCATACAATTCTGTCAAATAAATTGCAACGTTATTAAATTAAAGGATGGTCGTATAGTTGGTTTAACATTTATTTTGGCAGTAGGAAACTACGCTAAACGCTTAGAACGCATAGCTCAGATGAAGCTAATTTGTATCTGACTGGGGCTCTATGACTAGAGTCAAGGCCACTAGATTTCTGAAACTAGGAATGTTCTCCTAGTAGAAGCATACTCATGACCCGAAAAATTGGAGTGCGGCGAAAATCTGTGATCATAGTTTTCCTTAACATACTTCCACTGCATGTTGTTGTTGGGGATAATACACTGACAGGGGAAAAGTCACAATACCAAGAAGAATTTGTGCGACATAAAGGGAAGTTGGGAGGAGTTTTTCTACATCTGAAAGACGATGTCTATTAAAATTTAGCGTCAGTTATAGCTTCACTAAGAGGATACAAATCAGGTTTGCTTTAACTACACGCTGTAACGGACGTGAGCGTTAGTTACTTTTGAGATGGGACGAGGCGACTTGAGGTTAGTGAAAAATGCCTTTAAGACGAAGAAGACGCTGTTATCAACACTTCACCGAGTTTAAACCAGGACTTTTCTGGAGACTAGAAATCTACTCTGTAGGAATCAGCATGGGTTTAGAAGAAGGCGATCGTGTGAAACCCAGCTCGGGCTATTCGTCCACGAGACTCAGAGGGCCATAGACGCGGGTTCCCAGGTAGATGTCGTGTTTCTTGACTTCCGCAAGGCGTTTGATACAGTTCCCCACAGTCGTTTAATGAACAAAGTAAGAGTATGTGGACTATCAGACCAATTGTGTCATTGGATTGAAGAGTTCCTAGATAACAGAACGCAGCATGTCATTCTGAATGTAGTCTTCCGAAGTAAGAGTGATTTCAGGTGCGCCACAGGGGAGTGTCGTAGGACCGTTGCTATTCACAATATATACAAATGACCTTGTGGATAACATCGAAAGTTCACTGAGGCTTTTTGTGGATGATGTTGTAGTATATAGAGAGTTTGTAACAATGGAAAATTGTACTGACACGCAGGAGGATCTGCAACGAATTGACGCATAGTGCAGGGAATGGAAATTGAATCTCAATGTAGATAAGAATAGTGTGCTGCGAATATATAGAAAGAAAGATCCTTTATCATTTAGCTGCAATATAGCAGCTCAGCAACTGGAAGCAGTTAATTCCATAAAATTTCTGGGAGTAGGCATTTGGAGTGATTTAAAATGGAATGACCATATAAAGTTAATCGTAAGTAAGGCAGATGCCAGACTGAGATTCATTGGAAGAATCCTAAGGAAATGCAGACCGAAAACAATGGAAGTAGGTTACAGTACACTTGTTCCCCCAATACTTGAATACTGCTCACCAGTGTGGAATCCGTACGAGATAGGGTTGATGGAAGAGATAGAGAAGATCCAACGGAGAGCAGCGCGCTTCGATACAGGATCATTTTTTAATCGGTAAAGCGTTACGGAGATGATAGATAAACTCCAGTGGAAAACTCTGCAAGAGATACGCTCAGTAGATCGGTACGGGCTTTTGTTGAAGTTTCGAGAACGTACGTTCACCGAGGAGTCAAGCAGTATATTGCTCTCTCCTACGTATATCTCGTGAAGAGACCATGATGATAAAATCAGAGAGATTAGAGCCCACACAGAAGCATACCGACAATCTTTCTTTCCACGAACAATACGAGACTAGAATAGAAGGGAGAACCGATACCCTGTCAGGTGGCTTGCGGAGTATGGATGTAGATGTAGATGTAGATGTATAATAGGGCTACGAAAAGCTGGATGTTCTTTCTGCTATATTGTAGAAAGAATTTTTAGGAATGCAGCCTCTGTACATGATTCCCAGTAGCGGTACTCAAGAGAATGTAAGGTCTCAAGATATCCGGGCTCCGGACGGCCACGTGACGCTACTGAAAGGGTAAAAGGGAAGACCATCGTGTTCGGTGTGTGGCTCTGGCGCATCGTACTTCGTCTGCGGCAGCAATCAGAGCAGCAGTTGGCACCACAGTAACACAACGAATTGTTCTAAAACGATTACGTTTTTGGCGCATTCAGTGTATAGACAAAGTCCGGATGGCACTAGTTGGAGTCAGAGTTCACAATGAGAAATTTTCTAAGTTCGGCAAAGCCGAGTTAAACACAGTCACTGAAAGATTACAAGTTCGCTGGTCTGTCACCACGTCGGGGCAACTTCTTCTGCACTGAACGTTCCAGGACCCGGAGGCTGGCTGGGCCAGCAATGACGGCGTTGCGCTGACTGCAGAGTGAGCTCCCGATTGAAGAAAAGCATAACAAATGGTTCAAATGGCTCTGAGCACTATGGGACTCAACATCGGTCCCCTAGAACTTAGAGCTACTTAAACCTAAGGACATCACACACATCCATGCCCGAGGCAGGATTCGAACCTGCGACCGTAGCAATCGCGCGGTTCCAGACTGTAGCGCCTCGTTGAAGTAGTTACTTTCCTTTGTTCCACATTTAAGTCGAGTTCTGTAATTGGAATTCCGTTCGTCCAATTTACGAACAGTCCAAGCCCAACAGCAGCAATGTATGTCTTACAGATTAATCTGTATTGGTCGTGGTGTACAACACTCAACAAACTTTTACACACACTATGCAACAGTGACCCTCTCATATTTTTCTTATTATTTAAAAAGTTCCATAATACCCCACTGCCCATTTTGATCTGATGCAGAACATCTGACCTAATGGGTTCTTCATCTACCTTATCTTTAAGGAATAAAGTCGTCTCTGTCAAATGCTTTTGAAGTGCAACTAACCTAAGGACATCACGCACATCCATGCCCGAGGCAGGATTCGAACCTGCGACCGTATCGGTCGCGCGGTTCCAGACTGGAGCGCCTAGAACCGCTCGGCCACTCCTGCCAGCAAACGCATAACCAATCAGTGCGTGGTCTAGGAAGCCCACTCGAAATGAAATAATCTCTCAGGGCCTCGGCGCCAGGATGCGGTCAGCTGTGTTTTCTGTAACGTGACCAGTGTAGGAAAGAGATCTATGGGACCAGCGACCATAGCGCAAGTTTCCATCGCCGTCTGGTGGCCATGTATAGCATGCCAGCTCTCGAATGTCGTCTATAAGGAAGCTAACTGAGTACAAACTCAGATGTGATATGTGTTGCTGACAGAGTAGGCATAAGCCCACGATACAACATACCTCCACTCCCCCCTCAACGGGAGTGAGAGATTGGAGACCCATGCAAGTCCTGAGGCGGCGTCAGGCTTGTGGTGACTGCAGAGGGGGCAGAGGATGCAAAGTACACTTCCATGGGTGTCGGAGATGGCAGCGCATGTGTGTTCTCAGGGAACACTTCAGCTGCATGGGAGTAGGCCCCCGATACAGTATACCGTCTCGCTGCCCCCCACCCCCACCCCCGAGAAGGAAGGAGTGGTGGGGACCCATCTCAAGGTCCATGGAGAAATGGAATCCAAGCTGCCAGCAAGTGGAGCAGCTGAGAGCCTCCCTATCCCCCTCCCCCCTCCTCCCCCGCCACCCTCCGCAGTAGTCGGCAGACGAGAGCCAAGCCTGCTGGCGGTATCCAAGACGGCCAACCGCTGCCTCCTTGTGGCTCATGTGGGTGGACACGTAACAGCCGGTAATATTGACAGCAGCCGATGAATTGGTTGCCTGTTGGAGACTATACAACATAAACCAGAGACTGGACGGAGAGAGTAGAAAAATTTGGGACTGGAGATGGAAGAATCATTGTGAAGGAGCACTAACGATGAATTTGTATTGTTCTAATAGAGATGGCAATAAAAATTTATTTTGTAAAACCACATGGGATGAAAGTTTGTTGTACAGAAGGATGTAGGATGAAAAATGGTTGTGGGGATGCACTTTGAAGGGAAACTTTTTGTGCGGAAGCACTCGCGAGGGAAATTGCTTGCTCAAAAACACTGAGGATATAATACTGTTGTACGAAAGCACTGGGTATAAAAGCTTGTTATGCGAAAGCGTGTAGGATAAAAGAGTGTTGTGTCGAAGCAGTCGGGAGAGAAAGGGGTTATGCGGACGCACTTGGAAGGGGAATTTGACGTGTGAAAGCGCTGGGAATAGAATGTTGTTGTGCGAAAGCACTGGGGATAAATTAAGGTACTGAGTTCGTGAATGACTCAAGAAACGGGAAATTGGAAGACATGTGCAAGGATGAGACACCATAAGTAGCTAGTTTTAAATTTTTCAACTCAAGCAATAGCTGATATAAACTTTTAAACATTGGATTGCCGACCTCAGAGAGCTAACTAGATATTCTAGGTTTATGTGTCCTTGCCGACTCAGTTATGGCGATGTCTCGTTTCATGATGCAATCATTCATAATTTGTCACATGCACATATTTGCGCTGTTGTTCTCAAATTGCCAGAAAAAAATTCTGTCTACTGTACAAGTTCAAACTGTTGTGGATACAGCTGTAGTTGATTTGGAGGCTTCGTGAGTTCCTGAAGTTCAAAGTACATATGACACTCAATCTAAGATTAATGACCGAGAGAGGTGGTGTAGTGGTGAGCACACTGAACTCATATTCGGGAGGACGATGGTTCAGACCTGCGTCCGGCAATCCTGATTTAGGCTTTTCGTGATGTCCCTTAATGGCTTTAGGCAAACGCCGAAATGGTTCATTTGAAAGGGCGCAACCGATTTCCTTCCACATCCTTCTCTGCTCCGATGGGACCGATGACTATGCTGTTTGGTCTCCTCCCCTCAAATCAGCCAAGCAGTCGAGGTTAATGTTAATGTTAAAGTGAGTAAAAATAGGTCTCAGACAAACAATAAATGTAGAGATAATAACTTTGTCTCCTGGTACATGACATTTACTACGTGATACCGTAAGAAAGTCTTGACCTCAATGCTTTTCGAATCATGAGCGGAAAGCTGGTCATTGTCATGAAGTACAATTTGTCCAGTGTGGAAAGCAAGGTCATATACAAACAGCATGTTTACAAGGCAACCCAGGCGCAAGAAACAACCAACGCCGTGCGGTGCACGCCAGCGGCAAAACTGTCAACAAGGTCATTCTGTATTGGCAAAGACATTGATGCCAGGGCAAGTAACGGCTTGTACTTCCGCATTGTGTAACTCTAATGCTGCAGGAGAACAAACTTTTTGTTCAGTGAAAGGACAATTAAATTGCGGTTACACACAAATACATCTGTTTCCCATGTGACAGGATCGGTAGCCAACAACTTCAGCAGATTACTTTTTTTTTGTGTGGATACAACGTACACGAAATTCTAGTACTTGGGGTGTGCAGTTTGCCAGAAACTTTTCGTGGAATTACGAAATGTTTATCGTTTAATGTACTCCATTCTAGAAACAGTTTTGGGCTGGACTCATTTGGTTTGTTCAGCCTGCGTACACAAAGACGATGTGTTACAGATCAGTGTTTCAGTGCCTCACAATAATCTTTCTGACTTGTGTAACAAATGCAAGGACATTTTTGAAGGTTTACGAAGGGCTAAATACTGTGCAACGTACTTTACTGTTAAAGACAAATCACAACTGCGATTTTTCTGTAACAGCTGTCCCTCATGCAACATGTGAGCAAGCTGCTCAGGAACGGCAAAGATGTAAAGACAGTGGGTTAACCAGTCCGTTTCTGCAAGACAATAGGCATCGCGCTTGGTCATTTTCAAAATCCTTCGAGTGGTTTACATCTGTGTGCCGACTTTAAAGCAACAGTAAACCCACAAACCGTCAGGGATTCTTTCCCTCTCCCATGACTGGAGGAAGTAATGGATAGACTGAGACAGCGAAGATTCTTTTCCAACTCTGACTTATAAGAGACATATTTAGAGATACCGCTGGACTAACAGTCCAAGAAATTGAAACCTCCCCTTAGAAAAATTTATGGATTACTGTGCTGACAAACCTATTACATTATCTGAATTTCAAACAGCTGAGCAGAACTGAACGTACTCAGACATTTCGCTCTTTACTTATTCTGATCAACACTAAACTGACACACAATATGTTTAGCGCAACGCAATCTGACTTTCAATAATCTCTACAAAAGAATGGCCCTGACTAACAATAACCTATACCTTTCATGAAGCCGGCCGGAGTGGTCGAGTGGTTCTAGGCGCTTCAGTCTGGAACCGCGCGACCGCTACGGTCGTAGGTTCTAATCCTGCCTCGTGCAATGATGTGTGTGATGTCCTTAGGTTAGTTAGGTTTAAGTAGTTCTAGGGGCTGATGACCTCAGATGTTAAGTCCCATAGTGCTCAGAGCCATTATTGAAACTTTCATGAATCACTTACCTCAGAAAAATCGTCGTTACTCAAACTACTGCAATACAGCGTGCGCCAATACTGCCAGCTGATTAAAAGATTCTAGCTACTGAAGGCACTAACTACTGATAGGCATACTTAGTAAATGAAATATTTTGACAGTGAACAAACAATGTATTCACCTTAATAGTGTTCAAAAGTCATTATATATATATATATATATATTACTGAAGGCACTAACTACTGATAGGCATACTTAGTAAATGAAATATTTTGACAGTGAACAAACAATGTATTCACCTTAATAGTGTTCAAAAGTCATTATATATATATATATATATATATATATATATATATATATATATATATATATATATATAAGTTCATGTTCATGACATCCAGTCCTACAAAGTTACAGTCTCTGATGCTCTGATGTACTCACGTCCAGATCATCCGCTCTCAATCCTCTGCCATCTCTCTCCCTACATCCACCACTGCTGACGGCTCACCTCCAATTGCGCAACGCTACGAGCTGTTCACATCCAACTGCCCAACACTACAATAGCGAATATTACAACAATGCCAGTGATTTTCATACAGAGCGCTACGTGGCGTTTCCAATATACAGGTTGTTTCAAAAATGACCGGTATATTTGAAACGGCGATACAAACTAAACGAGCAGCAATATGCTTGGGACAACAGTACATTTTCAGGCAGACAAACTTTCGAAATTACAGTAGTTACAATTGTCAACAACAGATGGCGCAGCGGTCTGGGAAACACTATAGTACGATATTTTCCACATATCCACCATGCGTAGCAATAATATGGCGTAGTCTCTGAATGAAATTACCCGAAACCTTTGACAACGTGTCTGGCGGAATGGCTTCACATGCAGATGAGATGTACTGTTTCAGCTGTTCAATTGTTTCTGGATTCTGGCGGTACACCTGGTCTTTCAAGTGTCCCCACAGAAAGAAGTCACAGTGGTTCATGTCTGGCGAATAGGGAGGCCAATCCACGCCGCCTCCTGTATGTTTCGGATAGCCCAAAGCAATCACACGATCATCGAAATATTCATACAGGAAATTAAAGACGTCGGCCGTGCGATGTGGCCGGGCACCATCTTGCATAAACCACGAGGTGTTCTCAGTGTCGTCTAAGGCAGTTTGTACCGCCACAAATTCACAAAGAATGTCCAGATAGCGTGATGCAGTAATCGTTTCGGATCTGAAAAATGGGCCAATGATTCCTTTGGAAGAAATGGGGGCCCAGACTAGTACTTTTTGAGGATGCAGGGACGATGGGACTGCAAGATGGGGCCTTTCGGTTCTCCATATGCGCCAGTTCTGTTTATTGACGAAGCCGTCCAGGTAAAAATAAACTTCGTCAGTAAACCAAATGCTGCCCACATGCATATCGCCTTCATCAATCCTGTGCACTATATCGTTAGCGAATGTCTCTCGTGCAGCAATGGTAGCGGCGCTGAGGGATTGCCGCGTTTGAATTTTGTATGGATAGAGGTGTAAACTCTGGCGCATGAGACGATACGTGGACGTTGGCGTCATTTGGACCGCCAACACGGCGAACGGAAACCTGAGGCCGCTGTTGGATCACCTGCTGCACTAGCTGCGCGTTGCCCTCTGTGGTTGCCATACGCGGTCGCCCTACCTTTCCAGCACGTTCATCCGTCACGTTCCCAGTCCGTTGAAATTTTTCAAACAGATCCTTTATTGTATCGCTTTTCGGTCCATTGGTTACATTAAACCTCCGTTGAAAACTTCGCCTTGTTGCAACAACACTGTGTTCTAGGCAGTGGAATTCCAACACCAGAAAAATCCTCTGTTCTAAGGAATAAACCATGTTGTCCACAGCACACTTGCACGTTGTGAACAGCACACGCTTACAGCAGAAAGACGACGTACAGAATGGCACACCCACAGACTGCGTTGTCTTCTATATCTTTCACATCACTTGCAGCGCCATCTGTTGTTGAAAATTGTAACTACTGTAATTTCGAAAGTTTGTCCGCCTGAAAATGTACTGCTGTCCCAAGCATATTGCAACAAACGGTGTATTTCTATCGCTGCTCGTTTAGTTTTTATTGCCGTTTCAAATATACCGGTCATTTTTGAAACACCCTGTAAAAACCTAAACAGCCGACTTACAAAATATTTTGTGATAAATACTAACAATGGCTCTGAGCACTATGCGACTTAACAGATGAGGTCCTCATTCCCCTAGAACGTAGAACTACTTAAACCTAACTAACCTAAGGATATCACACACATCCATGGCCGAGGCAGGATTCGGACCTGCGACCGTAGCGGTCGCGCGGTTCCAGACTGAAGCGCCTAGAACCGCTCTGTCACCCCGGCCAACTGAGAAATCCTCATCAACGTTTGTTCTTGTTACAAAGACTACCGTTCAGAAGTGTTTCAGCTTGTGCTGTTTTCAGCAGTTCGTGGAACAAATAACAGCAAAAGTCCCCTCTTGTACAAACTATTTGAGAGATATTGTGGTTGCATGTCATATGCATTCTAAACATTTGGCAAATTTAGAGTGCTCGTTTCAAGTTCTTTCTGCGGCTGACTTCAAGTGCAACAAGGATAAGTGCTGTTTTTTCTAAGAAGAACTTGACTATTTAGGACACGTTATAAATTCACAGCGAATTCATCCTGCTACTTCGCACTTGTCTGTGATAAAAGGTCTGCCAGCACCGTTAATATAAATAATAAGGAGGTCCAAACTGTCATTAAGAAGCTTACCTGTTATATCTAATTAATTAAAAACGCTGCACAAATTGCTGCTCCGCTGAACCGGCTGCGCCAGAAAAATGTTCCCTTCGTGTGGTCCCTAAAATTTCAGCAATTAAATGATGCATTATTAAGTCATTGATGTTTCACTCATTTTGTACCAGCGAAACCTGTTTTATTAGCTGTGCATGCAACTTCTCATAGGATTGGATCAGTCCTCTCTTCGCTCCGCTGTCACTGTCGCCACCGCCACCGTTGCTAGTCTCACCGACGTCTACGCTCGTCCTGCAGCCTAAATCGATGTGTGTTGAGCCTTCGGTTGACCATAATGTCACCACAGAATATCCGTACCCAAAGACTGGAAAGTGGTACAAGGCACACCACTACCCAAGAAAGGAAATAAAAGTAATGTGCTAAATTACAGACCCATAGAACTAAAGTCGATTTGCAATAGGATTTTTGAACATATACTGTGCTTGAAAATCAAGAATCACCTCAAACAAAACGATTTATTGCCAAATAGCCAACACGGATTCAGAAAATATCATTCTTGTGAAACAGAAATAGCTCTTTATTCTCGCGAAATAATGAGTGCCATCGACAGCGTACGTCAAACTGATCCCACATTTTTAGGTTTCCAGATGGCTGCTTCGCCGTTCCTACAAGCGACTTCTAATTAAACTGCGTGTCTATAGTATATCGTCTCAGTTGTGTGACTGGGTTCGTGATTTGCTCCCAGAAAGCTCACAGTTCGTAGTAACTAACGGAAAGTAATCGAGTAAAACAGAAGTAATATCTGTTGTTCCCCAAGCAAGTGTCAGGTCATCTTTTGTTCCTGATCTACATGAACCATTTAGGAGACAATCTTAGCAGCCCTCTTAGAGTGTTTACAGATGATGCTGTCATTTATCGTTCTGTAAAGGCATCAGATGATCAAAATGAATTGTAAAATCATTTAAACAAGATCTCCGTATGGTGGAAAAAGTGGTAATTCACTATAATCATGTAAAGTGTGACGTAATTCATATGAGCACTAAAAAGAATCAGTGAAATAACAGTTACACGAGAAATCACACAAATCTAAATGCCGTAACTTTAACTAAATACTTAGGGATTACATTTACGAATAACTGAAATTGGAACAATCGCAAACCGAAGACTGCGATTCAGAGGCACAACACTTCGATAATGCAATATGTCTGCTACAGATACTGCTTACTCTACGCTAGCCTGCCTCTTCTTTGTGTGTGTGTGTGTGTATGTGTGTGTGTGTATGTGTGTGTGCGTCTGAGTGTCTTTGGAACTTGTAGGGCCGGCCGCTGTAGCGGAGCGGTTCTAGGCGCTTCAGCCCGCGTGACTGCTACGGTCGCTGGTTCGAATCCTGCCTCGGGCATGGATGTGTGTGATGTCCTTAGGTTAGTTAGGTTTAAGTAGTTCTAAGTTCTAGGGGACTAATGACCACAGCAGTTGAGTCCCATAGTGCTCAGAGCCATTTGAAGCATTTGAACCAATTGAACCATTTTTGAACTTGTAGGCTCTCAACCCAGAGGTTATCAGCGGCCTTACATATATTAAAAGACACGTATGTTTCTAAAGAGAACGAGGAGGAAACCTACAAAATGTCACTCGTTCTCTCAATCCCATCTCACTCGCGTTAACCACACATTCACTCTGTCTCATAGGACTTAATACAACGGAAAAAGGTGAAGGTGCTACACATGAGAGTAAAACATAAGTAAAACCACAGAAAAGCTAAAAAGAAGTCACAGGAAAATGTGACTGGCTGACCACTCAAAAAAAAAAAAAAAACATGGATGAGGCAGTCGCCGGTCTGCTGGAAAATCTGCTTCTGCCCTCTGGTCTGACAATAAACACAGGCTAGTAAAATGTGGCGCACAATGACCTGTACGCCACAAGCACCGCACACACACATTGGAGGGTCATTGCGCCCGAGTAAGAAGCCATGCTTTAGAGGACTGTGGCTTATGCGAAGACGAGTAAGAAGGAGGACCTCATCGCGTCCTCGTGGCTTTCCAAGGAGGTACGCCTACTTCCCTGCTACATCTGTCCTTTCGTTACCCGCAGTACCCTTGTGCTCTGGTACCCAAAAGACAGACACTTCCTTCCCCAGCCATTGTAGTTGGAGGAGTGTCCTGGATATTCTGATCTTCTGTATCTGATGGGTACAAGTGTTGTAGAGAGTGAAGTGTACTCAGAGAATCGATACAGACAAGGAATTTAGCATTTGAAGCACATCTCATCTGTTCCAGTGCCCGCAAGGTCGCATATAATTATGCGTCGAAACAGCAAAGTAGCAAGTCAGAGGGATAATGAGGACGTGATCAGGGAAAACAACACAGCAACCAGTGGGGTCCACCTGTTTCCACCCATCCGTAAAGACAGCTGTAGAGTAGTGGTACTGAGTTAAAATGTCATAAAATAATGTATTAGAAACGTATGTAGGAATAAATCTCTCGTGTACTGTCCCAAATCCAAAATTATTCTGGGCCTCTACAAAACCAAGGTTACAGGTGGTTAAAACCCTAGATTTGGGGCTGTAAGTGCTCCACACCAAGTGACTCCAGGAAACGTCATTGTTGCTCGTGGACGATTGGAGAAAAGGCATTAGAGAGGTAGATGAGCAACAGCCACCATGAGGAGTCGCCGCTGGATGGTGAATGGAGGTTCCCAAGCCTCAGAGCATATAATGGGCATTGGGCTGGTCCTGTAAGCACCCGTGACCAGCCATATTCCCTCATTGTTGATGGCGTCAATAATCTTCTGGTATGGAGTCCTCACTGACGCGTAAACGTGCACCCATAGCCTAGCTACGAAAGCCATATAAAAATGGAGCAGACGAGACTTGTCTGCGCCCCACGAACTGTGGCTGAGGCACTTTCTGATATTCAGTGCCTTCTGGGTTTCTGGCTCTCAGGTATCTCAGGTGTGGTAACCACGACAGTTTGGAGTCAAAAGTGAGGCCCACGAACTTCACTGAGTCTTTAAAATGTCAGGTAAATTAAGAATTCGACGAAAACGATTAAAATGAATACACCCACACACTCATCTGCAGAGAACTGAAAACCCGTCTTTGCAGCCCACTTCTCTAACCTCCACACTGTTAATTGCAACTGATGAGTCACAGTTATAACACTGGAGGAGGAACAGAAAACAGCAAAATCGTCCACAAATAAGGAGCATTGTACGGGACTCCTTTCCGTAGATGTGATACTGCTTATGGCTACGTCAAAGGGGGCAGCATTTAAAACACTGCCCTGAGGGGCACCACTCCCCTGCTCAAAACGATCTGACTATATGTCACCAATTCTACACCTAAGAAACCGCTGGAACAGGAAAGACCGTATTAAGATGGGGATGTGGACACGAAAGCCCCATTGACGGGTTTGCGGGAGAATGCTTTGTCTCCAAGTAAAATCGTATGCCTTACTGATATCAAAGAACACCCCGAGACAGTTATGTATACGTAGGAAAGCCTGCTGAATAGCTGCCTCCAGCAGGGTCAGGTTATCGACAGTGGACCAAAATCTCTGGAATCCACACTGAGAGCAGCTAACGAGTTGCCTGGTATCAACAAACCAGACCAGACGACGGTTAACCACTTGGTCCAGGGTCTTTCCTACACAGCTCGTTAAGGTGATACTCTGGTAGCCGCTGGGACATGTGCAGTCCTTTTCTGGTTTTAGGAGAGGTATCAAAATTGTCTCTCTTCACGAGTCGAGGAATTGATGTGACTGCCATATCATATTAAATCATTCGAGAAGGATTTCCTTTGACATTGGTAGCAAATATCGAAACATGGAAGGCAAGAAAGAACGAAGACTAAATTTAACGTCCTGTCAACATCGAGATCATTAGAGATGGAGCGCAAGCTCGGATAATGTCAAGAATTTTGGAGGAAATCGGTTGTGCCCTTTCAAAGGAACCATCCTAGCTATTGCCTGGAACAATTTACGAAAATCACGGTGAACCTAAATCTGGATGTCCAGACGCGAGTTTGAACTGTCGTCCTCCAGAATGCGAGTCAAATGTGGTACCCACTGGGCCATATTACTCGGTCGAAGCATGCAGTACCGGATTTGGTAGTGATTGTGTGTAGCATCACGAGTCTCAGACAGTGCTGATTCCATTTATCACACGGGGAAGAGTAGTTGTAAGACTGAGAATTGTTGGATCTGCAGTCCAACGTGGCCCTCTCTACAGTTCCACAGTAGTGACGAAAGGCCGGACCCTGGCTGGCATTGGCAGTAGTTTTCGCAAAATCCTCTGCCATCGTCTGAGTGATGTCTCCTGGCGTTGTTTGGAGGCACCCCTGCTTCAGAACTGCTGCTATTGATAAACGTCTATGTTTTCCAGAAGTCCTTCCCTTTCTTTTGTAGAACATGTGGAACAGTTGAGAGCATACAAGAACGCTTGCCCAGACATTTCTTTGCTCTCCTTAATTACCCATCGAGCCTTGAATCTCACGACCCAGAATGCTACGAGATTCTCTGCTGCTAGGCAGTACTTGACCCATTGAAGTGTCACACGCCTGTTCCATGTGGGAAGTGGTCACTGGAATCAATGTCGTCAATGACTTCCAACTGAACAGATTCTGTGAGGGCTGATGAGCGGAAAGAGAGTTCGATGGCTGAGAACAACCCAATAGCAGCACAGAAATGAGTGGAAGTACCTGTTTCAAGAATGCACAGCCTGTGAGAAATCACGAGGCTCTCCAAAACCCGACCCCGAGGGCAAGTAGGGGTCGAGACCAACGAGACATGATGAGTACTGAAGTGTTCCATTAGGAGAAACGAGCAGAGGCGTTGTTCCATAAGATCCGTAAGTGCCCATTGCATCTTGCGGAGGCAGATACAATGAATAAACAGTGATCTTCTAACACACGCGAATTTCAGTGGTAACTTCTTGCAGTTCAGTAGCCAAGGAGAGAGCACAGGAATGGTGCACACTATTGAGAAACACAGTGACCTTATTCTTGGCCCCATCCCCAGTCAGGTCATCGTTGTGATAAAGTATATAGCCTGTAGTACAGGGGCATCAGACACTTTACGTTTGTTGCAAACACAAGCAGAGGGTGCATTCCTGTTCGAGGAGTTTAAGTTTCTCCACACGTGTCCTGAACCCACTAATGTTCCACTGTAGTATGGGAGCCATCCATGGGGGTACCACTTTCATCCTGACTTTCTGCCAGGGAGAGGAGTCTTTAATGGGTGGAGGCTCACTCTTTAGGCGAGATAAGTATCCCAGTCCAATATCAAGGTCAATCGCCTCTGAAGGAGATTCGTGACAGACTTCAGAGAGGATGACAGGGACGTCGTCAGACTGTGTACTTCGAGTCTCTGTCAGTGGCCGATTCTTCGCCCTCAACTTCGATTTTGTTGTCTGAGGAGTCTTTCGATACACAACCGTGGAAGAAGTACTGACAGAGCTGGACGGTGGGCAAGAGTGCATCTTTGGAGGGGCAGGGAGTTCCACATCGTCAGCAACCATGGCCTTTTCTGAAGTTCTGGGGGGAGGGGCAGGCTTCGAGGTAACTGCAGCAACACAAGTGCAACAAGTTCATTGACAAACGCAGATACTTGTGCTGCCACTATCAACATCCGTTTGTGTAGAGGCATTTATTTTCTGGGTTGGCTGAGAACGGAAACAAAGGAGGCAGCGAACATGGGAGGCTGCATAGCCTTCTATAGCATTTTGGCTTCACCATACGAGGTGGACTTCGTCGTTTTTATCACCTGGGTCTTCCGTTCTTCAAGGAAGACACCACAGTCCCTTCTCCAGTCAAGGTGATCCCCAGAGCAGTCAACACATTTCGGAGGAGAGGAATAAGCAACTTTATCGTGGGCAGTTTTACCACATTTTCCGCAGGTGGCTTCTCTCTTACAGCAAGATTAGTGTGCCCGTAGTGCTGGCGCTTAAAACAGCTCGCTAGTTTGCGGAAATAAGGGCACAATCTTAGACAAAAGAAATGTGCCCTGAAATGCTCTGGAAGATTTGTGCTATTGAAAGTCAGTACAAATGAGTCTGAGTTCACTAGATCGCCACCCACCCTTTTCCTTACGTTTTGCACATCAACAATGCCTTCCCGGGACCACTCGGCTTTCAGTTATACTTGGAGAATGTTAACTAGATCGCTGCAAATCACAGCCAACACCTCTGCTGTAGTTCAAGGTGTTGTGCAGTTCAGTTTCTATTGCATACTCCCCGAGACTTTCCGGAGGTTCTTCATTTGCTGGGAACTAGACGTTTCAAACAACAGGATCGTATTTCGGACAAACCTGATAGCTTTTATAGCTCCAGAAGTGTCCTCTAAACATTTTTGTAGAATAGTGAAACCTTATCGAAGCTGCTTTCTTTTCTTTTAACCATTATAAACACATTCTGACAAACAGCTAGCATTCTGCTACCATTGACTGAAAACTAGCTACCCGAGTCCTCTTAAGAAGTACAGAACAAACATTTGTCTTGAACTTAGGGACTACAGCACAAGTACTTGTGTTTCCTGTCGCCGAATACTGGTCTCGAAACAGCAGTAATATACGAATGGATGAAACTCGAAAGATCCAGAGACTTACCAATTCATCAAACATTGCTTACCACGTACCCAATTAAAATCTAGGGAAAAAGTCTGGGAAAACAATGGTCAACACGCCCCAGAAAGCCATAATGTAGGAGATGAATTGAGAAATCAGTGGATGTCGTTCCCCGGTCATAATATGTTAGATAAACTAGACCGACCATCCAACCCCCAGGGGTGAACCAGCTGCGAAAAATATGCAGCTCCCTTAGCCACATCAGAACTGGCCTCGCGGTGATCAAAGCAACGCTACACAAGTGGAGAATTGCCGATAATGACGAACGTGACTGCAGAACATCGGAACAAACACTGAAACACTTTTTGCAGGACTGCCTGAAAAGATAATTCATTTTTACCTGAAAATGCTTCATAGACGCAATACCTGCAGCAATTAACTGGCTAGAGTCTTTGGATATCCAACAACGATGGAAAATGGGTATCTCAACTTCTTTCAAGTACTACCGATTCTGCAGCGTTCTGTATTACCTATACATGCATGTACACAGATGTATCTGTTTGTACTAATTCACATCATTAATCTTATCTAGTATCAACTTAACATAAGTACTTGTAACACATAATTGTACAAGTCTTACGCTGAATAAATACATGACATATTATGTTTCATTTTTTATACTTGTTTTTCCATTTATTAACAGTCCGCCAGTCATCTTTTCACCACGGCAAGTGAGGCACACAGTCTAAAGGTTACATTCAGTTTGCGCGACTAATAATTTTCCGATGTTTTCTGGAGACTGAACTCAGTCCTGTTGTGGTACACCTCGTCAAACAAAAGAACTCATGCCGTCACGCCACAAAAAGTACATATCTGATTTTTCAGTGTAAATTTTGCCGTTTTGCAGTTGTGGAACATTCGAAAGTAAAGGAACCAATGTTTTTTCCATTACATAATCATTCCATTATTATAATAGCATATACTACGTCTCAAAGATATTTAGAAATAGATATCAAATTATTAGGTTAGTGTGAGACATGTTTTCAGTGCTAAAACACTATACAATTTATGGATTTGTATTATCCGACAGAAACATATTTGTTATTCCACGTGTCACTATTTGTACCATGTTTTAATTTTTTTATTTTTGTTGAAATGTAGACACTTCATGTTAAGTAAACAGCATGTACATTTACAATTCAGATGATAGGGTTTTCTTGCGGTTTTACTCCTCTGTGGTGAGTGTTAGGGGTCAGTTCGATACCGCCGATTGCGTCAAGACCAGGCGCCCAGGGACACATAAAATAAAGATGCGACCTGTTTCCTCGGAGAAGTAAACGTCCGAATGATATATCTGACCCTCAGGACAGCGGGCTCGAGCCTCTCCAGGGCTTACGTGGATAAGGCTTTCAGATCGGAAATGGCTGCTGCTTCTCCGTTCCCCTATGGATCACCAACACATTATTTTCCCAACGTCTAGTAAGATTGTCTCCACAGATCACGTTTTATAAATACGTTATTACTCATCTGTTAAACTGTGTACCATCAAACGATATTCTGCCATGCTTTGAACAGGAACATTGAATTTTTTTTTTTTTTTTAAGTAATGCGTAAGGGAAAAATCTCAGGCTAAATGAAGGAAAGAACACCTCTGTGGTTTCAACATTAGACTCCATTTTACGAAAAGCTTACCACAGTAAATGTTTATTCTTAAATTCCCAAATAAGTAGTTTATATTTAAAATATAATTTGGGTGTCATCTTTTTACAGCGCCTTAACCGTAGAGTTACGATTATTTTGTGGTACTGTAACTGCTTTGTGCGCAACGTAATTTGTCACATTTGCTATTCTCGATTGAAATATGAATTAATTTCGATAGAAATACTAATTTTGTGCACTAGTGCTTATTTAATAGCACAGTAAAATGTTTATCGTTAGAAACTGGTGGAAACAGGACCACGCTTCCCGTAAAAACGACACGCGTTTCATCACACTTCTTGCTACAGTCGGTATTATGTACAAACAAAAGAACGCTTGCCGTCAAGCCACAAAAAGTTCATATCCGATTGAAGAGTGGACATGGAAAACCCTCTAAGTGCCATTTTTGTAAAAAACCATATTGTGTTCTCGGTACTCTGTTGCAAGTCCCTAAACTTGTCCCAGGTGTCAAATCATAGAAAAAATGTTTCAAACATTCATTACTAGAAGGTCCTTGTCTTTGTGCCAAACAGCGCTTGCTTCAGGAGTTCCGCCAACTAAAGCTAGGAACTCATTCCGTGTAATTCCAGTGCATCAATGACCTCTTTGATTTTAAAGATGTTGTTGTCAGTGCAGGCTTGTAGGATTTCAGGATGCAGTGCTGTCAAAGTGTCTCATGCTCATCCATTTCAAATGCTCGTAGCTACTAAAAGTTCGTACTCTGAAACATAAAAATGAAAAAAATGAATGTATTCAAAAGAGGAAAGACCGTGGTGGTTATATCTCATGCTGCAGTTCATCTGAGAGACCATTCATCAGCTGCAAAATCTAAAGACCTTCAACAGCACAAACAGTTTACAGAAAACTACACTACATCTGATCCCAAGTTGGGAGTTACGCACAAAACGGAAGTCAATATTGAGAGATGTTTTTTCATTACTTTAATGCTGTTATTCTGTTGTAAAAACGTGAAAGGAATGAGTTACAGTATTACTGCCGTATTTCTGTATTTCCATTATCACAAATAAAATGTAGTGAATCTGCATTAATGACACTTGAAATAAAAACATTCTTATTGGCACTCAGAACCTGTAAGTTTCCTGATATGGCACTTACAACGTTCTTAATAAATTAATTATTTTCTAATTTGTCTCATTACTTTTTGCTGTGATGAGATGGACAGCATAATTCTGTGGTACCAGGTTACCTTCTCAAATTTTTGGATAAAAATAAGTTATGTACAAAAAGAGAAACCATGTCTTTTGATGCTCCGGACAAATGTGAGATTTGGCACTTAGAACGTTTCCCACTTCCACTCTTCAATCTTTATCTTATTCCGGTGTGGAATTTATATTTCAAGTTTGAAACATGTTTACAGATAAGACTATAATAGCTCAAATCCAAAAGCAATCGTAATTGCAATGCATACTTATGAAAGTATTTGTGAGTAAACACACGTGTAATACACACTTCTGAATGTGTATGAAAGTAAACACTAAAGTAAATTGCTCCCATTTGTTTAATCGAAAATCACATAACAACAATAGCTCACGAAAACATAAAAGAATTGCCTTTAAAGGTGAGTATATTACTTAAGCCTTCACAGAGTTGCCACATGCAAACTAGCGACGCTGCAGACGTTTTCACCATCTGCTGGTAATAGTCAACTTCGAGTTTTAGAATAGAATGTCAGTTGGTACAGGTGTTGTGAATGGGCAGGGATGGGGTAGAGGCGGGATATGGGTTATATCGTCAACAACTTGTTGCGGTGTGCGATGCACTGTTTAAAATCTCCAGCGTTTTCTCGTCAACATTATCCAAAGACCTGTCCTTAAACATTTGTAATAATTAGCCGATGTGTCACGCTATGTCCTCTTGGTAACCCATTACTGTTCTCTCAACGCCGTGTATTTACGAAGTTAGAATTCGACTTTTTTATTAGTGATGGTCCTACTGGGGTGGCACAACCTGCCTTCCTCTAACCACTGATTCATATCCAGCAAAGTAAAGAGGGATGCACAATTAAATTAGAATGCGGATCGCTGTGAAACTTGGTACTTTAGACATGTCCAAAACATTACGACAAAAGTTACATTACTAATAAGAAAGATTCTTCTCGTAACCTGAACTTTCGTTTTGATACGCTACTACTTAACCTCTGAAGCATGAACCCGATTACTTCGACTAATAATGATCTGAAGTCGAAAGTAAGTGGCGAAGAATACGTCCACATTTACGTATTATAGGATACTCTCCTATGCTGCCGACTAGAAGCCTCAAATTAAAAAAAAAAAAAAAAAACAAAGAAAGAGGCGTATGGCATTGTTGGACAGCTTTATAATCGGAAAGAGTTTTCTTCCTCGGTGGTTATGAGAACTGTGTCACTAGTGTATCTGCTGCGTGTATCACACACTCTCACTACAAATGATACTGTGAAGTGGTTTCAGACCAGAACACTGGTGATCAGGAAAGTTACGCCGCCATCTCTTTTCCCATTTCCGGTCAAATACTGATGCTAAACATGTTTTCCACCACCAGGATTCGAAACGACTACCTCAGAGGCTACCGCTAACGCACAGTCGTGGGGTAACTACGACCGTGCCACTAAAGCGGACTTACTAAACACGGTTTCCTGAAATTCCCTCATTAAAGAAGACGAAGTAGGAAAGTAAGGGTCCGAGCAGGCACACAGGGGAAGAGGTTCACTAGTTACCGGGTGCTCCAACGTTAGGCGCATTATGGAGCCCCTTAGGCAGATAGCGTTCAGGGCTGGAAAAAAAGTCAGTATGCACTCGGTATGTCTGCACAGATTGGGGGGGGGGGGAGGGGGGAGGGCTCATTCGAAATGTGGAGACGGCCTTGCTTGCGGCTGTCAAGCGTGCAGGGTGCAGTCGTCTGCACGTTATGGCTTACGTTTCCAACTGGACATACGGCTTCGGCTTCGGCCCCCTTCAGCCAAAAATCCCAACCTTAACCAAACCTTCGGCTTCGGGCAAAATATGCCGAAGTGGTGGCCAAAGCCGATGGTTTCTAGCAAGCGCTGAAATCCAGCTAATTGTTAAAACTGGGCATGCGAGGTGGACACACGACAATTAAACTGTAACAGTCGCGAAGCTCTCACATACTCAGCGTGGACTGTTGTACAGTGTGTTGCGTTAGTACAGTGTGTTGCGTCGGTCTGTAGCCATCGCCAATAGATACAACTTCGCACGTGAATTAGATTATCTACTTTGGTGTTTTATCACACATTTTTATCTGACCGGGAAGTAGAGAAGACTGAGTTTGTGAAAATCACATAAAAACTAAAAAACGTAATATTGTTTTACAATATTTATTATGTTATTTATTCCTCAATAGTACTTCAAGCGTTATCCGTTGCTCTAGGCACTGCTGCCAACGAACGCGATTTGCAGTGTGCGACATTATAATGAACAGACGTTCGTGCGCAGTGGACGTGTAGTGATTGCGATTGACTTGTTAATGATTATATCCGTTCTGAGTATTAAAATAATTATGTACATGGTTTTCAGTGTCTCACTCCTTGGATAGTTGTGTCTCAGCAGGATTTACTTATTTCTACATTTCATATAATATAATATAAAATGTACCACATAATATATAATATGTACCACATCTTACGGTTCACGCTTTCAAGAAACCTGTTCTTAAAAAAAAAAAATACATTCGTCCTGTTTACACCACAGCAAGTGAAGACTTCGAAGTGCAAACGGCGCACGTGTTGGCAATACTGTGAGGAAGCAATTCTGATGTTAAACAGCATACTTTGCTTTTGCTACCCCTCAGCTCAGGGAACTAGAGAAACTTTAAAACGTATATTCGTTAGGTTTATGTATGTGCGATGTATCTCGAATTTGGAGACGTGATTTTGATTGTTTCAACTCATATTATATTCGCTCGTTACCGACAATAATGACAAAGAAAGATTTTTTTTACGTATTTTAGAAACAAATCTCAAAAAGTGTGCTGTTTGATCTTTACCAGGAAAAAATACATATTAATATTTATACACTTCCGATTTATCACACGGACGACACTCATTCCTCGCGCCAGGATAAGGCTGGATTATGCAAGTGTTTTGCCTGACTTTTTTTTATTTTCAGTTAAACTATCTCTAACAGAAAGTGTACAGATCAGTATTCTAAATGCTACGAATTTTCGCGTGGCCGGCGCTCGTTGTTTGCAATCGATAGTCACATGTATTCGAGATAACTCGTATGCATATGGGTGCGCACCGATGTTCAGGAAATCCACAATTACTCATTTTTACTTCCTTAGTTGTGTTTCAATTTAAGGTCAAAGTTATTTATGCCTTGCTGTTGGCCCTGACACTAAAGAAACAACGATGTTCGCCGCCTTTTGGAACCATAATTTTCGATTTATTGCTACGTATGTTCATCACTGTTCTGTAGTCGTCAGTAAGAACTATGTTCTATTTAATTTCTGAAAATAAATGCATTTTTATGTACGAGCTGCTCAAAATTTTCTTCTTGTGTCCCTTTACGTTTATGTATTGGAAGGTTAGGATCTTACGTCATTGTTCTCTTCAGGAATGAAGAGTTTTAAGTCCTAATACGACAAGCCATTTGCAAACTAACGAAAAAATTGTTAATTTTAAACCGAAGAACATTTATTTGGTTAGATCTGGGCTTGTATCTGACAAATATATGTCATTGCGTATTTTACTGCTCTATATACCTGAAGAACCAAACTACGAAGTTCTGTTTTTCTTCATCTTTGCATACTTGTCTGTTAATGACGGTAGTCTTTGGCATGTTACACACTTTTATTTAGTCAGAACTTTTGGCAGTATGTGAAATGGCGTATTTGTTCGCCTCACATGTTTTCTTTTTGAAAAAACAAGTGTATTTTTTTTTTCAACATCGTTGGCTGCTGTTTGTGAGAATTTAAGGATGCACAATAAATTTGCAAGGCATGCAGGCACTTCCTGGCACAGTGAGCAGTCCGAGAAAGCAATAATAATAATAAATGATATTAGTAAGAATAATAAATTAAATTTTCAAATTCCCAAGAAATTATAATTTTAGAGAAGCTGAAACAGCGCACAAGATTCCTGCTTTTTGTTTCAATAAAAATAATTTCGCCGTTACGAATGTTCTTGCCTTTATTAATCTGTATTTTAGTGTAAAACTTGCTAAAAAAACGTTGTGGAATATCCGTTTCGTAAACTACATTCACGGAAACCCGTGTTATCGACCAAGCACTGTGACCACCCAATCGGCCAACGATATCGGTCGACGTCTGTCGAAAACCATCTGACGGTTGCATTGTGACCGTACCCATATACGTGGACGGATTTTCTTCTTAACTAGTCAGAAGTTCGTATTCGCGACCTTCCTGGTCTAGTGGTTCACGCACCGAACTGCTAAGCCGAGGGGTTGCGGTTTACAATCACGCGGGTAAATGTGGGTGTGATGAGTGGGAGCATTTAGCAGTACTGTCTAGTCGCCATAGTACAAGCTTCGGCTTAG
This sequence comes from Schistocerca gregaria, assembly GCF_023897955.1. Lineage (NCBI taxonomy): Eukaryota > Metazoa > Arthropoda > Insecta > Orthoptera > Acrididae > Schistocerca > Schistocerca gregaria. The sequence goes on along the minus strand of NC_064931.1, from coordinate 84,921,709 downwards.
TTTGAGGCTAGAGATGGTTGGTGCGATTGTTGAAAGATTTATTTGTTGATTATCTTTTCTCTCAGGTACATAATGTGAGACTGAATCCCACCTGAGAATATTTTTGGAAAAACAATGATAAAGCAATTTATAAAGTATGTAGTAAATCACTGTCTCTTGGTAGTGCCTTACCAAAACAACAGACCATTACAAATATTAAATATCATTTGCCAAGACTTCATAAAAGAGAATGGGTGACTTATTATAAGACAAATGAGAAACACCAGAGCAGAGGTTGGAAATACCGCTTCTGTTGTAAATTTCTTTATTTTCACACACCCTGTTTCAGACTGTTATAAGCCTGTCGTCAGGTGTCGTAGCTGTGCTGTGGTCCCCGAGCGCAGCGTGTACCAGACGCTGTGTGCTGCCTAGGCAGCACACCACACTTGGTACACACGGTGCTCGGGGACCACAGCACAGAAACGACACTTGAAGATGAGCTTATTACAGTCTGAAACCGGTCGTGTAAAAACAAAGAAATTTACAACTGAAGTGGTATTTTTAACCTCTGCTATAATGCTCAGTTGCGGATGTCGACGTTCTTCCAACAGGACTATTTGTAGAAAACACCAGAATTTGAGCAAAACATAAAAAAAATAAAAGAGAGGCATCTAAATCTTCGCAAGACAAAGAAGTAGTCAAACAATTTTCCTAATTTTCTTTACAGGCTATAACCGAGAAAAAAGTAACTCCGCCGTGGTCTGATAATCATCTGATATCGTTGCCAGTCGATAAAATTATCACGGATCTCATTACCGTCGGTATGTGTCATACAACGTTGTTGAAGGAGATGAATTTCGTAGGCTCAGTTTGACTGACCCTGACACTCCATCCAGGTACAGGAAAAAGTCTCAGAAATACCTTAGAACCGAAAACTCAAAAGGAAAAGTCGTACTTCTTTTAGAAAAGGCTGAATGGGTCAGCTTTATCCTTGACATATGGAGAAATCCAGCAAGGACATATTCATTGCTGAGTTGGACAGACCACTTCATTAAAGACCCCGGAAGGGAAAAGGTTATACGGCCAGTGTCCTGGTACTAGATTATTCAGGGCAGCATATTTTAGAGAAACTTAACCAAATTATTGGCGAATTTAATTTAACAAATAAAATCCACATGTGTATCTGCGGCAATCCTTTAAATATGCAAGCAGCCATGTGCTGAGGAAAGTTTGCTTACATCGGATGGGTAGCTCATAAGCTGCAGGTAGTTATTCATGATGTATATACAACGACGCTGCTGCAGTGGATATAATAAGAAATGTCGCATAAGTGTAGGACATTTTCAACGAACTGGGCAAACTTCCTGATATTTAAACAAGTTTCAAGAAACATGCGACATACCCAAAGACGTTTTGATTGTTGATGTCGAAACCCGCTTGAACAGCACTTATTTAGTGTTGGAAAGACTCGTTGAACAGTGGTGCTATCAGTTAATACATGGCAGAACGCGGTAGGATAACAGTCCCAACTGCAGAAGAATGGGTAAAAATAAGTAACAGTATAAAATACTTAAGTGCTTTCATCAAGCACCACTTGAAATTTCAAGCGACTCTTCATTAGTATTCTTAATAATACCATTGATCGTCATGCTTAATTCAAAACCAACTACAAAAGATAAAGATCCCGAAACTGTAAAACTGCTCAAAACCCAATTGTGCGAGTCTGTTAACAGGAGATTTTCTTACGCAAGATATACGATTCATTTACTGATTCCAACTCTAATAGATCCCCGTTTGAAAACAAAGTACTTGACTAACGATGAAACAGAAAACACGAACACGAAGACTGAAATATTATGATTTCTACGCAGAATGAGTCTCGGTCAAGTCAAACAGCTCGTATGAACCCAGATGTTGATGAACCTACACCTTCCTGTTGAATGTCAGATGCAGATATCGAAAATGCATCCTCAACAAATGATGACAATTTATGTGATACACATAAGCTTGCATTACCTGTCAAAAGTGGTAACGAGTTTGATTTAAAACTTCACTATTCTCCTTTACAAGAACATCTGATATGTTTTTAGAAGAACCATTGCTTCTGAGGAATGCTGACATTTATGAATACTGGGCTTCTAGTCCATATACTTACCTACACCCATTTGCATTGAAATATTTATCTGCTCCCTCTACTAGTGTTCCTTGTGAACAACTGTTCAGCGCCGGTCGCTGTGGCGGAGCGGTTTTAGGCGCTTCAGTCCGGAACCGTGCTGCTGCTACGGTCGCAGGTTCGAATCCTTCCTCAGGCTTGGATGTGTGTGATGTCCTTAGGTTAGTTAGGTTTACGTAGTTCGATGTCCAGGGGACTGAAGACCTCAGACGTTAAGTCCCATAGTGCTTAGAACCATTTGGACTGCTCAGCGCAGTGGGACAGATGTACGCAGATCTAACTCGATTGGTGACGATGTGGACAAATTATTATTTTTAGCTTACAGCATATGACAATATGACTGTGATAATGACTTCTTTTTCATTGATAGATATCAAAATGCTAATGGAAATTTAGGATTTATTTGGCTTCTATTATGTGTTTTTCCAGTTGTCATTGTTGAAATACTTTTTTAAGTAAATTAATATTATAATTGAATTTATTTTGAAGTGCTGTTATTTCTGACAACTTGCAACATAATTTTAATCAACTCGTTCAACTGTTTATATTAAATATTTTTTAAAATCTTTATTTTGTCCACATTTTGCCAATCTTGAACGAAATTTCTCGGGGCTGTTACACCTTCGGCTTCGGCTTTGGCCGAAGGTTAGTGCGATAGCCGATTAATGGGCTTCGACCTCGTCTTCGCCCAGAAATCAACCTTCAGTCGGACACTAGTCGGCCCAACGACGCCTGTCTCATGGGTTCCGAGGCTATCCCCAGTTCATACAGGCGGCTCGCTGTAGTGGTGAAGATTTCTGACCTCACATGTGGGGTGAAAGCAGAGCTGACAATTTGCAGCATCATTTCCAAAGTTGACTGGAGTCTTTTGGTTTGGAGCTGAGTGGAGGGTCTCAAACAAAGAATTCGTCGAGTCTGTGACGGTCTTCTCTGTAGATTTCTAGACCTTGTAATGCTGTAGCATTAATTTGGTTAGTAAGCGGTGCTGATAGGCAACAAAAGCGGGTTGAAATCTGTGAGCTATCTCAGGAAGTAAACGTTGCATTACTGAGCAACTGTTTCACCAGGTATCCAGTCTAGCTTACCAAACTTCCAACCAGACTAACATTAATTATAATCTTTTAATAGTCATACGAAAACCGGTGATACATATATAAAAAAGAGAATTTAAATAAAAAGAAATAAATCAGTTTATATTTGGAAATTTATTTTAACATTGATCATTGAAATTTCAGCATATTAAACTTGAGTCATAATTAAGCTGGTGCCTTATTTAGGATTATGAAAATGTGAGTTTGTAATCTTACGGAACACATCAAATAGGGAGCCAAGATTGGGAGACTGCATACAACACTACATTCATAAAATAACACACGAAGAACATTGAAACATATGCAAGAGGAAGTTAACCACAACCAACCGATTCAATTTTCACCTAAAGAAGTTATATTCGTAGCGCAATCCTGTCCGTCATGTAATTACCACACACTGGTATACTAAATTCATACTAACTCTCTGTGAAATCTTCCCGAAAAGAATAGCTGAGGGCTACTTTGATGATTACATCACATGCTTGACGTGGTCAACTTGGCTTACACAAAGAGTGCCACTCCACAATAATTCTGATAATTAAAATAAATTACATCGAAAAACAATTTACAAAAGAAAAACCTTGAACTGGTTACTATCGTCTTACTATTAACCTGATGGGTCAAACAATTGTATAAGCACGTGGTACTGGTATCACAAAGTACACCCCACGTGGGTTGAACATAAAGAAAAGTTGATATATTGAAAAATATTGTTAAGACGAGACGTTATAATCTCACGCACATTTGTATTTATGATTGATGATCTTAGTTAGAGTTACTGATCAACACGTGGTTCCACTTTACTCACAAAGTAGTGACAAAGCAACTACTGGAAGATATTCTGAAGTTCACACTCGAAATACACTGCGTTCCAATTTAAGATAACGTTAGATATTTTTAGAGCTAAACCTGAAATAAAGATGATTAAATTTTCAGTTAGGCTGAACTTAAGAAATCCATTGTCCTGCGGACTTAGCAGACACGCGCTTAGCCGGAGATCTTACCACTTCAGACGCTCGCCGCGGACAGACTGACCTGCGCTCCTACCAAGGGTGCTTCCGTATACAAAACGGAAGTGACCAGAGGGGCAGCTTCCTATACCAACATGACAAGAGACGGACAGGACAGTACTAAGGATAGAAACCTCTTTGCTTCTAGAAAGCGTAGTTACCTGTTCCGACGTTGGTCCTACTGCTCTCTAGCAGACACGCTTGTCTGCTACCTTCAAGCATGCAACTAGAAATACATTTGCTCATTCATTCTTTCACACAGAAGGGAAGGGGGATGACAGTATCTTATCATATACAGTATATAAAAGAAAGCGGATGTAGATTCCGTATGAGACTGTGTGACATGAATTACATATATGAATTAGATATAAACTGTGCTTTAAAGTGTAGTAGTGTGACAGATCGTTCTTGTTTATGTGTGAAAGTAACACGTTCCACTGCTCAGTCTCCTCGAAGATGGAAACGCCACAGTAAATTTAGAAGAGGAATTTATGCCGTAAATGACAACAGATTCAAGAAATTAACATGAAAGGAATCCAACAGAGACCTTTCAACCTGCGTTATCGGTTGTGGATTAGCAGGACTCCCCTAGATAGGTCAGGGGTGGACTGCACAAAGGAAGAAGCTACTCGGGTACCGGAGTATTTGTGGAGAGCACATGGTTTTTTTTTTAAGGCTAAGCGGTAGTTTGTGGTACTCTTATGAACACTCGCCAGTCGATACACAGCAAGGGAAATCAGACTGCATTCAGCGTGAAGAAACTTCGACTGTAAAAATATTATCAGTAAACTGTCTAAGTATTCGTAACAAAGTTCCCGAATTTACTGCCCTCCGCGAAATTTCTCGCGTTCAATTTATTCTTGGACCAAGAGCTGGCTCAAATCCAAAGTGGAAATCTCTGAGATATTTAGCGAGTCATGTAAAGCATACCAGACAAACAGATTAGAGGGTCCAGGATGGAGAGTGTTCATTGCAGTTGACAAAAATAGAGTCTCTAATGAGCTCAAAGTTGAGTGTAAATTGGAAATTTCTGATAAGCTCTTATGGGACCAAACTGTTGAGGTCATCGGTCACTAAATCTACGCACTACTTAATCTAACTTAAACTAACTTACGCTATGGACAGCACACACCTCCATGCCCGAGGAAGGACTCGAACCTCCGACGGGGGGAGCCTCACGGACCGTCACAAGGAGCCCCAGATCGCGCCGCTACCCCGCGCGGCAAAGTTGATTGTGACAGTGGAGTTATCTGGCCGCGTATAATTGGTCTAGGTGAAACCAACTTAATTACTGGGTGTTTTTACCGGCCACTCGATTCTGCTATGACAATTCCAAAGTCATTCAAAGAAAGTCTACGGTCAGTAGTGTATAAACACCAAGATCATGCAATACAAGTTGGAGGCGACTTTAACCCACAGCGTATAGACTGGGATATCTATGGATTCATTGTCGTGGATACAGACAGACAGTCGTGTGAAGTACTTCTAAACATTTTTTCTGAAAAATGTCTTAACAGCTAGTTCTGCAGCCCACACACAGTGGAAATATCTTAGGCCTTTCAGTTACAAATAGGCTGGAGCTTATTGACAATGTCAGTATAGAAACGAGCATTGACCATCATGATGTCATTATAGCAACTATGGTTACAAAAGTTAATAAATCAGATAAGAAGATTAGGAAAGTGTTTCTGCTAGAAGGAACAGATAAGCAGCTGTTAAAATCGTACTTAGACAGCGAACTGGGACCACTTAGTTCCAGTAAGATTGATATAGAGCAATTGTGTGGACAACTGAAGCAGATTGTAAATCGTGGTCTGAAGAATTATGTACCTAGTAAGTGGATTAAGGACGGAAAAGACCTACCATTGTTTAATAATGACATTCGGAAAATACTGAGGAAGATCAGGTTGTGGTACTCTCGGTTCAAAAGACAACGCGCAACTGACGTCAAGCAAAGGTGCGTCTGCGAAAAGGTCTATTGGCGAAGCGTACAACACTTACCAACGTCATACCTTAGCAAAAGATCTGACAGATAACCTCGAGCAATTAAACAGAGAACCTACTCTTGGTGATAACATTTTGGACCTACTGATAACAAACAGACCCGAACTTTTCGACTCTGTAACTGCAGAACAGGGACTCAGTGATCATAAGGCCGTTGCAGGATCCCTGAATATGGAAGTTAATAGGAATATAAAAAAAGGGAGGAAGGTTTATCTGTTTAGCAAGAGTAATAGAAGGCAGATTTAAGACTACCTAACAGATCAAAACGAAAATTTCTCGTCCGACACTGACAATGTTGAGTGTTTATGGAAAAAGTTCAAGGCAATCGTAAAATGCGTTTTAGACAGGTACGTGCCGAGTAAAACTGTGAGGGACGGGAAAAGCCCACAGTGGTTCAACAACAAAGTTAGGACTCAAATAGTTCATATGGCTCTGAGCACTATGGGACTCAACTGCTGTAGTAATTAGTCCCCTAGAACTTAGAACTACTTAAACCTAACTAACCTAAGGACATCACACACATCCATGCCCGAGGCGGGATTCGAACCTGCGACCGTAGCAGTCGCACGGTTCCGGACTGCGCGAACAAAGTTAGGAAACTACTGCGAAAGCAAAGAGAACTTCACTGCAAATTTAAATGCAGCCAAAACCTCTCAGACAAACGGAAGCTAAACGATTTCAAATTTAGCGTAAGGAGGGCTATGCGTGAAGCGTTCAGTGAATTCGAAAGTAAAATTCTATGTACTGATTTGACAGAAAATCCTAGGAAGTTCTGGCCTTACGTTAAATCAGTAAGTGGCTCGAAACAGCTTATCCAGACACTCCGGGATGGTGATGGCACTGAAACAGAGGATGACACGCGTAAAGCTGAAATACTAAGCACCCTTTTCCAAAGCTGTTTCACAGAGGAAGACCGCACTGCAGTTCCTTCTCTAAATCCTCGTACAAACGAAAAAATGGCTGACCTCGAAATGAGTGTCGAAGGAATAGAAAAGCAACTGGAATCACTCAACAAAAGGAAAGTCCATTGGACCTGACGAGATACCAATTCGATTCTACACAGAGTACGCGAAAGAACTTGCCCCCTTTCTAACAGCTGTCTACCGCAAGTCTCTAGAGGAACGGAAGGTTCCAAATGATTGGAAAAGAGCACAGGTAGTGTCAATCTTCGATAAGGGTCGTCGAGCAGATGCGCAAAACTATAGACCTATGTCTCTGACGTCGATCTGTTATTGTTTTTGTTCGAGTATCATGTCGTTTTTGGAAACCCAGAATCTACTCTGTAGGAATCAACATGGATTCCGGAAACAGAGATCGTGTGAGACCCAACTTGCTTTATTTGTTCATGAGACCCAGAAAATATTAGCTACAGGCTCCCAGGTAGATGCTATTTTCCTTGACTTCCGGAAGGCGTTCGATACAGTTCCACACTGTCGCCTGATAAACAAAGTAAGAACCTACGAAATATCAGACCAGCTGTGCGGCTGGATTGAAGAGTTTTTAGCAAACAGAACACAGCATGTTGTTATCAATGGAGAGACGTCTACAGACGTTAAAGTAACCTCTGGCGTGCCACAGGGGAGTGTTATGGGACCATTGCTTTTCACAATATATATAAATGACCTAGTAGATAGTGTCAGAAGTTCCATGCGGCTTTTCGCGGATGATGCTGTAGTATACAGAGAAGTTGCAGCATTAGAGAATTGTAGCGAAATGCAGGAAGATCTGCAGCGGATAGGCACTTGGTGCAGGGAGTGGCAACTGACCCTTAACATAGACAAATGTAATGTATTGCGAATACATAGAAAGAAGGATCCTTTATTGGATGATTATATGATACCGGAACAAACACTGGTAGCAGTTACTTCTGTAAAATGTCGGGGAGTATGCTTGCGGAACGATTTGAAGTGGAATCATCATATAAAATTAATTGTTGGTAAGGCGGGTACCTGGTTGAGATTCATTAGGAGAGTCCTTAGAAAATGTAGTCCATCAACAAAGGAGGTGGTTTACAAAACACTCGTTCGACCTATACTTGAGTATTGCTCATCAGTGTGGGATCCGTACCAGATCGGGTTGACGGAGGAGATAGAGAAGAACCGAAGAAGAGCGTAGAGTTTCGTCACAGGGTTATTTGGTAACCGTGATAGCGTTACGGAGATGTTTAGCAAACTCAAGTGGCAGACTCTGCAAGACAGGCGCTCCGCATCGCGGTGTAGCTTGCTCGCCAGGTTTCGAGAGGGTGCGTGTCTGGATGAGGTATCGAATATATTGCTTCCCCCTACTTATACCTCCCGAGGAGATCACGAATGTAAAATTGGAGAGATTGGAGCGCGCATGGAGACTTTCAGACAGTCGTTCTTCCCGCGAACCATACGCGACTGGAACAGAAAAGGGAGGTAATGACAGTGGCACGTAAAGTGTCCCTCCGCCACAAACCGTTGGGTGGCTTGCGGAGTATAAATGTAGATGTAGATATATTCTGGTCTTATGTAAAATCGCTAAGAGTGTCTAAGGCTTCCATCCAATCACTTGCTGCCCAGTCTGGTGAGGCAACTGACGACAGGCAAACGAAAGCCGAAGTTTTAAACATCACGTTTATGCAGGAGAATCGTACAAACATACCATCGTTTGACCATCGAACACTTTCCCGTGCGGACGACATAGTAATAAGCATCCCTGTTCTAGACAGACAACTGAAAGAGCTGAAAACAAATAAGTCACCAGATGCGGATGGCATCCCAATTCGGTTTTTCAAACAGTACTCTGCAGCAATGGCCTCTTGGCTAGCTTGCATTTATAGTGAATCTCTCACCCATAACAAAGTCCCAAATGACTGGAAAAAAACTCAGGCAAAAGAACGGAGCTGCAAAATTAGAGACCAATATTTCTAGAATAGGTTTGTGCAGAATACTTGAACACATTCTCAGTTCGAATATAACAATATTTTTTTGACACCGAAGATCTTATGTCCACGAATCAGTATTGTTTTGGAAAGCAACACTCGTATGAAACTCAGCTTGCCCTTTTCTCACATGATATACTGCGAACTGTGGATGAAGGGCAACAGGCAGCTTCAATGTTTCTAGAGTTCCGGTAAGCGTTTGACGTGGTACCCCATTGCAGGCTGTTAAAGAAAGTACGAGTATATGGAATAGTTTCACAGATACGTTAGTGGCCGGAAGAGTTTTTCAGTTATGGAACCCAGTATGTTGTCCTCGTCAAAAAGTTTTCATCAGTGACAAGGGTGTCGTCAGGCGTGCCCCAGAGAAGTGTGATAGTACCACTATTATTCTCTATATACATAAATGATTTGGCGCACAGGGTGCGCAGCGATCTGCAGTTGTTTGCTGATGATGCTGTGGTGTAGGTAAGGTGTCGAAGTTGAGTGACTGTAGGAGGACACAAGATACTTTAGATAAATTTTCTAGTTGGTGTGATGAATTGCAGCTAGCTCTAAATGTAGAAATATTTAAGTTAATGTGGACTCGTAGGAACAACGAACCCTTAATGTTCGGATACAACGTTAGTAATGTCGATTAAATATCTGGGCGTAACGTTGCAAAGCAATATGAAATGGAACGAGCATGTAAGGAGTGTGGGTAGGGAAGGTGGATGGTTGATTTCAGTTTATTGGAAGAATTCTAGGAAAGTGTGGTTCATCTGTAAAAGAGACTGCTCATAGGACGGTAGAGCAACTTATTCTTCAATACGGCTCGAGCGTTTGAGTTCCGTATCAGGTCAGATTAAAGGAAGACATAGAACCAGATCAGAGGTGGGATGCTAGATTTGTTACTGGCAGACTCGCACAATACTCATAAAATTTAGAGAATCGTCATTTGAGGCTAATTGCAGAACGATTCTACTGTCTCCAACATAAAATGCGTGTAAGGAGGACGAAGATACGAGAAATTGGGACTCATACAGTGGCATATAGGCAGTCTTTTTCCCTCGCACCATCTGCAGGTGGAACAGGAAAGGAAATGACTATTAGTAGTATAGAGTACCCACTGCCGGCCCGCCCGGCTAGCCGTGCAGTCTAATGTACTGCTTTCCGGGCGAGAAGGCATGCCGGTCCCCACCACGAATGCGCTCGGCAGTCCGATGTGCCGGCCCGGCCAGTCTGTGGATGATTTTCAAGGTGGTTTTCCATCTGCCTCGGCGAATGCGGGCTGGTTCCCTTTACTCCGCCTCAGTTACACTATGTCGGCGATTGCTGCTCAAACACTGTCTCCACGTACGCGTACACCATAATTACTATACCACGCAAACATTCGGGGTTACACCCGTCTGATGTGAGACGTTCCCAGGGGGTCCACTGGGGCCGGAACCGCACAATAACCCTGGCTTCGGTGTGGAGCGGAGGTGGGGTGAGTGGACTGATGTAGCCCTTTGTGGGGTTGTGAACCATTGAAGACTACGGCGGGGACGAAGCGTCTCCGTCATTTCTAGGTCCCCAGTTCCATACAATACAATTCAATACAATACCCTCTTCCACGCGCCGTTCGGTGGATTGCGGAGTATCGATGTAGATATAGATAATGTATTACTATCTGATGGAAATTAACTATACTACCTGTTCAGAAATATCTTGACACCTATTAATGGATTGCAATATAGGATGTGCCACACTTTCACGTTTATGACGGCTTGAATTCTGTTGGGGACACTTCCAGTTAAGTGCCTGAGTACCTTTGGAGGAATGGAACTCCAATCTTCCTCAGGAGCTGAAACTAGAGAACGCAGTATCGTTGGACTCGGGGGTCTAGCGGGAAGTCGTTGTTCTAACTCATCCAAAAGGTGTCCCGTTAGTCCATTAAATTTTTGGCATGCAGCCACGCAAATAAAATTGCTTCCACTGGTATTTCGGACGCGTATGGTCCGGCCATCCTCAGAGTGAGTCTTGACTTCGGGCTGAGGATGGCGACACGATACTCGGCCAAAATATCAGCGGAAGAAATTTTATTTGCGCGGCTGTATGCCCGCAATTGAATGGACTAGTTTTACGCCACGAAAAGTTGAAAGTGTGTAAAATTAGTTCATGTTCTCTCGCATTCAGCGTTCTCTTAATCGCCGTAAGCGGACCACACGAAAAACACCACCTCCTCCACACATCACTGTTGGCACTACACAAGATGGCAAGTAACGTTCTCAAAGAATTTGCAAAATCCAGACTCTTGATTGCCGTAGGGTACAGCGTGATTCGTAGCTCGAAATGGCTCGTTTCCAGTGATCCACTACCCAGTGGCGTCGCTCTTTACAGCAACTCAGCGTCGCTTAGCCTTGACTACAGAAATGTGAGGCTTATGAGGAACTAGTCGACTATTTTAACTGCCTACACACATTCGTCGTGCTAGCTGGACTGCTGGTAGCACCTTGGGATTCACAATTGATTTCTTCTGCTGATATCATGTAATTTTTTGCAACCACTCTTTGCAACGCTCGATGGTGCCTGTCAAGCAGTTCATGAGATCTGTCTGTTCTTGGTTTAGCAATGGGTATTCCTTTGGGTTTTCACTTTACGATCACATCATCACCAAAGTCGACTCGGGCAACTTTTTAATGGTCCCAGTGTCCATCATTGACTAGTTACTCAAGTTAAATCCAAAGACTACTCGACGATCCAAGTCACTGAGTTCTCCTGACAGAGCCATTCTGCTGTTATTGCTTCTCTATTGACAAAACAATACTCCTACATCTTTTTACACTGGGGTGTGCGTCTCTCATGACATATAGTTGTCAGTTCCGCCTTACATAGAGGTATCTGAATTTTTTGATCAGATAGTGAACTGTAACTGAAAAGTGTTTGCTTGTTTCTATAGGTTACAGAAAGAAATCACGACAGGTCCTACTCAGAACATTCGGGCGATGTGGCGCACCGGTTCAGACACTGGACTTGTATTCGGGAGAAGTAGAGGTCAAATCTCCTTCTGACCATACCGATTCAGGTTTTGCATGATTTTGAAACATGAATTGGGTGGTCTGTTTCATGATGTCCCATTCGCTGCACAATCCAACTCATGGTTTATGCATGAGGGTGCCCCTGCATATTTCAGTTGGGTGGCAAGAGAGTATCTCAATGTTGCTTATCCCGATAAGTGAATAGGTCATGCACGACTAGATGGTTGGCCCACCAGATCTCCATATCTTAACCCCTTGGACTTCTACATTTGGGGTCGTCTGAAGGAGCTCGTGTATGGCGTTGCAATTGAGAATGTAGCACAAATACAGGAGCGAATTGAAAACAGCTGTGCAGCTGTGGAGAATGAGACGAACAGAGCCTGCAACAGTGGTAAGAAATCCAGCACATCACTGCCTTCGTCTAAATGGATGTAATTTTAAACGAGTCCTGGGGAGATATTCAGTACATAGCTGTGTTGGATTTCTGGTACCTTTGTGTCATTGCTTTCTCAGATGAATTAATTTTGTGTTCTTTTTGTTTCACTTTTGATCCCTACTGTACTGCGTAACTCTGAAACAAAGCAATTTCAGACCAAACTTTGACATTTTTCTCTGGTTTGGTTCATACATTACATCCATGAACTACATAGCGTTGCTTTTCAATCACCCTCTATAATGAACTCGACATCCATGAGAAGTTAACTCTGCTTCTACTTACGGAAGGAGATTTGTATCCCATTTCTCCTGAATACCAGGAGCCCTCCCCAGCATTATGACATTTAAAACGATTTTTGTCACTTTATTAATATCTTTGCCATAATTTAGAAAAGAAATACCGGTGGTTTGGGAAACCTGCCAGTAACAACGGTCACATGTGGAAACTATAGAAAATTATAGGCATTAGATGGGATCAGGATTCTAATGACAGTATGACAAGAAGCTCAGGATTTGAAAAGTTCGTTCAACAGAAAAGGTTACTGATCTCAAATAAAGTACAAGACGTTGGCTGTTTGTAGTGTACATGCCTTTCTTATTCAAAATAGTCTCCTTCTCAGTCAATACACAACTGGCACCGTTGAAAAAATCATTCAAAACAATTGTGATTGCCAGCAAATGGAATTGCCTTCAGGACTGTTGTCGTAGTCTTCTGGATATTGGAAATCATGTCGAAACGCCGTCCTTTCATCCTCTTTTTAAGTTTGGGAAAAAGCAAGAAGTCGCACGGAGCCAAATCCTGAGAATAATTATGGTGGGCAAGCAACGATACCGTTTTTGAGCCAAGAAACGGCATACGATCTTGCTTTTGTACACCGGAGAATTGTTGTGCAACGAACACCGTGTTACTTGATTGCAGTATTCAGGTCTCACCAGAACAGTCCTCATCCATAAATGAGTTAGAACACCCAAGTAATAAAATACATTCACCATTTCACCTTTATGGATAATTCCTTTGGAATCAAAGAAAACTGTGGGCATTGTCTCGACACCACTTTTCTGCATTCGCACTTTTTTTCGGTTTCTTAAGAGGCTCGTATGGAAAACACCATGTTTTTTCACTTATTACAATGCATGACAAGAAATCTGGGTCCCCATTGGGCGACTGTTTCATGTCTCTGCGGTGTTCCACTCTTCAATATTTTTGATAGTCCGTGAGTGAGTGAGGTACACAGCGACAACAGATCCTTTTACCCAAAATTTCAGTAACAATGCGATGCACAGTTGTTTTAGGAATTCCAGTGAGCTCCTTAGTTACCCTAGTAGGTGCACAACGATCATTTCGAGGAATTTGAGCCGCTTTTAGAACATTTTCTTCGACTCGAACTGTTACTGATGCCGCTGGATGTCGATCGTTTTCAATGCTCTCTCTGCCATCACGAAATCTTGCAAACCACTTAAAAACGTTTTTATGAGTCACTGCTTCACTACCATAAGCACATTATATCATTTCAAAAATGTCTATGGCACTCTTACACACTTACGCACGTTGCTCCATTGCTCTTTTCACAACCGATGTTCAAGACAAACTGTTACAAATTTGTTTACTAAGAGGAGTCTCTGATGCTTGCGCGTTAAAACGGCAGGTAGTCGAAACAACACGCTACTTAATTAGTGCATCAGATCACAGATGGCAGTAGTGGTTCAGTGAATACAAAACCAGTCACTTTTTCTCTGGGACGTATTGTGTATAATCCTCTACACACATCAGTCCTGTTCGTGTCTTCTCCATCAACGTAACAGACGTCACAATCATTGACAAAATATTAATTATGGTTGAAAGTGTAGCTGTGTGAGGCAGTATTGTACACTTTTCCCCCTTTTAAGTGTAACAATGCTAAAGGAACTAGAAGCAGATAGGAATGTGTTACGTTCTACCGTCTGCGTCAGCAGGCCCTCACGACAAACCTATTAATTATTGGAGAACAAGAAAACAATAGTTTAAGGGAATGTCTTCCCGTGATTTTCAGCTCCATCTACCCTAAAAATAATCTTCGTAGCGATCCTTTAACCTAGGACTTACGAGTTGTGATTTAAAAAGAGCAGTCAGAACAAATGGCGACGCGTTACGCCGTCTCCCGGGGAAGTGCTGCTTAATCGTGCAGAGGGACTTGCATAAAGATAATTACCTGCTTTCTGCGAGACTAATTGCGAGTTAAGACGAGAGTAATTGGCCGTGAGGCGGCCGGCGCCACACACTGCAGCTGCGATTACACTAATGCACCGACTCCCCGCCTCAGACTCGAGTCGCAGGCTAGTCATTACCAGTGCCGTCACGTCGCCGCTAGCGAATTTCTGTGGTTCTACAACTCTCAGTCAACACCAAATTGCGATTCTCGAGCAAATGCTTCGCACTGAAACCTTGTAAATAATCGATAAAAACAGAGTAGTCATTTTGTAGTACTGAAAGACAGAGCAAGATGGGGTAATGTCAAAGCATTAGGGTCGTGTTCAACAGAAGCTGCTTACAAAATCCTGTCTCACAATTTCGAGCTAGGTGTTCTGTGCATGCGTTATTGGTTGAACATGTGAGCGGAGTAGAAACGAGACTCCCTAGAAATTACACGTTGGATTTTTATTCGTATTTACATTGTGAAACGAAGAGTGGGAAATGGACAAAAGATGTGTCAAACTGACTAGCGAAAGGCCTAGTTTTGCAACAAAATATTTCATTTCTTCAAAGTAATCAGAGTAATCGAAAAAAACTTAGTTGTGATTTTAGGAAAACTGAAACCTTTCACGAAGAGTTGTTGTTAGCTACATAAATGAACTGTCAAAAAGTTCATCTCTTAAAGGCTTTGCTATCTTGCGCATAAAAAGTTACCTTGGTTTGTGATTTAACAGTCAACAAAAATTTGAAAGAAAAAAATTTCAAAAAAATGTGACATACTTTCCAAACGATTTATGTAAAAGCAAGAAATAAATTAAATTATAGAAACATTTCATTGGCCTTTGGATGATGTTCGAAACCATGAACCAGTACAGGAAATGGGGTGACGATAGAGAATTTAAAGCTCAATGTTTAACTTAAAACCTTCGAATTCTAGAGAGTAGCGTATTTGGAGGATTATGTAGACTGCGCAGCTTCATTTGCTGCAGATGAGTTCGGGTGCCAATCAAAAGCGCTTCAGATATTTTTCTAATTTATTTGTTTATTACTTTCAAACAAATCATTTCGCAAAACATTTGGCCGTTTTTTTTTCAATTTTAACGGTTCCATACCTTAGTCGGTAAAAACGGAACCCTTGCAGGATCACTACACTGTCTGTCTGCCCGTCTGTTAAGACCCCTTTTTCTCTAGAATGCGCAGAGATATCGAGTTGAAATTTTCGCCAAATACTACGGTCTACTGTCCCTTGGCGGAGTAAAAAATATAAGCTTGTCAGTCAAAGCACTCAAAGGATACGGCCACTTATGTCACATATTTAGATACTCACAAACTCCCTCACCAAAACCTGTAGATTAACTATCTGTACACATAACTAAGTTTGTACTAAACCCTCAGAGTGTGAGTCCTACTGGCACGCATATGGGTTTTTTATATCGTATATTAGATTTCACTGCATCCTCCAACCTCGTCAGAACTGTCTTATTACGTCGTTTGTCTCTTTCTCAGTTCACGAATGATCGTTCCCACTATCAAGACTAAGCACGAAAACTGGCCCTCCCGTCATGTTTTGGAACAATTAAGTACACCATCTTTCCAGTAACTTCCGTTTTTCATTCGTACATGCATTAATCTTATCTGATTTCCTGTGTGTGATCATATTTGTAAAATTCTTATGCATTGTGGTCTCTAGTTCTACATCGGTAGAAGTCGGAAAGGCAGAGTATTTTGCGTCCAGTCAATGACGGTATTACCCACTTACTATTACAGAGAACACAATGATTCAGCTAAGCCATTCGCCTCAATTTTTTCCGAAATACTTTAAGATACTGTATTTTGGTTTTCATCCCGATGAACTGTACACTGATGCGCCAAAACATTATGACCACCTGTTTAATAACGTTTTGTACCACTGTTCAAACACTGCACAACAAAGATTATGCTTAGCATGGATTCAACAGATTCTTAACAGGATGCCAGAAGTATGCTCACATAGGACAAGGAATCAATGTGAGTTCACTATAACGCCCCTCAAACCACTGTAGCAAGATTCTGATCTTGTCATATGGACAATTATCCTGCTGGAAGCTGTCATCGCCATAGGGGGGATTCAAGCATAAAGCGTTGCAGTTGTTCCGCAATAATGTTCGTGTAGTTCACTGTTCTCATGATGCCTTCGATTACCATCCAAGATCCCATGGAAGCCCAAATCAGTGTACCCCAGAGCATAATTTTGCCCTCACCGACCCCCATCTGTGGCACAGTGCATGTTTGATTCAGCCATTCGCGTGGATGATGGCGTTTAAGAATCCAACAATCGACCTGTTTTAACTAGAAATGCGATTCATTCGACAGGCGACATGTTTCTATTGATCCATAGTGAAACTTAAGTGACACAGTGCCCACTGCAATCTTAACTGACGATGTCGTTTGCTCAACGCTGGACCACACAGTGGAGGTCCATGTTCAACAATGGCCTTTAAACGGTGTGCAGTGGAAAACTTGTGCCTGCACCAGCATTGTAATTTTGTTGTCAGATCTGATAAAGAATGCTGCCTATCCTGGATAACACAGCAGGGGTCCTCTGACCTCTACGTTTGGTGACGAGACATGGTCGTCCAGTAGCATTCGATTAACTCGTTATTTCACCACCCATCAATCACTTTCTGTAGGTGCCCACAACAGTAGTACCCCAACAGGCAAACAGCTTTGTCATTTCAGAGATTTTAGTTACTAGCCACACCGCCACAACAATTTGCCCTTTGTCAAAACAGCTTATCTCACTGGATTTCCGCATTAGCGACAATATGTTTGCTATAATGACTGTTCATTCATCTCTTTCCCACTTACAGTCTATCCTTGCTGTATCACGTGTCTGCAACAACAACCAGGAGGCACTGAACCTCCCAGTGGGCAGTGGTCACAATGTTTTACCTCATCAGTATAAGGAACTCCACAGTAAACAATGTAAGTAGCGCGATTAAGCCGATAGCAGCGCATTTTATTTGTGAGGGTTGCATACATTCAGGGGTAAAAGTAATTGATTTGTGCCCCGTTCCTCTCTCCTTAACCTATTGTTCTGCTAAGTGGTACATGACTGCTTGGCGATTGATTTATGACCCCCTGAGGATAATATATCGTTCTGTGAAACCACCCTCCCCCCTCCTCTCCGCCTTCCTCCCTCAATTCAATTGTCATCCCTCCCATCGCCGAAATACCTGTAAGTATACTTTCAGGCCTGAGTTATTTGAGTAGTTCTCTCCCACTCTATCAGTTTGACTGACTAATAAATTAATCGATAAATTAATTAACCCCTCCCCCTCTGGTAAATCCCCCAGCCCTTCCCTCGCACCCCCAACCCTCACCAAGAAATTAGTGGGTCCCTGGTTGAGAGCAAGGATCTCATCGGGAAATTAAATCACACAGCAAAGGACATAAGTTTATTTATAAAATTAAGTTTGCTGAGGTTGGATCCATCTTAATCATAATTCCCTCTTGTATTGAAAGATGCAGATCCTGTAAAATTCATCAAAAGGAAGTATTTCAATAGATCGTTTTTTTTTATTCTGATCATGCTAGGAATACTGTCATAAAGCATTTATCACACGAAATTACACATTTAAAAATCTTTTGCACAGCGAGTAGGGCATTGTGCTCCCGCACTGGCCAGTTCACCAGGACAGCCGATTTGCGTATACCTGAACCCCAGTCTGCACTAAGCCTACTTGGGCCCTGCACCATTGTAGGCTGTTGCATGCCCAACTGACCCATGCGGCGTACAAACCATATGTTGCGCTAATCCCCGAACAAAACATCACGTGACGGCAATCCTTTGATACTGATACCTGAAAATTTCCTGTCCAAACACCTGCTCTCTCTCTCTTCCTCTCTCTCTCAAGCGGATGCTTCCTATTTGTGTGAACTATCATATGCAAACATCCACAGACCAATATGTAATCCCCTCACCACTCGGCCCTTACATACCCCTCCCCTGGCCCTCTTGGAGGCAGCTGAACATTTCAAATTTGAGCTCATTTGCATGCTATGTCCTTAACCAATTTTCGGGAGGGGCTGGACAGATGCGTGTTCGCCGTAAAACTACCAGAAACAATAAATTTAGCAATGGGGAATTTGATTTTGCAGTTGAGTTTTTAAAGCACTGTAGAATTCCTAAATTTGTTCTCTCTTATACATTCAGAGGGAGAAGGAGGAAGCGCATACTGCATGATAGGAGAGAGGCAACAGCAAATACCACTGCAAAACAGAGTCCCCCACAATGTATTGAAACCACTAAACATAACACAATTAAATTGCAACCCAGTCGGTAGCAGTAGGTGTCATGGCTATATGTCGGAAATCACTGAAAAACTCGCACATCCCGCACGCTTATGTCCCTATGTCTGCAGTGAATCTTCTCAATTTTCCATGGAGAATACTCACAGTACATGCTATCGCGACCCAATGCATACTGAGTATTACTTCGTTCTTCAGCTATCCAGAGGGCGCTACCACCGGGACTTGACCGTGCAGCTGCTGGCAAGAACCAACTACACTCCTGGAAATTGAAATAAGAACACCGTGAATTCATTGTCCCAGGAAGGGGAAACTTTATTGACACATTCCTGGGGTCAGATACATCACATGATCACACTGACAGAACCACAGGCACATAGACACAGGCAACAGAGCATGCACAATGTCGGCACTACTACAGAGTATATCCACCTTTCGCAGCAATGCAGGCTGCTATTCTCCCATGGAGACGATCGTAGAGATGCTGGATGTAGTCCTGTGGAACGGCTTGCCATGCCATTTCCACCTGGCGCCTCAGTTGGACCAGCGTTTGTGCTGGACGTGCAGACCGTGTGAGACGACGCTTCATCCAGTCCCAAACATGCTCAATGGGGGACAGATCCGGAGATCTTGCTGGCCAGGGTAGTTGACTTACACCTTCTAGAGCACGTTGGGTGGCACGGGATACATGCGGACGTGCATTGTCCTGTTGGAACAGCAAGTTCCCTGGCCGGTCTAGGAATGGTAGAACGATGGGTTCAATGACGGTTTGGATGTACCGTGCACTATTCAGTGTCCCCTCGATGATCACCAGAGGTGTACGGCCAGTGTAGGAGATCGCTCCCCACACCATGATGCCGGGTGTTGGCCCTGTGTGCCTCTGTCGTATGCAGTCCTGATTGTGGCGCTCACCTGCACGGCGCCAAACACGCATACGACCATTATTGGCACCAAGGCAGAAGCGACTCTCATCGCTGAAGACGACACATCTCCATTCGTCCCTCCATTCACGCCTTTCGCGACACCACTGGAGGCGGGCTGCACGATGTTGGGGCGTGAGCGGAAGACGGCCTAACGGTGTGCGGGACCGTAGCCCAGCTTCATGGAGACGGTTGCGAATGGTCCTCGCCGATACCCCAGGAGCAACAGTGTCCCTAATTTGCTGGGAAGTGGCGGTGCGGTCCCCTACGGCACTGCATAGGATCCTACGGTCTTGGCGTGCATCCGTGAGTCGCTGCGGTCCGGTCCCAGGTCGACGGGCACGTGCACCTTCCGCCGACCACTGGTGACAACATCGATGTACTGTGGAGACCTCACGCCCCACGTGTTGAGCAATTCGGCGGTACGTGCACCCGGCCTCCCGCATGCCCACAATACGCCCTCGCTCAAAGTCCATCAACTGCACATACGGTTCACGTTCACGCTGTCGCGGCATACTACCAGTGCTAAAGACTGCGATGGAGCTCCGTATGCCACGGCAAACTGGCTGACACTGACGGCGGCGGTGCACAAATGCTGCGCAGCTAGCGCCATTCGACGGCCAACACCGCGGTTCCTGGTGTGTCCGCTGTGGCGTTCGTGTGATCATTGCTTGTACAGCCCTCTCGCAGTGTCCGGAGCAGGTATGGTGGGTCTGACACACCGGTGTCAATGTTTTCTTTTTTCCATTTCCAGGAGTGTAGCAGTCTGGCCATAACTTTTCTTTGCACTCGCTACTCGCGAGACCCTTAAGCTGGAAATGTCCATTCATTCTAGCCACAGGCTACCCCCGCCATGCGGCCTGCATGCCAAATGGTGTAATCCTAGGAGACCATCCACATATGTATCACTGTAATTCCAATTAAACATTACGATTGGAGCCACAATCTGGTGACATTCGACAATGAGCGAAGTACGGAAATTCATCCTCATTACTGATGTGGCTCTGGAAATATCAATAGCTATACCCCTCTTACACTGAAGCACTAAAGAAACTGGTATAGACATGCATATTCCAATACAGAGATATACAAACAGGTAGAGTACCGCGCTGTGGTTAGCAACGCCTATTTAAGACAACAAGTGTCTGGCGCAGTTGTTGATAAGTTACTCTTGCTAAAATGGCAGGTTATCAAGATTTAAGTGAGTGAACGCGCAGTTAGTGTCGCCGCACGAACAATAGGACACAGCATATCCGAGGTAGCAATGAAATGGCGATTTTCCTGTACGGCCATTTCACGACTGTACCGTGAATATCAGGAATTCGGTAAAACATCAAATTTCCGACATCGCTGCGGCCGCAAAAAGATGCTGCAAGAAAAGGGCCAACGACGACTGAAAAGAATCGTTCAAATTGACAGAAGTGCAACCCTTCCGCAAATTTCTGCAGATTTCAATGCTGGGATACCAACAAGTGCCAGCGTGCGAACCGTTCAACGAAACATCATCGATATGGGCTTTCAGAACGGAAGGCCCACTCGTGTACCCTTGATGACTGCACGACACAAGGATTTATGCCTCGCCTGGATCCGTCCACATCGACATTGGACTGTTGATGACTGGAAACACGTTGCCTGGGCGGGCGAGTCTCGTTTCAGATCTATCGAACAGATGGCCGTATACTGGTACGGAGACAACCTCGTGAATCCAAGGAACCCGCATGTCAGCAGGGGCTGTTCAAGCTGAAGGACGCTCTGTATTAGTGTTGGGCTTGTGCAGTTGGGGTGATAGGAACCCCTGATACGACTCTAACAGGTGACACGTACGTAAGCATCCTGTCTGATCACCTGCATACCTGCATCCATTCATATCCATTGTGCATTCCGACGGACTTGGGCAATTCCAGCAGGACAATACGACAACCCCCACACTTCCAGAGTTGCTACAGAGAGGCTCCAGGAACACTCTTCTGAGTTTAAACACTTTCGTTGCCTACCAGACTCGCCAGACATGAACATAATTGAGCATAGCTGGGATGCCTTGCAACGCGCTGTTCAGATGAGATCTCCACCCTCTCGTACTCCTTAGGATTGATGGACAGCCCTGCAGGATTCATGGTGTCAAGTCCTTGCAGAACTACTTCAGACATTAGTCGAGTCCAAACCACGTCGTCTTACGGCACTTCTGCGTGCTCGCGGGGCGCTACACGATGTTAGGCAGGTGTACCAGTTTCTTTGGCTCTTCAGTCTATCCCTCGACATAATTTTCCACTTAAAATCCTTCATCCTCCTTACGGTTACCGGTGCACCGAAACTGCAGTCTCACCCATCAATTGCATACCTCCCTCACGACCCGACAGTCATTTTCTTTGCACCCGTTGGATCAATGACCACAGTAATCTTACACTCTAACACGAATTTCATATGCCTGCTGGTCACAGAGAACCTCTCACACATCCCCTACTAAGTATAATACTTCGCCAATATCTGAATGCTGCTGTCACTAAACAATATTGAGCAAAAACCCATAATGGATGGACATTTCTCATTTGTTTCTCTTGCAAGTGGTACGAGTGGGTCTTAGGAAGAAAAACTTAATCGTGACGAGATGGTAAAAACACGATCGCAGCGAACCTATTACTGTAATCCTGCATAAAAACCGGTCTTGGTTCTACAGGCACACACAAGTACTGTTAACGATATTCATGTTAAAAACTACACATGCTTTAGAAATCGAGGTATGGTATAGTTTCCGAATGAAGTGATCATCCACACAAATACCGCAACATCGAATGTAGACGGGCACCGCAGGTTGTGTATCAACAGGCCGAAAGTGCGTGTGCACATCGCCAGTGATGTGAGCTCGTAATAAATTTACCCTTATCACCGATTTAAGAAAGTGATTCGGTTAAGGAACGTGGTTGTTGTTGTTATGGTCTTCAGTCTAGAGACTGGTTTGATGCTACTCTCCATGCTACTCTATCCTGTGCAAGGTTCTTCATCTCCCAGTACCTACTGCAACCTACATCCTTCTGAATCTGTTTAGTGTATTCATCTCTTGGTCTCCCTCTGCGGTTATTACCCTCCACGCTGCCCTCCAATACTAAATTGGTGATCCCTTGATGGCTCAGAATATGCCCTACCAACCGATCCCTTCTTCTAGTCAAGTTGTGACACAAACTTCTCTTCTGCCCAATTCTATTCAATACCTCCTCATTAGTTACGTTATCTATCCACCTTATCTTCAGCATTCTTCTGTAGCACCACATTTCGAAAGCTTCTATTCTCTTCTTGTCTAAACTATTTATCGTCCATGTTTCACTTCCATACATGGCTACACTCCATACAAAATTTTCAGAAACGACTTCCTGACACTTAAATCTATACTCAATGTTAACAAATTTCTCTTCTTCAGAAATGCTTTCCTTGCCATTGCCAGTCTACATTTTATATCCTCTCTGCTTCGACCATCATCAGTTATTTTGCTCTCCAAATAGCAATACTCATTTACTACTTTAAGTGTCTCATTTCCTAATCTGCATCACCCGATTTAATTCGACTATATTCCATTATTGTCGTTTGGCTTTTGTTGATGTTCATCTTACATCCTTCTTTCAAGACCATGTTCATTCCGTTCAGCTGCTCTTCCAGGTCCTTTTCTGTCTCTGACAGAATTACATTGTCATCGGCGAACCTCAAAGTTTTTATTTCTTCTCCGTGGATTTTAATCCCTACTCCGAATTTTTCTTTTGTTTCCTTTAATGCTTGCTCAATATACAGACTGAATAACATCTGGGAGAGGCTACAATCCTGTCTCACTCCCTTCCCAACCACTGCTTCCCTTTCATGCCCCTCGACTCTTATAACTGCCATCTGGTTTCTGTACAAATTGTAAATAGCCTTTCACTCCCTATATTTTACCCCCGCCCCCTTCAGAATTTGAAAGACAGTATTTCAGTCAACAGTGTCAAAAGCTTTCTCCAAGTCTACAAATGCTAGAAACGTAGGTTTGCCTTTCCTTAATCTTTCTTTTAAGATAATTCGTAGGGTCAGTATTGCTTCACGTGTTCCAACATTTCTACGGAATCCAAACTGATCTTCCCCGAGGTTGGCTTCTCCCAGTTTCTCCATTCGTCTGTAAAGATTTCACGTTAGTATTTTGCAGCTGTGACTTATTAAACTGATAGTTCTGTAATTTTCACGTCTGTCAACACCTGCTTTCTTTGGGATTGGAATTATTGTATTCTTCTTGAAGTCTGAGGGTGTTTCGCCTGTCTCATACATCTTGCTCACCAGATGGTAGAGTTTTGTCAGGACTGGCTCTCCCAAGGCTGTCAGTAGTTCTAATGGAATGTTGTCTACTCCCGGGGCCTTGTTTCGACTTAGGTTTTTGAGTGCTCTGTCAAACTCTTCACGCAGTATCATAGTTCCAATTTCATCTTAATCTACATTCTCTTCCATTTCTATAATATTGTCCTTAAGAACATCGCCCTTTTATAGACCCTCTATATACTCCTTCCACCTTTCTGCTTTCCCTTCTTTGCTTAGAACTGGGTTTCCATCTGAGCTTTTGATATTCATGCAAGTGGTTCTCTTTTCTCCAAACGTCTCTTTAATTTTCCTGTAGGCAGTATCTATCTTACTCCTAGTGAGATAAGCCTCTACATCCCTACATTTGTTCTCTAGCCATCCCTGCTTAGCAATTTTGCACTTCCTGTCGATCTAATTTTTGAGACCTTTGCATTCCTTTTTGCCTGCTTCATTTACCACATTTATGTATTTTCTCCTTTCATCAATTAAATTCAATGTCTCTTCTGTTACCCAAGGATTTCCACTAGCCCTCGTCTTTTTACCTACTTGATCCTCAGCTACCTTCACTATTTCGTCTCTCAAAGCTACCCATTCTTCTTCTACTGTATTTCTTTCCCTCAGTCCTGTCAATTGTTCACTGATGCTCTTCCTGAAATCTTTACAACCTCTGGTTTAGTCAGTTTATCCAGGTCCCATCTCCTCAAGTTCCCAACTATTTGCAGTTTCTTCAGTTTTAATCTACAGTTCATAACCAATACATTGTGGTCAGAGTCCACATCTGGCCCTGGAAAAGTCTTACAATTTAAAACCTGGTTTCTGAATCTCTGTCTTACCATTATATAATCTATCTGAATCTGTCAGTGTCTCCAGGCATCTTCCATGTATACAACCTTCTTTTGTGATTCTTGAACCAAGTTCAAGAATCAGAAAAGTTATGCTCCGTGCAAAATTCTACCAGGCGGCTTCCTCTTTCATTTCTTCCCCCCAATCCATATTCACCTACTACGTTTCCTTCTCTCCCTTTTCCTACTATCGCATTCCAGTCACCCATTACTATTAAATTTTCGTCTCCCTTAACTATCTGAATAATTTCTTTTATCTCATCATACATTTCATCAATCTCTTCGTCACCTGCGGAGCTAGTTGGCATATAAACTTGTACTACTGTGGTAGGCGTGGACTTCGTCTCTATCTTGGCCACAAACTATATAGGTGCTAATCGGATATTTCCAACTCCCTCTTGCCTTTGCTAGATATTTTCCATGCTAACAAACAGTATTTGTAAGGTATTTTATCTCGATACTATGTGTTCAGTGTAAGAGGCTAATGCTACAACATCTAAACGAACGAAATAGGCATCTCACACTGATAACAGCTTTACACTAAATTCACACCTTGTTGTGCTAAACTGATGAAAAAAATGGTCTGGTTGTCGTACGTAATGTCAAATACCAAATCCAAAAACACTGATCATCAACATTTCGCCGACAGCCTGGAGGAAGTATGGCAAGCAGACGCGGCTTGTTGTGTACAGTGAAGCGCTCAGACAGAGCCGCTCCAGACCGGGGTAAACACAATATTTTGCCTCTGTTGAGTGCGATATCTGATGGCTCAGAGCACTATGGGACTTAACCTCTGAGGTCATCAGTCCCCTAGATCTTAGAACTACTTAAACCTAACTAACCTAAGGGCATCACACACATCCATGCCCGAGGCAGAATTCGAACCTGCGACCGTAGCGGTCACGCGGTTCCAGACTGTAGAGCCTAGAACCGCTCGGCCACCTCGGCAGGCGCAATATTTGACTCTGCGATCATAATTGCTACAAGCAATGACAAAACCTAGAGTACTGAATTGAACTAAAGAGAGGACACCTAATCCTAATAACTGAAAAATAGAACCGATCAAAATTAATCAAACAGTCGCTCAATATCATGGGAACTGGTGACAGTGCTTAGAGCAAACTACATTGCCATTTGACAGCTATTCCCAGAATAAGTGAATAATTACAATATACAGTTTCATAAATAATTACAGTATGAGGTAATTATGATCTCAGAGAACGATTATAAGTCATTAATAACGTATTTACAAAGGATCCAGTGTCTTTGAAAACTTACGAGAGCTAAAGCAACGAAACTGGTGTTTATAGTATGATGCTGATATTTCAGGCGAGCTGTGTTAAACTAGTTGTGACTATTTACAATGGAATTCATAGCTTTAGCAACGCACAACTATCCAGTTCAGTTAATTTTAGTTCTTTTATACATTCAATAACAAGACCACGTTTGTTGTAACTGATTTTATTTTGTAGTCGTGATCACTTTACATGATCAGGCTTAAGTGTTTTGTTGTATTATATATAATTACTTCACAGTCACCGGTTGGTGTGGCCGAGCGGTTCTAGGCGCTACTGTCTGGAACCTCCGACCGCTACGGTAGCAGGTTCGAATCCTGCCTCAGAGATGGATATGTGTGATGTCCTTAGGTTAGTTAGGTTTAAATAGTTCTAAGTTCTAGGGGACTGATGACCTCAGAAGGTAAGTCCCATAGTGCTCAGAGCCATTTGAACCATTTGAACTTTACAGTCGATGTATAATAAATCGTATGGCGTTATCAACGTAATGATGATACAGCTATGTGTAACCACTTCTATATGTTCTCTTCCACTGTAAATAATTTAAGCTAATTCAACATATCTCGCTTGCGGAACGTGACGGCCGGGAGGAGGTGGTGCAGTGGTTACTCGTATATTTTGAGCGGTGTCCATAAATCACAATAGGTAAACGCTGAAACTGTTTCTTTCAAAAGGAAAATGCCGATTTATTTTCCTGACCGGGACGTTCAGCTGTAACACACCTTCAGAGTTTTACGAAAAAAAGTGCGTCAGTCTACAGTTAGTCCAAATGATTTGTCACTGTTAAAAAGCAGTCGTAATTACAGTGTTTTTTTAGTCCGGTGCGTTATGATCGTGTTTGCTTAGTAATAAAATACAATACATTTAAAACAGATTTATCGGATTTCTCAGTATTGTACTTCTATATGAATAGACACAAATTTTAACTGACGCATGGAACTACGAAGTTCATATTTTAAAAAGAATCATCCGATTTTACAATAGTATATCTTTTACACGTATGCACATACATCCACAACGTACTTTTCATAATTATGTATAGTATCAAAATTTTCATTTACCTTTCACAAATGTTCACGGAACACACTACAAATATCCTGATGATAGTCCAGCTCGTCCCACAAGCATATATGGAGCTGCTGCATTCACGTTTTTTGTTATGCGGGATTAGAGTTCACCCAGAGTTGTTGAAGGGAAGGCACATAGACAGAGTCTTTCACAAACACTCAGAAAGTAACCCACAGACCATGAGATCAGGCGAGCTTGTTGGTCAATGACGCAATTCGAGATCTGCATGCCTTTTATTTTCGACGCATCACTGAGACCACTCAGTGTTAAGAAATGCTCTTACATGTAGTTGCCAGTATAGTGGTGATATGTGTTATTGAAAACTGAATTTTTCGGAATTTTCTCGCAGCTGTAGAAAAAGTCAAATGTCCAATATCTCCAAGTACATGTACGACTAATGAACGAGCGATGTGGCTGCACCAGAGAACACAACCGATAATCCCATGAAGAGGCAAGATACAGCTGACGCTGAGGCAAAATTTTACTTTCAGTGAGTAAGTAAATCTTCATTGATGTAAAAAACAGTTTATCAAATTGGATGAATTGTTTTAATAGACCATGTATTTAGAGTTCATCACTTTGAGTATTTTTATCTAGATATGTCCTGGTGCTGGTGCACCATTTTCAGTTACTTAGTTTATTGTTGTCAGAGCTGTTTGCATATGTTGAAACAAGACTATATTGATGTGAATATAGCCATCAAAGCTTTTGTGCTGAAATATTTGTAAAACTCGCAACTTATTTTTGGATTTATCAACTTACGTTTCTCTCTGCCTCACCTAAAAATGTTTCTTTTATCTACAGTTTGTCACCAGGAGCTACTTTTCACACATTGCCCTATGATTATTTGAATCGGTGCATAATGAGTGCCGTGATTTTTTTACTTACTATTTGTTCAATCAAACTGCTTTTCAGTTTCGTGTGATCAGTTTCTCTCTCGTACGTGAACACGCAAATCTGTGTTTTTACAAAGGGAAAATCGCTCGCCCGAGTGTCCGTGCTTTGAGTTAAAAAAAAAGAAGGAATTTACGGCTGAATTGGTGTGCTCTGCAAGTTAGAAACACATTCTTAGGTTTTGCTTCATTTTACTTTCACTGGTGTGCGTTGTCTGGGATTGCGGAGGTCGCTGTTTCGGGTTTCGTTTCGGGCAACGATGCGAGTATTCTACACTGCTAAAATGGAATTATAAAAAGATGAGCGTGTATGTACCGGATGCATTCCAGTGAAAGAATTGTTTGAGATAACATTTTATAGAATACATTGTAAAATACTTTGGATCCAAACTTCACTTGTCGACATTGGTAGAGGAGATGAAACTGAAGACTAAATTTCACAACAGATAACAGTTATAATAATCGTATTCGGAAAATATATTGTTTTTAGTTCTGTTTTTAAGGTGATAAGTTGATACAGTTTACTGTGCATTAACACTACACTCATAATTGTCAAACACGTATTTATGAATTGTTGAAATTTGTACATACATGCAAGTAAAGTTTTCAACCTTCAACAATACTACTTCTGTACCAATAATAAGATTGTAAAATCGTCGTGTCAGCCTGTTTGTCTTTTTGAACACGCTAATCTCCAAAACTACTACACGAATTTTCATGGGGTTTTAACAGGTAACTTGAGCGTAGATTGCGGCAACATACAGGCAAGATGTTGCAATTTAAAGTTTTATCTAAAAGTGTCTGCTCAGATTAGTCGTTCGGATGTTTAATCATCACTGCGTAATACACCAAAGAACCGAGAGAATAAACGGAGAGCGCTGTTAGCTTTTTAAATCACAGGGGAAACTCCCCACCGCAACACCCTCAGATTTATCTGAAATGGTTCAGTTCACAGCCCGTCGAAAACTGAGCACAGATAAAGCATGAAAACGGAAGACGGTGAACTAAAGTGTGTAAAAAGCAAAATAGAAACAGAACGGACCATGTTCAAGATGTTCAACTTAGAGCGAATTGCAAGAACCATGGCGTCGTGGTTGTGTGGTCACCGTATTGGAATGAAAAGCAGGAGATCCGTTTTTAAATCTCCCAGGCGTCCCATTTTTTTCACAAATTCATGAACTCTCTGTCCGGTCATTGACATGTGTGTTCTCCTCCTGTAGTCTTGGCAGTTGTCATACTATACATTGGTTATAGAACACAAGTCATCCGGTAAGAATATATTACCACCAGCAAGTCAATGTGATGAATAGTGAGAGCATTCGAGATGGCGCATAGGCCTTTCACAACAAATAAACAGGTGTCGCCTATGTTACAACAAAGGAATTAGATGGCCAAAACTTCGAAAACGGAACGCAAAAGTAATAACATGTGGTACTTGACTAGAACAAATGGAAGGTGCGTACGTCTGGAGGTCCTTACACCTCGCTGTGGCAAACGGACCATACTCCACGACACAGAGACAAATCTGAATTCAGCGAACAGGCACGTCAATGACCGGACGGACAGTTCATAATTGTGTGTATGAGGGAGATTTGAACACGAATCTCCCCCTTCGCAGTCCAACACCGCGACCACATAACCACGACGCCGGGCTATCCAAATTCGTTCGATGTTGCGCATCTTGAGCTTGGACCGTTCACTTTCTATTTTGCTTCTTTTTTCACAGTTCAGTACATTTTCTTCCTATTTTCAAGCTTGGTCTGTATTCAGTTTTTGCGGGGTTATGCACTGGACCACCTTACGACTAACGCTGAGGGGGCTGCGATGGGGAGTTTCCCTTTTTAGTAACAGATGTATTTTCGAAAGTTTAAGTTAGTGACAGAATCAAAGAGTGTAGTCTAATTTTACGAATACAAATAGCGAATTTACTTGGCTGGAACATAAAGATTTACTGATTTCGCTTTGGTATTAAAAAATTAACTACATTGTTTTGCTTCTCTGATGAGTTTTATTTATATTCTCTGCTAAGAAAAACTAATTTATTAAGTTTGCTTTGTGATTTCGGCGCCTACTCATTACATTTGTATTTCGTTTTGTTTACGTATCAAATTACCTAGAAAACGCTTAAGTTTTTCTGAATACACGAGAATGGCTAAAAGAATGCAGAGTATGCAGTCTCCACAACCCAATGAAAATCTTGAAGCGAGACTCTCTACAACTTGAGAATATTAGGGTATAACTCACTTTTTGTGAACTCCTCCAAAAACCGAGGCACGACGTGACTGTTATCGAGAGCGTCGTGCATTATATCGCTCTTCAGAACCCTTCACTCACGAAGGTCTTCAGTTACTTTTCTCCAACGTAATATCGTTGATGCCCAAATTTTGATTGGACGTCACAGTAATTTGCCATTTCGCTTTAAGTCTGTACAATTCTCGGTGAGCTTATGTTATGCTGTGACCATAAAAAACCACAAGGCCAGACGCTGTGTGTCCGTTGCTTTGCACGCGACCAGCTCACAGTTGTTGAACATAGTATCAATGTCACGGTGTGTTGGTCTGTGATTCATGCTAATAAGGTGCTCTGCAATTGTTGAGTGCAAATTTTCACATTAAAAAATAAAAGAAGAAGAAGATTGCGAGTATGTTATCGACAGGTATGTCTTTGGAGATGGTCATAAGCTAACATTCGAAGAGGATGACGACGGAGGACAATGAAACCGTTCCAATATTCTTCTTAACTGATTTGGGGAAACCGCCGGAAATGTCGATGGCCGGCCAAGGATTTAAATCCGTCATCGTCCTACTGCGAACCTAGCATCTTAATTACATCACTAGGTAGCTGGGATCTTCAAATTTCTGCTCTTATGGTAGGTTCTGATCCGCAGTTTTGGCAGGTGCGTCGATAATTGGCAATTTACTGTATTTCTCTATGGCGAGATGCCATATTTTCAGTTTTCTTGTATTAAGTTGTTAGTTTAGCAAGCTACCAACAAATTTTCAGTCCAGTTTTTTGTGCCTGAAAAATAAACATATCACGAACCACTGAAACGATACGAGTACGGCGAAGAATATAGCAGGCTCAGTCGGCTGGAGGGAGATCACTCGTGCTTCATGTTTCTTGTGTGGAAATCCTCAGCTGTATATTTCACGTTTATTTACGACAGCATCAGTGTAAAGGTTTCCTCTTGGACGTAACAAACGTAGCCCAGTAGCGAAGACCGTCATGATATCCTGAGGGAAACTCAAAGCCCGCCTACGACGAGAAGCTGCGACGCGTCTCCGGTAGGCGCCAGGACCCAAAGTGGCTAATTCAGCGGAAATGTAAGAAACCCGCATAGAATGAGCGTCCTTTGTGCGTTCCGCACGCACTCCAGCAGTGCGTAACACCATGCGTCCCTGCTGCCTCTGAGCGCAAGCATCTTGCTCCGCCTTCCGTAAATTATCCAGCTACACAGCCTAAGCAGGTACAAAGTTGTGGAACGCCACTGAGAGCGCCTCACACTCCATTATCACTGCTAGTGTTGCCGCAAAATTAACCACCACACCTATTCCGCAATGCAACGTGTAATCTCAGATTTCCAATTCTGTCAACAAAACGACTGCTACCCTCTGCAGTTTAGTACTTGCAGGTCTGTAGTAACACTGCAGTAGAATACAAATGAAATATTTCCGTTGCAGTTGTTTTACTGGTACTTGTCTTCTCTTTCTCTCTCTCTCTCTCTCTCTCTCTCTCTCTCTCCCATTAGTATTTTTATTTTATTTTATTATTACAATCTGACCAACTCAGGACCACGTGATCAGCGTATTTAGGTCATCATATTCTTTCTTTTTTCTTCGTCTCCCCATATATCTTCATTTTTACCCTCTGTTGATCTCTTATTTCTTTTTTCCATGTCCCTCTTCTCTTCTTGTGCGTTTTCTTCTGGAAACGCTTGACTTTTTCTATCCTTTCTCCTAAATCTATGTCTGTTATTCACAGCTTCTGTTGATCCTTTTTAACTTCTGTAAACCATGAACTTCGGGTTTTTGGATTTTTATCAAAGACGTTGAACATTTTTTTGTCAGCCTCTTGTTATCTATTCTTTTTAAGTGGCCACAGCATGTGATCTTCCGCTTTCTCCTTGTCTGTTTTACATTCAAAGTTTTTTCATACAGCTACTTCTTGCTTCCCAGCTTGAAAAATCCTATTTTGAAACTTTGGACCCAAACTTTTTGTATTAGTCTACTTTCTTTCTTCTTAAATTATTTAACTTTTGGATGTGTTTATGGCGAGGTATTCTGAACTCTAAAAACGTCTTGTTTTAATCGCCACATTGTAATGCCTCAATCTGGTATTAATAGATAAACATTTTTATTGTGCATGTTTTTTATTAAATGGAATGCCAGTTCCATTTTCCTGGCTCTATTTATGTAAGCTGGCTTGTCCATAACTCTTGGTTGAATTATTCCTCACAAGTATTTATACTCAGAAGCTTTACTATTATTATCATTATTATTATTATTATTTTCTCTCTCCCTCCCTCTTTCTTTGTGTGTGTGTGTGTGTGTGTGTGTGTGTGTGTGTGTGTGTGTGTGTGTGATTATGTGTGTGCGCCCGTGCTTGCTTCTTAGAACTGATAATACACGCTATTTATCTAACACTCGATCATTATTCATGAAGCCAGTGGCTCTAATGCTGGACGTGATAGTTTAATGGTGCTCTTTCATATGCTCAACTGATTTGATTCCATTTTTTGCACCATATTTCAAAGACTGACGAAGTCGTTATCTTCAGGTATTGAGAGCTTTCTTATTACGCCTACTCTCTGCCTGGACTCCAACCAATTAGGCTTTAGTGTAAAATGTTTGACTTAGTCCACATCTTTCAGGACAATTCGACTTAGGATCTGTGGATGGGAAATCAAGAGACGAGGAGGTGCTGAAACGCAGTGTCTACGAATTTCATACGTGAAAACTCTGAAAAATGAAACAACATTATTAACATTTTTGTGGTCTACATATTTGCAGCCCTTTGCCACTAGAGGGCTCCGAGTTGTAGCTTGTAACATACTGGTGTGAACTGTAACTACTTCGGTACATGAGAGTCAGCATGCTGTAATCGACTTTCGAATTCGAAGATTTTGTTCTCACACGGAGCACGCTCTCCTTCAGCATGACAATTCCAGACCGCACACTTTCGAGGACTTCTCTTTGATATTGATGAAGCGATGCATGCAGAGAGGTGAGGCTGTGGTCCCATCTACAAAGTGGAACATTGCACATTTCACATAAAATATTCGGGGGCGATACTTTTCCGCACGCCCTCGTGTTACCTTCTTTCGAAAATATGTAGTATATATTTTTGTTTTTCATACACATTTGAAATTCTCGAGGATTTCCTGTCACGGATCTAATTTAACATGTGGTGTAGAACACTCTCTGGGTGCACTTCTCTCAGCAGTCCTGAGAAAGGAAATGAAAACGGAGCTCACTAGAAATCGTACCTAAAACAGTGATGGGGAATTCTCGCATTATGCCCAATGCTCATTATGGAAATGCCTCGGACTTGATATTTTTGTTCTCAGAAATGATTTTTCACGAAGTTTTTGTCAGCGACAAGAAAGTACTATAAATCTTCGGATTCAAGTGCATGCTAAGCTACAGTGTTATTGTATACAGTTAGTAAAGTTGAAAGATACTTCAAAGTTTGATCGATATCGAGGCCATTAGAAGGAAGGAGCGAAGATTATAGTTTAACACTCGTTGACGAGGTCTAATGACGGGCAATAGCTGGGATAGGACAAGGATGAGGAAGAAAATAGGCAGTGGCCTTTCGCAAGAAATCATCCAGGCATTTGCTCTGAGTGGTTAAATGAAATCATGGGAAGTCTAAATCTGGGTGGAATGATGGGGGTTCGAACCACCGTCCTTCTAAATCACCATTATGCCACCTCGTTTGGTCTACCTTATTACATATAGAGCATTAGCTAACTTTTACAATAATGGAGAAAAAGTCGTCGTAGCTTCAATGAAAGCTTCAGCGTGACACTTGAGTGAAATGAGTTCCCAGTATATGTAAACGAGGATTACTTGGTAGGGTTTAAACCTCGCTTTCGCAAAGGACAAGGCATGTGATTTAACTTGCTGGGCCAACTCGCTCGCTATGCGTCAGTACTCATCCTAAGGAACGAGCTGTAGCACTACTACCGGTCTTGTTCAAATGTTCAAATGTGTGTGAAATCTTATGGGACTTAACTGCTAAGGTCATCAGTCCCTAAGCTTACACGCTACTTAACCTAAATTATCCTAATGACAAACACACACACCCATGCCCGAGGGAGGACTCGAACCTCCGACGGGACCAGCCGCACAGTCCACGACCGGTCTTCAATGAAGTTATAAAACAGAAAAGAGAGACTATCGTGCACCATGGACTCGCCTCTTTCCCTTTCTTCGACGAAGCGTGCGTAATTTATGGAATAATGTACCGTTGGGAGCTTCTCATATCAGACACATGCATTATGTATACCTCCTGCATGGAAACACAATACTCTGGAACAAACGTGAGCACAATTCTTGCTAATATAATACGTCCGCAGTAGCACTGGAAACGTCTTTCGTACTAAATATTTTACATATATAAGTCAATGGTTTGTCATATTTGTAACTGGAATACTATAATATGTAACACTTGCTGCATGAAGTTCAGTTATTGCAGAAGACGGATAGGTGAAGTATAAAGAACTGAATTCTTCTCTGGTAATACCTTAAAAACACAGACATATAGCTAGAGTTTTTAGGTTTGGAAGCTGGATCGGTTGTTTGGATTAAGGTTTTCGTAATCCATAAAGAGCTTTGAGCGAATACACTATAATATTTCTTGACGCCAATGACTGCTGCTTTGTTGATGCACACATTTTCCAACCACAGTTCACAGTCACAAATACTTCACAGCTTTTGTTGATGATGTATGGTTTGTGGGGCGCTCAACTGCGCGGTTGTCAGCGCCCGTACAAATTCCCAACCGTTGCTCAGTCCAATCTCGCCACTTTCATGAATGATGATGAAGTGATGAGGACAACACTAACACCCAGTCACCTCGAGGCAGGTGAAAGTCCCTGATCCCGCCGGGAATCGAACCTCCGCTTTTGAGACTGTAGCTCAAAACATATGATATTCGTAACTTAAAACTACTTTTATCGTACAACAATACACGAATGAAAAATTCTGTGTATGGTGGTCACAGACGTCCGTTATGTGCTTTGTGTCACGAAAACATTGTGCAGCCCTAAACTGACTATTTTGTTTCAATAGTGCGTCCAACGTAAAACCATTGTAATGTTATGCAGCCTTGTCTAAATTAAGGAGACTTTTAATTCCCTTATGAGGCTCTAAGTAAAAGTATCACTTAATTAACAGTAATATGCGTCGCTATGAATGGTAGTGGACGAAGTCACATCGTTAGATGGGTGCAGTACAGATACGAACATCAGATTCGCCTGTAAACGAATTTTATATAACAGAACTAGAAAGTAACATAGAGTCCAGTGCTATAAAGAGGTTACACCGGAATAAATATATAGCTAACGTTCCTCTATTATAAAGTGGTCAGTTTTATGGAACACTGAGTAAATAAATGATATTGTAGCCCGAAATTTTAATTCAGTCACATGTCTGTACGCTTTCCATCATCACCGACAAAATCACAAAATGTTGCAGTTTAAATCCTCAGTGGGACATTACACACACGTAAGAAGATGTCACCGCGTTCACACAAAGCGTAAATACGTAGATAACACAACGCCGCTGCAAGGAAAAACGCTCCAAGTTTTTACGCAGTGTGTCACTCATAGATATACAGTTACGATAATCGTGTTTACGACTGTAGGATACATAATTATAATAAGCATAAAACGTATATAAACATTTTTAAGGGCCACTCTAATTAACCAATGAACAATAGATCATAATTAACAGTGTGAGATTTACAAATAATAAATATAAACTGCAAAACCTCGGGAAATAATGTAGCTCCTTCCAGTATCGCGAGAAAAACCGCCAGAAAAGGCTGCACGTATGCTGTTTCACCAACACAAGCCACAAGTAAATCGAGCGAATGGACACAGGAATTTTCTCGTAAAAACAACTCTGAGGTGATTTCTCATACACCTTACCTTAACTGGCTGTCAGACATTTTTAGCTTTCTCCAACGCTGAAAGGCACACTCCGTGGCCGCTTTTCCATCAGCGATTGTCCAGTGGTCAAAGCGGACTGCAACGAATCGTTTACAGCAACCACGAAACGACAGTTCGGCGCTGTGAAAAAGTATTTACGGCTGCAGGGAGATTACATTGAGAAATGACAGAAGGTTCAAACTTACTGTGAGCCTATGAAAAATGAAGTCGGTAAACTTAGAAGTTCTATACACATACTCGTAGTAAGTGGCAAGTTATAAAATGTGTGGCAAATCCGGACTTGAATAAACGACTACGATTCACATCTGTCTCAGAGGTCATAGAAAAATTAAACTCCTTCCAGAGCATAGCTGTGGGTATAGGAAGAAATGGGAAGAAACCTGTCGCAGTTGGTCTGAGTAGTACTTTTTCCTGGGGCATCAATCAACGCAATGCAAGTCCCTGGATTCTAATCCAGGACCAGTTCTCAATTTTAACTTATCGTATGTAATCTAACTAGTATCACAATAACATTCGAGTACCAATATGAATGTATGTGACAGGTTAGCTATGGGAGAAAGCACAACAGGTGGAACTACAGAATTGCACATTATATCTGTCATTGAGAATCCAGTAGGGTTTGAGCCTCCAAATACTGAAATCAGATCCTCTAAATGTCACGCTATGGACTCAGAGACCCTCTGTCATTTCCCGGGTAATGTCTCTCCACACGGTTTGTATGTGAGATTTCTAAATATCTACATTGTTTCCTGAAGAACAGTGACTAACCAATTTCCGACCAACCTTATATCCGACACGTTCGATGGTCGATAAGCCTGGTGGATGTGTAGGATAGGCAACCAGTGGTACGTGCCGGCCGTCAAAGAACTAAGGATGATTATGGTTTAACATCCCGTCGACGACAAGGTTACTATAAACGGAGCACAAAGTCGGATTAAGAAGTGACAGGAGAAGAGAATCGGTCACGTTCTTCTCGAAGGAACTGTCCCTCATATTCTATGAGCGATTTAGGAAAACCAAATCTGGACGCTGGATCTCAAGCGCAGTCATCCCGAATGACAGTCTTGTATTTTAACAGTGAGCTCCTCGCTCTGTTTCTTCAAAGAAGGCTGCCAAGTATTCTACTACCAAAATATTGGTACCTATATCTGCACTAACGTGAGGGAAGTGGAAGATCTTGAGTTCTGGAACCTCACTGTTTGTTACTGTTCAGATTGCCTTGGAAAAGTCGAAATCTCATGTTGTATCCAATGGTGCCCCAAACCACCACACTTGTAATTTCTCCATTAGGCTGCTAAACGGTGCGGGCTTCCAGACGGCGCTCACCGAGACAGAACATTACACGTATGCGACCATCGCTGTAGAGCAGGTTAAAGAGGGACTCGTCCGAAAATTCTACCATTTGGGCAGTTAGCACCCCAGCAATGGCAGTGCAGTACTTTCTGAAGTATTTGTTCTATCCGTAAAATTCAAGCAGATACAATTGTACTGAACCACCAGCCCAGTCCGCAACAGACAGCGTTGAACAGTAGACTCTGGTGACTGCACACCCACTGCAGGGATCCAGCGTAGACCCAACAGCTTTACTGTCTATCCGTACATGTGGATGGGATACCATGCTTTGGTTACACTACATCGACCTGTATCTGCTCCATTATTCCTTATCATCTGCTTGCAAACATGCATCAATGCTTTTATATGAGAGACTCTCTAGGAAAGACGAAAAAAAGAAACATTACAGTTTACTGTCTCGTCTAAGACGAAGTGATTTGAGATTGGCCTCTTGTAACCCGTTCCTTCCGAATGCGTGCCAAATGTGCAAACCACTGCGCCACCTCTTTAAGTATGGCTACAAATTTTACCTCAGTAAGATGTGGCGGTGATGTGGAGTGAGCATTATCTGGGGTTTCTTCTATCGACTACAAATTTTTCTTTAGCTCTCTCGAATGCATCTCAGTAAGGGCGAGACTACACTGAGGTGACAAAAGTCGTGGAATAGCGATATGCAAATATACACACGGTAGCATCGCCAACACAGGGTATAAAAGGGCAGTGGATATGCGGAACTGTCATTCGTACTCAATGAAAAGGCTTCCGAAAGTGATTATGGCCGCATGTTGGAAATTAACAGACTTTAAGCACGGAATGGTAGTTGGAACTAGACGAATGGGACATTCCATTTCGGAAATCGTTAGTGTATTAAATAATCCTCGATCCACAGTCTCAAGAGTGTGCCGAGAATACCAAATTTCAGGCATTACCTCTCACCACGCACAACGCTCTGGCCGACGGCCTTCAATTAACGACGGAGAGCAGCGGCGTTTGTGTGGAGTTGTCAGTGCTAACAGACAACAACACAGAGTGAAATAACCGTATAAATCGATGTCGGACATAAGAAGAACGTATCAGTTACGACAGTGTGGCGAATTTAGCGTTAATGGGCTATGGCATCGGACGAAAGACGCCGAGTGCCTTTGTTAACAGTACGAAATCGCCTGCAGCCTCTCTCTTGGGATCGTGACCATATCAGTTGGACGCTAGGCGCCTGGAAAAGCATGGCCTGGTTAGACAAGTTGGTAAGAGCTGATGGTAGCGTTCGAGTGAGACGTAGACCCCACGAAGCCATGGACTCAAATTGTCAACAAGGCACTGTGCAAGCTGGTAATGACTCTATAATGGAGTTGGCTCTGTTTACATGGAATGTACTGGGTTCTCTGATCCAATTGAATCCATAATTGACTGGATATGGTTATGTCCGGCTACTTGGGGAAAATTTGCTGCCATTCATGGACTTCATGTTCCCAAACCACTATGGAGTTTTCATGGATGACAATTCGCCTAGTCACCAGGCCACAGTTATTCGCTATTGGTTTGAAGAACATTCTGGACCGTTCGAGTGAATGATTTGGCCACCCAGATTGCCGACATGAATTCCATCGAACATAACTTTTGTCCCCTCCGTGTACAACTGTTATAATTTTAATAAAATGGCATGGTTGTCTGCAAGGGCACAAGAGGCAGGTTCAGGCACCTAATTGGAGTAGCTTTTCCTATCCTTCATGCATATTGGCACCTTCTCTTCACGAAGTGTCATATTCGTCTGATGAGTGTATCTAGTATGTGCAGCGGACAGTAATGGATGTTCGTCTAGCGTGGTGTCGTTTATGATGATGAGAGAAGAGAGAGGGTGAAGGACTATGCCGGCTCATAGCCTACTCTTCGCAAATAGTTCTAAGGCGGCCGCTAAGCTTAACGTCCCCGACCGACGGACGCATCACCAATTACAGTGTCACATGCCCTCACTCCATGAGACACTGGGGATAGGTTTGGAATTTAGTCCAGGACATTGGTGCTAAGGCTAGCGCGCAGGAACTTAACCTCTCTACCCCATCCCCACCCACTCCCTTTGCCGTAAAGGTAAAGGAAAAATTGCTAACAGCACGTGAAGTAAGAATATTTGCATTTACATAAACTCAGTAAACGGATTAGACGCATCTATCTACTCGCTCAGTGATCATACCGATACTGCAACGAAAAATGATTGAGGATGCTGAAATACTCAATTCGATCTCACGAAATAGTTTCTAAGGGAAAGATCGTATATGGTACCTTCTTTCAGGCGCAACACGAATGCATATGTAGCAGATACTAAGGTACGTGATCACTAAATAGAAAGTCACCTAAAATCTCTGAACAGAAGAAAGACATCTGTACCTAATGAGATATTTGTACAATTCCATACAAATCTTGCAAAAGAAAGTGTTTCCTTCTTGTGACAGGGCTCCAACCTTATAGAGAAAAAAGTG
This sequence comes from Schistocerca gregaria, assembly GCF_023897955.1. Classification (NCBI taxonomy): domain Eukaryota; kingdom Metazoa; phylum Arthropoda; class Insecta; order Orthoptera; family Acrididae; genus Schistocerca; species Schistocerca gregaria. Next base: position 84,881,348 of record NC_064931.1, on the reverse strand, counting down.
CAGCTCAGTCCTATTCTCATGAAGGATCATCGGACAGATAAATCGAATTATAAGCCTTACAGCGTTGACATCAAGATGTTGTAGAATTATGGAGTTTGTTTCATTTTCGGCAGACGTTACCCTTTTGGAAAACGAGAATTTGCTCCAAAGGAATCAATATGGATTTCGGAAACAGAGATTGTATGAAACAGCTTACTGTGTAGGTCCACGAGATCCCAAGGGCCGTAAGTAACGGAGGTGCAGTGTATGTTGTGTGCCTCGATTTGCCAAAGGCATTCGACACATTTTCACACTGCCGCTTAGTAAGCCAAATACGAGCTATGGAGTACCATCTTTGTAAGATACGTAACTTCCTGGGAGATAGAACTCAACATGTCATTTTAACAGCATACAGTCATCAGAAGGTCGAAAGAACAGGAACACGCTTCGTCTTGGGTCTGTTCGGAAAGCTGGAGAGCGTTGTGGGAAAGCATCGAGCACCAGTAGCAGACGCTGAAAGGGAGGCTCAGAGGATCACTGTTGCAGTCTGGGAGCCTTCGTTCTAGGAAATATCACGTAGCGTGTTATTTAGTCCCACATACGTCAAGAGAAGTAATCACGACGAGGAAATCAAAGAAATTACAACTTATTCGGAGACTTTCCGACAACCGTTGTTCCCGCTCACCTTACGTGAACAGAGGAGGAAACTACAGTTGTACCAGAAGAACCCTTCGCTACAGACCGTAACGGCGTTTAGCGGAGTATTTATGTTGATATAGCTCGATTTTTGCAGTAATCGTGTTCATTCCCTAACAATAAAAGGAAAATAAATAGCGCTCCATAGTAAAACGTGAAACGTGACGTCAGGGTAGATAAAAATCTGGTGGAAAGTATAGATGTATGTAATTGTAAAGAACGGAATAGATATGCAAGCAAAGAATGCCTTTCACACTGATATTACTTTCACTTCTATTCTTCTCGTCCGTTGCCTCACGGCTGCACAGCCATCAACAATCCAACAGCATATGGAGAGTAACAAGAAATGTAATTTGCGCCTGAGGGATGGCTTGTTAGTGAAATATATGTTTGTTGATCGTACAATGTCAACACCATAGAGTGGAAACCTGTACCGCTATATAAACGTATCAGACGGGACAGATAAATTTAACAACGCTGCCGTAAAAATACCATAATCACCAATCACCTCGTGTTTAAATATGTCGCGGGTTCAAAATAATGTCGAGTACTAAACTACAATATAACAGGAAATAGCAAAAAAAAAAAAAAAAAAACTTGGCTCTGAACACTACGGGGCTTAACTTCTGAGGTCATCAGTCTCCTAGAACTTACAACTACTTAAACCTAACTAACCTAAGGACATCACACACATCCATGCCCGAGGCAGGATTCGAACCTGTAACCGTAGCGGTCGCGAGGTTCCAGACTGTAGCGCTTAGAACCGCTCGGCCACCCCAGCCGGCAGGAAACAGCAATTCCATTACTCTCAATAAATCATTGTAGACTAGAGTGTAGCGTTTCATAACGTTTGCGCAATATTTGCATCGTCTTTGTAAGGTTCCCCATTTTAACATCAAATTTTAGATTTCTGGGAGGCAACTTTGTTACGATGACGACAGCCAGGTTCTTTATCAAAATGTAGTAGACTAGGACGACAGAAGTAAAAATATAACAATGAACTGTTACTAAAAACCTCTGAAACAATGCATTAAATCTTTTTTAAATCACATAGGTTTTTTGTCATACGTCAGTAAATGTTAGAACGTGTTGATCTGTGCAGCACGGCAACGAGAGTTCAAATTTTTCTCGATATTTCGACTACACATTGAACCTTTCTCACAGACTTATTTCATACTTTTCTTCACCTTAATGTATAGGTGTGCTTAAAAATTTAAATTTTTTAAGAGGTTACAGTTTATAGAAAATTTTAATTTTGTCACTTCAATGTAGACCTTTTACAGAGGAACAAATTTAAGCGAGCTGTATTCCAAGCACTTTAGGTATGCAGGGACCGCAATTAACAAACGAATTACTACCAAATTTTATTATATTACGTATCAGTAATGCCTAATGATGATCTTCTCGTGTTTTTCTCCTCCTATGGAAAGGTTTTTCTTTTGCACTTGAAGAATATGACATTTGTGAAAGAAATGATTCATGAGTAATCACTTACGGAAGAATAGTGGACATACCAGTTGACATCACTTTATATTTCGATATTCTAAAATCAACAATCTTTTACAATGATGATATACCAGTGACACTGCTCTTCGTACGAGTCTTATTATGTAAATCATAATGAGCTCATTTCAGCATATTACCATCGTCAGGTGTTCTATAAATGTGTTAATAGGTGATAGTGTTGACATTGTAAACTGCAACGAAGATCGTAAAGGCATTATACATTCGATTGGTGCTTTTACCTTACGTGTAATATCGATGCTGCGATATGCTGTCTTTGTTTGAATTTGTATTTAGGCGTTACTTGAACGTACTGTTAATTCTGAGGTTCAGATCTGGAATAATAATCCTTCTGTCTAACAGTGTGCAGTACCGCATATTATTGCAACCTGGACTTCTTCAGCTCCTATCAACTCGGCCTCCTACTTATTTGCATTTAGTAACGAGCTGAAAATACCCACGCGTTTTGTGCCTCTAAACAGTGAGACACAATATTTTCATCCCTATAACTACCTACGTCAAACGACTACATGGCGATCGTGATTTGAGATTATGTTAATGAACTCCATTTCATGTCCCAGTGCTCATTATCTGCGAGTATCAACCGTAACACAAATATCGGGGCATGTAATTAAACGCCACCTTAACACTAACGTACCACTTCCTTCGTATCCAACGGGAATTGCAACACATGTCCTAAGACATCTGAGCCGGCCGCGGTGGTTCTAGGCGCTCAGTCCGGAACCGCGCGACTGCTCCGGTCGCAGGTTCGAATCCTGCCTCGGGCATGGATGTGTGTGATGTCCTTAGGTTAGTTAGGTTTAAGTAGTTCTAAGTTCTAGGGGACTGATGACCACAGATGTTAAGTCCCATAGTGCTCAGAGCCATTTGAACCATTAAGACATCTGATGCCATGATAAGAATTAAGGACGTGGAATGCCAGAAGATACAGTTAGTTAAGGCGGTTCCGAGCAGCCGTTCGCCTTAATGGCTGTTAATTTCTATCTTTAAAGGAAAAATGTAATTATAAGATGCGTTTTTCGAGCTCTAAGTACATTCATTGTGTTACGTCTTGATTAAAATAGTGATTACATTTTTACCACGCAAATATTACACAAACTTGGCTACAAATTAACCTACTCTGTTTATAGTGCTTATTTTACAACACTGAAAAATGAAGCGAATATCTGAGAACAGTTCCATTGTTTTTGTTTAAAAAATTACACTCCTCAATCAGTAATCGATGAATATGTTTTAGAAACTCTCCCACCTGCGGTTTTAAAGCGGATATTGATGACGAACCGGCACTAGAAGCTAAAAAGCAAGCACGCCATCTCGAAAGTCGTCAAGAGGCCGCGGCGCACGCGAATCGATAGTTGACGTTTATTTCAGTAGTATAGCGAGGAGGTGGCGTAAAGCACGAATCCGTCTCGGTTTTACTACCAGCCTTTATTTATCATTTTATACGCCTCCCTTTCAGGGAGAAATGCAGATAAAGCGCTTATGTTTGTTCGCCTGGAAGACTACTTTTTAATTCTCTCACATAAAGAGAAGTCTAAGGCTTGCGTGAACAGCCATTCTCTAGCTCGAATAGATCCGTAAAATAAATAACGCCCCCGGAAATAGCATTCCTTTGTGTCTTCTGACGCTGCCTACCTATTCTAACTTCTCTCTCCGAATGGTATCTGACGCTTCAGAATCTCAACGTAAGTTAATCGTACGTGTAGAAGCAGTATATATGGAAACGGTATTCACACCAGTGATAATTTACCGGAAATGTAATGAGACTCTCATGGCGACAAAAAACCATTCGACAACATTCCGAGCAGTGCTAATCCGAAACTCAGAACTTGAGGGGCATTTCCTCAAACTCATGAACGTCGTTATCGCTACACTTAATAGGTAAAATTTTAATTTGCGAATATTAAAAATAAAATTCACGTATTTAATAAAATATACAAATAATTGTGGACTCCGACTTATTCGTTGAATTATAGAGTAACAGAAAATCTTACAAAAAGAGAGTTGCGCCTGTGTAATAATGGTACAAAAGAGAGCACACCACATATAAACGTTCTGCTTTTGTTTTAGGGAGAAGCACATGTTTCTCTTCCGCACTTAACATTCATTTGCTGACGCTTACGGGCTAACATTTGGCAAACCATTTAAATTTACCTTGCGTTGTTTGAGATATCTAACCCAGACAATATGATCAGCACTACAGTGTAATTCGTGTAACCACGGTGCTCACATGTTCCTCTTTTGAAATCGTATGTTTGGGAGATATTCGTAATAACAAGATATGTGGTTCCATATATGGCTGAGAGAAACAGTTATACATAAATGACCAGCCTGCTAGAAGATGACCGAGTGGATGACGCTGTCATTCCTGAGAGTCTGATCTCGAGCGTTTGTCTATCGTCTGTCATGGTGCTATGGTTGCTTCCTTGACTTTTCATTTATCGCCAACGTAATAAAGAAGATTTTTGAAACTATTGCCAACAGCTAAACCTTGATTTCCCACAAAAACGTAGCATTAACTTTCACTTGGCTGCTACTTAGTATTAATGTGAATGCTAAGGGCAATAACAAGAGAAGTAGGTTACTGACCATGAGAGTGAAGAAATTAAAACTATTACAGCAGACACCAGGATCTGTTTTAATGCAGGCTTAGACTTACGCAAACGATCCCTAGCAATACTCTAAGCCATTAAATCTAAATGAAAAAAAAATTGCATTTTCCAAAGATATCGTTTTTTTTTTCTCTTATTTTAAAAGTGGTAAGTTGAACTCCACATATTCACTGTGCCTATGATAACATATTTTACACGTTGTCAGCTGCTCTTCAACCGGCGTTAAATCCTCTTTCACAAAAATGAAAGGCAAACACGTAGAGTATTCATCTCTTTCCGTTGTATGACATGGTGAACTGGAAGAAAGAGAAAAAAGTTACTTGCAGTCACTCTTAAATGAAAACCAACCCAATGTCTTTTCTTCCTTTACTCTCCAGTGTATTGCTAATATTGCTGTTAACTATTAACGAGCCGCCAGCAGGGGTGGCCGAGCGGTTCTAGGCGCTACAGCCTGGAACCGCGCGATCGCTACCGTCGCAGGTTCGAATCCTGCCTCGGGCATGGGTGTATGTGATGTCCTTAGATTAGTTAGGTTTAAGTAATTCTAAGTCCTAGGGGACTGATGACCTCAGAAGTTAAGTCCTATAGTGCTCAGAGCCATTTGAACCATTAGCGAGCCAATCACAAAGCAGAGTGTAAGATACCAAATAAAAAGTGTTACAATCCATTGGCAAATATAAATGTTAGATCTGTGGTGTTTAATACTGGGGTTGTTGTTGGTGGAGGGGTTTGGGGAAGGAGACCAAACAGCGAGGTCATCGGTCTCATCGGATTAGGGAAGGAAGTCGGCCGTGCCCTTTTCAAAGGAACCATCCCGGCATGTTCTCAATAAAGTCAGGCGGGTACCACCGTGGATGTTCCCACATTGGGATCCTTACAGGGACCCTTTGCCGTTTTATTCAGGCATGTGTCAATATTGCAGCCCCTCGTTATAATTACGCCACAAGAGGGGGCGAAAGAGGAAGGCTATAGTTGTATATGCAGTCATAGCTGCTTGGGATCACGTTCAAATGTCGACTGATAGTTCTGAATGGTTTCTAGTCGTTACAGTCTGTACACGAGAGCAAAAACTGCGGTGGAACTGCACTCCAAACGGATGCGATCATGCTGAATTGGGGACGCAGCGCCACAATGTCCTCAGAGAAGGGCTGAAACGTTCGGGGGTGTCAACAGTGTCAAAGGTTATCAGAAACGTTGTCCTGGTGCCCATTGCACTGCAAACTGTCGTTTTTTTATGGCGAAATGTATGGGAATCATTCTCCAAGAAAAGGGCTGGTTTCATTGAAGTCCTTTATGCAATCCCCTGAGCCCTTTCCGAGTACATTCTAAGCGGCGGCGCGTTCTCGGCTACCTATAAAAAATATCCGTCACTTCAACGCTGGCCATCGAAGTTCTGACCTTCATCGCGGACGCGTCAGAAAGAAGGGGTGAAATGTGGGTAAGACGGGGTGGAACAACCTTCCCATCGTGTGACAGATCCACGGTGGCGCTGGGTAGAATTGTGATGAAATTTGGTGTCAATGTGATATCATTAACGCACCTCATACGTCACGTGAACGTCAGCGCTCTGGCCTTTTTCTTCGTATGTGTCGACAGCTTGCTGTATGCAGCGTCGCCGAGCCCGAGGGTGATGTCGAATGGCGCCTTGCTTTTGTTCCTTTACAGAGGAAGGTTTTAGTTTTCTCTGAGACAGATTTCAAACTTCTGTCTCACAGTGGGAGGCTATTACAGGTTTACGAAAAATTGGTCCTTTAATTGTGTTACACAATGTAAATACGAGTAATGCAACACAATTTCCATTGCCCACCGCGAAGATGAATGCTTTCTGGTGGTATTGCGAGCACGTGACGCAGTAAGGAAAGAATGTAAGCGGAACAGAAACGAAAGGGCAGTCATCATAGCCAAGATACGGGTCGCAAATGCGAAAATTCACTGTTTAAGCCGTTTTCACAAAAAGGGTACATTGCTGTGTCGCTGTGGCTGGAAACGAGAATCTCTGAAACGTCGTGGTGTAGTCAACGACGGACCTGGGTGCACGAATGGCAAAAGTCATTTTTTCGGATGAATCCAGGTTCTGTTTACATCATCATGATGGTCGCACCCGTGTTTGGCGACATCGCGGTGAACGCACATTGGAAGCGTGTATTCGTCATCACCATATTGGCGTATCACCCGGCGTGATGGTATGGGGTGCAATTGGTTACACGTCTCGGTCACCTCTTGTTCGCACTGACGTCACTTTGAACAGTGGACGTTACATTTCAGATGTGTTACGGCCCATTGCTTTACCCTTCATTCGATCCCTGTGAAACCCTACATTTCAGCAGGATAATGCACGACTGCATGTTGCAGGTCCTGTTCGGGCCTTTCTGGATACAAAAAATGTTCGACTGCTGCCATGGCCAGCGTATTCTCCAGATCTCTCAACAATTGAAAACGTCTGGTCACAGTACGCCAGTCACTACTCTTGATGAACTGTGGTATCGTGTTGAAGCTGCATGGACAGCTGTACCTGTACACGCCATCCAAGCTCTGTTTGGCTCAATGCCCAGGCGTATCAAGGCCGTTATTGCGGCCAGAGGTGGTTGTTCTGGGTGATCATTTCTCAGGATCTACGCACCCAAAATGCGTGATAATGTAATCGTATGTCAGTTCTAGTATAATATATTTGTCCAATGAATAGCTGGCCGGTGTGGTCGTGCGGTTCTAGGCGCTTCAGTCTGAAACCGCGTGACCACTACGGTCGCAGGTTCGAATCTTGCCTCGGGCATGGATGTGTGTGATGTCCTTAGGTTAGTTAGGTTTAAGTAGTTCTACGTTCTAGGGGACTGATGACCACAGATGTTAAGTCCCATAGAGCTCAGAGCCATTTGAACCATTTTTTTGTCCAATGAATACCCGTTTGTCATCTGAATTTCTCCTTGGTGTAGCAATTTTAATAGCCAGTAGTGTATATGGAACAGGTGAAATGGCTTCAGACATAAAGTGGAGAGAATTTATTGCAGTTCCAAAGAAGGCAGGTACTTAAAAATGTGAAACTGCCGAGCCATCAGTTTATTTACAGACGAATGACTAAGGTGGTACAGGCTGATCTCGGTGAAGATAAGTTTGGCTTCCGGAAAAAATGTAGCAACACTACGACTTATCTAGTGGGATGAATCGAAGACAGGGTACCCGCTTAGGTTTATAGCACTTGTGTGTTTAGAGGAATATTTACACAATGTTGATTGGAATACATTCTTTGAAATTGTGGTGATAGCAGTTATAAAATATAGGGAGCGAAAAGTTATCTACAGTCTATACAGAAACCAAATGGTAGTTATAAGACTCGAAGAGCATGAAAAGGAATTCAAGGTGATAAGGGGTGAGACAGGTTTGTAGCCTAGCTCCAATGTCATTAGCTAAGTACATTCAGCAAGCTGTAAAAGAAACTAAGAAGAAATAACAGAAAGGTAAATAAAACTCAGAGAAAAGAAATAAAATGATTGAGATTTGTAGATGGAATCATAACACAGAGAAATAAGAGCTTGGGAGTTCAGTTGAACGGAACGGATAGTGTCTTGCAAAGAGGATAAGAGGTTGTAAGATGAACATTGGGAAAAGTAAAACAAGGGTAATGGAATGCAGTCGAATTAAATCAGGCTATCCTCAGGGAATTAGATTAGGAAATGGGACACTAAAAGTAGTAGATGAATTTTGTCTTTTCAACAGCAAGGTAACTGACAAATAGCGAAATAAAGAGGATACGAAATCCAGGTTGGTAATAGCGAGAAAAGCGTTTCTGAAAACGAGAAATTTTCTAAGGTCGAAAATAAATTTACTTGTTAGGAAGTCTTTTTTGAAGGTATTTGCCTGTCGTGTAACTTTGTACGGAAGTAAAATGTGGACGACATACAGTTCACAGAAAAAGAAAATAGAAGCTTTTGAAAGGTGGCGCTACAAGAGAAAGCTGAAAGTTGAAGGTCCATTACATAGATCGAATGACTAATGAGGAGGTACTGAATCGAACTGGAAAGAAAAGAATGTTATGGTAGAACTTAACCAATGAAAAGGATCTGTTAACAGAACACACCCTGAGGGATGAAGGAGTAGTTAGTTTGCTAACGTAGGTAAGTGGGAGAGGGGGCGTAAAATAGTTGGCAGAGAATAAGACTTGACTGAAATAAGCAGCTTCGAACAGATATAAGCGCCAGTACTTAACGCAGACATGAAGAGTCTGAACACGGGATAGACTGTAGTAGAGATCTTTGGACTGAAAAACACAACATGTTCCAGGTAAGTGACATGTAAGAAAAGACATGTTTGTAGTTAAATTCTGTATACATATTTCAAAAAAGGCGTTAATGTAGGAACGCGATCACCGGGCAACACCATTTTTATGGTGTTTTATGACGTTTACTAGTTGTAGCAGATGTGTACCGATACCCAAGATGCTTAAGTGACCACGAAGTCTCACTTTAAAGGCAGCGACGTAATCAACGTCTTCGTGTCCACCACTCACAGGACGTTATATAGAGCAAATAAATTCTCCGGAAAGACACATTAAGGTAACAGATTCTTGTAAATATAATAGTAAGCTCGTGACTAAATTCATTACGTCTGTTAGGATTTTGTGGACATGTTCTGCAGATCTCGAATTCTTCTACATCTACATCGAAACTCTGCAAACCACTGTGAACTACATGGAAGGGGCTACTTCACATTGTAGTAGTTACCGGGAGTTTTTTCCTTTCCATTCACGTACGGAACGCGGGAAGAAACGTTTATTTATAAGTCCCTGTGCACTCTGTAACTAGTCTAATTTTGACCTCGTGATACTTACGGGAGCGACACATAGGGGTTGTTGTGTAACCATACATTTATCATTTAAACCTGGTCCCTGAAACGTTGTAAGTAGGATTTCTCGGGATGCTTAACGTCCGTCTTCAAGTGTCTGCCAGTCCAGTTTCTTCAGCGTCTTCGTGATGCTCTCCAACGAGACAGACAAGTCTGTGGCAATTCGTTCTACCCTTCTCCGTACATGTTCAGTGTCCCTTGTTAGTACTATTTGGTATGCGTACCATACACTTGAACAAAATTATAGAATGGATCATACGACTGTTTTGTAATCCATCTCCTTTGTCGACTGATCTCAGTTTCCTAGTATTCCACCAATGAATCGAAGCCTGCCACCTTCTTTACATATAACGAGCCTATATGATCGTTCCTTTCCATATCCCTACTAACTGTTCCATCTAGGTGGTCATTGTTGGTTTAACATTTCGGAACATTTAAAGCAAGTTGCCCGTCTTTGCACCGCTTTGAAATGTTATCAGAATCACACTGAATACAGTTTTCTCAAAGATGACTTCAATACAAATAACTGCATAATTTGTAAAAGTCGGAGGATACTATTAACATTTGTGATTTGTCGTTTTCGGAATCCAAGCTGGTTGACATGGAGGAGGTCATCTTGTTCGAAATACCTCATTACATTTCAGGTCGCAATATGTTCTAAGATTCTACACCAAATGGATGTCGAGGGTAATGGGCGGTAGTTTTGTGGATCACTTCTGCCAATCTTCTTGTAGACGGAATGACCTGAACTTTCTTCCAAATACGTGGCGCCGCTATTTGTTCGAGGGCGCTACCGTAGACATAGTTAAAAGAAAGGTTAAATTATCCACAAATTCTGTACAGCTTCTGGCCATGGAGCTTTATTCAATTTTAACCATTTGAGACGTTTCTCAACATCCTTGACATTAATATTTATTTCACTAATCATTGCACTGGTGCGAGAACTAAATTATGGCAAGACACAGGAACATTTAAAACGGAGTTCAGCGTTTCTGCTTTTACGTTGCCACCCTCGTCTATGATTGGCTGGACCTTAACTTTGCCGGCCGTGGTGGCCGAGCGGTTCTATGCGCTCCAGTCCGGAACCGCGCTGCTGCTACGGTCGCAGGTTCGAATCCTGCCTCGGGCATAGATGTTGGTGTTGTCCTTAGGTTTGAGTAGTTCTGAGTCTAGGGGACTGCTGACCTCAGATGTTGAGTCCCATAGTGCTCAGAGCCATTTGAACCATTTTTTGAACCTTAACTTTGGTTGTTGTTTGTTGTTGTGTTGGGGCTTATGGGCGCTCAACATCGAGGTCATCAGCGCCCTGACACACATTAAAAGGAACGAACGTGGACAGACCTAAGAAAACTAAAGCACACACTCAAAGAAAGCAGGAAAAGAAGGAAAATGTTACATAAGAAAGTAAAACCTAAGGAAAGGGGAAACATAGCAACAAGAATGTCACAGGAAATTGTTATTGGCTGCCCACTTACATAAAATATGGGCTAGCTTGTCACACACTGAGCAAATTAAAATCCTCTCCCTAAAATCTTTGTAAAAACATTTGACATGTCACAGAACTTTAAAACTTGAGCCACATTCGTCCGAGTGTTGCCTAAAAGAGATGGCAGGTCCGCTGGCAAGTCAGCTGCGGCCCGCTGGTCAGAAAATAAAACGCAATCCAATAAAACGTGGCGCACAGTGACCTAGACGCCGCAAGCACCACACATTGGAGGGTCCTCTCGCCGGAGCAGGTAGTCATGCGTCATAGGGCTGTGGCCTATTCGAAGCCGAGTGAGGAGAACCTCGTCCCGTCGATGGGGCTGAAAGGAAGTACACCACACACGCTTTGTGGGCTTGACTATACGAAGCTTATTGTCAGTCACTTCCAGCCACTCATCCTCCCACCGACGCATAACCCGTCAGCTCAACAGCGAGGTGAGTGCGTGCAAGGGGATAGCACACTGAGATACTTGTGGGGCGAGACACGCCTCCTTGGCTGCGAGATCTGCCCTTTCATTCCCAGCAATGCCGACATGCCCCGGAACCCAGCAGAAAGCTACAACCTTCCCCAGTCGCTGTAGTCGGAGTAGGGCATCCTGGATGGTCTGGACAGTTTTGTCTGCCGGATACAAACGTTGCAATAAGTGAAGGGCACTGAGTGAATCGGAACAGACAAGAAATTTAGGAGAGGAAAAATGTCTCATGTGCTCCAATGTCCGCAAGATCGCAGACAATTCTGCATCAATGACAGCGAAAGTCTGAGGCAGGCGGACCTTGAAGACACTACCTGGAAAAACAACTGAGCAACCAACAGAATCCACTTGTTTCGACCCATCCATAAAAACAGCTACATAGTCGTGGTGCTCAGATAAAATGGCAGAAAATGCTGCATTAAAAACGGTGGCAGGAGTGCAACCTCTCTTGTACTGCAATAAATCTAAAATCACTCCGGGCCTCTTCAGTAGCCAGGGTGGCAGGCGGTTAAAACCCTGGATTTGGGGTTGTACCGACTCCACACCGAGAGACCCTAGTACACGTTGCACACGGATCCCAAACGGCAACGTAGCCCGGGGACGGCGGGAAAAAAGGCGGTCCAGAGGTGGATGGGCAACAAGATGGTGAGCAGGCGAGCTGGGAGCTGCAAGAAACTTACAAGCCTGGCGCACTAGCAGGAGCTGCCGCCGGACGGTAAGTGGCGGTTCCCCAGCCTCAGCACAGAGGCTGGGTATGGGACTGGTCCGATAAGCACCCGTGGCCAGTCGAATCCCAGCATAGTGAACAGCGTCAAGGATCTGCAAATAAGAAGGCCTCGCTGACCCATATAGTGTGCACCCATAGTCCAACCGTGAACGCACGAAAGCTATGTAAAACTGAAGGAGACGCGCCCTGTCCGCTCCCCAAGACCTGTGGCTGAGGCACTTGAGGATGTTGATTGCCTTCAGGGTTCTGGCTTTCAAGTCACGTAGGTGTGGCAGCCATGACAACCTGGAGTCAAAAATTAGGCCCAGAAACCGCACTGTGTCTCTAAAATGTAGGACAGTATCCCCCATATGCAAGGCAGGCAAAGTAAAAAGACGACGAGAACGATTAAAATGAACACAAACACACTTATCGGCAGAGAACCGAAAACCCGTCTTTGCAGCCCACTCCTCTAACCGCCGCACTGTTAGCTGCAACTGACGGCTCGCGGTTGCAACACTGGAGGAGGAACAGAAAACAGCAAAGTCGTCCACAAATAAGGAGCACTGTACTGGACTCCTCACTGTAGACGTTATACTGTAGATGGCTATGGCAAAGAGGGTAACGCTTAAAACGCTGCCCTGGGGGACACAGTTCTCTTGCTCAAAGCGATCAGACAGTGTGTTACCAACGCGGGTCCGAAAAAACCGCTGAGACAGGAAAGACCGAATGAAAATCTGGAGGCGGCCACGAAAGCCCCATTGATGCAGTTGTGCAAGAATACAGTATCTCCACGTAGTATCATATGCCTTACTGATATCAAAGAAGATACCAATACAGTGATGCTGACGGAGAAAAGTCTGCTGAATAGCCGTCTCTAGGAGGGTCAGGTTGTCGACCGTGGACCGAAATTTTCGGAATCCACACTGAAAGCGGCTAAGGAGCTGTCTGGTCTCTAACAGCCAGACCAGACGCCTGTTAACCATCCGTTCCAGGGTCTTTCCGACACAGCTTGTCAAGGAGATACTACGATAACTACTGGGACATGTGCGGTCCTTTCCTGGTTTGAGGAGAGGGATGAGGATTGCCTCCCGCCACGAGGTGGGGAACACTCCTGTCTGCCATATGAGATTAAAACATTCGAGGAGGATTTCCTTTGACGCCGCTGGCAGATGTCGAAGCATGGAGTACCGGACGCGGTCGTAACCCGATGCAGTGTCAGATGTCTCACTAAGAGCCGATTCAAGTTCCCACATGGAGAAAGGGGAGTTGTACGCCTCAGAACTGTTCGACCGAAAGTCCAAGTTCGCTCTTTCGACAGTCGCCCGGTAGCGACGAAACGCTGGATCCTGATTTGCAGTGGCAGTACTTTGTGCAAAATGCTCTGCCAGCGTCTGAGCAATGGCTCTGGGTGTCGTTTGGAGGCATCATTGTTTCAGGACAGCAGCTATCGGTAAACGGCTATGTTTACCGGAAATCCTCCGGATGGCTTCCCATACTTTTGTGGAACAAGTGGAACGGTTGATGGAGTCCAGGGACGCCTGCCATGACCTTTTCTTGCTCTCTTTAATGACACGGCGTGCCCTGGCTCTCGCGATTCCAAAAGCGGTAAGACTGACCGCTGTTGGACGGCATTTAAATCGGCGAAGAGCCGCACGCCTGTCCCGGATGGTTGAACGGCACTCTTCTGTCCACCAAGGCACAAGGTGCCGCTTAAGAGTGCCAGAAAACTGTGGTATGGACAGATCAGCAGCATGATGGATCACAAGCGTGATGTGATCCACCCATTCTTGGATGCTATTGTGGCGCTCAAAGACAGCCAACAGAGTGAACAGTGGCCAGTTAGCCCTGCCAATTATCCACGATGGTGGCCGCTGCTCCAGCAATACACCATCCAGGAGATGAATGCGAATAGGGAAGTGATCGCTGGAATGAAGGTCGTCAATGACCTCCCAGTGAACAGAGTCGGTGAGGGTTGGAGAGCAGAAAGATAGGTCAATGGCTGAGAATGACCCTGTAGCAGGAGAGAAATGAGTCGGAGTACCTGTGTTGAGGATGCACAACATTTGAGATGTTAGGAGGCTCTCTAAAATTCGACCTCGAGCGCAAAGAGAAGTGGAGCCCCACAGGACATTATGGGCACTGAAGTCTCCCAGGAGGAGAAATGGGCGGGGGAGTTGGGCGATAAGATCTGTGAGAGCGTCTAAGGTCATTGCATCCAGAGGGGGTAAATAAAGGGAGCAAACGGTAAGCCTCCGAGGTGAATAAATGTCAACTGCAACTGCTTGCAGGTCAGTATCCAGGGGGAGAGCAGAGGAGTGGTGGTCATTATTGACAAACACAGCGACTCCGCCTTTGGCCCTTTGTCCAGTCAGGTCATCTTTGCGATATGACGTATAGCCCCTTAGTACAGGAGCATCAGATGGTTTTAAATGCGTTTCCTGTAAACACAAGCACAGGGGGCGTTGCCGTGCGAGGAGGTGCAGTTCCTCCACATGTGCCCGGAATCCATTCATGTTCCACTGTATAATGGGAGCCATCTATAAGGGTGGGAGTACCTTCATTCTCACTTTCTGTCGGGGAGGAGAGCCCACAACAGACGGAGGCTCAGTTTTGGGGCGAGATGAGTGCCCCAGTCTGACATCAACCTCCATCGCCTCTGAAGAGGAGTCGAGCGAGACGTCAGAGAGAAAGACATCCACATCAGCAGACTGTAGAATGTCGGTCTCCTTTAGCGGGCGAGTCTTCACCTTTGTCTTTGGCTTCGATTTTCTGGCCTGAGGCGGCATTGGTGCCAAAACCTCAGAAGCAGTAGGGTGTGTAGCAGCGCTGGGCAATGCACAAGACTGGACCCGGGAAGGGGCAGGAAGTTCCATGACGTCAGCTACCACGGCCTGGTCAGAAGGCCGGGGGAGAGCAGCAGGCTTCACAGGAACGGCAGCAGCACACGTACATTTACAAACGCAGGTGCTAGTGCTGACAGTAGCAACCTCCGTTTGTGTAGTGGCATCGGATTTCAACACTGGCTGTTTGAGAACGGAAGAAAAGGAAGCAGCGAACGTTGGCGGCTGCATAGACTTGTAAATTTTCTTCGCCTCACCATTCGAGAGGCGTTTTGTAGTTTTAAGTTCCTGGATCTTCCGTTCCTCAAGGAAAACTCTGCAGTCCCTACTCCACACAGGGTGATCCCCAGAGCAGTTGACACACTTGGGAGGAGAGGACCAGCCAACTCCCTCATGGGCGGCTTTACCACGTTTCCCGCAAGTGGCTTCCCCTCTACAGCCGAGAGCAGTGTGTCCAAAGTGTTGGCATTTAAAACACCGCATGGGGTTGAGGTAATAAGGCTGTACACTGAGACGAAGGAAACCGGCCTTCACATGCTCTGGCAATTTGGTGGTGTTAAATGTAAGGATAAACGAGTCAGTCTTTACGAGAGTACCATCCACCCGTTTCATAATGTGTTGTACGTCAACAATTCCTTCCCAGGACCATTCAGCCTTCAGTTAGTCTTGTTGGAATGTCAACGAGATCTCTGCAAGTCACAACACCCTTGCTGTAGTTCAAGGTGTTGTGAAATTCAGTCTCTATCGCAGACTCCCCAAGAAATTGCACCTTCTGAAGGTTCTGGGCTTGCTGGAAGCTAGATGTTTCAACCAACAAGGTGCCATTTCGCAAGCGCTTTACAGATTTTAGAGTTCCAGCAATGCCTTCTAAGCCCTTCTGGATATATAATGGTGAAACTTTCGCGAAACTCCCATCTTTTCTTTTAATTACAAGAAACACATTCGGCGAAGCAGCATGCGTTCTGTTACGACTACCTGAATCAGGAGGACTGGCTACACGAGCTCTCTTGTTAGATTGGGTGTTAGAACCTACCAGCGGCCCACCCTCTCCGCTGGGAGGAGAAGAAGAATAGTTCGAGGGTTCCATCTCGGTCCCACGAGCAGCTAGGGAACTAAGAGTCTACCTAGACAGAGCCCCGCGTGCCTAGGTAATCCTTATACAACTGAGGTGCGGCAGGTTCCCCAGAGGTTGCCCGCTAACGACTGTTCCACCTCAACAGCCATGCATCTCATCGGCGCGCAGCACACCTTGAGATTGAGGGGTTGTTTATAGAGGTTTATTCCATCCTCGCGACCCGGGCGGCCAAGCCAAGATCCCCACTCCCTGAGACACACAACATTCCACTGCCGCGCCGAACGGTGGTCGTTGAAGCATGCCCAGAGCTTACTGTGACAGGGGACTGGCGGCGCTTACCAGTCCCCAGTTCAGGAACCACGGCGTCACCAAGCCCGTACCCACCAAATGAATGCTGAGCCCCTGGGGGCCCTTAACTTTGGTACCAGTAACCACCTTTTCAGATGACATTTATTTCTTGGGGTATTGTGGGAGATGTTTCAATAAAGTTCAATTACTATAGTCGTTGAAGGCTTCACTCACTATGCTCTTGACAGCCAAACGCGTTTCATTCAGCTTCACTCTTTTTACACTCCTGGAAATTGAAATAAGAACACCGTGAATTCATTGTCCCAGGAAGGGGAAACTTTATTGACACATTCCTGGGGTCAGATACATCACATGATCACACTGACAGAACCACAGCCACATAGACACAGGCAACAGAGCATGCACAATGTCGGCACTAGTACAGTGTATATCCACCTTTCGCAGCAATGCAGGCTGCTATTCTCCCATGGAGACGATCGTAGAGATGCTGGATGTAGTCCTGTGGAACGGGTTGCCATGCCATTTGCACCTGGCGCCTCAGTTGGACCAGCGTTCGTGCTGGACGTGCAGACCGCGTGAGTCAACGCTTCATCCAGTCCCAAACATGCTCAATTGGGGGACAGATCCGGAGATCTTGCTGGCCAGGGTAGTTGACTTACACCTTCTAGAGCACGTTGGGTGGCACGGGATACATGCGGACGTGCATTGTCCTGTTGGAACAGCAAGTTCCCTTGCCGGTCTAGGAATGGTAGAACGATGGGTTCAATGACGGTTTGGATGTACCGTGCACTATTCAGTGTCCCCTCGACGATCACCAGAGGTGTACGGCCAGTGTAGGAGATCGCTCCCCACACCATGATGCCGGGTGTTGCCCCTGTGTGCCTCGGTCGTATGCAGTCCTGATTGTGGCGCTCACCTGCACGGCGCCAAACACGCATACGACGATCATTGGCACCAAGGCAGAAGCGACTCTCATCGCTGAAGACGACACATCTCCATTCGTCCCTCCATTCACGCCTGTCGCGACACCACTGGAGGCGGGCTGCACGATGTTGGGGCGTGAACGGAAGACGGCCTAACGGTGTGCGGGACCGTAGCCCAGCTTCATGGAGACGGTTGCGAATGGTCCTCGCCGATACCCCAGGAGCAACAGTGTCCCTAATTTGCTGGGAAGTGGCGGTGCGGTCCCCTACGGCACTGCGTAGGATCCTACGGTCTTGGCGTGCATCAGTGCGTCGCTGCGGTCCGGTCCCAGGTCGACGGGCACGTGCACCTTCCGCCGACCACTGGCGACAACATCGATGTACTGTGGAGACCTCACGCCCCACGTGTTGAGCAATTCGGTGGTACGTCAACCGGACTCCCGCATGCCCACTGTACGCCCTCGCTCCAAGTCCGTCAACTGCACATACGTTCACGTCCACGCTGTCGCGGCATGCTACCAGTGTTAAAGACTGCGATGGAGCTCCGTATGCCACGGCAAACTGGCTGACACTGACGGCGGCGGTGCACAAACGCTGCTCAGCTAGCGCCATTCGACGGCCGCTTTGTTTCTTTAGAGGTTTCTTTACAGTGACTGTGTGTCACGAAGGTTCCTGCCTATGATATACTCTTTTGCTACGCAAATGCATATCAGCTGTTTCTCAACACCATCGACACTGATATTCATTTCACTCATCTTCGCAGTAGTGCGAGAACTACATTATGGCAACACCCATGGATTTTCCTTCGTAAAGGAAGATCTATACGGGAGTTCTTCTACATGCCCCTCTCCCGAGCTAAATATTTCGAGTTTCTTATTGAGCCGGCCGGGTGGCCGAGTGGTTCTAGGTGCTACAGTCTGGAACCGCGCTACCGCTACGGTCGCAGGTTCGAATGCTGCCTGGGGCATGGATGTGTGTGATGTTCTTAGGTTAGTTAGGTTTAAGTAGTTCTAAGTTCTAGGGGACTGATGACCTCAGAAGTTAAGTCCCATAGTGCTCAGAGCCATTTGAACCATTTGAACTAGCTTTCTGTGCCTAGTATTATGTGGGCTCCACTAGTTTTCTGGAGCTCCTGGCACTTTGTTGCGAATGATTCATCAGTTGATCTACTTATACTGACAGATAGTTACCTAATTCTAAAAAAAT
This sequence comes from Schistocerca gregaria, assembly GCF_023897955.1. Classification (NCBI taxonomy): domain Eukaryota; kingdom Metazoa; phylum Arthropoda; class Insecta; order Orthoptera; family Acrididae; genus Schistocerca; species Schistocerca gregaria. The sequence goes on along the minus strand of NC_064931.1, from coordinate 84,862,681 downwards.
CTAAAGAACTTTCTTTTACTACGTCCTGTACTATCTTTGTACGATCTCAAAGTACCGGTTGATGTTAGTAATTTGGATATTTTGTGCGAGCATTTATGAAGCTAGAATATATGCACGTTCCACTATGTGGATTTCGAATATTCACTGGTCTGTCCAATATGCCATTTGTCTCAGTTATTGGACATAATTCTATTGACTTCTGAATTAAGGAACTTATTTCTCAAGTGTTGAAATCTTATACTGACCTCAAAATCTTGAGCTGTCATTAGTTTTTTTTTTCAGAAGTAACGTCCAATTTTATCAAACGCATTTGCATTGTACCTCCTGCTGACGTATTTTACACCATTACTGACTATATGATGTGGAATACACATTAATACATTTGCTGTGTCTTTGAGAATTTTAACGTTGATTAAAAAGCTTTGTATGATTCCATATAGTTCTCAAATTGGAATGGAAAATAAACCGATATCAGCAATCAAGAAAGTCTGATCGACAGTAAATATTTCGTTCAGCTGCTGTAAATTACACAGGAATTCAGAGCATGGTGAGACACCACTAATGGTCAGCGGTTATACCATGTTGCAGTGCATCATAATAGTCGTAGATCAGCAATACCAATCTCTAAACCACATTCATTTTGTTGTCTAAGGAAAACAGCTTTCTGTATTTCTTTTTTTTTTTAAAAAAAATACGAAGTTCTGAATACATCTCCAAGTACACAGAAACATTACTTTCTCCTCAGTGGAAGGACTGTTGCCGTATTAGATCAGGATCTAGTTTGGAGACTGAAAGATATTTCTCGCTTTTCAAGAACTAAGTATGAAAGGTATTCACACAGAGATGAACTGATGAGTCGTTGATGCGCTGTCAGGGTAGCTTTAAGTTAGTAGAGTCCGGCTTCAGTACTATTTTGCCTATCCAGTGACAAACAGCTTGAGGATTTCTTAAATGGTGTATTTAGTTGCCGTTATATTTTCTACTATGGCTTTCAGATAAAATTTCAAGAACTAAGTATGAAAGGTATTCACACAGAGATGAACTGATGAGTCGTTGATGCGCTGTCAGGGTAGCTTTGAGTTAGTAGAGTCCGGCTTCAGTACTGTTTTGCCGATCCAGTGACAAACAGCTTGAGGATTTCTTAAATGGTGTATTTAGTTGCCGTTATATTTTCTACTATGGCTTTCAGATAAAATTTAAGATCGTCCGCATGTAGACAGTAAGTAGCGTGAGAGTATCGAATATGAGCAATTCATGTACATGAAACAAATCATTCGATCCAACACTGTTCATTGAGGGGCATTATATGTTATGTCTCTTAACTGCGCCTTTTGCGTTCCCTTCTTTAGTTTCTGGTCGTTCTTGTAAGGTATGGTTACAAAAATTATGACAAGATTAAACTTTTGCAGGTGTTCACAATTTCGTCTGAAGTTCCATCCTGACTGAGTAAAATGAAAATAGTTAGCGCATGATGTGAAGGTACTATGCTATGCTTCGGTTAGGTATGGGGAAATAATTAACTCTATGGCTCTACTGATCCTATAAGATATTGCCTAACAGACCACTTGCTACGTCCTTTGGCTAGGAAATCATTGCACGATATTAGTGGAGGGGCATTTGGTCAGGAAATCATTTTCCCGATCATTAATGTCGGCTTTCAATACCGAGGCCGCAACATATTCTTCAAATGACTTGTAAATACTGCTCGCGAGGCAATGTGTGTTAGGTTTCCAGCTTTTCCACTAACAACAGAAGTACCCCTGCTAGAACGTCTAAATCTGACTGACCCTTCAGTTGAATAAATCTTTGTACCAGTGCTAGTCAACTGTAAAACTACGTCCTCGGCCGCTAATGCCACCTGAAGATCAGTGTACTGATTTACCCTACTTTTATTTTGTTAATCTAATAGTCATTGTTTCATTTAAAACAGTGTAAGTCTGCACAAAAATACGCTTCCTAGATATTATTACAATCTCTTTATTGGGTAAAAATACGAGCTGTTGACTTTCGATCCATTCTGTGAAAACCGCACACCAGTAGTACTTTTCATTTCTGTAATACTCGAATTTGCGGTGCAGGTCTTAGGTGATTCACCCTGTATTCAGACGGCACAATCATCTAATGAAGACTTCAGAACATTGCAAAAATGTCGAAATAAATACATCACCTGCATTTTGTTTCAACGTGTCAGACTTTAAAATCTTCCTACATGTATACACGTCATCGTCAAAAATAAGCCTTTTCACTGTACAAATACACTAACATCAAACGGATGCAAAGCTCTGTACATCGTGAAATGATTTAAATTTCGTGAACTGTTAGGAATGTTGACATCCTTCACATAAAACGCTTCAAATCAATGTTCTAACACACTGTGTACATGTGAATTGAGGCCGTTGGCGCGAAAAATACGTTGGCAAGACAGACTGTCTGTGCACTTATTAGAGTTAGTATATTCCAGCGATAACATCTTTTTACATCTATTAACAACATATAGCTTTCTAGAAGTTAATCACATTTACAATAGTCATAAATCAGGTGCTATTTGGCGAAAATCTGAACCATTGCTTGGCACAGTACATTTTAACAAGTGCACTACGTCTAGAGTCATTTTCTTTTGTTATTTGCGCCCGAAGTAAAAAAAGTGCCGTGTTTTTATGAAGTAACTGAAACATAGTGGAATGGAACAGTGTGTACACCTGAAACTTCCTGGCAGATTAAAACTGTGTGCCGGACCGAGACTCGAACTCGGGACTTTTGCATTTCGCGGGCAAGTGCTCTACCAACTGAGCTACCCAAGCCCGACTCACGCCCTGTCCTCACAGCTTTACTTCTGCCAGTATCTCGTCTCCCACCTTCGAAACTTTACAGAAGCTCTTCTGCGGACCCTGCAGAACTAGCACTCCTGAAAGTTGGTAGAGCACTTGCCCGCGAAAGGCAATGGTCCCGCGTACGAGTCTCGGTCCGGCACACAGTTTTAATCTGCCAGGAAGTTACATATCAGCGCACACTCCGCTGCAGACTGAAAATCTCATTCTAGTATGTACACTTGACAAACGTAACTGTGGACACGACACATCATTTTCGGTGTATCATCACTACAGGAGTCCAACATCAAAAGCCACTGTTAATGTATTATAAAAAGCTGCAACAGGGATATCAACTTCATAATCAGATCTTTGGCAAGTCTTTGTTTAAACATCTCTGTAGCTCGGTGACGGAAATTGGTTGTACATAACAGAGAGATTTAAGAAGAAATATTGGTTATAAAACATGACCCGTTGTTCTTCATTTTCCGAGCGTACAAAGCTAACATTACTTCGGACATGAAGTCTGCACTGTCTAGAATTATACATTCGGTGGCTGGCAATATTTAACTGTCCTTCGTTCCTTTTTAACATTATATCTTTGGTGGGAACATATTTTTCAATAAGACTGTAGTCTTTGTTTCCTTACAAGTAATCGCAAAGTGATAGACGTCTCTGACTAACTTGCTCACAACCGACCGAATATAAATAAAAAGCTTTTCATGCGCTCTGTAGTCATTTTTCCACTTTTACTCGCTTCAGTATGGATGTTCCTTGGATACAAAGCCGCTTGTTTCTTTATAACTTGCGCCTCCTGCAAACAAATGTAAAGCTTATTCCCTGGTCTACAGCCATGGACTCTCCATACCGGTGTAAATATGTGTAGACCTATGAACTGACTGTACCACGCTTTCTGTTGCTTTCTGCTCTCTTTGTGATAGTGTTGAAAGATACAACACTTCATAAAAAGTTATCTCTGTTCGGTACTCAACGCTTTTGCATTATAATACGGTCGTCTTCCATCTCTTTGCCAGCCATGTCTATAGTAGCATTCTAGAAGAAACGTTGCAATCTTCTTTGGAGGCCCTGAATAAATGGAAAGAAGTTATAAAATTCTCCAGAGCAACAGCTCTATCAGTTTTCAGGGCCCATGTTTGGATGTGCCAATAGTGGACTCTTAATTCATTGTGTCCGCTTCTGTCAAACTTGAAGTTCTGGTTCTTGTCTTTTACGAGTTGCACAGTCGAAAATTACCTTGCAGTTGGGTTTCGAAAGTATTCAGCTACAACCTTTCTTTACTTTCTTATAAGAACTGTTTAAACGGTTATGTTGATCCTCTATAAATATTATTAAATCTTGAGTGACGAATATTGCGTAGCACACTTGCTGCTGATATTTTGGAGCGAAGGTGTGTATTTCCTTTTATTTGTGGTTCCTTCAGTCGTTGGACATGATGTTTTAGAACTACTGTTAAGTCCAGTACGTCATTGTGTATTTCTGCTAAATCCCCACAGTTTTTTGGTATAATGGTACGCAACATGCTTATAAAGAGCTCATTGTTGTCTCCAATTATATCCTCATTATCTCGTATGTAGATTCAACCTATCTTTTCGCGCAGTTTACACAGCATTTACTAGCTGCTGCCTGATACTGCCTACCGATAGTGCTTGCACTTCACTACCAAACACAGCAAAAATCTCACTCATACTTTGTGAAAAGCAACGACGCAGACATACACTGTTTTAAATGAAACAATGACTATTAGATTAACAAAATAAAAGTAGGGTAAATCAGAACGTCAGTAGTGTTTCTTGTTGGACTCTGGTGCGAGTCATTTAGTAGATAAGAAATGGTTCAAACGGCTCTAAGCACTATGGGACTTGACATCTGAGGTCATCAGTCCCCTAGACTTAGAACTACTGAAACCTAACTAACCTAAGGACATCACAGACATCCATGACCGAGGCAGGATTTTAACTTGCGACCGTAGCACCCGCGTGGTTCCGGACTGAAGCGCCTAGAAACGCTCGACCACAGCTGCCGGCTTTACCCGATATATCCTGAAACGTTTCCACACCGATACTTGTACAATCCTTATGGACTCACACAATAAAAAACAACACAAGTGCATACACTAGTAATGTGGATTATGACCGGTAACATGGCAATTGATCATCACAGGTTGTGTTCAAAATGACCACCGGCAACGGCAATACACGCTTTCAGTCTGGTATCGAACGACTGCTGCACATGTTGTAGCATTTCAGAGGAGATATCCGAGCAGGCTGCAGTAATACTTTGTTGTATATCATCGGCTGTAGTTTATATGTCCTTGTAGGCAGCGTCTTTGAGCTGTCTACAGGAGTCAAATCTGGTTAACAGGCCGGCCGAGGTACAGGTCCTTTGCGTCCAATCCAACAATGTGGAAACAATTAGTGGAGGCATGTTGTAGTACTTGTGGGATGGACACTTCCCTCCTAGTCTGCAGAAGAACGTCTTCTAGATGGTCCGTTAGGAGGCTGCGAAACTTGTGAGCGCTCACTGTTCCGTCTATGAAACACAGGCCTGTGGGCTGCTGATTCACTATCCCACGCCACACGTTTATACTCCACTGACGCTGATGTTCCACCTGACGAAGCCAACGGGGATTGTTAACTGAGCAACAGTACATGTTTCGGCGGTTTACCTAGCCATAATTAGTAAGTGTGGCTTCATCACTAAACAAGATACATGACACATATGGAGTATTCTGTCTTAATGGCCAGGTATAGAAGTTAACACGATTATCATAATCGTTTCCATGCAGCTCTAGATGGAGAGAGATGCGATAGGATTGGAACATATGTCAATGGAGAATGCGTGGAACACTTGTCTGAATCATGCCACTTCCTTGTTCGATACCGCGGGAGCTTGCGTGCAGATCATCTGCAACAGCAGCCAGTACATTAATTTCCCTCTCATCACTTCTTTCCTTATGTTACGTTTTGTAGGCGTTACACTACCACTTTCACTTAATTGGTGGAAGGGGTTGATAAATATTTGCCCAGATAATTGATGTCTATTGGGATATATTGCCGCATACACCATACGAGAACGAACTGCATTCTTCCTACACCATCCATACACGATGAGCATGTCGGCTTTCTCTGCACTGATAAATCTCATCGTCCACTCACGACCTACTGGTTGGATTATCACACACTAACTGACTAGCAAGTCGCAATGCACTCAACAAACGCACAAGCACACTGTAAGTAAACATAAAAACATCGTTTCTAGCAACTACGCAGGTTGAATGGCACAAACAATTGTCGGAGTGTAAACTTTTCAAAATACGATACCTCGTAAATATGGCGCACACGAATCATGCAACAAATGCCACTGACATTCTAGCTTATCCTAATTTTAGTCCGTTAATGTTAATAGACGTTGTTCCATTTAACACAGTGAATGTTTGCACAGAAAATACGATTTCTAGGAACTATTACAATCTTTTCATTGGCTAACAATACGATCCCCTGATTATCAATCCATTTTGTGAAAGCCGCACAGCAGTAGCACTTCCAAGTTTTAAGTAATTCGCCCTGTATAAATTCTGTGCTTCATTTTTGTATTTTTTAGCTTTTGCAGTACCACTTGAAAATTACTCGAAGGCTGATATTGCAGTTATGAAATAAATAATTTATTCAACCAACACCGAATACGTTGCCCTTTACCCGCGGTGGACTCGCGGTTCTAGGCGCGCAGTCCGGAACCGTGGGACTGCTACGGCCGCAGGTTCGAATCCTGCCTCGGGCATGGATGTGTGTGATGTCCTTAGGTTAGTTAGGTTTAAGTAGTTCTAAGTCCTAGGGGTCATGATACTATGCATTGCAAGGTGTTGTTTCTGGGCGAATTGTTCCTCTATTGTTTTTAGATCTTTTATCCTTCAAACCTCGATTGTACACAAATGCACAGTTATACAAATAAATGAGCTAGACAAATAGTAGAAATTACACATGTCCGTGTCATTTTTGTTCGGTTTTAGCCGTTTGACCGTCGTATTTGATTACGAGGGCGTGTTGAAAAGTAATGCCGCCGAATTTTTCATGTGAAAACTCTTAAAGCGTTTTAAATAAAACAAACGTCATTAACATTCTACATTTTTATTCTTCATGTCTACATATTTGAAGCCTTCTTTCGAGTATGGGAATTGTAAATGACTGATTACTTGGAAGGAAAAAGGAAAGGAACCAAAAGAAATGGACCACAAGCTCCTGTGGACAAAAACCATCCCTGGCTCTGCTGAAGTATGGCACAGAATTCGCGGAGAACGATTAAAATGAGTAACACAAAATTAAAATGACGACGTTCGGCTGGAAATTTTGATGCTGCACTTCTATAATGCAAACTGATGGAATAACGCAAATCAAAGTGTTGTGGAATAACGCAAAGCAGTTCCGTGTCTATGAGTTTCGCCAGGACGCAGTAGTCGAATACACCTTGAATACAACGAACAAATGGTGCAAAATTGAGAACTATTCACCTCTGGTACTTTTGCATTTAGTCGATCTATGCACAATGCCAATCATTTGGTTAGGAATCCCCTTTCGTTCTTAGACACGTACGACCGGCAATCGAAATTATGCTGCGAAGCTACGTAGCTGTAAGAAACTACTGGATATAACGTCTACCAGAAATTGCGGCTTTCACGCTCGACAATCAACTTCAAACAGAACGGCCTCTAAAACTGGAGGCGAATGTAACGCAACCAAATAGCACTGGCCAGTTTCACCTCTTAATAGCTCATCACATTTCCTGCCGACGCCCGCATAACAGGTTTTCATTTGTGTTATACGCGGCTGTTACGGGTCGGGAAATGACGCTTCTGGAGGCTTGCTGTTTTTATAGGCGGATTTCTTTCCGCTGACAACTGGATGCGCTGCAATGAAGCGCTAGAGCCAACCTTACCCGCAACAAAGCTGACGTCTTTGTCTCTTCGGGCAGTGCCGTTTCTTCGAAGACTATTTATTATAACTTTTAACCCCGTTTTTGATATTCCGCTCTTTGATTCTTTGGGAATTACGTCAAGCCTGTGTTTTGTATCAATATATAGACGCAAAATGTCACATACCTTTGAAAAACAACCTTTGCACACCCATGTACTCTTTGTGATGTAGTATGGACTATCCGTCCTGTTCATAACCAACTATTAAATAAATATTATTAGTTCAGTTTTAATAATGCATCTGTCATGATTAATCACATATGCATCTTGGCTTCCAAATATGGATAAACTCAGTAGTGGAAACTGCAAAATGAAAACATCTATGTGTGGCTGGTCCCGGTGGAGTTTCGAGTCCTCCTCGGGCATGGGTGTGTGTGTTTGTCCTAAGGATAATTTAGGTTAAGTAGTGTGTAAGGTTAGGGACTGATGACATTAACAGGTAAGTCCCATAAGATTTCACACACATTTGAACATTTTTTCGAAAACTTATAAACACTTCATGTATAAGCGCTAATTTGCATGGAATACAGATCTTTCGTGAGAGAACGAGCAGCACCTCGAAGGGAGGAGCGTAATACGTCGAGTATAGTAAGTAGTGATCCTGCAAACAGTCGCGATGCCTTTCCTAGAATCTTCTCCGGCACCAAAAATTGTGGTGAGTAGTGTGGCGCCACGGGAACGTGCTGTGGCACATTCCAGAACACATATAATTATGCACACATAACTTTATGGAGTTTTCTCTGTAATTTTCGTTTAAACACTTAACCCGTATGTGTTTATCTGCGTTTATAATCTTTATTATGATAATTTTTTCTGTTCACCATAAATTTATTTTTTTAATTTTCATTTTCTTTACTTTTAGTTGTACACACTGACAGAGAAAGTGAAGCATCCGGAAGGGAGGAGGAAACGAAATGAATCTTCCGGAATTGACAGGATATATGATGTTTTTTCAGCCATTACAAAATGGTTCAAATGGCTCTGAGCACTATGGGACTTAACTTCTGAGGTCATCAGTCCCCTAGAACTTACAACTACTTAAACCTAACTAACCTAAGGACGTCACACACGCCCATTCCCGACGTAGGAATCGAACCTGCGACCGTAGCGGTCGCGCGGGTCCAGACTGTAGCGCCTACAACCGCTCGGCCACCCCGGCCGGCTCAGCCATTACAAAATAGAGTCATCTTTTCAAATAAGTTGGCAGTTTCAGCCCACTTATCAGTATGACGTTGCACCCATTCTGGCCTCGGTGCATTCAGTTAGGAAAGCTGTCAGAAAGCCGTAGTAGTATCTCCTGAGGCAAGCTGGCCACAGCCGTCTTTGATATCACGGATTCTGGCATTGAGGCGGAGTTGACATCCGAGCTGATCCAGCGTGTATCCTGTCGGAGACAGATCAGGAGATCTGGCGGGTCACGGAACTACCTCAGCGTCACCAGACAGTTCATAGAGACACGTGTCGTGCACGAACGAGCATTGTGGGGTTTAAAAATGGAACCACTCTACTGTAACATGAGAGGCAACACGTGTGGACACAGTACATCTACATCTACATAGACACTCCGCAAGGCACCGTAAGGAGCGTGGCGGAGGGTACCCTGTGTACTTGTAATTTCGTTTCCTGTTCCACTCGCAAACAGAGCGAGAGAAAACGACTGTCTATCTGATTCTGTATGAGCCCTGATTTCTCGTATCTTATCTTCGTGGTCCTTACGCGAAATGAATGTTGGCGGCAGTAGAATCGTTAGGTAGTCAGATTCAAATACTGGTTCTCTAAATTTTCTCAATAGCGTTTCCCGAAAAGATCGTCGCCTCCCTCTAGCGTTTCCCATTTGAATTCCAGAAGCATCTCCATAACATTTACATGTTGTTCGAGTCTACCGATATCAAATCTAGCAGCCGCCTCTGAATTGCTTCGATGTATTCCGTCAATCCTGGTACGGATCCCAAATACTCGAGCGTCCTATATGCGGTCTCCTTTACAGGTGAACAACTCTTTCCTAAAATTCTCCCAATAAACCAAAGACGACCATTCGGCTTCCCTACGACAGTTCTCACACTCTCCTTTCATCTCATATCGCTTTTCAACATTACACCCATACTCGACTGTGTCTAGCAGGACACTGGTAATACAGTATCCGAAAATTGCAGATTTGATCTTACAACTCATCCTCATTAACTTACATTTTTCCACATTAAGGGTTAGCTGCCATTTATCACACCTACTGGAAATTTTGTCTAAGTCATCTTGTATCTTCCTAAAGTCACTCAACTTCTACATCTTACCGCACAGCACGGTATCACCAGCAGAGAACAGCAGATTGCTGTGCACCCTGTCCGCCAAATCACTTACGTATATGGAGAACAAAGTGGACCTGTCACACTTTCTGGGGCACTCCAGATGATACCCTTACCGCTGATGAACACTCGCTGTCTAACACAACATACTTGGTTCTATTATTTAAGAAGGCTTCGAACCACTCACATATCTGTGAACTTATTCCATACGCTCGTACCTTCGTTAAGAGCCTGCAATGGGGTACCCAGTCAAATGCTTTCCGGAAATCTAGATATATGGAATCTGTCTGTTGCCCTTCATCCAGAGTTCGCAGTGTATGATGCGAGAAAAGCGAAACCTGAGTTTCACACGAGCGATGCTTTCTAAAACCACACTGATTCGTGGACATAAGCTCTTCAGTCTCAAGAAAATTTATTTATTATATTATTTATTATATTAGAACTGAGAACGGTCCGTTTTCTGAAATTCCGTACTGCACTGGCGCACATACGCTGATCTGACAGAACATTATGATCAACGATCTACTATCGATATAAACACGTCTAGCCGATAGCAGCGTCACCTGCCGAGGAATGACTGCTGCTCAGACACACGCACGGTGGATGTAGTATCAGCAAGCGTGCTGTCCGTGTATAGAATGGGGAAGGCGCGGTATCTCTCTGTTTGACCGAGGGCAGAGTGTGGTGGCCAGGAGGCTCGGTACGAGCATTTCGAAAACTGTATGACTTGTCGAGTGTTCGAAGAGTGCTGTAGTGAGCGTCTTCAACACGAGGCGCAACCAAGGTGAAACCACGTCGGGACGTCGTGGGTTTGGACCACCACCCCCCATTACAGATGTCGGAAGTCATAGACTGGGCAAACTGATAAAACAGGACAGGCGGCGAACTATCGCGGAACTAACATTAGACTTCAATGCTGTACAGAGTACAAGTGTGTCTGAACCCACAGTGCTCCGAGCACTCCTAACGATGGGCCTCCGCTACTGACAACTCATGCCTGTGCCAATGTTAACTCAACAACATCGGCAACTGCGACTGAAATGGGCATGTGATCATCGGCAATGGACTTTTGCACAGTGACAGAGTCTTGAATGATCTTATGAATCTCGATACCTTCTTCATCAAGTCGATGGGAGGGCGCGAATCCGTGTCTTCCAGGGGTACAGCTGAGTGACACCTGTACTTCGGGAGGGAGATAAGGTGGTGGCGGCTCCATTATGCTCTGGGGAACATTCACGTGCACATCCAGGGGCCCAGTGGAGCTTGTTCAACGCACCTTGACGGCCAAAGAGTATCTTACAGTGGTTGTAGACACGTACACCCCTTCATGTCAATCATGTTTCCTCATCAGCGGCACTTTTTAAGAAGATAATGCGCCACGTCACAAGACCAAGTGTGTGCTGGAGTGGTTCGAGGAACACAGTGGCGAGATCCAATTCATGTGCTGGCCCCCCAACTCGCCAGATCTGAACCAGTTCTATCTGGGATGTGATTGAGCGTCGCGTTAGAGCTCATCGCCCCACTCCCCAAAATTTACCGAAATCACGTGACTTGTGTGTTCAGATTTGGTGCCACCTCCCTCCAGCAACCTACCAAGGCCTCACTGCTTCAATGCCACGATGTGTCTTTGCTGTTGTTCGTGCCATAGGTGGACATACCGGCTATTAGGTGGGTGGTCGTAATATCGATCACGCCAGGTCAGCGTCGACGAGTAGAATCCGCGTAATTAACTGACGCTTTAACAATGACGTCACAAGCCATCATATCAAAAGAAGCTGCGTCAACTGAAAGCAGACAACGTATGGCAAACAGTGTCAAGGGGACCTTCGCTCGAAATGATTTTATTTTGGCCATGCTTACGTCAGTCGTCTTATAATATTTAACCAATGCGCGTACGAGTCACTCGTATATTTTTATTGAGTTGCACGTGTAAGATGAGCAAGTTTAACACAGAGTTATGTTCGATACTCGTTGGTAACATTAAAATAACCTCAAACATCAACAGAAGCCATGGGCTGTACCTCTGGATAAAAAAAGCAACATCAAAACGATAAGTAGACTATATCCACGGCAGCTGTGAAACTGGTAATCTAGAAAATATTTGCCTCAAGGAGAAAAGCTAAGTTACAATTAAAAGTGGGTAACGCTCACCTACACACCGCTGTTTTAACTCAAGATGCTCTACGGAATATCGACACGTTGCTCGATCACCAGGGCTGTCTCTAGTCGAGCACATGTGGGACATCATCGGACGACGGCTCCAGAGTCATTCACAAACAACAGTAACCGTTCGTGAACTGAGCGACCAAGTGCAACGGGCATGTCCAGCCCACAAACACATCCGATTCCCGTGCAACGTAATGCATGCATGTTTACATGCTTGCATTCAACATTCGAACGATTACACCGGTTACTAATGTACCAGCATTTCACATTTGCAATGGCTTATCTCGTGCTGACATTAACCTGCGATCTTGCAATGTTAATCATTTAAATATCTTACCTAGATGAATGTATTCCCAAAAGTTCATTACTGCACATTATTTTTTGGTGTTGCGATTTTTTCTGTCAGTGTATATTACACGAGACGAAATGCATTTCAGGTTAAACAGGTAAGGCAGGAAGTCAGAGTATAAACAGGGATAATCTGTGATGTTGTGGTATGCAGTTACAAGTGACAACGCGGTGCACTTGAAAATGTTTAATATGTGAAAGACTAATAACACATAAAACAATAGGCCTTAGTGTGACGTAACAGAAACAATATTGCCATTTGCAACTCCTCCCACAACACTCATAGAACATTATCTTTCGTTTTCTTAACATTAATCACTATTGTTATTAAATTTCGAAGTCAGCATATCGTAAAACTCTTTTGAGACGTGAGGTACATTTTACATTTTTTATTCATTCTTTAATGAAAGGCAGTTCGCAAATTTTTTTTTCCAACTTCCTTCTTTTACTCGGAATCCTAGGCATATTTCTAACGATCCCTCCATACAACGTGACCCTTGCTGCACAGTCCCTCCCCACTGACATTCAACACGATCTCCGTATATCGTAAATATTATGCCACCGTAACGCCGGCGCTCTCCATGAAAAATACTTCCGAAGTTAGCACAACGCAGCTAACGCGTCTCTAGAGCTGAATGCTGGAAGATAAAGCTACACATTTCCCGTATGAAGTCGACGGCTGCGGGCCCCGCGTAATCCCCGTTACAAATGGAATCTGATGATCCTTGCCACCACTATGCAAATACATGCTAATGTCGGCGCTCTCTAAACAGATAAAAAAAACTCACCTGTCTGTGTGGCCACGATTGATACCGAGCTTACCGAGCTGATGACGCAGCCAGATCCGGACACTGATTGGTCGCCTCAATATCCGTTGTCCCTTCAGCGAAATCATGGTGAAAAATGAGCGGACATTAGAGAGGGCGTCCTGTTGAGCGGGCAACGGGCGCCGTTATCCTCGTGCTGACAGCACAACGCGGAGCGGACAAAGCGCCACTGCTCTCTGCTTTTTACGCACGACGACGCTGCATTCTGTCGGATACCAACTCTTTACAATTTTTCCTGAAACAACAGGAAACGATTTTCGTTCCTGAATTATTTCAACCGAGCAGTTCTCTCTTACGTCCAAAACAAACAATTTTTGGTTTACCAACATTGAAAAACTACATACGCAATCTCCATCCCACTGACATCTTAAAAAAAGGTCATATTTTCAATATGTTAGAAAATAAATTTTATGTTTAATAGACAAGTATTCCGATATCTCCCTTTTTTGTGGAACGTGTAAACGATTTAAAAAAAAAGAAATAAATTTCCCTACAGAATACGTTAGTGTTTGTATTTAGAATTGCATTATAATCAGCCTGTGACGAAACTGAGTTACTGAAGCATACACACATTGTCTGTTATAAAATTCCTCTATGGCACAGAAGATATTAACAGTTAAAAAACGGCACGAATTAGCTTCAAAAAACGTTTTATTGCCTATGCGCATTTTTAAATCACTGGCTATCGACACTTATATTTTTGTAGCTGAATAATACTTCAGTTTCTTGGGGCGGAGTGCTCTGACTGAAAACTTTCTTAAGCAAATAAACCTGTTCTGAGACTACTCTTCATTAAATTAGTCACATTTACTGTTGTCTACAGAACATTTGTGGATCTAAACTACATGCAACAGTTACTACCGTACACTTTTTTTTTTGCTATGGCTTCCTTGTGCCTAAGTGTGGTGCCAAAATTTAATTTCATATTATGTGAATGAAACTACACAAAGCAGATTAAATTTAAGACATTTATGTCACCAAAATTAGCAACTAAACGAAGAATAAAAGTTGTGGAAATCAAATGTGTAAGAACATCTATAATATGTGATTTCTGACTCAAGTTTTTATTAGTATGTTCGCCTAGAACTGCTTAACAGTGTCTTTTCCTACTTTCTAATGTTATTAATATTCTTGCCTTATGCCAAGTAGTATCAACTATGCTTTTCCTAAGTTTAGAGACAGTTCATTAGAAAAAATCAAATCAATCATTTCAGTGGGAATTTTATACATCGCTCCTGTTGCTGTAACTCCATTGGTATTTAAGATAATGTGTTAATCACCGAAGATAATGTACTTAATTTTTCAATATCAGATGGGATAACGTTTGTATAAACAAAATTCAATACAGAAATCTCGGACACTTTGGCATAACGGTAGTTGTTGGTTCACAGTTGGAGGGTTATTTTTACACAAACTGGTGTAGCTTCTTAAGAAATCTCCACTTTCTTTTTATTAAATATAAAGTAAACGAATTACTACCTTCAGTGCTATAATATTAAAGTTAAACCAAGAGGTCTATAGCTTTGTGTATGGATCCTGAGTCAAAAATTTCGCTGATGGCTGTTTATTTAGCGTTAATTTGCGCTGCATCTTTTTACAATATTTTTTTGTGCGGAAACACATAGTGCACAGCTTTAATCGTCTTCAACAAATGAGAATTTACATACATAAAATTAAAGAATACAAATTTATATTCAAAATCCAAACATATTGTTTTCAGCCACAGTTACATATGTGATTTTAAGGACCTGCACTGATGTTTTCTTCTTAGACCTACGTTGCACATACAGTACTTTTATGCGCCCTATTATGACTTCCATCCTAATATCTGAAAAATGGGAGATATACCCCCAACCGAATCCTATGTCATACTGTCTTTCACATTACAAGTGACGGGATGAGCACGCTTGCAGATTTGAGGAATGCGAGGGGATACCAGGTCGAACTGCATCATCCTTAGTAAAGCAATGTGCTATTCATACCAGCATTGGGATTAATGAGAGCTTTATTCTTTTTCTCAAGGATTAATGACAGTATATTAAATAAACAGAATAATTTCGCATAGGCTGGTGGTGTGAAGTCAGAAGATGGTGAGAAGATGACTGAACCTCTGTTAACATAAGAACGAAGTAAGAAGTGTAGCCAGCGGCCTTGCAGCATTGGTAACACTGGTGCCCGTCTGATCACTTAGTTAAGCGCTGTCCGGTTTGACCAGCACTTGGATGGATGACAGTCCGGATCTGCCGAGCGCCGTTGTCGAGAGGAGTGCACTCAGCATTTGTGAGGCCAGTTGAGGAGCTACTTGATTTAGAAGTAGAGGCTTTGGTCACGAAAACTGATAGCGGCCGAGAGAGCGATGTGCTCACCACATGCCCCTCCATATCCGCATCCAGTGAGGCCTATCGGCTGAGGACGACACGGCGATCGGTCGGAACCGTTGGGTCTTCCAAGGCCGGAGTTAAAAAGAGTAGACTTACGGAACAAAAATTATGAGTAGACATGAAACAAATACACGCAGTCCTGTCTAAGATTAAATGAATATCCTTCTGCTGGAGCGTATGTAACCCTGTAACCCGGATGCTAATACCGAAGTAATTCTTGTCGCCGGCCGCGGTGGCCGAGAGGTTCCAGGCACTTCAGTCCGGAACTGCGCTACTGCTAAGGTCGCAAGTTCGAATCCTGCCTCGGGCATAGATGTGTGTGATGTCCTTAGGTTAGTTAGGTTTAAGTAGTTCTAAGTTCTAGGGGACTGATGACCTCAGATGTGAAGTCCCGTAGTGCTCAAAGCCATTTGAACCATTTGAAGTCTTGTCTCAAAACCAAAATGTGCTTTGTAAAACTGAGTAAGGGCTAACAGAATAGTACCTAAATTATGAAAATAGTCTGCTGCGGAAGAAAATCGCTTTTCCTCACAAATAGTCTTAAGCCACTGTGTTTGACGTGTACATACGATTTTGTGAATAAAATGAAACGCCTACTACATTTTGTGTAACGGCTCTGAAACTGTGGGTACTTTAAAACAGAAGCGTGTCTTTACAAGAAAGTAGCTGTCTGCTAGTTACTAATTTGTTATATTACGGGAATAGGACTACTGAGGTACAGAAGCCCATGACGAAGAAATAGACCCATTATCTTTGGAATGCATGTCAAAGTCCGTGTCATATTTGGAGTAAGAGTTTTAGAGCAGCTGTATCCGTTCTCATTTTTATAAACGGAAAAGGAGGTACTACACGGAATAATGCACGTACTGAAGTACTATATTGCCTCTTTTACAGTCATAACCAATGGATAACTCGTGTGTAAAACCTTCCAGTAATAAATCAAAGTGTCTTTCCCTGAACTGAAATTTGTCGTATTATCCCAAATTTCTGCATTACTGGTTTCCATAAGGGATTCCCATACAACGATATTATTAGTTCGCAGATAGCTGTTAGTGTATTTGAACTTTTAAAAAGCCCGTTGTCGTTATCTCATTTGTGACATCGTTAAGAAACCAATGTGCTTGAAACTTGCATGCATGAAAGAATTATACATAAAAATTAATTAATTAAATCACTAATTCACGACTAATATGAGGCATTACGCAGCCGTGTTCCTGCTTATAATCAGTGTGGAGGATATATTCAAGCATAGGGAAAGTCAAAGGGAGTAGAATTACTATGGTAGTATAACTGATATGTGCTCCTGCTTGACTAATAGGGGGGGGGGGGGGTTGTTTCGGGGAAGAGACCAAACTGCGAGGTCATCGGCCTCAACGGATTAGGGAAGGATAGAGAAGAAAGTCGGCCGTGCCATTTCAAAGGAACCATCCAGGCATTTGTCTGGAGCGATTTAGGAAAACCTAAATCAGGATGGCCGGACGCGGGATTGAACCGTCGCCCTCCCGAATGCGAGTATAGTGTGCTAACCACTGCGCCACCTCGCTCGGTGCTTGACTAATAAATCAAAACTCGTAAGTCGTGCATTTCATGACTAGAGGCTGGATTTTTATGCAGAAATAGTACCTTAAGAATATATTCGTTATGAACCAAATACTCAATAATATGGACTTTAAGTAACACACAAAATTCATATAAAAGGACCTCTACCTCTTTGCGTTCAACGTACAGTCGACTGCGAGATCATTAGAGACAGATAAGACAAGGAAATTTGGGATGGAAAGAGGACATATTGTTTTCAAAGGAACCGTCCCAGAATCTCCCTCTGAAGGTTTAGAGAAAACAAGAAATATATAAATATGAATGTTCTGACTAGGATTTCTATACCATGCCTCCAGAATGCGAGTCCAGTCTCTTAATTACGGCAACATCTCTGTAGGTAGTAATCCCCGTGGACCACCTAAAAATATTTTTTTGATCTTAGTAACTTACGGAAAGTTATTGTAATCATATTTTGTTACCTATTCCCCTTTGCTGCAGTTCATGACTTTTAAACGGTACCCGTGTTTCAAAGTAACTCAGTACTTAATCTCTGGTAAAATGAATAACAGGATGAAAATAACTTCTCTATACTTCTCGGGAATATAGGTGTAGATTTAAAAACGCAGCAGCGCAAATTTGCTTGTATCTAAAGTCTTTTGGAAGAATGGTTTGTTTTTTTTTTTTTTTTCTTGACCGACTGTATGTGTGACAGAGATTAATTTAGAAATAGCAATTCCAGTGAAATGGTATCAGTTGTGTGACCGCGTGAATTATTGTTTTGCAGACAAGCGTTTCGGGCACACTGATCTACAAAACCTCATGAATACACGGTTACACAGCAGAAATAGGTTTATTGAAGCTGATAACGGCAACGGAAGCCTACGCTCTCACTTAGAGATGGTAGGTTTCCACACTGTTAATAAATCACGCAAGTAAAATTTCCTGTCTCCAATGAAGTAATCGCAGCAGGAAAATGACAGAAATTAGTATAAACGAAGGAAATAATAGCATCTTCTTCTGTGTTTCTCAGCACGTTTTGGACAATCCGAAATAAGGAGGCACTCTGAAGAGTAGATGTATTCAAAACGCCCAGAAGAGATTTTGCGTATTTCATACGGAAAAAAAGCTTCATGCACTCATCTGGACGAGAATTCTAATTAATTGTAGTGAGTTCTGCTTTGGAGACCTGTTTTTTTACATACAGATTTAAGAAACGCCTTCATCACAAAAGATCTGCATTGATCATCAGGCTAAATGTTTACACTAATAGAATCCGCCACGTGATGCAGCGCATGGGCCAGTCGGGTACTTCTTTCACTCATGGAATTATAACTTCGAAAGCTCTACCGACTCTGAACGTGCAGTTTGCAGCGCCTGTTACAAAAAGAAGAAAGCACACTCTTACTCAATCTCATTCAGCCGTAGTAAATCTAAACTAAATGGGGACACTACGTAGCTATGTCGTCTGAGACAATTTTACTAAAAGTAGGTGCGGCGTGGACTCTTCATTCTTCTGTGAAGGCTTAATTGCAGTATTTGTAATACTGTACAAACTCACTTTTCGTTTATTAAGATTTGCTAACTCATACCAGTTAGATACAACACTCTAGCGCTTTTCGCACGCAGTATACGCACAGGCGATTTGTTCGTTCCAGTCGCCAGAGGTCATACAGTATATTTACTTGTATACTATCACCTCTTAACGTATGATTGTTTGCAAGTTTATTCACTTACCGCGAATTCCTCGACAGAAGCTGCTACTCAACAGACGTGTGAAATTTGGCACGGACTTCAATGCGAGATGCCTGTAATAGGTTCCACAACGAAACATTGTCTCGAAATTTGGTAGAAAATCCTAAGAAATTCTGGTCGTATGTAAAGTACACAAGCGGTAAGACGCAGTCAATACCTTCACTGCGCAGTGCCGATGGTACTGTTACCGACGACTGTGTCGCTAAAGCGTAGCTATTGAACGCAGTTTTCCGAAATTCCTTCACCAGGAACTCAAATCGCTTGATACGGGCAAGTCTTCAGGTCCAGATTGTATACCGATTAGGTTCCTTTCAGATTAGGCTGACACAAAAGCTCCGTACTTAGCAATCATATTCAACCTCTCGCTCACCGATAGATCTGTACCTGCAGATTGGAAAATTGCGCAGGTCGCACCAGTGTTTAAGAAGGGTAGTAGGAGTAGTCCATCGAACTACAGACCTATATCCTTGACGTCGGTTTGCAGTAGGGATTTGGAGCATATACTGTATTCTAACATTATGAATCACCTCGAAGGGAACGATCTATTGATACGTAATCAGCATGGTTTCAGGAAACATCGTTCTTGTGCAACGCAGCTGGCTCTTTATTCGCACGAAGTAATGGCCGCTATCGATAGGGGATCTCAAGTTGATTCAGTATTTCTAGATTTCCGGAAAGCTTTTGACTCTGTTCCTCTCAAGCGACTTCTAATCAAGCTGCGGACCTATGGGGTATCGTCACAGTTGTGCGACTGGATTCGTGATTTCCTGTCAGGAAGGTCGCAGTTTGTAGCAATAGACGGCAAATCATCGATTAAAACTGAAGTGATGTCAGGTGTTCCCCAGGGAATCGACCTGGGACCTCTGCTGTTCCTGATCTATATAAATGACCTGGGTGACAATCTAAGAAGTTCTCTTAGGTTGTTCGCAGATGATGCTGTAATTTACCGTCTAGTCAGGTCATCCGAAGACCAGTATCAGTTGCAAAGCGATTTAGAAAAGATTGCTGTATGGTGTGGCAGGTGGCAGTTGATACTAAATAACGAAAAGTGTGAGGTGATCCACATGAGTTCCAAAAGAAATCCGTTGGAATTAGATTACTCGATAAATAGTACAATTCTCAAGACTGTCAATTCAACTAAGTACCTGGGTGTAAAAATTACGAACAACTTCAGTTGGAAAAACCACATAGATAATATTGTGGGGAAGGCGAGCCAAAGGTTGCGTTTCATTGGCAGGACTCTTAGAAGATGCAACAAGTCCACTAAAGAGACAGCATACACTACACTCGTTCGTCCTCTGTTAGAATATTGCTGCGCGGTGTGGGATCCTTAGTAGGTGGGATTGACGGAGGACATCGAAAGGGTGCAAAAAAGGGCAGCTCGTTTTGTATTATCACGTAATAGGGGAGAGAGTGTGGCAGATATGATACGCGAGTTGGGATGGAAGTCATTAAAGCAAAGACGTTTTTCGTCGCGATGAGATCTATTTACGAAATTTCAGTCACTAACTTTCTCTTCCGAATGCGAATATATTTTGTTCAGCCCAACCTACATAGGTAGGAATGATCATCAAAATAAAATAAGAGAAATCCGAGCTCTAACAGAAAGGTTTAGGTGTTCGTTTTCCCGCGCGCTGTTCGGGAGTGGGATGGTAGGGAAATAGTATGATTGTGGTTCGATGAACGCTCTGCCAAGCACTTAAATGTGAATTGGAGAGTAATCATGTAGATGTATATGTAGATATGAAAATCTGTGCCAGACCCGGACTCGAACCCTCATTTCCCGCTTATCGTGAATGGTCATCTGAAATACTTCGGCTATCCTTGTACGCTACCCATACTTCCACATGTCATACTGTCTGCATTCTTATATCGTAGTTCCCTATATTCGTCACCTAATGCTCGCAACATTACTTGGATTCCCTCAGTGTTGAAATGAGACAACGAGGAATCGAGATTAATGTTGTTATCATCGTATGCCTGGCTAGGCTTGTAATACTTACACGCTTGTGCGAAAGATCAGACACTGTTGATGATCCATATCCGTACAAAATACTTAAAAATTTATTGTCGGACTGCGAATCCCTTGGCGTTAGATATACTAGGTACACATCTACTACCCAACAGTGGCACATCGGAATATGTGCAAGTAAGTATTGCAAGCCTAGGCGGGAATACCACGATAACAGCATTAGTCTCAGTTCCTCGTTATCTCATTCCCCTGTTGCGGGAATCCAGGAAATGTTACGAGCATTGGTTGATGAATAAAGTGGACTACGATACAACTATGCAGACAGCGCAACATGAGGAAGTTAGGGTCTTTTCAGTAGGCCCGCACGAAAAGCCATATAACCAAAGTGGTTAAGGGGACCGCTTGAGATAAACGGGGTTCCAGTCCTGGTCCGGCACAGATTTTCATATGTCCCGTTTGGCTAGTACATCTGTACCTAATTCAACTTATCTCAAGAAATTCGCAGTCAACGAATAAATGTCCAAGTATTTCGTTCAGTTGTGGATTGTCAACAGTGTCTGTTTTTTCAGACATGCATTTAAGTATGTTTGTTTCCAGTTTGTTGTGGTGATAATGTTAAAATATCTGTCTTATCACAAGAATTTGCTGCTAATTGGCAGATGAAAGCCTATCAGTATTTGCATAAAGGCTAGTAACTAGATGCTTTGACGTGCATCCGTGTACAGCCTACTCTCCTTATTAAGCATTGTAATCAATTTTTCAGGTACATTAATCACGTTGAACCGAAACAATGCATCGATAATTAAAGCAGAGTGTGAAGTAGGCTGCAGAACTGCAGTAGTAGGTCTTCCGCAGCTCTTCAAGCCGGATTGTTACAGCCCTTGAAGATATTTAGGATCCTGAACGCCGTCACCTATAAATCCTTTAAGTGTGTCTGTTAAGACAATTTTCTCTGTAAATAAGGACAGTTTGAAATTCAGAATATCATCACGTATTTAGAATCATGTCAAGCTAAAAATAAAATGCGAAACGCTCAAATTAACAGAAAGCACATTACAGCAACACAAATCTGTTACCTGTTGTCGAGCCGTTTCACCAGTATAAAATGTTGCTCGTACCACAACACCTAAATTCAGGACTATATTTTCAACTCCACTACCGAAAGCCTTACATATGTAGTTCCATATAATATCCTTCGAGATCACTAGTATAACTATATTCCGACATCAATTAGTGTTTCCAAGACTGTTTTTCTTATCATTTCTATCTTATCTTTGAAATAAACATTTCAGGTTACGTAAGAGTTGTTGATAAGAGAAACATTGGTACTAGCTAGTGCACATCTGAAGTTTAGAGCTTAACATTGTAAGCAGTTGTGCAAAAGAGATGAGTACGAAGTTCGCCAAGGTGGACGTTGGCCCGACAACGAGGAACCGGTAGCTGGAGGGGAGATCTGCTTGCATCTGAATTAGCCCTGATTAGAGACATTCTGTGTTTGCGCGGCCGACGTCCTGTAGGGCCATCTACATGTTAAGGACCTCGTCGAGGGCAGCCGTCGGTTAAGCGAGATACCCTGACACGTGAACAAACAGAACCAAGTACAGCTGCCCTTAATGCATCTGGCTAAATAGGCCAGTCCTTATGCAAATCCGGAAGGCATATTTCTGCCGTAAATTAAGGAGCCTGTTCGCTCTCGTACTGCCTCGAGCGGCAGACTCAGGGTAAGTTTCACGCCACTGCGAACCCCATCAATTCGTATTAGTCCCATTGTGAAAGTGCTTTGTACCACACGAGGTATTCTCAAAAATACGTTGCATAAACGTCTGCACGACATCCGAGGGTTGGAAGTCTCAGGAGAGTATGAGTCAGTGGTTTGACGAGCAATTTTCTAAACTAGATTGCAAATCACACAGTTGTTCCGACAATGACAGGAGATTCTAGCATTCAGCAGCAGCAGAGCGACAGCGGAATTACAGTGTTTTGCTCCATACCTCCGTTACTTCTTCGTGGGAAAGCTTATATATGTTCAAATGATATGTATTTCTAGTTTCATTGTGACGGCCTCTCCTCCACGCAACCAATCCCAGCTCGAATTCAACCAACGGCAGTCCGCCTCGGTAGCCGCTCAATCAACGCGACAGATTGCTAACCGAAGGGACCCCAGTTCGATTACCGGCCGAGTCGGAGAGTTATCCGCTCGTAGACTGGGTCGTGTGTTGCCCTTACGTTCATATCGCCGTAACTGGCTTTACAGTATTGAAATGGCACGTCCCAAAACCCAAAAATTAAAATAAGATCAGTGGCAGCCATCGTGGTGCAGGAACCGAATGAGATAGCTCTGTGATAAAGAAGAAAGTGGTTCAAATGGCTCTGAGCACTATGGGACTTAACATCTGAGGTCATCAGTCCCCTAGAACTTAGAACTACTTAAACCTAACTATCCTAAGGACATCACACACATCCATGGCCGAGGCAGGATTTTAACTTGCGACCGTAGACTGAAGCGCCTAGAACCGCACGGCCACAACGGCCGGCTCTGTGGTAAAGACCCTGGACACTTATTCTACGGGGCTTCAACTAAGTCATGCACGGTTTTCTTCAGTGCTCTTTTCTCTAACACGAGGAATGACCATTTAATTTCCAGCTCCTCTGCAACAGATATATGGCGCAGTATGTAATAAGAATAGCCTCGACGATTCGCTGTACTATAATCTGCCTTCCTACCTTCTTTAGTCGTACGTTAAGCAACAAAACATATTACGATCCTATTACACCTTCAATGACAACATATAGGCAGTTAAAGAGGCAAAAGTCACACATAGCTTCATTACACTGTTTGTAAAACGGGCTCCTCGCCAAGCCGTGAATGCCTAAGAGATATCTATCAGCAGCCGTGTCATTCTTTTGCCGTTTGATCTGATATTTTCTGAAATAGCCACTCTCTCTGCGAAAATAACAGAACAGTGCTTCTCCAGCGTCCTATCAAATAGTCAATATACGGACAGTTACCACTCGCATGGTGTACCCGCGTCCTCCAACTGTCAGTAGCTACAGTTAACTGCAAAATAGTTTGCCAGGATTTACTATAACTATAATTTATTGTACCGTCACAGTTGCACAGTTTTAATTAGATTACTTGTTTCGATCACTCTGGATCTTTTTAGAATCTAAGTAGTTTCTTCAGCCGCGTATCAGAGCACTATGACGTATGGCTCTGAGTAGGCAAGACGTGTTTTGGGGGCTTTGAGCAGACAAGACGTGTTGCTGACGCAACTACTTAGAGCCTAACAAGATCAGAGAGATCGTAACATGCAATGTAATTAAAATGCGCAATTGAGAAAACAATAATGAGAATTAGCATAATATTAGTACAGCTGCTGAATCTGTCAAAATGATTGTCGGCTATAGTGAAATATTCGTAATTAGCAGCCTGGCAGCCACAAATTTTGTGGGCTTCTCATTAACCTGACAATTAATAACAAAAAAATAATGTAAATAATCACTATTTCATAAAACGGCCATTTTGTGCCTCCCACATAGTTTCGTTGAACTAAAACGTAATTCTATAACCGCGTAATTATTTAACCTATCTCGAATAAACTTGAAGCCTATTCGGTTGTTTCACCTTGCTATAGCATTTCTGCCGCTAAAAAAGTTAGTTTGTATGAAAGAAGTATACTCTAAGCCTGCAGGGAAACAACATTTTTGACTGAATCTCAGTTCCTGTTCAAAATAGAAAAAGGGAAAAAGTCGTACACTGCTTGACAGTTTCTATGAGACACAGCGATTTTTATGTATGTAGCTGCGTGCTATATATATGTGCTCTTGGAGGTCTGTTATCAGCCTGTTACGATCATTCTGTAGGCCGCGGTACCAGGAGACTCGCCGACGGAATCTATCACTTGTAGTGCGCTATTGATTCACACAGCACAAAATCTTTATTGATGGTGACTGCAGTCACCATCTGAGAGATTATAATCAAAGCTGGACAATTCTTCCGCTTGAGGAGAATCAAAGTAACATAACCGTCACGAGTGTGAGGGCAGCCGGCCGCGGTGGTCTAGCGGTTCTAGGCGCTCAGTCCGGAACCGCGCGACTGCTACGTCGCAGGTTCGAATCCTGCCTCGGGCATGGATGAGTGTGATGTCCTTAGGTTAGTTAGGTTTAAGTAGTTCTACGTTCTAGGGGACTGATGACCACAGATGTTAAGTCCCATCGTGCTCAGAGCCATTTGAACCATTTTAGTGTGAGCGCAGAAAGCATGCAAGAACGTTGCTGCAGATCTTCAAATGATTCGAATGGCTCTAAGCACTATGGGACTTAACTTCTGAGGCCATCAGTCCCCAGACTTAGAACTAATTAAACCTAACAAATCTAAGGACATCACACACATCCATGCCCGAGGCAGGATTCGAATCTGCGACCGTAGCAGCAGCGCAGCTCCGGACTGCCGATCTTTACATGACGGTACTTGACTGGGAAATTGCATTCTTCATATTCAGTAATGGAGCTGAACTTAACTTGTTTTGCAAACAATGCATACTTTTGAGGCCATGGAATTTATAGAAGTACGAGTACGTGCTGAAAAATAATGATTCCGAATATTTAGTGTGAAAAATCATTAAGCGTTTTAAATAAGAAGACCTTGTTAACTTTCTACGTATTAAGAAACTTCCTGGCAGATTAAAACTGTGTGCCGGACTGAGACTCGAATTCGGGACCTTTTCCTTTCGCGGGCAAGTGCTCTCCCATCTGAGCTACACAATCACGACTCACGCCCCGTTCTCACAGCTTTACTTCTGCCAGTATCTCGTCTCCTACCTTCCAAACTTTATAGAAGCTCTCCTGCGAACCTTGCAGAACTTGCACTCCTGAAAGAAAAAATATTGCGGAGATATAGCTTAGCCACAGCCTGCAGGATGTTTCCAGAATTAGACTTTCACTTTGCAGCAGAGTGTGCGCTGATATGAATGCCTTTGCCTTTGCCGAAGGGCAAAGGTCCCGAGTTCGAGTCTTGGTTCGGCACACAGTTTTAATCTGCCAGGAAGTTTCTATCAGCGCACACTCCGCTGCAGGGTGAAAATCTCATTATGTATTCTACATATTTATTCTTCATGTCTGCATATTTGCAGCCCTGTATTGCTAGACGGCTCCGAACTGCAGCGTGTAACATAGTGGTGTGTAACGTAGCTACCGTTGGTGTGTGAGAAACAGCGTGCTGTAATCGAGTTTCGAATTCGTAGAGGTAGTTCACACACGGAGCACGCCCTCCTTCAGCTTGACAGTGACAGACAACACACTAACGCAGCGACATCTGCAACAATCCGTTGCCTTGGGTACATTGTCGTTGATCATCCTCCATACAGTCCCTAATTGGCCCCATCTGATTTTCATCTGCTTCCATATATTAAAAAACAATGCCGAGGACTTCACTTTGATAATGGCGATGCTGTGCGAAGAATAAAGATGTAGAATGTTAATAACATTTATATATTTAAAAAGTTTTGAGAGTTAGCACAATTAAAATTCTGAGGCATTACTTTTCATCACGCCCTCGTATTAGTTACCGAAAAGATATATAAACCGCACAGACAAGCACCACGAGTTCAACCCGTCGTCAAAATCATGGAGATTGGTGATGGCACAAAGTAAATGTGAAGCACCCTGGAGACTGAGTGCCCCCAGGCCGCTACGGTAGCTGTGAATCCCGGAAAGTGGCAGCTAAGGGCTCTTGTGCAGACATGAACGGCGGCGACAGCGGATAAGCTGATCTTCAATATGATGGCGGTCACGGAGGAAGCGGCCTAAGACTGCCTTGTCTATATCGACATTTATGCTCCGCAGACCACCTTATGGTGTGTGGCGGAGGGTATGTCTGGTACATTCATTACACCAAGCCAATCCCCCTCCCCCCACCCTCCCCCTTTTACCTTTTCCATTCGTGAATGGTGTCTGGAAAGAATGAAGAATGATTGTTGGTAAACCTCTGTACCACCTCAGATTTTTCTGATTTTCTCAGTAGGCCAGAATCAGTCTTACAAGTGTTCTGTAAGTCGCTTTCTTCATGGAAAAATTACTCTTCCTTAAGAATCACTCAATGAATCTCACCTTAGCGTCTGCTTTTGCTACACTTGGTTGTATGTCATTCCACTTCTGATCGCTCCGGGTTGTTATTCCTACGCATTTAACGGTTGTTACTGTATTCAGCGATATATCGCCAATAGACTGGGAAAGAGGGCCATTAAAAGGCTAATGGAGGCAACCCTCATACAAAATCTGGCATATCGGGAGAATTGACGTGGCAGCTCCACCATCTAAATTCCCAGCATCACATCTGTATCGACCTGTGAGGACGTAAACTGACGAAAATAGGCGGTTCGATCTTACGACAAAACTCGCAGATACGCTTCCATCCTTTCAACCTCGTTTCTACTGTTTACAAAAAGGAAGCAACATTATAGTTGAAATATCTAATTAAGATTATAATTGAGAAAGGAATAACTAATTGGAGGAAGCTAGTGGTAAAAGGCTCTCATGGTCTTAATAAACAATGCAGGCATTCGATTATACAATTCAGGCTTACACAGCTGGTGTTTGCATTCTTGATCTAAGGCATGCTTTTGTGCCTAACGTTTCGTATCATAATGCTGGCGTCATCACCAGATAATATAAAGACTTAGGTAGTAGTTTCAAATTTAAACAAGTTCAGCAAGCCGGAACTGAGGTTGTTTCAGTTTGAAGCTACTACCCGAATCTTTAGAGCCTCTGAGGATGTTCCCAACATCAGGAAACGAAACGTCGGGCACTGTAACATGCCTTAGTAGACGGTTTAATGCCTATAAAAAAAACACGAAGAATCCAGGCGCTCCTCTGTAACGATATAAAAAAAACCCGAGACAAACAAAAATTTTAGCAGCAGAATGAAGATTTAATTTGGCATTACGAGTACATTGAAGCACTGCGCAACCTCGCCTCGTACGCATTGTGCACACCTCGGCAAGGCGTCCCACGGTGCTCTGCGACAGCGATGGGGATTTGCAGACTGCGCCCCCAGAGAGTCGCTTCTCCCTCTCGCATTTTGCTAGCAGAGTTCCAGTCTAACAGGATTTGCTGGACGCCATTTCTAAATGAGTGCAGCTCTCGCCAATGCGATTTACTGCCCCTCGCTGACATCATTAAGCAGTATCATTTAGATGCTCGTATTTCACGGCAGCGAGAAGAGCCCAGCTTTTGACAACGCGTTCTATTGTCCGCACGCGCTCCGCTTTAGAAAGCTGGCGCGCATCCTGCAGAGATGTAAGCACTCGACTATTTCCTCCGCGCGAAACGTTCCACAATATGTCATCTCAGTATGATAAGCGTCTCTTCTAATTTTATACGAGTTTACCGGATAAAAATTTAAGGCAGGATTGAGTTGGATCCATTTGTTATAAGACAACGCTTGTAGAACCTGCAAAAAAGTCTTAACTACCCTGCAAATCAAATAAGTTATCTGTAAGATCAAAACGTAGTGAAAATACTTTCAAATTCCAATACATGTGTGGCACCGTAAACACAACTGCAAAAAATTAAGTAAGGATAGAACCCAAAATTAAATTTTATTCAACTACATTACTCTGTAATGCATTGATATCTATACACAGAGAAATAAAATTCAAGCGACTGAAATGATATTCCTAAGAAGTGTGCAAGAATGTACAACATTAAAAATGATGGTATTATAAAACAGTTAAAAGTGAAACCTATATACTATATAACAGGTGAATATAGAGATAAACAGAAGTAGTATGCCGGCTCGAGTGAGCGAGCGGTTCTAGGCGCTACAGTCTGGAACGGCGCGACCGCTCCGGACGCTGGTTCGAATCCTGCCTCGGGCATAGATGTCTCTGATGTCCTTAGGTTAGTTAGATTTAAGTAGTTCTAAGTTCTAGGGGACTGATGACCTCAGAAGTTAAGTCCCATAGTGCTCAGAGCCATTTGACCCATTCGAAGTAGTAGTATACGAAATTAATGTTTACCGATACAAGCCATGAAATATGTGTCGTAAACATTAAATAATTTGAAATGTTTCTTATGAATTGAAGGAAGTTTATAGTTTAGCGTCCTCTCGTCATCGAAGTCTTCAGAGACGCTCAGTTGGACTAGGATGCATGGAACTCTGCTTGTAGTCTTATTCAAAGATTCATCCCATAATCGGCCACGGTATATGTAGGCCTAA
This sequence comes from Schistocerca gregaria, assembly GCF_023897955.1. Lineage (NCBI taxonomy): Eukaryota > Metazoa > Arthropoda > Insecta > Orthoptera > Acrididae > Schistocerca > Schistocerca gregaria. The sequence goes on along the minus strand of NC_064931.1, from coordinate 84,833,384 downwards.
ACAACCATTGAAAACCTAAATCGGTATCAACTGACTATAATTTGGAAACCATTTCTTTCAAATACAATTTTTGTTACAGCATCAAGTCACGAGCGTTTTCTCGTTAGTGAGGAGATACATGCTGCAACAAAAACTATAATGCGGCCCTGCAGAGAAACTTGTAATACAAGTAAAGCAATTCACATTAAAAGTATTTAATATATGTTAAACTTTGTAATTTTAGATTTTCTTATTTTATTTTATATACTCGTTGTTGTTGTTGAGACTGGTTTCTTGGAGCTCTCCATGCTACTCTATCCTGTGCAAGCCTCTTCATCTCCGAGTAACTACTGTAACCTACATCCCTCTGAATCTGCTTACTGTATTCATCTCTTGATCCCCCTCTACGATTTTAAAGCCCTCCACGCTTCACTCCAGTACTAAACTGGTGATCCTTCGATGCCTCAGAATGTGTCCTGCAAACCGATCCCTTCCTTTAGCTAGGTTGTCGCACAAATTTCTCTTCTTTCAATTCTATTCGGCACCTCCTGATCAGTTATGCGATCTACCCATCTAATCTTCAGCATTCTCTTGTACCACCACACTTCAATAGCTTCTATTCTCTTCTTGTCTAAACAGTTTTCACTTCCATACGTGGCTACACTCCGTACTTCCTGACACTTTAATCCATGCTTGATGTTAACAAATTTCTGTTCTTAAGAAAAGGTTCCTTGCCATTGCAAGTCTACTTTTTATATACCTATTCAAAAAAGCAGATAAAAATTCACTTGACACCTTCCTGAGAGACAATCTCCACTCATTCCAAATTAATAATGGAAGTGTAGACCAGATTTGGCTTAAATGCAAAGAAATAGTATCGGCAGCAAATGAAAAATTTATACCAAATAAATTAACAAACGACGGAGCTGATCCTCATTCGCAAACAAAATGGGTTAGAACACTGTTTCAGAAACAACGAAACAAACATTTCAATTTTAAACAGACGCAAAATCCCGTAGATTGACGATCTTTTTACACAAGCTCGAAATTTAGCGCGGACTTTAATGCGAAATGCTTGTAACAGTTTCCACAACGGAACTTTGTCTCGAAACCTGGCAGAAAAACAAAAGATATTCAGGTCATATGTGAAGTATGTTAGCGGCAAGAAACAATCAATGCATTCTCTGCGCGATAGCAATGGAGATACTATCGAAGACAGTGCTGCCAAAGTACAGTTCCTAAACACAGCCTTCCGAAATGCCTTCACAAAAGAAGACGAAGTAAATATTCCAGAATTCGAATCGAGAACACCTGCCAACATGAGTAACGTAGAAGTAAATATCCTGTGAGTAGTGAAACAACTTAAATCACTTAATAAAAGAAAGTTTTCTGGTCCAGACTACATAACAATTAGGTTCCTTTCGGAGTATGCTGATGCATTAGCTCCATACGTAACAATCATATACAACCGTTCACTCGAGGAAAGATCCGTACCAAATGACTGTTAAGTAGCACAGGTCACACCAATATTCAAGAAAGGTAGTAGGAGTAATCCACTAAATTACAGGTCCATATCGTTAACGTCGATATGCAGCGGCATTTTGGAACATACACTCCTGGAAATGGAAAAAAGAACACATTGACACCGGTGTGTCAGACCCACCATACTTGCTCCGGACACTGCGAGACGGCTGTACAAGCAATAATCACACGCACGGCACAGCGGACACACCAGGAACCGCGGTGTTGGCCGTCGAATGGCGCTAGCTGCGCAGCATTTGTGCACCGCCGCCGTCAGTGTCAGCCAGTTAGCTGTGGCATACGGAGCTCCATCGCAGTCTTTAACACTGGTAGCATGCCGCGACAGCGTGGACGTGAACCGTATGTGCAGTTGACGGACTTTGAGCGAGGGCGTATAGTGGGCATGCGGGAGGCCGGGTGGACGTACCGCCGAATTGCTCAACACGTGGGGCGTGAGGTCTCCACAGTACATCGATGTTGTCGCCAGTGGTCGGCGGAACGTGCACGTGCCCGTCGACCTGGGACCGGACCGCAGCGACGCACGGATGCACGCCAAGACCGTAGGATCCTACGCAGTGCCGTAGGGGACCGCACTGCCACTTCCCAGCAAATTAGGGACACTGTTGCTCCTGGGGTATCGGCGAGGACCATTCGCAACCGTCTCCATGAAGCTGGGCTACGGTCCCGCACACCGTTAGGCCGTCTTCCGCTCACGCCCCAACATCGTGCAGCCCGCCTCCAGTGGTGTCGCGACAGGCATGAATGGAGGGACGAATGGAGATGTGTCGTCTTCAGCGATGAGAGTCGCTTCTGCCTTGGTGCCAATGATGGTCGTATGCGTGTTTGGCGCCGTGCAGGTGAGCGCCACAATCAGGACTGCATACGACCGAGGCACACAGGGCCAACACCCGGCATCATGGTGTGGGGAGCGATCTCCTACACTGGCCGTACACCTCTGGTGATCGTCGAGGGGACACTGAATAGTGCACGGTACATCCAAACCGTCATCGAACCCATCGTTCTACCATTCCTAGACCGGCAAGGGAACTTGCTGTTCCAACAGGACAATGCACGTCCGCATGTATCCCGTGCCACCCAACGTGCTCTAGAAGGTGTAAGTCAACTACCCTGGCCAGCAAGATTTCCGGATCTGTCCCCCATTGAGCATGTTTGGGACTGGATGAAGCGTTGTCTCACGCGGTCTGCACGTCCAGCACGAACGCCGGTCCAACTGAGGCGCCAGGTGGAAATGGCATGGCAAGCCTTTCCACAGGACTACATCCAGCATCTCTACGATCGTCTCCATGGGAGAATAGCAGCCTGCATTGCTGCGAAAGGTGGATATACACTGTACTAGTGCCGACATTGTGCATGCTCTGTTGCCTGTGTCTATGTGCCTGTCGTTCTGTCAGTGTGATCATGTGATGTATCTGACCCCAGGAATGTGTCAATAAAGTTTCCCCTTCCTGGGACAATGAATTCACGGTGTTCTTATTTCAATTTCCAGGAGTGTACCTCTAGTGCAATTAAAAAAGACAAAACGTAGAAAAACATGTATAGACATGCAAATGAGCGCGCGGGCACACACACACACACACACACAAATTTGTGGCTGGAGGCCAGACATATCAAAAACTTCAAAATGTTGTGTACCTTGATTTCCATGTCACAGGCAACACAGGGCATCCTCTCGCTGGAGTGGACGCCATGTGTGAAGGGACAGTGCCCAGTTTAGGGGCGGGTCAGGGCTACTTGATCCTGCCGGTGTGACCGGCAAGAGAAACAAATGCCACTGCCGGATAGCTGACTTCACAAACCCCAGCTTATTGTCCACTGCTGCCAGCCACCCGTCCTCTCACAAATGCACAGACCTCTGCAGAATAGCACATCGAGTCAAGTCATGTTATCCGCAGGTCTCCTTGGTGGTGTGGTCTGCGTGTTACTTTCCACATACACAGCAGAATGATACCTGCGTCTCCCGCTTTTGAAGCAAGTACAGTTACTCGTGTACGAACTGGGCCAATTAAAATTACTTCTCGCTACGAGTCATGAAAGTGACCTCATGCAAAGATTAGGTTAAAAACGCCGAGGATGATTTCTTTGCTTTGCCCTGTTAGGTGCCTTAACATTATATAATGGACACTACCGCTACCAGATGAAGTGTTACGAGCTGCAGATAACGCATAATCTAGCACCCACATGCAGGAGGGGGAGGTATTCAGCAGCCACTCCGTATCGTTGGAAAGCTGGATTCTGACTGGCAGTGGCGGTAACTGTGGCAAAATAGACCGCCAGTCTGGGAAATGTCTGATGGATTCGTCACTACAACAGCCACATGGCATCGCCCTTCTCTCCCAGAAATCCTCCTAATTATCCTTCATACGATTGTACTCTTAGCCGACCCGTTTATGTTGGTCAGGAACTGTTGCCACGATCTCTTTTTGCTTTCTCTGCTAATTTGTAGGCATTTCTTCCTCGCCATCCGAAAGGTTACGAGGTTTCTGCTGTTGGTCGTCGCTTGAACCTACGCAGAGCCGTCAGTCTGGTACTAATTGCAGAGCGGCGGGGACAGGCTGCCTTTTCAACAGGCCTGGAGACTACGGAACTGATGCTTCGCCGGCGTGGTGGATCATTTGGGTAGTATGTCCCATACCTTTGTGTGTGTGTGAGTGAGTGTTTTGAGCATACTGGCGCTCAACGGCCGGGTTATCAGCGCCCTTGCACATATTAAAAGAAATGAATATGAAGAAAATAACTAAAATTGTTGTCCCACCGTGAGGAGGTAATATAAAAAATGACACTTATTCACTCATTCTCACCTCACTCACTTTCGCCCACACGATCGATCACTCTACCTCGCACGCCTTATGACAATGGAGAAGGGTTAAAGGTGCTATACGTGGAATTAAAACAGAAGTAAAACCACAGAGGACCTAAAGGAAAGGCACAGAGAAATGTGACTGGTTGACTACTTACAACAACAAAAAATTCATGGTTGAGCGATCAGTCTGTTAACACTTTAAGAACATCTCAAATGTTCAAATGTGTGTGAATTCCTAAGGGACCAAACTCCTGAGGTCATCGGTTCCTATACTTACACACTACTTAAACCAACTTAACGCTAAAGACAACACTCACACCCATGCCCGAGGGAGGACTCGAACCTCCGGCAAGAGGGTAAGAACGTCTCTCTAACATTTTAGGAAACAAGTTGGACAAATCACAAAACTTAAAAACTGTCACCACATTTGTTTGAACGTTACTTAAAACAGAGGACAGATGTGTCGGCAAATCTACTGCTGCCCTCTGGTCGGGAAATAAACATAGTCTAACAAAATGTGGCGCACGGTGATCTGTTCACCATAAGCACCGTACATTGGAGGTCTTCTTTCCGAAGCAAGAAGCAATGTGGCCTAGATGATGACGAGTAAAGAGAACTTCGTCCCGTCTGTGTGGCTTGAAGGAGTTATCCCACAGCCACGTTGTAAGCTTATTGTCTGTGACATCTAGCCACTCATCTTCCCAACGACGCATGATTTTGTACCTCAACTCCAAGACGATAGCATACAGGGAGATGGCACACGAAACTAACCGATGATGATGACACGCCTCCTTGGCAGCTAAAGCCTCACTTTCATTCCAGGCAATACCCAAGTGCTCTGGCACCCAGCAGAAGAACATCTCCTTCCCCAGTCTTTGTAGTCGGAAGAGGGAATACTGGATACCATCGACTATTTTATCAATTGAATACAAGCGTCGCAGAGGCTGAAAGGCACTCAGGGAGTCGGAACAGACGAGGACTTCAGCAGGCAGAGCATATCGCGTCTGCTCCTGCACCCTCAAGATCGCGTATAGTTCGACATCGAATACAGTGAACCCCGTAGGAAACTCAATCTTGAGGATACTATCTGGGAAAACAACAGAGCAACCAACAGAGTATCTCTGTTTAGACCCATCCATAAATACTGCTACATAGTGCTCATTTAGAATGTCGGAAAATATAGAATTAAAAACAGAATCTCCTGTACTGTACTAAACCTAAAAGTACTCTGGGCCTCTGCAGCAGCCAGGGTGGCAGACCGATAAAACTCCAGATTTAAGAGTATATGTGGCCCCCACCAAGGGACTCCAACACATACTTTGCATGGATCCAAAATGTCCTCGTTGCCGTTGGGCGATTGGTAAGGAGACATTCCATAGGTCGGCGAGCAGCAGTCTGTCATGCTGGGGAAGTGAGAGTAGCAAGAAACTGACACGCCTGACGCACCACGAGAAACTACCAGGTGGATGGTAAGTGGTGATTCACCAGCATCAGCACAAACGCTGGGAATAAGGCTGGTCTTGTAAGCGCCTGTGGCCAGGCTCATCCCCTCATGGTGTACAGCGTCGAAAATCATCAGGTACAAAGGCCCCAATCGGACGAAAGCCCTATAAAACTGGAGCTGACGCGCACTGTGCGCTTCCCGAGCCCTATGGCTAAGACACTTCAAAACGTTCAGTGCCTTCTGTGCCCTTGCCTTCAGGTCCTTCAGCTGTGGTAACCACGGCAGTTTGGAGTCAAAACTGAATCCCAAAAACCACACAGAGTCTTTAAAAGGAAGAATGGTGTTCCATATACATAATTCAGGTAAATCAAAATTACGACAAGAATGATTAAAATGAACATACATATACTTCTCTGCATAAAGCGTAATACCAGTCTTTGCAACTCACTCCTCCAGCCTCTTAACCGTAAGCTGTAACTGCCGAGTGGCTGTTGCTACACTGGAGGAGGAACAGAAAACGACAAAATCTTCCACACATAAAGAACACTGTACAGGACTCCTTACCAAAGACGTGATTCTGCTTATGGCTATGGCAAAGAGGGTGACACTTAAAACATTGCCGTATGGAACACCATTCTCCTCCTCGAAACTATTCGACAACACGTCACCAACTCGGTACTGAAAAAAACACTTTGATGAAAAAGACCAAATGAGGAAGGGGAAATGACGACGGAGGTCCCATTTTTTGACCTGCCCTAGAATACTGTGACTCCAAGTAGTGTCGTACATAAATGTAAATACAAAAGAGTCTGATCTGATAAATCGCCATCCTCGCTTTTTATGATGTTTTGCATGTCAAAAATACCTTCTTTAGCCCATGCAGCTTTCAGTTCCTCTTTGCGAATATCGAGCAGAACTCTGCAGGTCACAACAATTTTGCTATTTTTCAGGATGTTGTTCAGTTCAGTTTGGATTGCATACTCCCCGAGGCACTGAGCATCCTGGAGGTTCTTTACTTATGGTGAACTAGACCTTTCTACCAGCAGGGTTCTATTTCTCAAGCAACAGTTAGATTGTAATGTCCTAGCAATGCCCTCTCAACTTTTTTATATGTAGAATGGTGAAACTTTATAAAAGCTGTGCTTTCCGTTTAACTGTTAGAAAGACGTTCTGACATCGAGTATGCGTTCTGTTACTATTAACTGAGTCTGGAGGACTGGATACACAAGCTGTCTTGTTAGAATGGGTGCTGGTACCTACCAGCAGCACACCCATTCTGCTAAGAGGAGGAAGAGAAAATTGTGAGGTATCCATCTCCGTACAACGAGCAGCTAGGGAAATAAAAGTCCATCTAGACAGAGCCCCACGTGCCTGAGGTGTGGCAGGTTCTCCAGAGATTACCCACTAACAACTGTTCCACTTCAACAGCCATGCACCTCATCAGTGTACTGCACACCTTGACATTAAGGTTTTTTTTATAGAGGTATTTACCATCCTCGCGATTCAGGCGATCAAACCACGCTCTCCGTCCCGTGTAACACACAAGGTTCCACCGCCGTACAACACGGTCATCACTGAAGCATGGTCAGAGTATGTGGTGACAGAGGACTGTCTGCTCTTACCAGTCCCCAGTTCAGGAAACGTGTGGTCGCCAAGCGCTTACACAGCAAAGGCATGTTGAGTCCCTGCGGGTCCATCCTCACCTGGAGACTGTCACGGCATTCAAACACAGCAAGTTCGCTGTAAAGCGTCAAATTGCCCTACTTAGCACCCATGATTTTTGCGTTCTTTCAGGCACCACTCTGTCTATCAGGTGAATCCAAATCAAAAAGTGATCATCGACCACTTCCCACTGAACAGTGTGTGCAAGGGCTGGAGAGCACACTGGCAGATCAATAACAGAGAATGACCCTAATGGCATGCTGAAGTGCGCGCTCTGACTCATATTTAACAAATATGCATATCAGGACATGAGAAGACCCGCAGTTGCTCTACCCCTGGGACAGGTGGTTGCAGAGCTCAAAAGCACACTGTGTTAAAACAGAACAGATGATGAAGATGTGGGTCAGCTGAGTAAGAAGGCCATGGTGAGCCTCTTCATCTAATACCTCAAGTGGGTGCAGGTAGAGTGAACAGATTGTCAGTCTATGACGCGCATGCACTGTTACAGTGACTGCTTGTAGGCTGGTTGCGAGGGAGAGAAGCGAAGAGTGGTAAGCATTGTTTATGAAAATAGCCACTTTTGCCTTAGCTGTCTCACTCTCTCCTCTAAGGTTGCCCTTTTCGTGGGAAACACAGCAAAGTAGCTCAGGAGTGTGAGAGGATTTAAAATGTGTCTCTTGAAGGCAGATACACACTGGTCTATCCTGGGCCAACTGACATAGTTCTTACACATGTCTCCTGAACCCGACTAAGTTCTACTGAAGTATGGAAGGCATCTTAAAGGCGAGGTCTTCACCTGTCTCTTCCCCTGTCGGTTATTCATGGTAGGGATAATGCAGCAGAGAGCAGAGGGAACGAAGGAGTGTTATTTGAGGGACTCTCGATAGATTTAAATAGTTCTGCAAGTCCTTCTAGAGCTTTATGGATGTAGAAAGGTAACAGTTTTTCAGAGGTATCTTCTATGCTTTTAACAACAATGACTGCATTATCTACCACAGGATATGATAAGTTACCATTACTGTTTTCTCTTATATTGGCAGACGTCTCAGGTGATTAACCACATGAGGTTCTTTTGGAGTTTGCGTGTTAATACTGTCCAACGGACCACCCGAACTGTTGGGAGGAATTTAAGCTTCATGGTAGTCCCACGAGGGCTAGGGAAGTAAGCGTCGGTCCAGGTAGAACCTCGCTTTCCTGGGTAATTCTTATACAAATGAGGTGCAAGGAATTCCCCAGAGGTTGCCCACTAATGATTGTTCTGCCTCAACAGCCACGCACCTCATCGGCACGCAGAACACCCTGAATCTGAGAAGTTTTTTATACAGGTTTCTGCCATCCTCGCGAACGGGCTGGATAAACCGAGATCCCGGTTCCCTGTGACATACAACGTTCCACGTCCGCGTCGCTCGATGGTTACGGAAGCATGTCCAGAGCTAACGGTTACAGAGGACTGGCGGTGATCACCAGTCCCCAGCTCAGGAAATCTGGGTTCGCCAAGCTCTTACCCAGCAAACGAGTGCTGATCTCTCTGGGATACTCGCCACTAAAAACGACCCGAGGGCAGCGTGTGGCTTATCGGGTGCCACGGACATGACGAGCATTTCTCCCCCCCCCCTTCCCCCTCCCCCTCCCCCCTCCTCCCTCCCCCCTCCCTCCCCCCTCAAGGAGTCAGAAATCAGTCGGCAACAACTCCTCGTAATTTATAAACAAACATCCAAAATCATCAGAGTAGAAAACCTAAATATGAGACTAACCTACTGACTGGAACTGACCGGTACTACACACAGAGTAACTTGGGAAATTTTTACAAGAAATTTAAAGGTGAATGTCGAAATTATCATGCTCACAGTTCCGGCTGCAGCCGTGCAGGTGAAACACGGGAAACGTAGTAGAAAACACTGAAAACTCTTTGCAGTCTATATCCAAAATTTACTAACATTTTAACGTTAAATTGACAAACTCATTTTTGGAAAACAAAAATCGAATCCGGAGTGAGAAGCACCTACACTAGAAGAAGTCAAAGAAAATAATCTTTTGTTTGAGAAACAAAAACTGTGAAGGATATTGCTTTATGCCTTTGGTTCTGAATAACTATAGTTTTTTCCATGTGAGTACAATTATAAAATGGCAAAAGTTGTAACTGAGATTAGCGCTTCTGTATAGCAATGAAATATAAATCCTACTCAGCTATGTAGGATGGCGCTAATGTAATCTGCCGATATTCAGATATCAACGCCATAGTAAGAAGTGCACAGACAGTTAGGGATTACTTCCCTTTGATATAGGTACTACAGCTGCAACTTCAAAAATTACTGGCGGGACATATTGACAGTCTCGTGTGTCGGCTTCCGTTGGCCTTAATTTGTACTCCAGTACGCCACAATAAGTAGCCTCAGGCCTGCAATTCGCAGTAAGAAGAGGAAACCAAGATGAAACTCAGTAATGCACCCGCATCCCTAATCCTGAATCAGTCACGGCATCCATTAGCATGTTACGGCTGATTGCCTACTTTGCAAGTGTAATTCTTCACGGTAGACACAATGCGACGCGCTTCTATCAGATGTCCTTGCATTAACTGCTAAGTCCAGCGGGTAGCCTTAATTGTTGAGCATTTGTCTGCACCTGACTAACTGTGTTAGTCAGATATAAGGCCAATGATCCTTAGCAGATAAATTTCACAGTCGAGTATCGACAGCGAACAAGTGTATGAATAAAATACTTTTTTTAAAAAAGAGGTGAAGTCGAATACAGATGACCAAAGTTATGTTATTTTTTTGTCAATGGAAGGAAAAATCAACACCACTTTATCTGCAAAGCCTTCCATATCCGCAAAGGCAAATACCGGTACCTAAGACGAAAAAGGTGTATTTATTCTTCCCTATCCACTTCCTGACACGCTTTCAGTACATGGATTTTTTAAATATATATGGTTAATATACATGTTTCTTCTTTTGCTCACTAAGTATAAAGCAGAAGCAGGGAAATGAGATGTTTAACGAAACGTTGTATCAGGTTAAAACTGTCAGTCGGACTGGGACATGATTTGACTGTTATCGTTTTCGGTAAACAGTCTTACGACCTGAGCAGCAGAGCATTCCCGATGCAATGTTTTGATTTCACAGTACCTCTAACCAATTCCAGAAAAATCCTGGTAGGAATGTTGCCTGCAATAGAAAAGACTTGGTCTAGGTACCAGTCTGACTCACAATTATATTCCGATGGCAAGTTTGCCTGCAGCAGGTCTGCACATTCGTCAATTTCGATAACGCAGTTGTAAGACACACCCAACGTAAGTCAGAACTAAACAGCAGCAAATGCAAAGTGATCGCTGTCTCGTTTGATTCAACTTTTCATTTAAACACACCATTTTTTATGTGGCATCACCGACTGATATTATAATCAGAAATCAGCTGTATGAGAAAGTGTCTCAGTTTCCCGCACATTCATAACTGATCCCAAACAATTATCACTGCAAGTGCTCTACCATCTGAGCTACCGAAGCACGACTCACGCCCGGTACTCACAGCTTTACTTCTGCCAGTATCCGTCTCCTACATTCCAAACTTTACAGAAGCTCTCCTGCGAACTTTGCAGAACTAGCACTTCTGAAAGAAAGGATATTGCGGAGACATGGCTTAGCCACAGCCTGGGGGATGTTTCCAGAATGAGATTTTCACTCTGCAGCGGAGTGTGCGCTGATATGAAACTTCCTGGCAGATTAAAACTGTGTGCCCGACCGAGACTCGAACTCGGGACCTTTGCCTTTCACGGGCATCCGTCGCTCCACACTGTAGTTACGTTCCTTTGTTCCACATTTAAGTCGAGTTCGTCCAATTTAGGAAAAGTCCAAGCGCAACAGCATCACTGTACGTCTTACAGATTAATCTGTATTGGTCGTGGTGTACAACACTGAAAAAAGTTTTACACACACTATGAAACAGTGACCCTCTCAAATTTTTCTTATTATTTAAAAAGTTCCATAATACACCACTGCCCATTTTGATCTGACCTAATCCGTTATTCATATACCTTATCTTTAATGGATAAGGCCGTCTCTTGTCAGATGCTTTTGAAGTGCTTGAACTGCCGGAAGGTAAATTGTTATATACGTGTTTGTGGTTGGAATAGAGGAGCTCAAAAAAACGTTCAAATGTGTGTGAAATCTTATGGGACTTAACTGCTAAGGTCATCAGTCCCTAAGCTTACGCACTACTTAACCTAAATTATCCTAAGGACAAACACACACACACATGCCCGAGGGAGGACTCGAACCTCCACTAGGACCAGCCGAATAGAGGAATGAAAGTTGGATTACACACAAATATGTGGGCAATGACATTTCAGACCAGGATCTGCTCCAGTCTGAGAACCCACCGAAACTTACTGACAGATAAAAACTGTAACCCGGACTGGGACTTCGCCTTCCGCGAGCAAGTACTCTACAGGCTTCTTTTTTATGGGCAACCCATCTCCCCTTATAGCCCACCTTGTCTCTTTCCGAATATGCCTTCCTGGATAGCTTCTCACGCAATACTCTAGAACCTGCCTTTTCCTCTTTTCTCCTCTTCTTTTTATTTTTTTAATCTTAATTCTCGAAATAAAATTTCTTCATTTTTGAAGTGGAGAAAAGAAAAAAGCTTCTTTCTTCAAGGCTATGATATTCTCTCTGGCCCAGGAAGGACCATTAGCACGCCAAGAGCGTCGTCGGTCGTCGTTGAAGTATAAGTTTCATTACTCTTCAATACAAACGAAGAGAGATATTATCCATTACTACTGTTGCTGATGACAGATGCCTGGAGTAGCTGTGGTCATAGAGTAGTGAGAGAAATAAGCCATATTGCAAGTGCACGACGGGTGTTTTGTCTCTGGGAACATGTGCCAGTTCAAATGGTTCAAATGGCTCTGAGCACTATGCTACTTAACATCTGAGGTCATCAGTCCCTTGAACTTAGAACTACTTAAAGCTAACTAACCTAAGGACATCACACACATCCATGCCCGAGGCAGGATTCGAACCTGCGACCATAGCGCTCTCGCGGTTCCAGACTGAAGCTCCTAGAACCGCTCGTCCACAGCGGCCGGCCATGCGCCAGTCCGGTTGGAAAGTGACGTTCAAGTCGATAGTGGTAGGACTCCTGCTGGTAATTAAGGCCAATTTCTTCCTTGTTCACTACCAAACTGCATTATGACCTGAACAAATGAATCTATGTACGAGGCTATCCTATAACTGACACTTCCTGCAGAGAGGATTTGGTGTTAGACTGACATTATGTAACTTCACTCTAGTTGGAACCTCCCATTGATTACATCCATCCAAGTTGATTTTAAATGGTAGTAACTTTTGATTAACATTTCATCAAACTGCTCCAGTTAGTCGACGGGTTACTTCTGTAAAGTTTGTGTGCTGGTGGATGCCGAAATGCTAGTTGGTATAAAGACGCTGAGGAACCGTGCAGGGATTCCTCTCCCATGTAACTCTCCATACCGAAATAGGACTACACATAACGCTGCGGGGGCTCTGTTTCAGGCCTCAATATTGGAGGAAACATGTCGACTGCCTACAGGTGTTGAACGAGGTTTTAGTTACTAATTACTGGTAGCTGATAAGAAACTGGAAACAGGTCTGGTGTAAATAATAATAAAGTAGAGGAATGTGCAAATCAAACACGATTCGGAAATAAGTGTGGCTGTCATTAGAAAAAAAATTGAGACGTTAGACGACGTGATTGCCCAAGCAGGGACTGCCAGAATTATTTTTTCTACGTTGACCAGGATGGGGTAAACTGAAGCGACGTGATGGAGATGGATGGAGCGCAGACGTTAATGAAATGGGCCATTTGCAATCTGTCAAAATGCCGCAGTCGGTGCTCTTTTAAAGTTATCCAAAAAGGATCGCATCTTGTTCATACAGGTCCCTAATTTTTTGTGTTTTCTGTTCTGTCCTCTGGAAAAATCTCTTGTTGTGTAGCTCTCGACTGTCTCTAGTGTGCATCCGGGTGAGAGAGAGACGTAGCTTTCTACTATTGTCCAATGACTTCGTTTTATGTATTGGCGGGATTGCACCCTTTTGAGTTTCTGTGGTTAGCGTAAATTTATCATCGGTTGGCGATTCAGTGTGAATCACATCTGTCTTTGGAAGTGAAGTTACTTCCGTCATTTACTGAAATTCTACCGGCTGCGATTACGGTTGCAAATGCAACAAAGATTGTTGTGTCCGTGATTGGTACGCCTGCGTGTTAACTGATTCGACTGTGGGCCTTGTGGGGTGTCCTAAATTTTCTGCTCTTGTGTGTCTTTGTGTTTTGTCTGTGTTCTGTTGTTGTAATGTGCTGTTAGCCGGTTTTACCAGTTGGACAGCTGGACTGGTAGTAGCGGCAGCATGTATTGAGTCCGTCGTAATTTTGCGAATGTCTTGCATGTTTCTGTCTGATGGTAGTTGAACGCGAATACATTGTGCTCGTAAATAACCAACTTGTCCACATACATCACATATTTTCGGTAGACCTTCAGGCACGGTAAGGGTCCGAAAACCTTTCACATGAACTCAATGCGGGCTACTAGAACACCATTAAAAGCGTTTAAGTGAATTTTCGTTGTCCATTTCTCTTGTTTTATTTGAAGAACCCTGCTATAAGCCGTCAATACCGACTGAATGTGTTCGTCCGGGATTTCAAAGAGAACGTTATGTACTATAACGGTGCCTAAACCCAATCCAGCCAATGATGTCGCTCTCTTGATAATTTCGCTCGAGGGGTCATAAAACCAATCTTTCTTTAGTCTTGTCCATGAATTGGCATATTAGTTCTGAGATGGCTTTAACTAAAACTGCGTTCTGAAATAAATCAAACTGAAATCCATACATATGTTTTACAGGCAAACCTAGCAGCTCCCGAGACCGCTCGGCTAATCCCGCGCGGCTGAGGTGAACATCCGAACTTCTATGCTGAGCAGACTCTTAAAGCTTTAAATTAAGACACTTTCTCAGTGATCCGAGTTTGATGAAATAAAGGCTGTATGGTGCTCCAGGATTCGTTCAAGTTACCTGTGAAAACCCCATGACAATTCGTCATACAGTTTTACAGATTAGCGTGTTCAAACAGACCAACACAACCGTTTCACAATTTTATTATTAGTTCAGATTCTACTGCCTTCGGTAGCAATCCCCTTCCATTACGACATTTCTTCCATTAACGTTACGTGTAGCCTTGGAAACACCGTATGTACTGGGGCACTGTAGCCATTTGTTCCGAGAAGTACGAAGAGCTCGGATAGGGTCTCTCAGATCAATAAATTGTAGTATGGAGTTGAATTTTGTATCTTATGCAGTTATTGCCTGTTGTTTGGAAATTAGATTACAAATTGAATTTTATATTTTTAATATTGAGTTTTAAATTTTTAATATTGTATTGCGTGCTATGTTGTAGTGACGAGGAGAAGACACCGTATACAGTTTGAGAGTTTTCGATAAAAACTCCAGGGGTTTGCAGATAGCAAAATATATCTGGCAAGCTCAGAGTCTCCCAGCTGTTCATGGCATTTCTTCCTTTTCGTTTTCGCGTCATGGTAATTCTATTTTCATTCTTCTTTCCTATAAGCATTATTTCTATGTCCTCTGATGAAAGTAGGTTCATTGTGCTTGCTCACAGATGTGAGTACTTCACGGGTTCTGTAACCCCCAGTGCCCCCACACCACGTCTGCAAGGTTTTCGAAATCGTTGGCGCACTAAATCATTTGAACCTTGATGGGAGTGTGTTTTTATTGAAAGAACAGGCACAGACTCGAAATCAGCGCCTACACCTTGTAAGAAATGCGGAAGACCATTAGATTCTGATCATCCTGTGATTGTTTATCAGACTATCTGTGGAACTAAGCGACTCGCCCAAAGTGCGTACACAGCTGTAATTACACGATTAGAACTTGTGTTGCCGAAACAACTAGGACGCTGTGTGACTTTCCGGATTGCGGAACGAAAGGAATGTATTTTTTCCATCTTCTCTTTCTCTTCTTTCTACAGCTGTCTACATTTTGCCGGCCGGTGTGGCCGTGCGGTTCTAGGCTCTCAGTCCGGAACCGCGTGACTGCTACGGTCGCAGGTTCGAATCCTGACTCGGGCATGGATGTGTGTGATGTCCTTAGGTTAGTTAGGTTTAAGTATTTCTAAGTTATAGGGGACTGATGAGCATAGATGTTAAGTCACATAGTGCTCAGAGCCATTTTTATCTGCATTTTCTCTCCTCATCTTGAAGTCTTTCTCAGCCCATGCCTTATAGGATTGCCAACTTTAACTGGGACCAAAATAGCACAATTCAAAAATGTATTATTATTATTATTATTATTATTATTATATTACTGTTATTATTATTATTCTTTCTTTCCTCAGACGTTATGTCTGGTCAAAAATGGAAAGTGACGCGGACCTTGATCAAGCGTGACTTCCTTATAACTGTACGGTATATGTTACATTGCATTTGGGAACTTTCGGGTAACTGAACATGTATCAATAATTACAGATTTCTGTAGTTGTATATATAAGTTTGGATGTAGCTGTATTGTGTTGATGTACTGGTGGATATTGTGTGGTATGACTCCTGTAGTTGATAGTATAATTGGTATAATGTTAACTTTATCCTGATGCCACATGTCCTTGACTTCCTCAGCCAGTTGGATGTAGTTTTCAATTTTTTCTCTTGTTTTCTTCTGTATATTTGTTGTATTTGGGTATGGATATTTCGATTAGTTGTGTTATTTTCTTCTTTTTATTGGTGAGTATGATGTCAGGTTTGTCATGTGGTGTGGTTTTATCTGTTATAATGGTTCTGTTCCAGTATAATTTGTATTCATCAATGTCCAGTGCATTTTGTGGTGCGTACTTGTATATGGGAACATGTTGTTTTATTAGTTTATGTTGTATTGCAAGTTGTTGATGTATTATTTTTGCTACATTGTTATGTCTTCTGGGGTATTCTGTATTTGATAGTATTGTACATCCGCTTGTGATGTGATCTACTGTTTCTATTTGTTGTTTGCAAAGTCTGCATTTATCTGTTGTGGTATTGGAATCTTAAATAATATGCTTGCTGTAATATGTGGAGTTTATTGTTTGATCCTATATTGCAATCATGAATCCTTCCGTCTCACTGTATATATTGCCTCTTCTTAGCCATGTGTTGGACGCGTCTTCATCGATGTGTGGCTGTGTTAGATGATACGGGTGTTTGCCACGTAGCGTTTTCTTTTTCCAATTTACTTTCTTCGTATCTGTTGATGTTATGTGATCTAAAGGGTTGTAGAAGTGGTTATGAAATTGCAGTGGTGTAGCCGATCTGTTTATATGAGTGATTGCTTTGTGTATTTTGCTAGTTTCTGCTCGTTCTAGAAAGAATTTTCTTAAATTGTCTACCTGTCCATAATGTAGGATTTTTATGTCGATAAATCCCCTTCCTTCTTCCTTTCTGCTTAATGTGAATCTTTCTGTTGCTGAATGTTTGTGATGTATTCTATATTTGTGGCATTGTGATCGTGTAAGTGTATTGAGTGCTTCTAGGTCTGTGTTACTCCATTTCACTACTCCAAATGAGTAGGTCAATATTGGTACAGCATAAGTATTTATAGCTTTTGTCTTGTTTCTTGCTGTCAATTCTGTTTTCAGTATTTTTGTTAGCCTTTGTCTAGATTTTTCTTTTAGTTCTTCTTTAATATTTGTATTATCTATTCCTATTTTTTGTCTGTATCCTAGATATTTAGAGGTATCTGTTTTTTCCATCGTTTCTATGCAGTCGCTGTGGTTATCCAATATGTAATCTTCTTGTTAGTGTGCTTTCCCTTGACTGTGCTATTTTTCTTACATTTGTCTGTTCCAAAAGCCATATTTATATCATTGCTGAATACTTCTGTTATCTATAGTAATTGGTTGAGTTGGTGATTTGTTGCTGCCAGTAGTTTTAGATCATCCACGTATAGCAAATGTGTGATTTTGTGTTGCTATGTTCCAGTAATATTGTATCCATAATTTGTGGGTTCAGAGCAAGGCAGAACCAGAAAGGACTTAAAGAGTCTCCTTGGTATATTCCACGCTTAATCTGTATAGGCTGTGATGTGATATTATTTGAATTTGTTTGGATATTAAGTGTGGTTTTCCAATTTTTCATTACTATGTTTAGGAACTGTATCAGTTTAGGATCTACTTTGTATATTTCCAATATTTGTAGTAACCATGAGTGAGATACACTATCAAAAGCTTTTTATTAATCAATGTATGCGTAGTGTAGCGATCTTTGTTTAGTTTTAGCTTGATATGTCACCTCTGCATCTATTATCAGTTGCTCTTCACATCCTCGTGCTCCTTTGCAACAGCCTTTTTGTCCTTCATTTATAATTTTGTTCTGTGTTGTATGTGTCATTAATTTCTGTGTAATGACTAAAGTTAATATTTTGTATATATTTTGTATATCTTCAAAATGTCACCCATTTGTTTGGAATCTTTGACTCTCCTATGTTGTTGCAACGATTAGAAAATACTATATACAGTTTAAGAGTTTTCGATTAATCTCCAGGGGTTTGCAGATAGCAAAATACAGTATATTCGCTAGCTCAGGGTCTTCCAGCCGTTCATGGTATTTCTTCCGTTTCGTTTTCGCGTCATGATAATTCTATTTGCTTTCTTCTTTCCTATAAACATCATTTCTATGTCCTCTGATGAAAGTAGATTCATTGTGCTTGCTCACAGACGTGAGCACTTCAAGGGCTCTGTAACCCCCTGTGCCCAAACACCACGTCTGCAAAGTTTTCGAAATCGTTGGCGCACTAAATCATTTGAACATTGATGGGAGTGTGTTTTTATTGAAAGACCAGGCACAGACGCGAAATCAGCGTCTACACCTTGTAAGAAATGCGGAAGACCATTAGATTCTGATCATCCTGTGATTGTTTATCAGACTGTCTGTGGAACTAAGCGACTCGCCCAAAGTGCGTACACAGCTGTAATTACACGATTAGAACTTGTGTTGCAGAAACAACTAGGACGCTGTGTGACTTTCCGGATTGCGGAATGAAAGGAATGTACTTTTTCCATCTACTCTTTCTCTTCTTTCCACATCTGTCTACATTTTCTCTCCTCATCTTGAAGTCTTTCTCAGCCCGTGCCTTACAGGATTGCCAAATTTAACTGGGACCGAAACCGCACAATTCAAAAATGTATTAGTTTTATTATTATATTACTGTTATTATTATTATTATTATTATCATTATTACTATTATAATCATTATTATTATTATTATCCACAACACATTACACAATACGTACAGTATAGCTGCTACAACAGGAAACACTCATCTTTTTAACACGATACTCACTGTTAACACTGTGAATCCAGCCATTTCTGCGACGAGCCTCTAGTTAATTTGTTAGTTATATTTTGAAGTTATCCTTCATTTCTAACTTCACAGCTGCAACAAGTTCTTTCCCGATGTCGGATGCGACAAACCTATCAAATTAAGAACATTTCATACAGCAATAGAGATTCACAATTAGTGCTGCTCTCACCTTTTCACTTTCAGTCTGTTTCTTTCATTGCTCTAGATATTTTGCACCACACTGAAAATCTCCTCTCCAAACGCATTGGACGGTGGAATTGCTAGCACATGTTGAACAACGCTGAGCCAATTAGGTGCTTTGCATCTCTTAAAAAAGTCATTCATTTCTTAGAAACATTTGACTCTGGTGAGCCCTTAAATCCCGATGCAATTTCTGTGATTCATCGTCAATGTGAAGGTCCGAGGTTTACAGTAAACCTGGAGTGGTGCATCAAAAACTACTACTGGACTCCCAGGAAAGGTTCAAAGCAAAGACCGTTAGAAGCGTTACTCCCCTGGACATAAGACGGCATGATGCTTGTTGCATTCAATCCCGTTGCAATTTCTGTGTTTCATCGTCAATGTGAAGGCCCAAGAGTTACAGTAAACCTGCAGTGGTACGTCGGAAATTACTAATGGACTCCCACCAAAGGTTCCAAGCACATACCGTTAGAACCGTTACTCAACTGAATGGAAGTCGGCAAGATGCCTGTTGAATTGCATCCAGATGAAATTTCTGTGTTTCATTGTCAATGTGAAGGTAAAACGGTTACAGTAAACCTGCAGTAGTGCATCGGAAACTACCATTGGACACCCAGGAATGGTTCCAAGCAAAGACCGTTTGGAGCGTTACTCGCCCGGACACAAGTCGGCATATTGACTGTTGTATTCAATCCCGCTGCAAATTTCCGCGTTTCATCGTCAATGTGGAGGTCCAAGGGTTACAGTAAACCAGCAGTGGGGCATCGGAAACTACTACTGGACTCCCAGGAAATATTCCAAGCACAGACAGTTTGAAGCGTTACTCAATCAGACAAAAGGCGGCATGGTGCCTGCTTTATTCAATCCAGATGCAATATCTGTGTTTCATCGTCAAAGTGAAGGTCCAAGGGTTACAGTAAACTTGCAGTCGTGCATCGGAAACTACTACTGGACTCACAGGAAATGTTCCAAGCACAGACAGTTTGAAGCGTAACTCGCTCGAACACAAGGCTACATGGTGTCAATTGTATTTAATCCCGATGCAATATCTGTGTTTCGTCGTCAATGCGAAGGACCAAGGGTTACTTTAAACCTGCAGTGGTGCATCGGAAACTACAACTGGACTCCCAGGAAAGGTGCCAGGCACATACCATAGAGTGGTGTTACTTGCCTGGAAGAAGGTGGCAATATGCCTGTTGTGTGCTATCCCGATGCAGTTTCTGTGTTTCATCGTCAATGTGAATGTCCAATGGTTACAGTAAACCTGCAGTGGTGCATCGGAAACTATTACTGGATTTCCAAGAATGGTTCCAAGCTAAGTCCGTTTCAAGCTTTACTCGCCTAGACAGAAGTCTGCATGGTGCCTGTTGTATTTAATCCCGATTCAATTTCGGTGTTTAATCGACAATGTGAAGATCCAAGGGTTACATTAAACCTGCAGTGGTGCATCATAAATTAATAAAGGGCTCCTAGGAAAGGTTCCAATGACAGACTGAATGTAGCGTAACTCGCTCGGACAGAAGTCGGCAAGGCGTCAGGTGTATGCAATCCCGATGCAATTTCTATGTTTCATTGTCAATGTGAAGGTCCTAGGGTTACTGTGAACCTGTAGTTGTGCATCGGAAACTACTACTGGACTCTCAGGAAATGTTCCAACCACAGACAGTTTGAACCGTTACTCGATCGGACAGAAGTCGGCGTGGTGCCTCTTTTATTCTATCCCGATGCTATCCCGATGCTATTTCATCAGCAATGTGAAGGTCCAAGGGTCACTGTAAACCTGTAGTTGTGCATCGGAAACTACTACTGGACTCCTAGGAAAGGTTCAAAGCACAGCCGGTTTGAAGCGTTACTCCAAGGGCGTACCCAGGATCTGAACTAAGGGGGGAGGGGGCAGGTGATACTAGTCTTAGTCTCAAGAAACAAGGAATCTAGACAACATGCAGAACTTCGTATTAAATAAAACAGTAAACCAGTGAAAAACTGCTTTCAATAACCGTTTTAAATACAGAAAATGCACTTGTACAATACGAGAAGACATGCAGCATTTCTTATTAAATAAAACAGTAAACTAGTGAAAAACTGCTTTCAATAAACATTTTAAATAGAAGAATGCACTTGTTTAAAAATACAACTTTTTCATTCAGTAATAAACTTCTAACATTTGCTGCAAATTTCTCAATTACTTTCTTCTCTAACATCTCTCAGTTTTCTTTTACATAATTGCGGTGTACGCTCATCAGGCACAATCCTGTGAACCTTTCTTCTCCCGTAGTGCTTCTGAGCCACGTCTTCACTCTTCGAAGTGTGCTGAAGGATCGTTCCACAGTCGCTGTTGTGCATGGAGTAGTGCTCAAAATGTTTAGTGCTTTTTTCATGCCAGGGAAAAAAATAGTGGACTCGTTAAACAGGTAAACGACTTCCATATCCTTTAATTTAGCTTCAGTTATATTCTTTTTCCTCCACAAATTGTACCATAGTTCCAGTTCTCCGGAAATATCATCCAATCCATAAAATGTTACACTAGAATTGCTCATATTTGAGGTATGTAGCTTATTTAAAACTAAAGCTGGTGTATATTATGGTGAAAATCGTATATTTAATGATGACATGAATGATTCGATGTATGGTATTACCAGCGAACGTCACCAGTATTTCTTGTCATTTTGAGATGGTGGATTGTTTCTGAATTTTAGCTTGCAAGCAAAACGTGGAACAGTAATTTCTATTTCCAGTTCCTCTGCTATAATCTGCGCTTTTGCAAGTAATTCGCTGTTACTCTGTCTGCTTCCTTTCGATCATTACTGAGCACGAGAAGGATTCCTCTGATGTGTTCCCTCACCGCGATCATATCTACATACTTAGACTGCAGGGCATTAGCTAGTGGTTCCAAAACTGCTGAGTATTTGGCTATTGTTTGTAAAGATAAGATGAACTCTGGTTTGGTAATGGCTGAATGCAACTGATACGCAAATTTCCTCGTTGCATAATTTCCCTCAGTGGACAATTTTTATAGAGCTCTCACAACCCCTGGGAAATTTTGAGAAAATAGTCTGATGGATTTATATTTTTAAGACCGTCTCGTCTCACACATTCTTGTTAAATTGGGAGCGTATTTCCGACGTGTATTCGATTCTCTAAAAACGTTTATAGTGTCTTTAACAGTGGCAACATTATTCCTAAATTCCGGCACTGCGTTTGCATCGTTCACCACAAGGTTGAGTTTGTGGCTTGAGCAATGAACGTATGTTGTTGTTGTTGTGGTCTTCAGTCCTGAGACAGGTTTGAAGCAGCTCTCCATGTTACTCTATCCTGTACAAGCTTCTTCATCTCCCAGTACATACTGCAACCTACATCCTTCTGAATCTGCTTAGTGTAGTCATCTCTTGGTCTCCCTCTACGATTTTTACCCTCCACGCTGCCCTCCAATACTAAATTGGTGATCCCTTGATGCCTCAGAATATGTCCTACCAACCGATCCCTTCTTCTGGTCAAGTTGTGCCACAAACTTTCTCTTCTCCCCAATCCTATTCAATACTTCCTCATTAGTTATGTGATCTGCCCATCTAATCTTCAGCATTCTTCTGTAGCACCACATTTCGAAAGCTTCTATTCTCTTCTTGTCCAAACTATTTATCGTCCATGTTTCACTTCCATACATGGCTACACTCCATACAAATACTTTCAGAAATGTCTTCCTGACACTTCAATCTATACTCGATGTTAACAAATTTCTCTTCTTCCTTGCCATTGCCAGTCTACATTTTATATCCTCTCTACTTCGACCATCATCAGTTATTTTGCTCCCCAAATAGCAAAACTCCTTTACTACTTCAAGTGTCTCATTTCCTAATCTAATTCCCTCAGCATCACCCGACTTAATTCGACTATGAACGTATAATTCTCGATAATATTTCTTTATTAAAATGGCTTGTACACCACTCTCTCTACCAGCCATTGTAGAACAGCCATCAAATCCTAATCCTACACCGTCTTCTGCTGGAAGATAATTACTGATCAAGAAACTGTCAACTGCTTCGGTGATTGAAGAGGCATTTTGTGACTTCAGTTCTATAAAACGTACAAATTCTTCCTGGATTTTCACTTTTCTTCCGTCGTAGAACCGCACGTCTATTGATAGTTGTTCCTCCCCAGCTATGTCAGCTGTTTCATCAGCCAAGACTGCATAAAACGTCGCTTTTTTAATGTCAGTGATTATATTCTCCTTAATAACATTGCCACACAAATTTATGAATTCAGTTTGTGTTTTTGGCGATGTGTAAACAGCATTGCGGCGACCTTTTTTGCAGATAACTCCTTAACTTGTCGTCGCCAGAATCGATTCTTAAGTTCAGTAAATCTAATAAAACACTTTCATCTGTCTGTTTTCCTCTAAGAGGCATATCATGTGTGCCGCAAAACACTATACAAGATAGAATGGATGACAATATTTGACTATTTTCATCAATAACTCTATGGTGCACATTCTGCAATTGGACGTCCACAGGTACATTTTCAAGAAGAGATTTTGCTGCAGCTGACGCTGGTAAGTGAATGTGGGTTTTAACCTGCTTACGAGAGTCTTCATGCATATTCTTGAATTTTGTGAATGGCCTAATGATAAATGATCCAAAAACGCCTCTAACAGTGCCAGTGACAGGAGGGAACCAAACACAGTGCTTGCATAGGGCGACTTTCACAAACTTGGAGTATACTAGCCATTGTGCATATTGATCTATCCATGAATGATTAAATTTTCTTTGCAAATGGCTTGCATCACTTTCAAAATCACAATTATTTGAAGGGATCCAAGAATTTAGTTAGAGATCCTTCTTCTTGTCCACTGGTAGCTGGGTAGTTAGCCCAATAAGCCGACCCAGATGATTTTCATTGCAGTAACTATTAATTACAATTTCCGAATCGTCTTTGGACACACAAGCTAGTTGGGCTGTTGAGTGAGAATAGTGAACAGGGCCTGCTATAGTTACAGGTGCTGCTGATGAATTTTATTGTTGTTCAGCGTCACTTTTCATTTTTCTTATGATCTTCATCGCTTCCACAGCTTCTATTCCGACTCCTTTTCCTTTCGTGAGCGGTAGTCCCTACAAAATAAATACATGTAATTTATTTTCCTACTACATAGCCATAGAAAGAAAACAGGGTTAAGAGAAATAAAGGGAAGACTTACAGGAAATGGAGGACGGTTGCCTACATTGGACCACCTTTAGAATTTGTCACCCCAAGTCTTGAATATGTATTTAATTGAAACAAAATATACTGAACAATAATGTACAAGCTATACACTTCCATCAAATAATATTAGATGTAGAGTGAAATCAAAAAGCAAAAACCAGTCTAAATAGAAAATTTCATCCAAATCGTTAGAACTGTTTCCGAGATATGCGAAATGTTGTACAGTATGTACAAGAATTGCTCGTTTAAATATATGTAAACTGTATAAAGAACGTGCGTTTGTCTTGCATTGCATCTGGAACAAATTAGATGTACATATTTATTCATCATACTTTGATTTCTTGATTTTAATCGTGTGTATTGGCAACTATGTATTCGCTGTATTTCGTTTCTGTTATCAGTATCTCGTGTATTTAAAAAAAAATCCATTTTGGTACAGCAACCAGGGGTGAATTGACAGAAAACAAAACAAGACTGTTTTGTTTTCTGCCTCGTGTATTTGGTCAACGGCCCACGATATTCGTTCCGTGCTTCGTTTGTTCACATGAGTTCCCACCTTGACTGCTCTCTGTCGTTCGTAATCATTGGGCAAGATTCGGCAGTTGCCATCGATGCATAGCGTTCTAATGAATCGTTGAAACTTGGAATCGTCACGAGACAGAAATACGCAATCGTTCTTACGATTCTTTTGAACGACGATTCGTCCCTACCACGATTCGACTCTTACGATTCTTTATTTGTATTCATTCAAATGAACGATTCGTTCTCAAATCGCCACTAGCACCAAGCTATGTGGACACGGTGGATAGCGCAGCTGCAGGAGCTACCCTAGCACGCTCCTAGATAGAAACAAATTTTCAGCTTTTATCCTTCACTACTATCGTAGTCCAGAATGAAATTTTCACTCCGCAGTGGAGTGTGCGCTGCTATGAAACTTCCTGGCAGATTAAAGCTATGTGGCGGACCGAGACTCGAAATTGGGACCTTTGCCTCTATAAAAATAGCCTTCTTCCTCAAGGAATTCAAATATACAACACAAATAAGGCAACAATTTTCCTTTGGGCTAGAACAGTATACTTTTAAGTGCTTTCTGGAGGTATTTTATGACTAATATATAAATGTAATCGTAGGATTCGTGATGTACAAGTTTAAAAGGTAGCTTTATTCAGAACTGTTAACAGAGATATATTAAAAGTAACATGGTTATACACGTCCGTCTCGTTTCCCAATTGTAACTGCAAGTTACACCAAAAATTATGCCTTTTGACAGATCTTTGAAGCATCAGGGTTGTAAGCGTGGCATTTTCTTAGTGCGGCAATATTATAGAACGGCCAAGCACGGTATATTAGTTTTGGAACGATGGAATGCAGCAGGCCGTAGAAACAAATTGAGGGTTGACAACTAGCACTACAAGTGACCAAGGAACGAAATTCCAAACAGAATTGTAATAAGAAGCGTATGAGCACAGCAAACACCAAGCACGGGTTTTTACGTCATCGTAGCTGCTCATGAGCGGAAACGCGTTTTCTAGCGTTCGAAAGTAGCTCTTTGGCAGCCGCTTGAACGAACATGATAATGCTATGGGAACATACAAAATTAAATTCTAATTTTCGATGTCTAGTTATTGACTAATGAAAGGCACTTACGAACTATACTGCCTATACAGAAGTTTGATTTGAAACACAATGTTTATAACAAAGACGAAGAGAATACAACAATGGCAGGTATTCTTGCTTCACTGGGTAGGTCAATTAACCTCTGGGCCACACGATATTGACAGCATTTCTCACCAGTATAACCAACTTGAACGTTTTAAGTTGTCGACACATAGCGAAATACGAATGTGGTCCAATAAGGTAACAGCGCTCCCAGGGGCAGCAAAAAGCAACACCGGCCGCTATTTTTTGAGACGTCTACATGTCAGTATATTTACATTTGGTGTATAGTACTGGCGTTAGAAAATCATTGTTTTCCGGTTGTAATTTGTTTTAAAAGTCTTATTGAGCGATGGCGAATCATGCCCAGTGTATGTGCAGTGTACAGTTGCGCTAACAGAAGTGATAAAACAACTGGAATATCATATTTCAGATGCGTATCTAAATGCGTGTTGTGCATAGCGTCTTGTGCATCATTTTCGTGTTTAAGCTGTATACAAAATGAAAATAGGCTACTGTATACACGTCTCTTTGTTTTTGTTAAGTCGGTGGGTAGCCAATATGAGGCGAGATAAGTGGCAGCCAAGTCAGTATAAATGGCTCTGAGCACTATGGGACTCAACTGCTGTGGTCATCAGTCCCCTAGAACTTAGAACTACTTAAACCTAACTAACCTAAGGACATCACACACATCCATGCCCGAGGCAGGATTCGAACCTGCGACCGTAGCAGCAGCAGCGGCTCCGTACTGGAGAGCCTAGAACCGCACGACCTTCGCTGCCGGCCAACTCAGTATAGCTACATATGCTCATTTCACTTTGAAGATAGATACATGTATAGCACAAACGAGAAAAGGCGACTTCTGGCAAACGCAGTACCGATAATATTTACGTTTCCTGACCATCTGCAGAAAACAACTATAGTATAGACACAACCAAGGAAACTGCCAGTCAGTGGAGAATGGGCTTCCTTATCAAATGAACCACGTAAAATAGTTTGCTGTTATTTATTTGCTATATAGGTTATGTGTGAATTTTACTATTAATCAACTTATGTTTAAAGAAAAATAAATCTTAATGATAATACTTCATTTTTGTAGGTGAAAGAGTGAATCAGAATGATCATACAGATCATTCTTATTGTTTGCCTAGCCCCAAAGAAATTGAAACAGAATTATGAGGCACAACAGAAAAGGACCGAGAAGTTGAGGAAGCAAGCGAAACATGCAAGGCAAAGTGTTTCAAGAAAGAAGAAACAAATTGTGACATATAAAACAGTGGTTTTAGGCCTAAATAAGAGACTTCAAGACTGTGCTTCTGAAGTGATAGGATCTGACAAAAATAGTGATATTCTGAAGCAACTTTTTGCAATGCAAAACAAATGTTCAGTTCCTGAATATCGTAAAGAAATAAGACAGTTTGCCCTTACACTCAATTTTTTACTCCTCCAAAGCTTATAATTATTTGAGGAAGTTTGTTAAATTACCCCATCCTCGAACACTCCGCAGGTGGGCAACTACAGTAAATGGCAGTCCTAGATTTACAGAAGAAAGCTTTAAAAAATTAGCAGATGAGGTTCAACGTAGTTCAAGACCTATTTTAGCTGCACTTACGTTCTTTGAGGTTGCTCTTAAAGAAGACTTAATATGGGATGGTAATAAGGTCTGGTGTTATGTTGACTTAGGGCAAGAATGTGAGGAAAGTGATGATAGCCAAATAGCAAAAGAGGCACTAGTGTTTATGCTCAGTGGGATTAATAAGAGTTGGGAAATTCCTGTTTGCTTTCGTTTTCTTAATGCTTTAACAGCAAGTGTGGAACTTAATTTACTGCAGCAGTGCCTCCGTAAATTGGAGGAAATTGACGGAAAACAGGTTTCATTGCAATAAAATGTATCAAAAATAGTTTTTATACTGCTTAAAGGGGAGTATTCAAATTGTTAACCGAGGCAGAAAGAGTTTTCAGGGACTGTCAAATCTTAATATGGAAGAAGAACTTCCTTCTGTAGTTGGGCGTGGAAACGTTCAGAATGTTGGTTGACAGGCCGAATTTATTTACTCGATTTTGACCATCTAATGGTTCCAGCTGACTTTGGAGAAGAGTTACATTACTCTTTTCTAGTCAGGATGCTGTTAAAATAGTATTTTAATTGTAGGTTACATCATTTGTGCAAAAACAAGGCCAATGGAAGAAAGACGGAAACATATTCGGCAAATATATAGAAACTTATATCATTTAAGGGACAATGAAAGGTCCTGCGCTGTCAATCGATCGTTTTTGGACCTACTGAACTATTTATAATTGTTTTTGCCATAATCTATATGGCACTGCAGCGAAATGAGCAGCAACATTTCGTAATAAACTTTTCAATTAATCGATGTCAGAAGTGTGTTTCATTTCTTTTAGCCTTTATCACTGTATGTTTTACAGTCGAGATATCAGATTGTCAGTGCAGATTGGCTTTTTTTTTACGCCATGCGCAGTAAACAATAACAACATTCAGTATTAGCAGACGACGTGTAGCCTGCACCTTGACGTTACAAGACATGGCGGCTCAGTTTTCAAGTTGTTTCAAAGATGGCGGTGCCATAGCCAGTCTATGTTGTTTATATAGGTCGTTGCGCGTCACCATCTGTCACTATCCAGCTCTGAGACACGTCTCCCACTTAACCGCCTCTAAGGCAGGATGGGTATACGGCACTACGCCTCAACCTGGCCGTGAGCCATGAGATATTATTGTTATTTGTGAACTTGTTAATATATTCATATCATTTACACTTCTATGATTTTTAATAAATGCCACACGAAGCACACAGAATTGTAATTGAAGCAACAATCAGTTTATGTCTGGAACGAAAGTAATTTGATGTTGTAACACTCTCAAGATATTTCGAGTCAAATTTCATTATACATTACTTGTTGAGCATGTCAGTAGAGCTGTTCCAGGATAAATAGCATGAATTTGCTTATGCACCATATTGCAGTTTGTATAGAGAACATCGAATACTAATAACCACAATTATTGCTTCACAGATTAGAGTATAATAAAATAATATCCGCACAAAAAATAAAATGAAGTTAAACATCCTGCCTCTTTAAAAATGCGAGCAAAGAAGTAGGTAATATGGAACAATAAAAAAAATTGATAGCTTAGTTTAAATTTACACTGCTCCCCCGATGACATACAATGCGATGTCGAGCCGAACCGAGAATTGACAATGGAATGGAAGCTGAAATCATGTAATGAGTTAGTGGGGGGGAGGGGGGGGGGAAAGCTTGGTTTCAACAGTAGCATAACGAGGTGCCCATTTTGACTGCGGGCTGAGCAGAGCGATGCAGAACAGCGCAGCATAGTAGCTCCGAGTTTTGTTTCGTGCGATCGTTGGATGCGATTTCTTGCCATGGACATGGAAATTCCTATATGTACGTCAACATCCCGTGTTGTGGGATCAGAAAAACAAACACTGCCACGACAGAGGTTTGGTATGCCAAGCTTGGAATGAACTGTATAAGTACACAAAATTAAAATAAATAACTACAAAAAATACTACAGACAAGAAACGCATAAACTCTGGTATATTATCATATTTGAGTTACGTACAAATTTTATAATTTTAATAAAGAAATGATAGCCCCAATAGTTACAGTATTCAATCAACGATTCATGAAGTAAATCTGCAATAATGACAGTTGACAGGTTTTGAACACCTCTCCTCCGCTTCTCATCCTTCTTGAAGCTCCACTGTTTGCTTCTGAAAGCATGCTTCAAAACGCTGTTTTCGATTGTGTCCTGGTAAAAACTCAACTGAAGGGAGATTTTGGGTCTACCTTTATCGATTAATATGTTGTGAAAGAAGGAGATGTACTGAATAACAATGTCTTCGTGTTCTAAAGCAGTTTTTTTTTCTTTGGGAGAATATGCAACTTCTCTGTCAAAAGTCAGAACGTGCGTTCTACTAGCACTCTAGCCGCCGATAATTTCTTGGTAAATAATCTTTCTTCGTCACTTAGTAACAATGCAGAAAATGGACTCATGAAATTATGCAAGTGGGCAAGGCTTCAGGCAGCCCTAAGGTGCCTTTTACTGAAGTGCCCGCAAGTTTCTTCGGTGATGGCCAGTTTTGTAGAACGTTCTAAAAATTATTTTATAAATCACTTGCACTAAATGACTCACCGTATACTGTTTGTCATAACCTCCACGTCAACTGCTATTAATACACAGCGTCAGCTGTAGCTACAAAATTAATAATTTAGGAGCAGAAAACCATTTTACATTTAAATATGGTAGGAGAAACGATGTTGTTCGTTATAAACTTCACATAGTCATGATCCCTTACTGCCTAAAAGTAAATACGCTGTTCCTTGGCGTGTAACATGCCTGCGAATAGCAGAACGGATTTCTAGTAGCTAAATTAATTATTTCTATAAACTTCCCTGCCGACAATAACGCGCCGATGACGAAAATATTACTCCCGGAAAGGCGCGAACGACTTAGAACATTTTCTGGGGAGGCGGTGGGGGGCATGTGCCCCCCCTCCCCTTCACAACACAGGGTACACAAATGCGTTACTCGCCTCTACAGAAGTAAGCATGATGTCTGTTGTATTTAATCCCGATGCAATTCTTGTGTTACATTGTCAATGTGAAGGTCCAAGGGTTACAGTAAACCTGCAATGGTGCAGCGGAAACTATTACTGGACTCCCATGAAAGGTTCCAACCACAGATTGTATAAAGCTTTACTCGCTCGTACAGAACGCTGCATGGTGTCAGTTGTATTTAATTCCGAAGCAATTTCTATGATTCATCATCAACGTGAAGACCCCAGGGTTACTGTAAACCTGCAGTGGTGGATCTGAAACTAGTACTGGACTCCCAGGAAAGGTTCCAACCACAGACTCTATGAAGTGCTACTCGCTCGGACAGAAGGCTGCATGGTCTCATTTGTATATATCGTCGTCAATGTAAAGGTCCTAGGGTTACTTTAGTTCTGGTGGTGCATCGGAAACTACTACTTGTTTCCCAGGAAATATACAAAGCACAGACAGTTTGAAGCGGTACTGAGTCGGACAGAAGTCGGCATGGAGTCTGTTTTATTCGATTCCGATGCAATTTCTGTGTTTTATCATCAATGTGAAGGTCCAAGGGTTACTGTAAACTTGCAGTGGTACATCGGAAACTACTACTGGACTCCCAAGAAAGGCTCAAACCACAGACCGTATGAAGCGTTGCTCTCCTCGACGAAAGTCAGCATGGTGACTGTTGTATTCAATCCCGATGCAATTTCTGTGTTTCATTGTCATTGTGAAGGTCCTATTGTTACAGTAAACCTGCAGTGGCGCATCGGTATCTACTACTGGACTCTAAGGAAAGGTTCCAACCACAGACTGTATGTAGCGTTACTGGCGCGGACAGAAGGCTGCATGGTCTCATTTGTAAATAATCAAAATGCAATTTCTGTGTTTTGTACATCGTCGTCAATGTGAAGGTCCTAGGGTTACTGTAATTCTTCAGTGGTGCATAAGAAACTACTACTGGATTCCCAGGAAATATACCAAGCACAGACAGTTTGAAGCATTACTCAATCGGACAGAAGTCGTCATTGTGCCATTTTTATTGGATCCCGGTTCCATTTTCTGTGTTTTATCATCAATGTGAAGGTCCATGGGTTACTGTAAACTTGCAGTGGTGCATCAGGAATTACTCCTGCACTCCCAGGATATGTTCCAAGAACAGCCAGTTTGAAGCGTTACTCAATCGGACACCGGACGGCATCGTGTCTGTTTTATTCAATCCCGATGCAATTTCTGTGTTTCATTGTCAATGTGAAGGTCCGCGGGCTACAGTAAATCGTCATTGGCGCTTACGAACTTACTGCTGGGCTATCTGGAAACGTAAAAAGCTCTGATAGTTTGAAGCGAAACTCAATAGGACAGAAGTCGGCATGGTGCCAGTT
This sequence comes from Schistocerca gregaria, assembly GCF_023897955.1. Taxonomy (NCBI): domain Eukaryota; kingdom Metazoa; phylum Arthropoda; class Insecta; order Orthoptera; family Acrididae; genus Schistocerca; species Schistocerca gregaria. The sequence goes on along the minus strand of NC_064931.1, from coordinate 84,801,603 downwards.
TTATTCCATCCCGATGCGATTTGTGTGTTTTATCATCAATGTGAAGGTCCAAGGGTTACTGCTTACTTGCAGTGGTGCATCGGAAACAAGTACTCTACTCCCAGTAAATTTTCCAAACACAGACAGTTTGAAGCGTTACTCAATCGGATTGAAGTTGGCATGGTGCCTGTTTTATTCAATACCGATGCAATTTCTGTACTTCACTGTTAATGTGGAGGTCCTAGCATTACAGGAAACCTTCACTGGTGCATCGGAAATTACTACAGGAATCTCAGGAAAGGTTCTACCCACAGACTGTATGAATCGTTACTCTCTCGGACAGAAGGCTGCATGGCATTGTTTGTAATTAATCCCAATGTAGTTTCTGTATTTCGTCGTCAATTTGTAGGTCGTAGGGTTACAGTAATTCTGCATTGGTGCATCGCAAACTACTACTGGGCTTCCAGGAAATGATCCAAGCACAGACAGTTTGGAGCACTATCAAATCGGACAGAAGTCGGCATGGTGCATGTTTTACTTAATCCCGATGCAATTTCTGTGTTTCATCATCAATATGAAGGTCCTACGATTACTGCAAACCTGCAGTGGTGTATCGGAAATAACTACTAAACTCCCAGGAAAGGTACCAAGCACAGACAGTTTGAAGCATTTCTCGCCTCGAAGGAAGTCAGCATGGTGCCTGTTTGATTCAATCCCGATGCAATTTCTGTGTTTCATTGTCAGTGTGAAGGTTCTACAGTTACAGTGAACCTGCAGTAGTGCATCGGAACCTACTAGTGGACTCCCAGAAAATGCTCCAAGCACAGACAGATTGAAGCGTTAAATGATCGGAGAGAAGTCGGCATAGTGCCTGTTTTATTCAATACCGATGGAATTTCTATGATTCGTTGCCAATGCGAGGGTTTTGGGCTACAGTAATGCAGTAGTTGTCCATCGGAATTACTACTGGCCTCCCAAGAAATGCTCCAAGCACAGACAGTTTGAAGCGTTACTCAATCGGACAGAAGTAGGCATGGTGCCTGTTTGATTCAATCCCGATGCAATTTCTGTGTTTCATTGTCAATGTGAAGGTAACTGGGTTGCAGTAAAGCTGCAGTGGTCCATCGGAAACTACTACTGGACTCCCAGAAAGGTTCAATGCTCAGAGTGTATAAAGCGCAACTCGCTCGGACAGATGGTGGCATGGTTTCTGTCATAATTAATCCCGATGCAATGTCTCTGTTTGGTTGTCAATGCGAAGGTCATAGGGTTACTGTAAATCTGCGGTGCAGCATCGGAAACTAGTACTGGACTACCAGCAAATGTTCCAAGCACAGACACTTTGAATCGTCACTCAAGAGGACAGAAATCTGCATGGTGCCGGTTTTATTCAATCCCAATGCATTTTCTGTGTTTCATCATCAATATGAAGGTAAGAGGATTACTGTAAAACTGCACTGTTGCATCGGAAACTGCAACTGGACTCCCAGGAAATGTTCCAACTATATGAACAGTAACTCGGTCGGAAAGAAGGTTGATGGTGTCTATTTTAATTAATCCCGATGCTATCTCTCGGTTTCTTCGACAACGTGAAGGCCATAGGGTTACTGTAAACCTGCAGGGGTACATCGGGAGCTACTACTGGACTCACAGCAAATCTTCCAAGCACAGACACTTTCAATTGTCACTCAAGCAGACAGAATTCGGCATGGTGCCTGTTTTATCGAACCCGATGCAATTTCTGTGTTTCATCATTAATGTGAAAGTCCTCGGCTAACTGTAAATCTGCACTGGTACATCGAAAAATACTATGGACTCAAAGGAAAGGTTGCAACCACAGACTGTATAAAGCGTTACTCGCTTGGCTGCATGGTGTCTGTTGTAATAAATCCCGATGCAATTTCTGTGTTTCGTCGTCAATGTGCAGCTGCAAGGGTTACTGTAAACCCGCAGTGGTGCATTTACAACTACTACTGGACTTCCAGGACATGTTCCAAGCACAGATAGTTTAAAGCCGTACCCAATCGATAGAGGTCGGCATGGTGACTGTTATATTCGATCCCGATGAAATTTTTGTGTTTCAACATAAATGAGAAGGACAAAGGGTTACTGTAAACATGCTGTCGTGTATCGGAAACTACTACTGCACAGCCAGGAAATGTTCCAAGCACACATAGTTTGAAGCGTTACATAATCGACAGAATTCACCATGGTGCCTGTTTTATTCCATCCCGATGCAATTTCTGTGTTTCATCATCTATGTAAAGGTCCAAGGGTTACTGTCAACCTGCAGTGCTGCATCGGAAACTACTACTGGACTCCCAGGAAATGTTGGAAGCACAAACAAATTGAATCATTACTCAATCGGACAGAAGTTGACATGGTGCCTGTTTTATTCAATCCCGATACATTTTATGTGTTTCATCATATATGTAAAGGTCCAAGGGTTACTGTCAACCTGCATTGGTGCAATGGAAACTACTACTGGGCCCCCAAAAAATGTTCAAAGCAGAGATAGTTTCAAGCGTTACAAAGTCGACAAAAGTGGGCATGCTACCTGTTTTATTCGATCCCGATACAATTTCTGTATTTCATTATCAATGTGAAGGTCCAAGGTTTACTGTAAACGTGCAGTGATGCATTGGAAACTACTACTGGACTCCCAGGAAATGTTCAAAGCAGAGATAGTTTCAAGCGTTACAAAGTCGACAAAAGTCGGCATGCTGCATGTTTTAATCCATCCCGATGCAATTTTTGTGTTCCATTGTCAATGCGAAGGTCTAAGGGTTACTGTAATCTTGCAGTGGAACATCGGAAACTACTACTGCACTCCCTGAACATCTTCCAACACAGATAATTTCAAGTGTTACTCAATCAACAGATGGAGGCATGCTGCCCGTTTTATTCGACGCCGATGCAATTTCTGCTTTTCATTATCAATGTGAAGGTCCAAGGTTTATTGTAAACGTGCAGTACTGCCTTGGAAACTACTACTGGACTCCCAGGAAATGTTCGAAGCACGCACAATTTGAATAATTACTCAATCGGACAGAAGTTGACATGGTGCCTGTTTTATTCAATCCCGATACAATTTCTGTGTTTCATCATCTATGTAACGGGCCAAGGATAACTGTCAACCTGCAGTGGTGCATCGGAAACTACTACTGAGCCCCCAGGAAATGTTCAAAGCAGAGATAGTTTCAGCGTTACAAAGTCGACAAAAGTCGCGTGCTGCCTGTTTTATTCGATCCCGATGCAATTTCTGTATTTCAATATCAATGTGAAGGTCCAACGTTTACTGTAAACGTGCAGTGATGCATTGGAAACCACTACTGGACTCCCAGGAAATGTTCGAAGCACACACAATTTGAATTATTACTCAATGGACAGAAGTTGACTTGGTGCCTGTTTTATTCAATCCCGATACAATTTCTGTGTTTCATCACCTATGTAAATGTCCAAGGGTTACTGTCAACCTGCAGTGGTGCATCGGAAACTACTAATGGGCCCCCAGGAAATGTTCAACACAGAGATAGTTTCTAGCGTTACAAAGTCCACAAAAGTCTTCATGCAGCCTGTTTTATTCGATCCCGATGCAATTCCTGTGTTCCATCGTCAATGTGAAGGTCCAAGGGTTACTTTAATCTTGCAGTGGAGCAATGGTAACTACTACTGGACTCCCAGGAAATGTTCGAAGCACACACAATTTGAATCATTACTCAATCGGACAGAAGTTGACATGGTGCCTGTTTTATTCAATCCCGATACAATTTCTGTGTTTCATCATCTATGTAACGGGCCAAGGATAACTGTCAACCTGCAGTGGTGCATCGGAAACTACTACTGAGCCCCCAGGAAATGTTCAAAGCAGAGATAGTTTCAAGCGTTACAAAGTCGACAAAAGTCGCGTGCTGCCTGTTTTATTCGATCCCGATGCAATTTCTGTATTTCATTATCAATGTGAAGGTCCAACGTTTACTGTAAACGTGCAGTGATGCATTGGAAACCACTACTGGACTCCCAGGAAATGTTCGAAGCACACACAATTTGAATTATTACTCAATGGACAGAAGTTGACTTGGTGCCTGTTTTATTCAATCCTGATACAATTTCTGTGTTTCATCACCTATGTAAATGTCCAAGGGTTACTGTCAAACTGCAGTGGTTCATCGGAAACTACTACTTAGCCCCCAGGAAATGTTCAAAGCAGAGATAATTTCAAGCGTTACGAAGTCGACAAAAGTCGTCATGCTGCCTGTTTTATTCGATACCGATGCAATTTCTGTATTTCATTGTCAATGTGAAGGTCCAAGGTTTACTGTAAACCTGCAGCGATGCATTGGAAACTACTACTGGACTCCCAGGACCAGTTCGGTGCACACACAATGTGAATCATTATTCATTCGGACAGAAGTAGACATGGTGCCTGTTTTATTCAATCCCGATACAATTTCTGTGTTTCATCATCTATGTAAAGGTCTACAGCCTACTGTAGACCTGCAGTGGTGCATCGGAAACTACTGCTGGGCAAACACGAAATGTTCAAAGCAGAGATAGTTTCAAGCGTTACAAGGTCGACAAAAGTCGGCGTGCTGCCTGTTTTATTCGATCCCAATGCAATTTTTGTATTTCACTATCAATGTGAACTTCCAAGGTTTACTGTCAACGTGCTGTGTTGCTTCTGAATCTACTCCATGACTCCCAGGAAATGTTCGAAGCACAAACAATTTGAATCATTACTATATCGGACAGCAGTTGACATGGTGCATGTTTTATTCAATCGAGATACAATTTCTGTGTTTCATCATCTATGTAAAGGTCCAAGGGTTACTGTCAACCTGCAGTGGTGCATCGGAAACTACTACTGGGCCCCCAGAAAAAGTTCAAAACAGAGATAGTCTCAAGCGTTACAAAGTCGACAAAAGTCGGCATGCTGCCTGTATTATTCGATCCCGATGCATTTTCTGTATTTCATTATCAATGTGAAGGTCCAATATTTATTACAAACTTGCAGTGAAGCATTGGAAACTACTACTGGGCTCCCCGGAAAATGTTTGAAGCACACACAATTTGAATCATTAGTCAATCTGACAGAAGTCGGCATGCTGCCTGTTTTATTCGATCCCGATGCAATTTCTGTGTTTCATCATCTATGTAAAATTCCAAGGGTTACTGTCAACCTGCAGTGGTTCATCGGAAACTACTACTGGGCCCCCAGGAATTATTCAAAGCAGAGATAGTTTCAAGCTTTGCAAAGTTGACAAAAGTTGGCATGCTGCCTGTTTTATTATATCCCGATGCAATTTCTGTATTTCATTATCAATTTGCACGTCCAAGGTATACTGTAAACGTGCAGTGATGCATTGAAACTACTACTGGACTCCCAGGAAATGTTCCAAGCACACACAATTTGAATCATTACTCAATCGGACAGAAGTTGACATGCTGCCTGTTCTATTTAATCCCGATACAATTTCTGTGTTTCATCATCTATGTAAAGGTCCAAGGGTTACTGTCAACCTGCAGTGGTGCATCGGAAGCTATTACTGGGCCCCCTGGTAATGTTCAAAGCAGAGATAGTTGGGAGCGTTACATAGTCGACAAATGTCAGCGTGCTGCCTGTTTTATTCGATCCCGATGCAATTTCTGTATTTCATTACCAATGTGAAGGTCCAAGGTTTACTGTAAACGTGCAGTGTTGCTTCGGAAACTACTACTGGACTCCATTGAAATGTTCGAAGCACACACAATTTGAATCATTACTCAATCGGACAGAAGTTGACATGGTGCCCGTTTTATTCAATCCCGATACAATTTCTGTGTTTCATCATCTATGTAAAGGTCCAAGGGTTACTGTCAACCTGCAGTGGTGCATCGGAAACTACTACTGGAACCCCAGGAACTGTTCAGAGCAGAGATAGTTTGAAGCGTTACAAGGACGACAAAAGTCGGCATGGAGCCTGTTTTATTCTATACCGATGCAATTACCGTGTTCCATCGTCGATGTGAAGGTCCAAGGGTTACTGTAATCTTGCAGTGGAGCATGGGAAACTACTACTGCAATCCCAGAAAATATTCCAACACAGAAAATTTCAAGCGTGACTCAATCGACAAAAGTTGGCATGCTGCCTGTTTTATTCGATCTCGATGCAATTTCTGTATTTCATTATCAATGTGAAAGTCCATGGTTTATTGTAAACGTGCAGTGCTGCATTGGAAACTACTACTGGACTCCCAGGAAGTGTTCGAAGCACACACAATTTGAATCATTACTCAATCGGACAGAAGTTGACATGGTGAATGTTTTATTCAATCCCGATACAATTTCTGTGCTTCATCATCTATTTAAAGGTCCAAGGGTTTCTGTCAACCTGCAGTGGTGCGTCGGAAACGACTACTGGGCCCCCAAGAATGTTCAAAGCAGAGATAGTTTCAAGAGTTACAAAGTCGACAAAAGTCGGCATGCTGCCTGTTTTATTCGATCCCGATGAAATTTCTCTATTTCATTATCAATGTGAAGGTCCAAGGTTTATTGCAAACGTGCAGTGCTGCATTGGAAACTACTACTGGACTCCCAGGAAGTGTTCGAAGCACACACAATTTGAATCATTACTCAATCGGACAGAAGTTGACATGATGCCTCTTCTATTCAATCCCGATACAATTTCTGTGTTTCATCATCTATGTACAGGTCCAAGGGTTACTGTCAACCTGCAGTGGTGCAACGGAAACTACTACTGGGCCCCCTGGAAATGTTCAAAGCAGAGATAGTTTCAAGCGTTACAAAGTCGACAAAAGTCGGCATGGTGCCTGTTTTAATCGATCCCGATGCAATTTCTGTGTTTCATTATCAGCGTGAAGGTCCAACGTTTACTGTAAACGTGCAGTGATGCATTCGAAACTACTACTGGACTCCCAGGAAATGTTCGAAACACACACTATTTGAATCTTTACTCAATCGGACAGAAGTTGACATGGCGCCTGTTTTATTTCATCCCGATACAATTTTTGCAAATCATCATCTATGTAAAGGTCAAAGGGTTACTGTCATCCTGCAGTGGTGCATCAGAAACTACTACTGAGACCCCAGGAAATGTTCAAAGCAGAGATAGTTTCAAGCGTTACAAAGTCGACAAAAGTCGGCATGCTGCCTGTTTTATTCGATCCCGATGCAATTTCTGTATTTCATTGTCAATGTGAAGGTCCAAGGTTTACTGTAAACCTGCAGTGATGCATTGGAAACTACTACTGGACTCCCAGGACCAGTTCGGAGCACACACAATGTGAATCATTATTCATTCGGACAGAAGTAGACATGGTGCCTGTTTTATTCAATCCCGATACAATTTCTGTGTTTCATTATCAATATGAAGGACCAAGGTTTACTGTAAACGTGCAGTGAAGCATTGGAAACTGCTACTAGACTCGCAGGAAATGTTCGAAGCCCACACAATCTGAATCATTACTCAAACGGACAGAAGTTGATATGGTAGCTGTTTTATTCAATCCTGATACAATTTCTGTGTTTCATCATCTATGTAATGGTCCAAGGGTTACTGTCAAACTGCAGTGGTTCATCGGAAACTACTACTTGGCCCCCAGGAAATGTTCAAAGCAGAGATAATTTCAAGCGTTACGAAGTCGACAAAACTCGTCATGCTGCCTGTTTTATTCGATACCGATGCAATTTCTGTATTTCATTGTCAATGTGAAGGTCCAAGGTTTACTGTAAACCTGCAGCGATGCATTGGAAACTACTACTGGACTCCCAGGACCAGTTCGGTGCACACACAATGTGAATCATTATTCATTCGGACACAAGTAGACATGGTGCCTGTTTTATTCAATCCCGATACAATTTCTGTGTTTCATCATCTATGTAAAGGTCCAAGGGTTACTGTCAACCTGCATTGGTGCAATGGAAACTACTACTGGGCCCCCAGGAAATGTTCAAAGGAGAGATAATTTCAAGCGTTACAAAGTCGACAAAAGTCGGCATGCTGCCTGTTTTATTCGATCCCGATGCAATTTCTGTATTTCATTGTCAATGTGAAGGTCCAAGGTTTACTGTAAACCTGCAGTGATGCATTGGAAACTACTACTGGACTCCCAGGACCAGTTCGGAGCACACACAATGTGAATCATTATTCATTCGGACAGAAGTAGACATGGTGCCTGTTTTATTCAATCCCGATACAATTTCTGTGTTTCATTATCAATATGAAGGACCAAGGTTTACTGTAAACGTGCAGTGAAGCATTGGAAACTGCTACTAGACTCGCAGGAAATGTTCGAAGCCCACACAATTTGAATCATTACTCAAACGGACAGAAGTTGATATGGTAGCTGTTTTATTCAATCCTGATACAATTTCTGTGTTTCATCATCTATGTAATGGTCCAAGGGTTACTGTCAAACTGCAGTGGTTCATCGGAAACTACTACTTGGCCCCCAGGAAATGTTCAAAGCAGAGATAATTTCAATCGTTACGAAGTCGACAAAAGTCGTCATGCTGCCTGTTTTATTCGATACCGATGCAATTTCTGTATTTCATTGTCAATGTGAAGGTCCAAGGTTTACTGTAAACCTGCAGCGATGCATTGGAAACTACTACTGGACTCCCAGGACCAGTTCGGTGCACACACAATGTGAATCATTATTCATTCGGACACAAGTAGACATGGTGCCTGTTTTATTCAATCCCGATACAATTTCTGTGTTTCATCATCTATGTAAAGGTCCAAGGGTTACTGTCAACCTGCATTGGTGCAATGGAAACTACTACTGGGCCCCCAGGAAATGTTCAAAGGAGAGATAATTTCAAGCGTTACAAAGTCGACAAAAGTCGGCATGCTGCCTGTTTTATTCGATCCCGATGCAATTTCTGTATTTCATTGTCAATGTGAAGGTCCAAGGTTTACTGTAAACCTGCAGTGATGCATTGGAATCTACTACTGGACTCCCAGGACCAGTTCGGAGCACACACAATGTGAATCATTATTCATTCGGACAGAAGTAGACATGGTGCCTGTTTTATTCAATCCCGATACAATTTCTGTATTTCATTATCAATATGAAGGACCAAGGTTTACTGTAAACGTGCAGTGAAGCATTGGAAACTGCTACTAGACTCGCAGGAAATGTTCGAAGCCCACACAATTTGAATCATTACTCAAACGGACAGAAGTTGATATGGTAGCTGTTTTATTCAATCCTGATACAATTTCAGTGTTTCATCATCTATGTAATGGTCCAAGGGTTACTGTCAAACTGCAGTGGTTCATCGGAAACTACTACTTGGCCCCCAGGAAATGTTCAAAGCAGAGATAATTTCAATCGTTACGAAGTCGACAAAAGTCGTCATGCTGCCTGTTTTATTCGATACCGATGCAATTTCTGTATTTCATTGTCAATGTGAAGGTCCAAGGTTTACTGTAAACCTGCAGCGATGCATTGGAAACTACTACTGGACTCCCAGGACCAGTTCGGTGCACACACAATGTGAATCATTATTCATTCGGACAGAAGTAGACATGGTGCCTGTTTTATTCAATCCCGATACAATTTCTGTGTTTCATCATCTATGTAAAGGTCCAAGGGTTACTGTCAACCTGCATTGGTGCAATGGAAACTACTACTGGGCCCCCAGGAAATGTTCAAAGGAGAGATAATTTCAAGCGTTACAAAGTCGACAAAAGTCGGCATGCTGCCTGTTTTATTCGATCCCGATGCTATATCTGTATTTCATAATGAATGTGAAGGTCCAAGGTTTACTGTAAACGTACAGTGATGCATTTCAAACTACTACTGGACTCCCAGGAATTATTCGAAGCACACACCATTTGAATCATTACTCAATCCGACAGAAGTTGAGATGGTGCCTCTTTTATTCAATCTCGATACAATTTCTGTGTTTCATCATCTATGTAAAGGTCCAAGGGTTACTGTCAACCTGCAATGGTGCATCGGAAACTACTACTGGGCCCACAGGAAATGTTCAAAGGAGAGATAGTTTCAAGCGTTACAAAGTCGACAAAAGTCGGCATGCTGCCTGTTTTATTCGATCCCGATGCAATTTCTGTATTGCATTATCAATGTGAAGCTCAAAGGTTTACTGTATGCGTGCAGTGATGCATTGGAAACAACTACTGGACTCCCAGGAAATGTTCGAAGCACACACAATTTGAATCATTACTTAATTGGACAGAAGTTGACCTGTTACCTGTTTTATTCAATCCCGATACAATTTCTGTGCTTCATCATCTATGTAAAGGTCTACAGCCTACTGTAGACCTGCAGTGGTGCATCGGAAACTACTGCTGGGCAAACACGAAATGCTCAAAGCAGAGATAGTTTCAAGCGTTACAAGGTCGACAAAAGTCGGCGTGCTGCCTGTTTTATTCGATCCCAATGCAATTTTTGTATTTCACTATCAATGTGAACTTCCAAGGTTTACTGTCAACGTGCAGTGTTGCTTCTGAATCTACTCCATGACTCCCAGGAAATGTTCGAAGCACAAACAATTTGAATCATTACTCAATCGGACAGCAGTTGACATGGTGCATGTTTTATTCAATCGAGATACAATTTCTGTGTTTCATCATCTATGTAAAGGTCCAAGGGTTACTGTCAACCTGCAGTGGTGCATCGGAAACTACTACTGGGCCCCCAGGAATTATTCAAAGCAGAGATAGTTTCAAGCTTTGCAAAGTCGACAAAATTTGGCATGCTGCCTGTTTTATTATATCCCGATGCAATTTCTGTATTTCATTATCAATGTGCACGTCCAAGGTTTACTGTAAACGTGCAGTGATGCATTGGAAAGTACTACTGGACTCCCAGGAAATGTTCGAAGCACACACAATTTGAATCTTTACTCAATCGGTCAGAAGTTGACATGGTGCCTGTTTTATTCAATCCCGATACAATTTCTGTCTTTTATCATCTATGTAAAGGTCCAAGGGCTACTGTCAACCTGCAGTGGTGCATCGGAAACTACAACTGGGCCCCCAGGATAAGTTCCAAACAGAGATACTTTCAAGCGTTACGTTGCGACAAAAGACGGCATACTGCCTGTATTATTCGATCCCGATGCATTTTCTGCATTTCATTATCATTGTGAAGCTCCAAGATTTACAGTAAACGTGCAGTGATGCATTGGAAACTACTACTGGACTCCCAGGAAATGTTCGAAGTACACACAATTTGAATCTTTACTCAATCGTACAGAAATTGACATGTTACCAGTTTTATTCAGTCCCGATACAATTTCTGTGCTTCATCATCTATGTAAAGGTCTAAGGCTTACTGTCAACCTGCAGTGGTGCATCGGAAACTACTGCTGAGCCCCCACGAAATGTTCAATGCAGAGATAGTTTCAAGCGTTACAAGGTCGACAAAAGTCGGCTTGCTGCCTGTTTTATTCGATCCCAATGCAATTTCTGTATTTCATTATCAATGTGAAGGTCCAGTATTTATTATAAACTTGCAGTGATGTATTGGAAACTACTACTGGACTACCCCGGAAATGTTTGAAGCACACACAATATGAATCATTACTCAATCTGTCAGAAGTTGTCATGGTGCCTGTTCTATTCAATCCTGATACAGTTTCTGTGTTTCATCATCTATGTAAAGGTCCAAGGGTTACTGTCAACCTGCAGTGGTGCATCGGAAACTACTACTGGGCCCCCAGGAAATGTTCAAAGCAGAGATAGTTTCAAGCGTTATAAAGTAAACAAAAGTCGGCATGCTGCCTGTTTTATTCGATCCCGATGCTATTTCTGTATTTCAATGTCAATGTGAAGGACCAAGGTTTACTGTAAGCGTGCAGTGATGCATTGTAAACTACTACTGGACTCCCAGGAAATGTTCGAAGCACACACAATTTTATTCATTACTCAATCGGACAGAAGTTGACATGGTGCCTGTTTTATTCAATCCCGATACAATTTTTGTTTTTCATCACCTATGTAAAGGTCCAAGGGTTACTGTCAACCTGCAGTGGTGCATCGGAAACTACTACTGAGCCCCCAGATAATGTTCAAGTCAAAGATAGTTTCAAGCGTTACAAAAACGACAAAAGTCGGCATGCTGCCCGTTTTATTCGATCACGATGCAATTTCTGTACTTCATTATCAATGTCAAGGTCCAAGGTTTACTGTATACGTGCAGTGATGCATTGGAAACTACTACTGGACTCCAAGGAAATGTTCGAAGCACACACAATTTGACTCATTACTCAATCGGACAGAAGTTGACATGGTGCCTGTTTTATTCAATCCCGATACAATTTCTGTGTTTTATCATCTATGTAAAGGTCCAAGGGCTACTGTCAACCTGCAGTGGTGCATCGGAAACTACTACTGGGCCCCCAGGGAATTTTCAAAGCAGAGATAGTTTCAAGCGTTACAAAGTCGACAAAAGTCGGCATGCTACATGTTTTGTTCGATCCCGATACAATTTCTGTATTTCATTATCAATGTGAAGCTCCAGGGTTTACTGTAAACGTGCAGTGTTGCATTGGAAACTACTACTGGACTCCCAGGAAATGTTCGAAGCACACAGAATTTGAATCATTACTCAAACGGAGAGAAGTTGACATGGTGCCTGTTTTATTCAATCCCGATACAATTTCTGTGTTTCATCATATATGTAAAGGTCAAACGGTTACTGTCAACCTGCAATGGTGCATCGGAAACTACTACCGGGCCCCCAGGAATTATTCAAAGCAGAGATAGTTTCAAGCGTTACAAAGTCGACAAAAGTCGGCATGCTGCCTGTTTTATTCGATCCCGTTGCAATTTCTGTATTTCCTTATCAATGTGAAGTTCCAAGGTTTACTGTATACGTGAAATGATGCATTGGGAACTACTACTGGACTCCCAGGAAATGTTCGAAGCACACACAATTTGAATCATTACTCAATCGGACAGAAGTTGACATGGTGCCTGTTTTATTCAATCCCGATACAATTTCTGTGTTTCATCGTCTATGTAAGATTCCTAGGGTTACTGTCAACCTGCATTGGTGCAATGGAAACTACTACTGGGCCCCCAAAAAATGTTCAAAGCACAGATAGTTTCAAGCGTTACAAAGTCGTCAAAAGTGGGCATGCTACCTGTTTTATTCGATCCCGATACAATTTCTGTATTTCATTATCAATGTGAAGGTCCAAGGTTTACTGTAAACGTGCAGTGATGCATTGGAAACTACTACTGGACTCCCAGGAAATGTTCGAAGCACACACAATTTGAATCATTACTCAATCGGACAGAAGTTGACATGATGCCTCTTCTATTCAATCCCGATACAATTTCTGTGTTTCATCATCTATGTACAGGTCCAAGGGTTACTGTCAACCTGCAGTGGTGCAACGGAAACTACTACTGGGCCCCCTGGAAATGTTCAAAGCAGAGATAGTTTCAAGCGTTACAAAGTCGACAAAAGTCGGCATGGTGCCTGTTTTAATCGATCCCGATGCAATTTCTGTGTTTCATTATCAGCGTGAAGGTCCAACGTTTACTGTAAACGTGCAGTGATGCATTCGAAACTACTACTGGACTCCCAGGAAATGTTCGAAACACACACTATTTGAATCTTTACTCAATCGGACAGAAGTTGACATGGCGCCTGTTTTATTTCATTCCGATACAATTTTTGCAAATCATCATCTATGTAAAGGTCAAAGGGTTACTGTCATCCTGCAGTGGTGCATCAGAAACTACTACTGAGACCCCAGGAAATGTTCAAAGCAGAGATAGTTTCAAGCGTTACAAAGTCGACAAAAGTCGGCATGCTGCCTGTTTTATTCGATCCCGATGCAATTTCTGTATTTCATTGTCAATGTGAAGGTCCAAGGTTTACTGTAAACCTGCAGTGATGCATTGGAAACTACTACTGGACTCCCAGGACCAGTTCGGAGCACACACAATGTGAATCATTATTCATTCGGACAGAAGTAGACATGGTGCCTGTTTTATTCAATCCCGATACAATTTCTGTGTTTCATTATCAATATGAAGGACCAAGGTTTACTGTAAACGTGCAGTGAAGCATTGGAAACTGCTACTAGACTCGCAGGAAATGTTCGAAGCCCACACAATTTGAATCATTACTCAAACGGACAGAAGTTGATATGGTAGCTGTTTTATTCAATCCTGATACAATTTCTGTGTTTCATCATCTATGTAATGGTCCAAGGGTTACTGTCAAACTGCAGTGGTTCATCGGAAACTACTACTTGGCCCCCAGGAAATGTTCAAAGCAGAGATAATTTCAAGCGTTACGAAGTCGACAAAAGTCGTCATGCTGCCTGTTTTATTCGATACCGATGCAATTTCTGTATTTCATTGTCAATGTGAAGGTCCAAGGTTTACTGTAAACCTGCAGCGATGCATTGGAAACTACTACTGGACTCCCAGGACCAGTTCGGTGCACACACAATGTGAATCATTATTCATTCGGACACAAGTAGACATGGTGCCTGTTTTGTTCAATCCCGATACAATTTCTGTGTTTCATCATCTATGTAAAGGTCCAAGGGTTACTGTCAACCTGCATTGGTGCAATGGAAACTACTACTGGGCCCCCAGGAAATGTTCAAAGGAGAGATAATTTCAAGCGTTACAAAGTCGACAAAAGTCGGCATGCTGCCTGTTTTATTCGATCCCGATGCAATTTCTGTATTTCATTGTCAATGTGAAGGTCCAAGGGTTACTGTAAACCTGCAGTGATGCATTGGAAACTACTACTGGACTCCCAGGACCAGTTCGGAGCACACACAATGTGAATCATTATTCATTCGGACAGAAGTAGACATGGTGCCTGTTTTATTCAATCCCGATACAATTTCTGTGTTTCATTATCAATATGAAGGACCAAGGTTTACTGTAAACGTGCAGTGAAGCATTGGAAACTGCTACTAGACTCGCAGGAAATGTTCGAAGCCCACACAATTTGAATCATTACTCAAACGGACAGAAGTTGATATGGTAGCTGTTTTATTCAATCCAGATACAATTTCTGTGTTTCATCATCTATGTAATGGTCCAAGGGTTACTGTCAAACTGCAGTGGTTCATCGGAAACTACTACTTGGCCCCCAGGAAATGTTCAAAGCAGAGATAATTTCAATCGTTACGAAGTCGACAAAAGTCGTCATGCTGCCTGTTTTATTCGATACCGATGCAATTTCTGTATTTCATTGTCAATGTGAAGGTCCAAGGTTTACTGTAAACCTGCAGCGATGCATTGGAAACTACTACTGGACTCCCAGGACCAGTTCGGTGCACACACAATGTGAATCATTATTCATTCGGACAGAAGTAGACATGGTGCCTGTTTTATTCAATCCCGATACAATTTCTGTGTTTCATCATCTATGTAAAGGTCCAAGGGTTACTGTCAACCTGCATTGGTGCAATGGAAACTACTACTGGGCCCCCAGGAAATGTTCAAAGGAGAGATAATTTCAAGCGTTACAAGGTCGACAAAAGTCGGCATGCTGCCTGTTTTATTCGATCCCGATGCTATATCTGTATTTCATAATCAATGTGAAGGTCCAAGGTTTACTGTAAACGTACAGTGATGCATTTCAAACTACTACTGGACTCCCAGGAATTATTCGAAGCACACACCATTTGAATCATTACTCAATCCGACAGAAGTTGAGATGGTGCCTCTTTTATTCAATCTCGATACAATTTCTGTGTTTCATCATCTATGTAAAGGTCCAAGGGCTACTGTCAACCTGCAATGGTGCATCGGAAACTACTACTGGGCCCACAGGAAATGTTCAAAGGAGAGATAGTTTCAAGCGTTACAAAGTCGACAAAAGTCGGCATGCTGCCTGTTTTATTCGATCCCGATGCAATTTCTGTATTGCATTATCAATGTGAAGCTCAAAGGTTTACTGTATGCGTGCAGTGATGCATTGGAAACAACTACTGGACTCCCAGGAAATGTTCGAAGCACACACAATTTGAATCATTACTTAATTGGACAGAAGTTGACCTGTTACCTGTTTTATTCAATCCCGATACAATTTCTGTGCTTCATCATCTATGTAAAGGTCTACAGCCTACTGTAGACCTGCAGTGGTGCATCGGAAACTACTGCTGGGCAAACACGAAATGCTCAAAGCAGAGATAGTTTCAAGCGTTACAAGGTCGACAAAAGTCGGCGTGCTGCCTGTTTTATTCGATCCCAATGCAATTTTTGTATTTCACTATCAATGTGAACTTCCAAGGTTTACTGTCAACGTGCAGTGTTGCTTCTGAATCTACTCCATGACTCCCAGGAAATGTTCGAAGCACAAACAATTTGAATCATTACTCAATCGGACAGCAGTTGACATGGTGCATGTTTTATTCAATCGAGATACAATTTCTGTGTTTCATCATCTATGTAAAGGTCCAAGGGTTACTGTCAACCTGCAGTGGTGCATCGGAAACTACTACTGGGCCCCCAGGAATTATTCAAAGCAGAGATAGTTTCAAGCTTTGCAAAGTCGACAAAAGTTGGCATGCTGCCTGTTTTATTATATCCCGATGCAATTTCTGTATTTCATTATCAATGTGCACGTCCAAGGTTTACTGTAAACGTGCAGTGATGCATTGGAAAGTACTACTGGACTCCCAGGAAATGTTCGAAGCACACACAATTTGAATCTTTACTCAATCGGTCAGAAGTTGACATGGTGCCTGTTTTATTCAATCCCGATACAATTTCTGTCTTTTATCATCTATGTAAAGGTCCAAGGGCTACTGTCAACCTGCAGTGGTGCATCGGAAACTACAACTGGGCCCCCAGGATATGTTCCAAACAGAGATACTTTCAAGCGTTACGTTGCGACAAAAGACGGCATACTGCCTGTATTATTCGATCCCGATGCATTTTCTGCATTTCATTATCATTGTGAAGCTCCAAGATTTACAGTAAACGTGCAGTGATGCATTGGAAACTACTACTGGACTCCCAGGAAATGTTCGAAGTACACACAATTTGAATCTTTACTCAATCGGACAGAAATTGACATGTTACCAGTTTTATTCAGTCCCGATACAATTTCTGTGCTTCATCATCTATGTAAAGGTCTAAGGCTTACTGTCAACCTGCAGTGGTGCATCGGAAACTACTGCTGAGCCCCCACGAAATGTTCAATGCAGAGATAGTTTCAAGCGTTACAAGGTCGACAAAAGTCGGCTTGCTGCCTGTTTTATTCGATCCCAATGCAATTTCTGTATTTCATTATCAATGTGAAGGTCCAGTATTTATTATAAACTTGCAGTGATGTATTGGAAACTACTACTGGACTACCCCGGAAATGTTTGAAGCACACACAATATGAATCATTACTCAATCTGTCAGAAGTTGTCATGGTGCCTGTTCTATTCAATCCTGATACAGTTTCTGTGTTTCATCATCTATGTAAAGGTCCAAGGGTTACTGTCAACCTGCAGTGGTGCATCGGAAACTACTACTGGGCCCCCAGGAAATGTTCAAAGCAGAGATAGTTTCAAGCGTTATAAAGTAAACAAAAGTCGGCATGCTGCCTGTTTTATTCGATCCCGATGCTATTTCTGTATTTCAATGTCAATGTGAAGGACCAAGGTTTACTGTAAACGTGCAGTGATGCATTGGAAACTACTACTGGACTCCCAGGAAATGTTCGAAGCACACACAATTTTATTCATTACTCAATCGGACAGAAGTTGACATGGTGCCTGTTTTATTCAATCCCGATACAATTTCTGTTTTTCATCACCTATGTAAAGGTCCAAGGGTTACTGTCAACCTGCAGTGATGCATCGGAAACTACTACTGAGCCCCCAGATAATGTTCAAGGCAAAGATAGTTTCAAGCGTTACAAAAACGACAAAAGTCGGCATGCTGCCCGTTTTATTCGATCACGATGCAATTTCTGTACTTCATTATCAATGTGAAGGACCAAGGTTTACTGTAAACGTGCAGTGATGCATTGGAAACTACTACTGGACTCCAAGGAAATGTTCGAAGCACACACAATTTGACTCATTACTCAATCGGACAGAAGTTGACATGGTGCCTGTTTTATTCAATCCCGATACAATTTCTGTGTTTTATCATCTATGTAAAGGTCCAAGGGCTACTGTCAACCTGCAGTGGTGCATCGGAAACTACTACTGGGCCCCCAGGGAATTTTCAAAGCAGAGATAGTTTCAAGCGTTACAAAGTCGACAAAAGTCGGCATGCTGCCTGTTTTATTCGATCCCGATACAATTTCTGTATTTCCTTATCAATGTGAAGTTCCAAGGTTTACTGTATACGTGAAATGATGCATTGGGAACTACTACTGGACTCCCAGGAAATGTTCGAAGCACACACAATTTGAATCATTACTCAATCGGACAGAAGTTGACATGGTGCCTGTTTTATTCAATCCCGATACAATTTCTGTGTTTCATCGTCTATGTAAGATTCCTAGGGTTACTGTCAACCTGCATTGGTGCAATGGAAACTACTACTGGGCCCCCAAAAAATGTTCAAAGCACAGATAGTTTCAAGCGTTACAAAGTCGTCAAAAGTGGGCATGCTACCTGTTTTATTCGATCCCGATACAATTTCTGTATTTCATTATCAATGTGAAGGTCCAAGGTTTACTGTAAACGTGCAGTGATGCATTGGAAACTACTACTGGACTCCCAGGAAATGTTCAAAGCACACACAATTTGAATCATTACTCAATCGGACAGAAGTTGACATGGTGCCTGTTTTATTCAATCCCGATACAATTTCTGTAATTCATCATCTATGTGAAGGTCCAAGGGTTACTGTAACCGTGCAGTGATGCATTGGAAACTACTACTGGACTCCCAGGAAATGTTCGAAGCACACACAATTTGAATCATTACTCAAACGGACAGAAGTTGACATGGTGCCTGTTTTATTCAATCCCGATACAATTTCTGTGTTTCATCATATATGTAAAGGTCAAAGGGTTACTGTGAACCTGTAATGGTGCATCGGAAACTACTACCGGGCCCCCAGGAATTATTCAAAGCAGAGATAGGTTCAAGCGTTACAAAGTCGACAAAAGTCGGCATGCTGCCTGTTTTATTCGATCCCGTTGCAATTTCTGTATTTCCTTATCAATGTGAAGTTCCAAGGTTTACTGTATACGTGAAATGATGCATTGGGAACTACTACTGGACTCCCAGGAAATGTTCGAAGCACACACAATTTGAATCATTACTCAATCGGACAGAAGTTGACATGGTGCCTGTTTTATTCAATCCCGATACAATTTCGTTGTTTAATCATCTATGTAAAGGTCCAAGGGTTACTTTCAACCTGCAGTGGTGCATCGGAAACTACTGCTGGGCCCCCAGGAATTATTCAAAGCAGAGATAGTTTCAAGCGTTACAATGTCGACCAAAGTCGGCATGCTGCCTGTTTTAATATATCCCGATGCATTTTCTGTATTTCATTATCAATGTCAAGGTCCAAGGTTTACTGTAAACGTGCAGTGATGCATTGGAAACTACTACTGGACTCCCAGGAATGTTCGAGGCACACACAATTTGCATCATTACTCAATCGGACAGCAGTTGACATGGTGCATGTTTTATTCAATCGAGATACAATTTCTGTGTTTCATCATCTATGTAAAGGTCCAAGGGTTACTGTCAACCTGCAGTGGTGCATCGGAAACTACTACTGGGCGCCCAGGAATTATTCAAAGCAGAGATAGTTTCAAGCTTTGCAAAGTCGACAAAAGTTGGCATGCTGCCTGTTTTATTGTATCCCGATGCAATTTCTGTATTTCATTATCAATGTGCACGTCCAAGGTTTACTGTAAACGTGCACTGATGCATTGGAAAGTACTACTGGACTCCCAGGAAATGTTCGAAGCACACACAATTTGAATCTTTACTCAATCGGTCAGAAGTTGACATGGTGCCTGTTTTATTCAATCTCGATACAATTTCTGTCTTTTATCATCTATGTAAAGGTCCAAGGGCTACTGTCAACCTGCAGTGGTGCATCGGAAACTACAACTGGGCCCCCAGGATATGTTCCAAACAGAGATACTTTCAAGCGTTACCTTGCGACAAAAGACGGCATACTGCCTGTTTTATTCGATCCCGATGCATTTTCTGCATTTCATTATCATTGTGAAGCCCCAAGATTTACAGTAAACGTGCAGTGATGCATTGGAAACTACTACTGGACTCCCAGGAAATGTTCGAAGTACACACAATTTGAATCTTTACTCAATCGGACAGAAATTGACATGTTACCAGTTTTATTCAATCCCGATACAATTTCTGTGCTTCATCATCTATGTAAAGGTCTAAGGCTTACTGTCAACCTGCAGTGGTGCATCGGAAACTACTGCTGAGCCCCCACGAAATGTTCAAAGCAGAGATAGTTTCAAGCGTTACAAAGTCGACAAAAGTCGGCATGCTGCCTGTTTTATTATATCCCGATGCAATTTCTGTATTTCACGATTAATGTGAAGGTCCAATGTTTACTGTGATCGTGCCGTGATCCATTGGAAACTACTACTTGACTCCCAGGAAATGTTCGAAGCACACACAATTTGAATCATTTCTCAATCGGTCAGAAGTTGACTTGGTGCCTGTTTCATTCAATCCCGATACAATTTCTGTAATTCTTCATCTATGTGAAGGTCCAAGGGTTACTTTCAACCTGCAGTGGTGGATCGGAAACTAATACTGGGCCCCCAGGAATTATTCAAAGCAGAGATAGTTTCAAGCGTTACAAAGTCGACAAAAGTCGGCATGCTGCCTGTTTTATTCGATCCCGTTGAAATTTCTGTATTTCATTATCAATGTGAAGTTCCAAGGTTTACTGTATACGTGAAATGATGCATTGGGAACTACTACTGGACTCCCAGGAAATGTTCGAAGCACACACAATTTGAATCATTACTCAATAGGACAGAAGTTGACATGGTGCCTGTTTTATTCAATCCCGATACAATTCGTTGTTTAATCATCTATGTAAAGGTCCAAGGGTTACTTTCAACCTGCAGTGGTGCATCGGAAACTACTGCTGGGCCCCCAGGAATTATTCAAAGCAGAGATAGTTTCAAGCGTTACAATGTCGACCAAAGTCGGCATGCTGCCTGTTTGAATATATCCCGATGCATTTTCTGTATTTCATTATCAATGTCAAGGTCCAAGGTTTACTGTAAACGTGCAGTGATGCATTGGAAACTACTACTGGACTCCCAGGAAATGTTCGAGGCACACACAATTTGAATCATTACTCAAACGGACAGAAGTTGACATGGTGCCTGTTTTATTCAATCCCGATACAATTTCTGTGTTTCATCATCTATGTAAAGGTCAAAGGGTTACTGTCAACCTGCAGTGGTGCATCGGAACCTACTACTGGGCCCCCAGGAAATATTCATAGGATAGATAGTTTCAAGTGTTACAAAGTCGACAAAAGTCGGCATGCTGTCTGTTTTTTTCGATCCCGATGCAATTTCTGTATTTCATTATCAATGTGAAGGTCCTAGGTTTACTGTAAACGTGCCGTGATCCATTGGAATCTATAACTGGACTCCCAGGAAATGTTCGAAGCACACACAATTTGAATCATTACTCAATCGGCCAGAAGTTGACATGGTGCCTGTTTTATTCAATCCCGATACAATTTCGTTGTTTAATCATCTATGTAAAGGTCCAAGGGTTACTTTCAACCTGCAGTGGTGCATCGGAAACTACTGCTGGGCCCCCAGGAATTAATCAAAGCAGAGTTAGTTTCAAGCGTTACAATGTCGACCAAAGTCGGCATGCTGCCTGTTTTAATATATCCCGATGCATTTTCTGTATTTCATTATCAATGTGAAGGTCCAAGGTTTACTGTAAACGTGCAGTGATTCATTGGAAACTACTACTGGACTCCCAGGAAATGTTCGAAGCACGCACAATTTGAATCATTACTCAATCGGTCAGAAGTTGACATGGTGCCTGTTTTATTCAATCCCGATACAATTTCTGTAATTCTTCATCTATGTGAAGGTCCAAGGGTTACTTTCAACGTGCAGTGGTGCATCGGAAACTAATACTGGGCTCCCAGGAAATGTTCAAAGCAGAGATAGTTTCAAGCGTTACAAATTCGACAAAAGTGGGCATGCTGCCTGTTTTATTCGATCCCGATGCAATTCCTGTATTTCGTTATCAATGTGAAGGTCCAAGATTTACTGTAAACGTGCAGTGATGCCTTGGAAACTACTACTGGACTCTCAGGAAATGTTTGAAGCACACTCAATTTGAATCATTACTCATCGGACAAAAGTTGACATGGTACCTGTTTTATTCAATCCTGATACAATTCCTGTGTTACATCACCTATGTAAATTTCCAAGGGTTACTGTCAACCTGCAGTGCTGCATCGGAAACTACTACTGAGCCCCCAGGAAATGTTCTAAGCAGAGATAGATTCAAGCGTTACAAAGTCGACAAAAGTCGGCATGCTGCCTGATTTATTCGATCCCGATACAACTTCTGTATTTCATTATCAGTGTGAAGGTCCAAGGTTTACCGTAAACGTACAGTGATGCATTGGAAACTACTACTGGACTCCCAGGAAATGTTCGAAACACACAATATTTGAAACATTACTCAATCGGACAGAAGTTGACATGGTGCCCATTTTATTCAATCCCGATACAATTTCTGTAATTCTTCATCTATGTGAAGGTCCAAGGGTTACTTTCAACGTGCAGTGGTGCATTGGAAACTACTACTGGGCCCCCAGGAAATGTTCAAAGCAGAGATAGTTTCAAGCGTTAAAAAGTCGACCAAAAAACGACGCGCTGTCTGTTTTATTCAATCCCGATGCAATTTCTGTATTTCGTTATCAATGTGGAGGTCCAAGATTTACTGTAAACGTGCAGTGATGCCTTGGAAACTACTACTGGACTCCCCGGAAGTGTTTGAAGCACACACAATTTCAATCATTACTCAATCGGACAGAAGTTGAAATGGTACCTGTTTTGTTCAATCCTGATACAATTTCTGTGTTTCACCACCTATGTAAAGGTCCAAGGGTTACTGTCAACCTCCAGTGGTACATCGAAATCTACTACTCGGTTCACAGGAAATGTTCAAAACAGAGATAGATTTAAGCGTTGCAAAGCCGACAAAAGTCGGCATGCAGCCTGATTTATTCGATCCCGATGCAATTTCTGTATTTCTTTATCAGTGTGAAGGTCCAAGGGTTACTGTAAACGTGCAGTGATGCATTGGAATCTACTACTGGACTCCCAGGAAATGTTCGAAGCACACACAATTTGAATCATTACTCAATCGGTCAGAAGTTGACATGGTGCCTGTTTTATTCAATCCCGATACAATTTCTGTAATTCTTCATCTATGTGAAGGTCCAAGGGTTACTTTCAACCTGCAGTGGTGCATCGGAAACTAATACTGGGCCCCCAGGAATTATTCAAAGCAGAGATAGTTTCAAGCGTTACAAAGTCGACAAAAGTCGGCATGCTGCCTGTTTTATTCGATCCCGATGCAATTTCTGTATATCAGTATCAATGTGAAGGTTCAAGGTTTACTGTAAACGTGCAGTGATGCATTGGAAACTACTACTGGACTCCCAGGAAATGTTTAAAGCAGAGATAGATTCAAGCGTTACAAAGTCGACAAAAGTCGGCATGCTGCCTGATTTATTCGATCCCGATACAACTTCTGTATTTCATTATCAGTGTGAAGGTCCAAAGTTTACCGTAAACGTACAGTGATGCATTGGAAACTACTACTGGACTCCCAGGAAATGTTCGAAGTACACACAATTTGAATCATTACTCAATCGGACAGAAGTTGATATGGTGGTTGTTTATTTCAATCCCGATACAATTTCTGTGTTTCATCATCTATGTAAAGTTCCAAGGGTTACTGTCAACCTGCAGTGTTGCATCGGAAACTACTACTGGCCCCCCAGGAAATGTTCAAAGCAGAGATAGATTCAAGCGTTACAAAGTCGACAAAAGTCGGCATGCTGCCTGATTTATTCGATCCCGATACAACTTCTGTATTTCATTATCAGTGTGAAGGTCCAAGGTTTACCGTAAACGTACAGTGATGCATTGGAAACTACTACTGGACTCCCAGGAAATGTTCGAAGTACACACAATTTGAATCATTACTCAATCGGACAGAAGTTGAAATGGTGGTTGTTTAATTCAATCCCGATAGAATTTCTGTGTTTCATCATCTATGTAAAGTTCCAAGGGTTACTGTCAACCTGCAGTGTTGCATCGGAAACTACTACTGGCCCCCCAGGAAATATTCAAAGCAGAGATAGATTCAAGCGTTACAAAGTCGACAAAAGTCGGCGTGCTGCCGGTTTTATTATATCCCGATGCAATTTCTGTATTTCATTATCAATGTGAAGGTTCAAGGTTTACTGTAAACGTGCATTGATGCATTGGAAACTACTACTGGACTCCCAGGAAATGTTCGAAGCACACAATATTTGAAACATTACTCAATCGGACAGAAGTTGACATGGTGCCCGTTTTATACAATCCCGATACAATTTCTGTAATTCATCATCTATGTGAAGATCCAAGGGTTACTGTCGACTTGCAGTGGTGCATCGGAAACTAATATTGGGCCCCCAGGAAATATTCAAAGCAGAGGTAATTTCAAGCGTTACAATGTCGACAAAAGTCGGCATGCTGCCTGTTTCATTATATCCCGATGCAATTTCTGTATTTCATTATCAATGTGAAGGTCCAAGGTTTACTGTGACCGTGCCGTGATCCATTGGAAACTACTAGTGGACTCCCAGGAAATGTTCGATGCACACACAATTTGAATCAGTACTCAATAGGTCAGAAGTTGACATGGTGCCTGTTTTATCCAATCCTGATACAATTTCTGTGTTTAATCATCTATGTAAAGGTCCAAGGGTTACTGTCAACCTGCAGTGGTGAATCGGAAACTAGTACTGGGCCACCAGGAAATGTTCAAAGCAGAGATAATTTCAAGCGTTACAAAGTCGACAAAAGCCGGCATGCTACCTCTTTTATTCGATCCCGATACAATTTCTGTATTTCATTATCAATGTGAAGATCCAAGGTCTACTCTAGACGTGCAGTGATGCATTGGAAACTACTACTGGGCCCCCAGGAAATGTTCAAAGCAGAGATAGTTTCAAGCGTTAAAAAGTCGACCAAAAAACGACGCGCTGTCTGTTTTATTCAATCCCGATGCAATTTCTGTATTTCGTTATCAATGTGAAGGTTCAAGTTTTACTGTAAACGTGCAGTGATGCCTTGGAAACTACTACTGGACTCCCCGGAAATGTTTGAAGCACACACAATTTCAATCATTACTCAATCGGACAGAAGTTGAAATGATACCTGTTTTGTTCAATCCTGATACAATTTCTGTGTTTCACCACCTATGTAAAGGTCCAAGGGTTACTGTCAACCTCCAGTGGTACATCAAAATCTACTACTGGGTTCACAGGAAATGTTCAAAACAGAGATAGATTTAAGCGTTGCAAAGCCGACAAAAGTCGGCATGCTGCCTGTTTTATTCGATCCCGATGCAATTTCTGTACTTCATTATCAATGTGAAGGTCCAAGGTTTACCGTAAACGTACAAAGATGCATTGGAAACTACTACTGGACTCCCAGGAAATGTTCAAAGCAGAGATAGTTTCAAGCGTTACAAAGTCGACAATAGTCGACATGCTGCCGGTTTTATTCGATCCCGATGCAATTTCTGTAATTCATTATCAATGTGAAGGTTCATGGTTAACTGTAAACATGCAGTGATGCATTGGAAACTGCTACTGGACTCCCAGGAAATGTTTGAAGCACACACAATTTGAATCATTACTCAATTGGACAGAAGTTGACATGGTGGTTGTTTTTTCAATCCCGATACAATTTCTGTGTTTCATCATCTATGTAAAGGTCCAAGGATAACTGTCAACCTGCAGTGGTGCATCGGAAACTACTACTGGCCCCCCAGGAAATGTTCAAAGCAGAGATAGTTTCAAGTGTTACAAAGTCGACAAAAGTCGGCATGCTGCCTGTTTTATTCGATCCCGAAGCAATTTCTGTATTTCATTATCAATGTGAAGGTTCAAGGTTTACTGTAAACGTGCAGTGATGCATTGGAATTTACTACTAGACTCCCAGGAAATGTTCGAAGCACACACAATTTGAATCATTACTCAATTGGACAGATGTTGATATGTTGCCTGTTTTATTCAATCCCGATACAACGTCTGTGTTTCATCATCTATGTAAAGGTCCAAGAGTTACTGTCAACCTGCAGTGGTGCATCTGAAACTACTATATGGGCCCCCACGTAATGTTCAATGCAGAGATAGTTTCAAGCGTTACAAAGTCGACAAACGTCGGCATGCTGCCGGTTTTTTTCGATCCCGATGCAATTTCTGTATTTCATTATCAATGTGAAGATTCAAGGTTTACTGTAAACGTGCAGTGATGCATTGGAAACTACTACTGGACTCCCAGGATATGTTTGAAGCACACACAATTTGAATCATTACTCAATCGGACAGAAGTTGACATGGTGGTTGTTTAGTTCATTCCTGATACAATTTCTGTGTTTCACCACCTATGTAAAGGTCCAAGGGTTACTGTCAACCTCCAGTGGTTCATCGAAATCTACTACTGGGTTCACAGGAAATGTTCAAAGCAGAGATGGCATTAAGCGTTACAAGGTCGACAAAAGTCGGCATGCTGCCTGATTTATTCGATCCCGATACAATTTCTGTATTTCTTTATTAGTGCGGGGGTCCAAGGGTTACTGTAAACGTGCAGTGATGCATTGGAAACTATTACTGGACTCCCAGGAAATGTTTGAAGCACACACAATTTGAATCATTACTCAATCCAACAGAAGTTGACATGGTGCCTGTTTTATTCAATCCCGATACAACTTCTGTGTTTCATCATCTATGTAAAGGTCCAAGAGTTACTGTCAACCTGCAGTGGTGCATCTGAAACTACTATATGGGCCCCCACGTAATGTTCAATGCAGAGATAGTTTCAAGCGTTACAAAGTCGACAAAAGTCGGCATGCTGCCGGTTTTTTTCGATCCCGATGCAATTTCTGTATTTCATTATCAATTTGAAGATTCAAGGTTTACTGTAATCGTGCAGTGATGCATTGGAAACTACTACTGCACTCCCAGGAAATGTTCGAAGCAAACACAATTTGAATCATTACTCAATCGGACAGAAGTTGACATGGTGGTTGTTTTTTTCAATCACGATACAATTTCTGTATTTCATTATCAATGTGAAGATTCAAGGTTTACTGTAAACGTGCAGTGATGCATTGGAAACTACTACTGGACTCCCAGGAAATGTTCGAAGCAAACACAATTTGAATCATTACTCAATCAGACAGAAGTTGACATGGTGGTTGTTTTTTCAATCCCGATACAATTTCTGTGTTTCATCATCTATGGAAAGGTATAAGGATTACTGTCAACCTGCAGTGGTGCATCGGAAACTACTACTGGCCCCCCAGGAAATGTTGAAAGCAGAGATAGTTTCAAGTGTTAAAAAGTCGACAACAGTCGGAATGCTGCCTGTTTTATTCGATCCCGAAGCAATTTCTGTATTTCATTAACAATGTGAAGGACCAAGGTTTACTGTAAACGTGCAGTGATGCATTGGAAACTACTACTGGACTCCCAGGAAATGTTCGAAGCACACACAATTTGAATCATTACTCAATCGGACAGAAGTTGACATGGTGGTTGTTTTTTCAATCCCGATACAGTTTCTGTGTTTCATCATCTATGTAAAGGTCCAAGGATTACTGCCAACCTGCAGTGGTGCATCGGAAACTACTACTGGCCCCCCAGAAAATGTTAAAAGCAGAGATAGTTTCAAGTGTTACAAAGTCGACAAAAGTCGGCATGCAGCCTGTTTTATTCGATTCCGATCCAATTTCTGTACTTCATTATGAATGGGAAGGTCCAAGGTTTACCATAAACGTACAGTGATGCATTTGAAACTACTACTGGACTCCCAGGAAATGTTCGAAGCACACACAATTTGAATCATTACTCAATCGGACAGAAGTTGACATGGTACCTGTTTAGTTCAATCCTGATACAATTTCTGTGTTTCATCATCTGTGTAAAGGTCCAAGGATTACTGTCAACCTGCAGTGGTGCATCGGAAACTACTACTGGCCCCCCAGGAAATGTTCAAAGCAGAGATAGTTTCAAGTGTTAAAAAGTCGACAACAGTCGGCATGCTGCCTGTTTTATTCGATCCCGAAGCAATTTCTGTATTTCATTAACAATGTGAAGGACCAAGGTTTACTGTAAACGTGCAGTGATGCATTGGAAACTACTACTGGACTCCCAGGAAATGTTCGAAGCACACAAAATTTGAATCATTACTCAATCGGACAGAAGTTGATATGGTGGTTGTTTTTTCAATCCCGATACAGTTTTTGTGTTTCATCATCTATGTAAAGGTCCAAGGATTACTGTCAACCTGCAGTGGTGCATCGGAAACTACTACTGGCCCCCCAGAAAATGTTAAAAGCAGAGATAGTTTCAAGTGTTACAAAGTCGACAAAAGTCGGCATGCTGCCTGTTTTATTCGATTCCGATGCAATTTCTGTACTTCATTATCAATGGGAAGGTCCAAGGTTTACCGTTAACGTACAGTGATGCATTGGAAACTACTACTGGACTCCCAGGAAATGTTCGAAGCACACACAATTTGAATCATTACTCAATCGGACAGAAGTTACATGGTGGTTGTTTTTTCAATCCCGATACAGTTTCTGTGTTTCATCATCTATGTAAAGGTCCAAAGGTTACTTTCAACCTGCAGTGGTGCATCGGAAACTACTACTGGGCCCCCAGGATAAGTTCAAAGCAGAGATAGTTTCAAGCGTTACAAAGTCGACAAAAGTCGTCATGCTGCAGGTTTTATTAGATCCCGATGCAATTTCTGAATTTCATTATCAATGTGAAGGTTCAAGGTTAACTGTAAACGTGCAGTGATGCATTGGAGACTACTACTGGACTCCCAGGAAATGTTCGAAGCACACACAATTTGAATCATTACTCAATTGGACAGAAGTTGACATGTTGCCAGTTTTATTCAATCCCGATACAATTTCTGTGCTTCATCATCTATATAAAAGGTCTAAGGCTTACTGTCAACCTGCACTGGTGCATCGGAAACTACTATTGGGCCCCCACGTAATGTTCAAAACAGAGATAGTTTCAAGCGTTACAAAGTCGACAAAAGTCGGCATGCTGCCTGTTTTATTCGATACCGATGCAATTTCTGTACTTCATTATCAATGGGAAGGTCCAAGGTTTACCGAAACGTACAGTGATGCATTGGAAACTACTACTGGACTCCCAGGAAATGTTAGAAGCACATACAATTTGAATCATTACTCAATCGGACAGAAGTTGACATAGAAGTTGTTTTATTGAATCCCGTTACAATTTCTGTGTTTCTTCATCTATGTAAAGGTCCAAGGGTTACTGTCAACCTGCAATGGTGCATCGGAAACTACTACTGGGCCCCCAGAAAATGTTCAAAGCAGATATAGTTTCAAGCGTTACAAAGTCGACAAAAGTCGTCATTCTGCCTGTTTTATTCGATCCCGATGCAATTTCTGTATTTTATTATCAATGTGAAGGTTCAAGGTTTATTATAAACGTGCAGTGATGCCTTGGAAACTACTACTGGACTCCCAGGAAATGTTCAGAGCACACACAATTTGAATCATTACACAATCAGTTAGAAGTCTACATGGTACTTGTTTTATTCAATCCTGATACAATTTCTGTGTTTCATCATCAATGTAAAGGTCCAAGGGTTACTGTCAACCTGCAGTGGCGCATCGGAAACTACTACTGGGCCCCCAGGAAATGTTCAAAGCAGAGATAGTTTCAAGCGTTACAAAGTCGACAAAAGTCGGCATGCTGCCTGTTTTATTCGATCCCGATGCAATTTCTGTATTTCATTATCAATGTGAAGGACCAAGGTTTACTGCAAACGTGCCGTTATGCAATGGAAACTACTACTGGACTCCCAGGAAATGGTCGAAGCACTCACAATTTGAATCTTTACTCAATCGGACACAAGTTGACATGGTGCCTGTTTTATTCAATCCCGATACAATTTCTGTACTTCATTATCAATGGGAAGGTCTACGGCTTACCGTAAACCTACAGTGATGCATTGGAAACTACTACTGGACTCCCAGGAAATGTTCGAAGCACACACAATTTGAATCATTACTCAATCGGACAGAAGTTGACATGGTGGTTGTTTTTTCAATCTCGATACAGTTTCTGTGTTTCATCATCAATGTAAAGCTCCAAGGATTACTGTCAACCTGCAGTAGTGCATCGGAAACTACTACTGGCCCCCCAGAAAATGTTCAAAGCAGAGATAGTTTCCAGTGTTACAAA
Organism: Schistocerca gregaria; assembly: GCF_023897955.1. Classification (NCBI taxonomy): domain Eukaryota; kingdom Metazoa; phylum Arthropoda; class Insecta; order Orthoptera; family Acrididae; genus Schistocerca; species Schistocerca gregaria. Next base: position 84,771,142 of record NC_064931.1, on the reverse strand, counting down.
GTCGACAAAAGTCGGCATGCTGCCTGTTTTATTCGATTCCGAAGCAATTTCTGTACTTCATTATCAATGGGAAGGTCCAAGGTTTACTGTAAACTTGCAGTTATGCATTGGAAACTACTACAGGACTCCCAGGAAATTTTCGAAGCACTCACAATTTGAATCTTTACTCAATCGGACAGAAGTTGACATGGTGCCTGTTTTATTCAATCCCGATACAATTTCTGTGTTTCATCATCTATGTAAAGGTCCAAAGGTTACATTCAACGTGCAGTGGTGCATCGGAAACTACTACTGGGCCCCCAGGATATGTTCAAAGCAGAGATAGTTTCAAGCGTTACAAAGTCGACAAAAGTCGTCATGCTGCAGGTTTTATTAGATCCCGATGCAATTTCTGTATTTCATTATCAATGTGAAGGTTCAAGGTTAACTGTAAACGTGCAGTGATGCATTGGAAACTACTACTGGACTCCCTGGAAATGTTCGAAGCACACACAATTTGAATCATTACTCAATTGGACAGAAGTTGACATGTTGCCAGTTTTATTCAATCCGGATACAATTTCTGAGTTTCATCATCTATGTACAGGCCCAAGGGTTACTGTCAACCTGCAGTGGTGCATTGGAAACTACTACTGGGCCCCCAGGAAATGTTCAAAGCAGAGATAGTTTCAAGCGTTACAATGTTGGGGAAAGTCGGCATGTTGCCTGTTTTATTCGATCCCGATGCAATTTCTGTTTTTCATTATCAATTTGAAGGTCCAAGGTTTACTGTAAACGAGCAGTGATGCATTGGAAACTACCTCTGGACTGACAGGAATTGTACCAAGCACACACAATTTGAATCATTACTCAATCGGACAGAGGTTGAGATGGTGCCTGTTTTATTCAATCCCGATGTAATTTCTGTGTTTCATCATCTATGTAAAGGTTCAAGAGTTACTGTCAAACTGCAGTGGTGCATTGGAAACTACTACTGGGCCCCCAGGAAATGTTCTAAGCAGAGGTAGTTTCAAGCGTTACAAAGTCGACAAAAGTCGGAGCGCTGCCTGTTTTATTCGATCCCGATGCAATTTCTGTATTTCGTTTTCAATGTGAAGGTCCAAGATTTACTGTAAACGTGCAGTGATGCATTGGAAACTACTACTGGACTCCCAGGAAATGTTTGAAGCACACACAATTTGAATCATTACACAATCAGATAGAAGTTGTCATGGTACTTGTTTTATTCAATCCTGATACAGTTTCTGTGTTTCATCATCTATGTAAAGGTCCAAGGGTTACTGTCAACCTGCAGTGGTGCATCGGAAACTACTACTGGGCCCCCAGGAAATGTTCAAAGCAGAGATAGTTTCAAGAGTTACAAAGTCGACAAAAGTCGGCATGCTGCCTGTTTTATTCGATCCCGTTGCAATTTCTGTATTTCACTATCAATGTGAGATACCAATGTTTACTGTAAACGTGCAGTGATGCATTGGAAACTACTACTGGACTCCAGGGAAATGTTTGAAACACACACAATTTTAATCATTACTCAATCGGACAGAAGTTGACATGGTGCATGTTTTATTCAATCCCGATACAATTTCTGTGTTTCATCATCTATGTAAAGGTCCAAGAGTTACTGTCAACCTGCAGTGGTGCATCGGAAACTACTACTGGCCCCCCAGGAAATGTTGAAAGCAGAGATAGTTTCAAGTGTTAAAAAGTCGACAACAGTCGGAATGCTGCCTGTTTTATTCGATCCCGAAGCAATTTCTGTATTTCACTATCAATGTGAGATACCAATGTTTACTGTAAACGTGCAGTGATGCATTGGAAACTACTACTGGACTCCCAGGAAATGTTCGAAGCACACACAATTTGAATCATTACTCAATCGGACAGAAGTTGACATGGTGGTTGTTTTTTCAATCCCGATACAGTTTCTGTGTTTCATCATCTATATAAAGGTCCAAGGATTACTGCCAACCTGCAGTGGTGCATCGGAAACTACTACTGGCCCCCCAGAAAATGTTAAAAGCAGAGATAGTTTCAAGTGTTACAAAGTCGACAAAAGTCGGCATGCAGCCTGTTTTATTCGATTCCGATCCAATTTCTGTACTTCATTATGAATGGGAAGGTCCAAGGTTTACCATAAACGTACAGTGATGCATTTGAAACTACTACTGGACTCCCAGGAAATGTTCGAAGCACACACAATTTGAATCATTACTCAATCGGACAGAAGTTGACATGGTACCTGTTTAGTTCAATCCTGATACAATTTCTGTGTTTCATCATCTGTGTAAAGGTCCAAGGATTACTGTCAACCTGCAGTGGTGCATCGGAAACTACTACTGGCCCCCCAGGAAATGTTCAAAGCAGAGATAGTTTCAAGTGTTAAAAAGTCGACAACAGTCGGCATGCTGCCTGTTTTATTCGATCCCGAAGCAATTTCTGTATTTCATTAACAATGTGAAGGACCAAGGTTTACTGTAAACGTGCAGTGATGCATTGGAAACTACTACTGGACTCCCAGGAAATGTTCGAAGCACACAAAATTTGAATCATTACTCAATCGGACAGAAGTTGATATGGTGGTTGTTTTTTCAATCCCGATACAGTTTTTGTGTTTCATCATCTATGTAAAGGTCCAAGGATTACTGTCAACCTGCAGTGGTGCATCGGAAACTACTACTGGCCCCCCAGAAAATGTTAAAAGCAGAGATAGTTTCAAGTGTTACAAAGTCGACAAAAGTCGGCATGCTGCCTGTTTTATTCGATTCCGATGCAATTTCTGTACTTCATTATCAATGGGAAGGTCCAAGGTTTACCGTTAACGTACAGTGATGCATTGGAAACTACTACTGGACTCCCAGGAAATGTTCGAAGCACACACAATTTGAATCATTACTCAATCGGACAGAAGTTACATGGTGGTTGTTTTTTCAATCCCGATACAGTTTCTGTGTTTCATCATCTATGTAAAGGTCCAAAGGTTACTTTCAACCTGCAGTGGTGCATCGGAAACTACTACTGGGCCCCCAGGATAAGTTCAAAGCAGAGATAGTTTCAAGCGTTACAAAGTCGACAAAAGTCGTCATGCTGCAGGTTTTATTAGATCCCGATGCAATTTCTGAATTTCATTATCAATGTGAAGGTTCAAGGTTAACTGTAAACGTGCAGTGATGCATTGGAGACTACTACTGGACTCCCAGGAAATGTTCGAAGCACACACAATTTGAATCATTACTCAATTGGACAGAAGTTGACATGTTGCCAGTTTTATTCAATCCCGATACAATTTCTGTGCTTCATCATCTATATAAAAGGTCTAAGGCTTACTGTCAACCTGCACTGGTGCATCGGAAACTACTATTGGGCCCCCACGTAATGTTCAAAACAGAGATAGTTTCAAGCGTTACAAAGTCGACAAAAGTCGGCATGCTGCCTGTTTTATTCGATACCGATGCAATTTCTGTACTTCATTATCAATGGGAAGGTCCAAGGTTTACCGAAACGTACAGTGATGCATTGGAAACTACTACTGGACTCCCAGGAAATGTTAGAAGCACATACAATTTGAATCATTACTCAATCGGACAGAAGTTGACATAGAAGTTGTTTTATTGAATCCCGTTACAATTTCTGTGTTTCTTCATCTATGTAAAGGTCCAAGGGTTACTGTCAACCTGCAATGGTGCATCGGAAACTACTACTGGGCCCCCAGAAAATGTTCAAAGCAGATATAGTTTCAAGCGTTACAAAGTCGACAAAAGTCGTCATTCTGCCTGTTTTATTCGATCCCGATGCAATTTCTGTATTTTATTATCAATGTGAAGGTTCAAGGTTTATTATAAACGTGCAGTGATGCCTTGGAAACTACTACTGGACTCCCAGGAAATGTTCAGAGCACACACAATTTGAATCATTACACAATCAGTTAGAAGTCTACATGGTACTTGTTTTATTCAATCCTGATACAATTTCTGTGTTTCATCATCAATGTAAAGGTCCAAGGGTTACTGTCAACCTGCAGTGGCGCATCGGAAACTACTACTGGGCCCCCAGGAAATGTTCAAAGCAGAGATAGTTTCAAGCGTTACAAAGTCGACAAAAGTCGGCATGCTGCCTGTTTTATTCGATCCCGATGCAATTTCTGTATTTCATTATCAATGTGAAGGACCAAGGTTTACTGCAAACGTGCCGTTATGCAATGGAAACTACTACTGGACTCCCAGGAAATGGTCGAAGCACTCACAATTTGAATCTTTACTCAATCGGACACAAGTTGACATGGTGCCTGTTTTATTCAATCCCGATACAATTTCTGTACTTCATTATCAATGGGAAGGTCTAAGGCTTACCGTAAACCTACAGTGATGCATTGGAAACTACTACTGGACTCCCAGGAAATGTTCGAAGCACACACAATTTGAATCATTACTCAATCGGACAGAAGTTGACATGGTGGTTGTTTTTTCAATCTCGATACAGTTTCTGTGTTTCATCATCAATGTAAAGCTCCAAGGATTACTGTCAACCTGCAGTAGTGCATCGGAAACTACTACTGGCCCTCCAGAAAATGTTCAAAGCAGAGATAGTTTCCAGTGTTACAAAGTCGACAAAAGTCGGCATGCTGCCTGTTTTATTCGATTCCGAAGCAATTTCTGTACTTCATTATCAATGGGAAGGTCCAAGGTTTACTGTAAACTTGCAGTTATGCATTGGAAACTACTACAGGACTCCCAGGAAATTTTCGAAGCACTCACAATTTGAATCTTTACTCAATCGGACAGAAGTTGACATGGTGCCTGTTTTATTCAATCCCGATACAATTTCTGTGTTTCATCATCTATGTAAAGGTCCAAAGGTTACATTCAACGTGCAGTGGTGCATCGGAAACTACTACTGGGCCCCCAGGATATGTTCAAAGCAGAGATAGTTTCAAGCGTTACAAAGTCGACAAAAGTCGTCATGCTGCAGGTTTTATTAGATCCCGATGCAATTTCTGTATTTCATTATCAATGTGAAGGTTCAAGGTTAACTGTAAACGTGCAGTGATGCATTGGAAACTACTACTGGACTCCCTGGAAATGTTCGAAGCACACACAATTTGAATCATTACTCAATTGGACAGAAGTTGACATGTTGCCAGTTTTATTCAATCCGGATACAATTTCTGAGTTTCATCATCTATGTACAGGCCCAAGGGTTACTGTCAACCTGCAGTGGTGCATTGGAAACTACTACTGGGCCCCCAGGAAATGTTCAAAGCAGAGATAGTTTCAAGCGTTACAATGTTGGGGAAAGTCGGCATGTTGCCTGTTTTATTCGATCCCGATGCAATTTCTGTTTTTCATTATCAATTTGAAGGTCCAAGGTTTACTGTAAACGAGCAGTGATGCATTGGAAACTACCTCTGGACTGACAGGAATTGTACCAAGCACACACAATTTGAATCATTACTCAATCGGACAGAGGTTGAGATGGTGCCTGTTTTATTCAATCCCGATGTAATTTCTGTGTTTCATCATCTATGTAAAGGTTCAAGAGTTACTGTCAAACTGCAGTGGTGCATTGGAAACTACTACTGGGCCCCCAGGAAATGTTCTAAGCAGAGGTAGTTTCAAGCGTTACAAAGTCGACAAAAGTCGGAGCGCTGCCTGTTTTATTCGATCCCGATGCAATTTCTGTATTTCGTTTTCAATGTGAAGGTCCAAGATTTACTGTAAACGTGCAGTGATGCATTGGAAACTACTACTGGACTCCCAGGAAATGTTTGAAGCACACACAATTTGAATCATTACACAATCAGATAGAAGTTGTCATGGTACTTGTTTTATTCAATCCTGATACAGTTTCTGTGTTTCATCATCTATGTAAAGGTCCAAGGGTTACTGTCAACCTGCAGTGGTGCATCGGAAACTACTACTGGGCCCCCAGGAAATGTTCAAAGCAGAGATAGTTTCAAGCGTTACAAAGTCGACAATAGTCGGCATGCTGTCGGTTTTATTCGATCCCGATGTTATTTCTGTATTTCATTATCAATGTGAAGTTTCAAGATTTACTGTAAACGTGCATTGATGCAAGGGAAACTACTACTGGACTCCCAGGAAATTTTCGAAGCACACACAATTTGAATCATTACTCAATCGGACAGAAGTTGACATGTTGCCTGTTTTATTCAATCCCGATACAATTTCTGAGCTTCATCATCTATGTAAAAGGTCCAAGGATTACTGTCAACCTGCAGTGTTGCATCGGAAACTACTACTGGGCCCCCAGGAAATGTTCAAAGCAGATATAGTTTCAAGCGTTACAAAGTCGACAAAAGTCGGAGCTCTGCCTGTTTTATTCGATCCCGATGCAATTTCTGTATTTCTTTTTCAATGTGAAGGTCCAAGATTTACTGTAAACGTGCAGTGATGCCTTGGAAGCTACTACTGGACTCCCAGGAAATGTTTGAAGCACACACAATTTGAATCATTACTCAATCAGACAGAAGTCGACATGGTACCTGTTTTATTCAATCCCGATACAATTTCTGTGTTTCATCATCTATGTAAAGGTCCAAAGGTTACTCTCAACCTGCAATGGTGCATCGGAAACTACTACTGGGCCCGAAGGAAATGTTCAAAGCAGAGATAGTTTCAAGCGTTACAAAGTCGACAAAAGTTTGCATGCTGCCTGTTTTATTCCATTCCGATGCAATTTCTGTATTTCATTATCAATGTGAAGGTCCACGGTTTACTGTAAACGTGCAGTGATGCATTGGAAACTACTATTGGACCCCCAGGAAATGTTTGAAAGACACACAATTTGAATCATTACTCAATCGGACAGAAGTTGACATGGTGTCTGTTTGTTTCAATCCTGATACAATTTCCGTGTTTCATCATTTATGTAAAGGTCGAAGAGTTACTGTCAACCTGCAATGGTGCATCGGAAACTACTACTGGGCCCCCAGAAAATGTTCAAAGCAGATATAGTTTCAAGCGTTACAAAGTCGACAAAAGTCGGCATGCTGCCTGTTTTATTCGATCCCGACGCAATTTCTGTATTTCATTATCAGTGTGAAGGTCCAAGGTTTACTGTAAACGTGCAGTGATGCATTGGAAACTACTATTGGACTCCCAGGAAATAATTGAAGGACACACAATTTGAATCATTACTCATTCGTACAAGAAAGTTGACATGGTGCCTGTTTTATTTAAACCCGATACAATTATTGTGCTTCATCATGTATGTAAAGGTCAAAGGGTTACAGCCAACCTGCAGTGGTGCATCGGAAACTACTACTGGGCCCCCAGGAAATGTTCAAAGCAGAAATAGTTTCAAGCGTTACAAAGTCGACAAAAGTCGGCATGTTGCCCGTTTTATTCGATCCCGATGCAATATCTGTATTTCATTATCAGTGTGAATGTCCAAGATTTACTGTAAAGGTGCAGTGATGCATTGGAAACTACTATTGGACTCCCAGGAAATGTTTGAAGGACACACAATTTGAATTATTACTCAATCGGACAGAAGTTGACATGTTGCCTGTTTTATTCAATCCCGATACAATTTCTGTGCTTCATCATCTATGTAAAGGTCCAAGAGTTACTGTCAACCTGCAGTGGTGCATCTGAAACTACTATATGGGCCCCCACGTAATGTTCAATGCAGAGATAGTTTCAAGCGTTACAAAGTCGACAAACGTCGGCATGCTGCCGGTTTTTTTCGATCCCGATGCAATTTCTGTATTTCATTATCAATGTGAAGATTCAAGGTTTACTGTAAACGTGCAGTGATGCATTGGAAACTACTACTGGACTCCCAGGATATGTTTGAAGCACACACAATTTGAATCATTACTCAATCGGACAGAAGTTGACATGGTGGTTGTTTAGTTCATTCCTGATACAATTTCTGTGTTTCACCACCTATGTAAAGGTCCAAGGGTTACTGTCAACCTCCAGTGGTTCATCGAAATCTACTACTGGGTTCACAGGAAATGTTCAAAGCAGAGATGGCATTAAGCGTTACAAGGTCGACAAAAGTCGGCATGCTGCCTGATTTATTCGATCCCGATACAATTTCTGTATTTCTTTATTAGTGCGGGGGTCCAAGGGTTACTGTAAACGTGCAGTGATGCATTGGAAACTATTACTGGACTCCCAGGAAATGTTTGAAGCACACACAATTTGAATCATTACTCAATCCAACAGAAGTTGACATGGTGCCTGTTTTATTCAATCCCGATACAACTTCTGTGTTTCATCATCTATGTAAAGGTCCAAGAGTTACTGTCAACCTGCAGTGGTGCATCTGAAACTACTATATGGGCCCCCACGTAATGTTCAATGCAGAGATAGTTTCAAGCGTTACAAAGTCGACAAAAGTCGGCATGCTGCCGGTTTTTTTCGATCCCGATGCAATTTCTGTATTTCATTATCAATTTGAAGATTCAAGGTTTACTGTAATCGTGCAGTGATGCATTGGAAACTACTACTGCACTCCCAGGAAATGTTCGAAGCAAACACAATTTGAATCATTACTCAATCGGACAGAAGTTGACATGGTGGTTGTTTTTTTCAATCACGATACAATTTCTGTATTTCATTATCAATGTGAAGATTCAAGGTTTACTGTAAACGTGCAGTGATGCATTGGAAACTACTACTGGACTCCCAGGAAATGTTCGAAGCACACACAATTTGAATCATTACTCAATCGGACTGAAGTTGACATGGTGGTTGTTTTTTCAATCCCGATACAGTTTCTGTGTTTCATCATCTATATAAAGGTCCAAGGATTACTGCCAACCTGCAGTGGTGCATCGGAAACTACTACTGGCCCCCCAGAAAATGTTAAAAGCAGAGATAGTTTCAAGTGTTACAAAGTCGACAAAAGTAGGCATGCAGCCTGTTTTATTCGATTCCGATCCAATTTCTGTACTTCATTATGAATGGGAAGGTCCAAGGTTTACCATAACCGTACAGTGATGCATTTGAAACTACTACTGGACTCCCAGGAAATGTTCGAAGCACACAAAATTTGAATCATTACTCAATCGGACAGAAGTTGATATGGTGGTTGTTTTTTCAATCCCGATACAGTTTTTGTGTTTCATCATCTATGTAAAGGTCCAAGGATTACTGTCAACCTGCAGTGGTGCATCGGAAACTACTACTGGCCCCCCAGAAAATGTTAAAAGCTGAGATAGTTTCAAGTGTTAAAAAGTCGACAAAAGTGGCATGCTGCCTGTTTTATTCGATTCCGATGCAATTTCTGTACTTCATTATCAATGGGAAGGTCCAAGGTTTACCGTTAACGTACAGTGATGCATTGGAAACTACTACTGGACTCCCAGGAAATGTTCGAAGCACACACAATTTGAATCATTACTCAATCGGACAGAAGTTACATGGTGGTTGTTTTTTCAATCCCGATACAGTTTCTGTGTTTCATCATCTATGTAAAGGTCCAAAGGTTACTTTCAACCTGCAGTGGTGCATCGGAAACTACTACTGGGCCCCCAGGATAAGTTCAAAGCAGAGATAGTTTCAAGCGTTACAAAGTCGACAAAAGTCGTCATGCTGCAGGTTTTATTAGATCCCGATGCAATTTCTGTATTTCATTATCAATGTGAAGGTTCAAGGTTAACTGTAAACGTGCAGTGATGCATTGGAAACTACTACTGGACTCCCAGGAAATGTTCGAAGCACACACAATTTGAATCATTACTCAATTGAACAGAAGTTGACATGTTGCCAGTTTTATTCAATCCCGATACAATTTCTGTGCTTCATCATCTATATAAAAGGTCTAAGGCTTACTGTCAACCTGCACTGGTGCATCGGAAAATACTATTGGGCCCCCACGTAATGTTCAAAACAGAGATAGTTTCAAGCGTTACAAAGTCGACAAAAGTCGGCATGCTGCCTGTTTTATTCGATACCGATGCAATTTCTGTACTTCATTATCAATGGGAAGGTCCAAGGTTTACCGAAACGTACAGTGATGCATTGGAAACTACTACTGGACTCCCAGGAAATGTTAGAAGCACATACAATTTGAATCATTACTCAATCGGACAGAAGTTGACATAGAAGTTGTTTTATTGAATACCGTTACAATTTCTGTGTTTCTTCATCTATGTAAAGGTCCAAGGGTTACTGTCAACCTGCAATGGTGCATCGGAAACTACTACTGGGCCCCCAGAAAATGTTCAAAGCAGATATAGTTTCAAGCGTTACAAAGTCGACAAAAGTCGTCATTCTGCCTGTTTTATTCGATCCCGATGCAATTTCTGTATTTTATTATCAATGTGAAGGTTCAAGGTTTATTATAAACGTGCAGTGATGCCTTGGAAACTACTACTGGACTCCCAGGAAATGTTCAGAGCACACACAATTTGAATCATTACACAATCAGTTAGAAGTCTACATGGTACTTGTTTTATTCAATCCTGATACAATTTCTGTGTTTCATCATCAATGTAAAGGTCCAAGGGTTACTGTCAACCTGCAGTGGCGCATCGGAAACTACTACTGGGCCCCCAGGAAATGTTCAAAGCAGAGATAGTTTCAAGCGTTACAAAGTCGACAAAAGTCGGCATGCTGCCTGTTTTATTCGATCCCGATGCAATTTCTGTATTTCATTATCAATGTGAAGGACCAAGGTTTACTGCAAACGTGCCGTTATGCAATGGAAACTACTACTGGACTCCCAGGAAATGGTCGAAGCACTCACAATTTGAATCTTTACTCAATCGGACACAAGTTGACATGGTGCCTGTTTTATTCAATCCCGATACAATTTCTGTACTTCATTATCAATGGGAAGGTCCAAGGCTTACCGTAAACCCACAGTGATGCATTGGAAACTACTACTGGACTCCCTGGAAATGTTCGAAGCACACACAATTTGAATCATTACTCAATTGGACAGAAGTTGACATGTTGCCAGTTTTATTCAATCCGGATACAATTTCTGAGTTTCATCATCTATGTACAGGTCCAAGGGTTACTGTCAACCTGCAGTGGTGCATTGGAAACTACTACTGGGCCCCCAGGAAATGTTCAAAGCAGAGATAGTTTCAAGCGTTACAAAGTTGGGGAAAGTCGGCATGTTGCCTGTTTTATTCGATCCCGATGCAATTTCTGTTTTTCATTATCAATTTGAAGGTCCAAGGTTTACTGTAAACGAGCAGTGATGCATTGGAAACTACCTCTGGACTGACAGGAATTGTACCAAGCACACACAATTTGAATCATTACTCAATCGGACAGAGGTTGAGATGGTGCCTGTTTTATTCAATCCCGATGTAATTTCTGTGTTTCATCATCTATGTAAAGGTTCAAGAGTTACTGTCAAACTGCAGTGGTGCATTGGAAACTACTACTGGGCCCCCAGGAAATGTTCTAAGCAGAGGTAGTTTCAAGCGTTACAAAGTCGACAAAAGTCGGAGCGCTGCCTGTGTTATTCGATCCCGATGCAATTTCTGTATTTCGTTTTCAATGTGAAGGTCCAAGATTTACTGTAAACGTGCAGTGATGCATTGGAAACTACTACTGGACTCCCTGGAAATGTTCGAAGCACACACAATTTGAATCATTACTCAATTGGACAGAAGTTGACATGTTGCCAGTTTTATTCAATCCGGATACAATTTCTGAGTTTCATCATCTATGTACAGGTCCAAGGGTTACTGTCAACCTGCAGTGGTGCATCGGAAACTACTACTGGCCCCCAGGAAATGTTCAAAGCAGAGATAGTTTCAAGAGTTACAAAGTCGACAAAAGTCGGCATGCTGCCTGTTTTATTCGATCCCGTTGCAATTTCTGTATTTCACTATCAATGTGAGATACCAATGTTTACTGTAAACGTGCAGTGATGCATTGGAAACTACTACTGGACTCCAGGGAAATGTTTGAAACACACACAATTTTAATCATTACTCAATCGGACAGAAGTTGACATGGTGCATGTTTTATTCAATCCCGATACAATTTCTGTGCTTCATCATCTATATAAAGGTCTAAGGCTTACTGTCAACCTGCAGTGGTGCATCAGAAACTACTACTGGGCCCCCAGGAAATGTTCAAAGCAGAGATAGTTTCAAGCGTTACAAAGTCAACAAAAGTCGGCATGCTGCCTGTTTTATTCGATCCCCATGCAAATTCTGTATTTCATTATCAATGTGAAGGTTCAAGATTTACTGTAAACGTGCAGTGATGCATTGGAAACTACTACTGGACTCCCAGGAAATGTTCAAAGCACACACTATTTGAATCATTACTCAATAGGACAGAAGTTGACATGGTGCATGTTTTATTCAATCGAGATACAATTTCTGTGTTTCATCATCTATGTAAAGGTCCAAGGGTTACTGTCAACCTGCAGTGGTGCATCGGAAACTACTACTGGGCCCCCAGGAAATGTTCAAAGCAGAGATAGTTTCAAGAGTTACAAAGTCGACAAAAGTCGGCATGCTGCCTGTTTTATTCGATCCCGTTGCAATTTCTGTATTTCATTATCAATGTGAGATACCAACGTTTACTATAAACGTGCAGTGATGCATTGGAAACTACTACTGGACTCCAGGGAAATGTTTGAAACACACACAATTTTAATCATTACTCAATCGGACATAAGTTGCCATGGTGCATGTTTTATTCAATCCCGATACAATTTCTGTGTTTTATCATCTATGTAAAGGTCTAAGGGTTACTGTCAACCTGCAGTGGTGCACCGCAAACTATTACTGGGCCCCCAGGAAATGTTCAAAGCAGAGATAGTTTCAAGCGTTACAAAGTCGACAAAAGTCGGCGTGCTGCCTGTTTTATTCGATCCCGATGCAATTTCTGTATTTCATTATCAATGTGAAGGTCCAAGGTCTACCGTAAACGTGCAGTAATGGACTGAAAACTACTACTGGACTCCCAGGAAATGTTCGAAGCACACACAACTTGAATTATTACTCAATCGGGCAGAAGTTGACATGGTGCCTGTTTTATTCAATCCCGATACAATTTCAGTGTTTCACCAGCTATGTAAAGGTCCAAGGGTTACTGTCAACATGCAGTGGTGCATCGGAAACTATTACTGGGCCCGAAGGAAATGTTCAAAGCAGAGATAGTTTCAAGCGTTACAAAGTCGACAATAGTTTGCATGCTGCCTGTTTTATTCCGTTCCGATGCAATTTCTGAATTTCGTTATCAATGTGAAGGTCAAAGGTTTACTGTAAACGTGCAGTGATGCATTGGAAACTACTGTTGGACCCCCAGGAAATGTTTGAAAGACATACAATTTGAATCATTACTCAATCGGACAGAAGTTGACATGGAAGTTGTTTCATTGAATCCCGTTACAATTTCTGTGTTTCTTCATCTATGTAAAGGTCCAAGGGTTACTGTCAACCTGCAATGGTGCATCGGAAACTACTACTGGGCCCCCAGAAAATGTTCAAAGCAGATATAGTTTCAAGCGTTACAAAGTCGACAAAAGTCGTCATTCTGCCTGTTTTATTCGATCCCGATGCAATTTCTGTATTTTATTATCAATGTGAAGGTTCAAGGTTTATTATAAACGTGCAGTGATGCATTGGTAACTACTACTGGACTCCCAGGAAATGTTTGAAGCACACACAATCTGAATCATTACTCAATTGGAAAGAAGTTGACATGGTGTCTGTTCTATTTAATCCTGATACAATTTCTGTGTTTCATCATCTATGTAAAGGTCCAAGGGTTACTGTCAACCTGCAGTGGTGAATCGGAAACTACTACTGGGACCCAAGGAAATGTTCAAAGCAGATATAGTTTCAAGCGTTACAAAGTCGACAAAAGTCGGAGCTCTGCCTGTTTTATTCGATCCCGATGCAATTTCTGTATTTCTTTTTCAATGTGAATGTCCAAGATTTACTGTAAAGGTGCAGTGATGCCTTGGAAACTACTACTGGACTCCCAGGAAATGTTTGAAGCACACACAATTTGAATCATTACTCAATCAGACAGAAGTCGACATGGTACCTGTTTTATTCAATCCCGATACAATTTCTGTGTTTCATCATCTATGTAAAGGTCCAAGGGTTACTGTCAACCTGCAATGGTGCATCGGAAACTACTACTGGGCCCGAAGGAAATGTTCAAAGCAGAGATAGTTTCAAGCGTTACAAAGTCGACAAAAGTTTGCATGCTGCCTGTTTTATTCCATTCCGATGCAATTTCTGTATTTCATTATCAATGTGAAGGTCCACGGTTTACTGTAAACGTGCAGTGATGCATTGGAAACTACTATTGGACCCCCAGGAAATGTTTGAAGCACACACAATCTGAATCATTACTCAATTGGTAAGAAGTTGACATGGTGTCTGTTCTATTTAATCCTGATACAATTTCTGTGTTTCATCATCTATGTAAAGGTCCAAGGGTTACTGTCAACCTGCGGTGGTGCATCGGAAACTACTACTGGCCCTCACTAAATGTTCAAAGCAGAGATAGTTTTAAGTGTTACAACGTCGACAAATATCAGCATGCTGCCTGTTTTATTCGATCCCGATGCAATTTCTGTATTTCATTATCAATGTGAAGGACCAAGGTTTACTGTAAACGTGCAGTTATTCATTGGAAACTACTACTGGACTCCCAGGAAATGGTCGAAGCACTCACAATTTGAATCTTTACTCAATCGGACAGATGTTTACATGATGCCTGTTTTACTCAATCCCGATACAATTTCTGTGTTTCATCATCTATTTAAAGGTCCAAGGGTTACTTTCAACCTGCAGTGATGCATCGGAAATTACTACTGGGCCCCCACGATGTGTTCAAATAAGAGATAGTTTCAAGCGTTACAAAGTCGACAATAGTCGGCATGCTGTCGGTTTTATTCGATCCCGATGTTATTTCTGTATTTCATTATCAATGTGAAGTTTCAAGATTTACTGTAAACGTGCATTGATGCAAGGGAAACTACTACTGGACTCCCAGGAAATGTTTGAAGCACACACAATTTGAATCATTACTCAATCAGACAGAAGTCGACATGGTACCTGTTTTATTCAATCCCGATACAATTTCTGTGTTTCATCATCTATGTAAAGGTCCAAGGGTTACTCTCAACCTGCAATGGTGCATCGGAAACTACTACTGGGCCCGAAGGAAATGTTCAAAGCAGATATAGTTTCAAGCGTTACAAAGTCGACAAAAGTTTGCATGCTGCCTGTTTTATTCCATTCCGATGCAATTTCTGTATTTCATTATCAATGTGAAGGTCCACGGTTTACTGTAAACGTGCAGTGATGCATTGGAAACTACTATTGGACCCCCAGGAAATGTATGAAAGACACACAATTTGAATCATTACTCAATCGGACAGAAGTTGACATGGTGTCTGTTTGTTTCAATCCTGATACAATTTCCGTGTTTCATCATTTATGTAAAGGTCGAAGAGTTACTGTCAACCTGCAATGGTGCATCGGAAACTACTACTGGGCCCCCAGAAAATGTTCAAAGCAGATATAGTTTCAAGCGTTACAAAGTCGACAAAAGTCGGCATGCTGCCTGTTTTATTCGATCCCGACGCAATTTCTGTATTTCATTATCAGTGTGAAGGTCCAAGGTTTACTGTAAACGTGCAGTGATGCATTGGAAACTACTATTCGACTCCCAGGAAATATTTGAAGGACACACAATTTGAATCATTACTCATTCGTACAAGAAAGTTGACATGGTGCCTGTTTTATTTAAACCCGATACAATTATTGTGCTTCATCATGTATGTAAAGGTCAAAGGGTTACAGCCAACCTGCAGTGGTGCATCGGAAACTACTACTGGGCCCCCAGGAAATGTTCAAAGCAGAAATAGTTTCAAGCGTTACAAAGTCGACAAAAGTCGGCATGTTGCCCGTTTTATTCGATCCCGATGCAATATCTGTATTTCATTATCAGTGTGAATGTCCAAGATTTACTGTAAAGGTGCAGTGATGCATTGGAAACTACTATTGGACTCCCAGGAAATGTTTGAAGGACACACAATTTGAATTATTACTCAATCGGACAGAAGTTGACATGTTGCCTGTTTTATTCAATCCCGATACAATTTCTGTGCTTCATCATCTATGTAAAGGTCCAAGGGTTACTGTCAACCTGCAGTGCTGCATCGGAAACTATTACTGGGCCCCCAGGAAATGTTCAAACCAGAGATAGTTTCAAGCGTTACAAAGTCGACAAAAGTCGGCATTCTGCCTTTTTTATTCGATCCTGATAAAATTTCTGTACTTCATTATCAAGGTGAAGGTCCAAGGTTTACTGAAACGTGCAGTGATGCATTGGACACTACTACTGGATTCCGAGGAAATGTTCAAAGCACACACAATTTGAATCATTACTCAATCGGACAGAAGTTGACATGGTGCCTGTTTCATTCAATCCTAATACAATTCCTATGTTTCATCATCTATGTAAAGGTCCAAGGTTTATTGTAAACGTGCAGTGCTGCATTGGATACTACTATTGGATTCCCAGGAAATGTTCGAAGCACACACAAATTGATTCATTACTCATTCGGACAGAAGTTGACATGGTGTCTGTTTGATTCAATCCTGATACAATTTCTGTGTTTCGTCATCTGTGTAAAGGTCCAAGGGTTACTGTCAATCTGTAGAGGTGCATCGGAAACTACTACTGGGCCCCCAGGATATGTTCAAAGCAGAGATAGATTCAAGCGTTACAAAGTCGACAATAGTCGGCATGCTGCCTGATTTATTCGATCCCATTACAATTTCTGTATTTCGTTATCAGTGTGAAGGTCCAAGATTTACTGTAAACGTGCAGTGATGCATTGGAAACTACCACTGGACTTCCAGGAAATGTTTGAAGCACACACAATTTGAATCATTACTCAATCGGACAGAAGTTTACATGGTGCCTGTTTTATTCAACCCCGATACAATTTCTGTGTTTCATCACGTATGTAGAGGTCCAAGGGTTACTGTCAACCTGCAGTGGCGCATCGGAAACTACTACTGGGCCCATAGGAAGTGTTCAAAGCAGAGATAGTTTTAAGCGTTACAAAGTCGACAAAAATCGGCAAGCTGAATGTTTTATTCGAACCCGATAGAATTTCTGTATTTCATTACCAATGTGAAGGTCCAAGGCTTACTGTAAACGTGCAGTGATGGATTGTAAACTACTACTGGATTCCCAGGAAATGTTCTAAAGACACAAAATTTGAATCATTACTCAATCGGACAGAAGTTGACATGGTGCCTGTTTTATTCAATCCCGATACGATTTCTGTGTTGCATCATCTATGTAAAGGTCCAAGGGTTACAGTCAACCTGCAGTGGTGCATCGGAAACTGCTACTGGTCCCCCAGGATATGTTCAAAGCAGATATAGTTTCAAGCGTTACAAAGTCGACAAAAGTCGGATTGCTCCCTGCTTCGATCCCGATGCAATTTCTGTATTTCATTATAAATTTAAAGGTCCAATGTTTACTGTAAACGTGTAGTGATCCATTGCAAACTACTACTGGACTCCCAGGAAATGTTTGAAGCACACACAATTTGAATCATTACTCAATTTATACAGAAGTTGACATGGTGCCTGTTTTATTCAATCCCGATACAATTTCTGTGTTTCATCATTTATGTAAAGGTCCAAGGTTTACTGTCAACCTGCAGTGGTGCATCGGAAACTACCACTTGGACCCCAGGATATGTTCAAAGCAGAGATACACTCCTGGAAATGGAAAAAAGAACACATTGACACCGGTGTGTCAGACCCACCATACTTGCTCCGGACACTGCGAGACGGCTGTACAAGCAATGATCACACGCACGGCACAGCGGACACACCAGGAACCGTGGTGTTGGCCGTCGAATGGCGCTAGCTGCGCAGCATTTGTGCACCGCCACCGTCAGTGTCAGCCAATTTGCCGTGGCATACGGAGCTCCATCGCAGTCTTTAACACTGGTAGCATGCCGCGCCAGCGTGGACGTGAAGCGTATGTGCAGTTGACGGACTTTGAGCGAGGGCGTATAGTGGGCATGCGGGAGGCCGGGTGGACGTACCGCCGAATTGCTCAACACGTGGGGCGTCAGGTCTCCACAATACATCGATGTTGTCGCCAGTGGTCGGCGGTAGGTGCACGTGCCCGTCGACCTGGGACCGGACCGCAGCGACGCACGGATGCACGCCAAGACCGTAGGATTCTACGCAGTGCCGTAGGGGACCGCACCGCCACTTCCCAGCAAATTAGGGACACTGTTGCTCCTGGGGTATCGGCGAGGACCATTCGCAACCGTCTCCATGAAGCTGGGCTACGGTCCCGCACACCGTTAGGCCGTCTTCAGCTCACGACCCAACATCGTGCAGCCCGCCTCCAGTGGTGTCGCGACAGGCGTGAATGGAGGGACGAATGGAGACGTGTCGTCTTCAGCGATGAGAGTCGCTTCTGCCTTGGTGCCAATGATGGTCGTATGCGTGTTTGGCGCCGTGCAGGTGAGCGCCACAATCAGGACTGCATACGACCGAGGCACAAAGGGCCAACACCCGGCATCATGGTGTGGGGAGCGATCTCCTACACTGGCCGTACACCTCTGGTGATCGTCGAGGGGACACTGAATAGTGCACGGTAGATCCAAACCGTCATCGAACCCATCGTTCTACCATTGCTAGACCGGCAAGGGATCTTACTGTTCCAACAGGACAATGCACGTCCGCATGTATCACGTGCCACCCAACGTGCTCTAGAAGGTGTAAGTCAACTACCCTGGCCAGCAAGATCTCCGGATCTGTCCCCCATTGAGCATGTTTGAGACTGGATGAAGCGTCGTCTCACGCGGTCTGCACGTCCGGAACGAACGCTGGTCCAACTGAGGCGCCAGGTAGAAATGGCATGGCAAGCCGTTCCACAGGACTACATCCATCATCTCTACGATCGTCTCCATGGGAGAATAGCAGCCTGCATTGCTGCGAAAGGTGGATATACACTGTACTAATGCCGACATTGTGAATGCTCTGTTGCCTGTGTCTATGTGCCTGTGGTTCTGTCAGTGTGATCATCTGATGTATCTGACCCCAGGAATGTGTCAATAAAGTTTCCGCTTCCTGGAACAATCAATTCCGGTGTTCTTATTTCAATTTCCAGGAGTGTAGTTTCAAGCGTTACAAAGTCGAAAAAAGTCAGCATGCTGCCTCTTTTATACGATCCCGTTGCTATTTCTGTATTTCATTAGCAATGTGAAGGTCCAAGGTTTACTGTAAACGTGCAGTGATGCATTGGAAACTACTACTGAACTCCCAGGAAATGTTCGAAGCACACACAATCTGAATCATTACTCAATCGGACAGAAGTTGACATGGTGCCTGTTTTATTCAATCCCGATACAATTTCTCTGTTTCATCATCTATGAAAAGGTCCAAGGGTTACTGTCAACCTGCAGTGGTGCATCGGAAACTTCTACTGGGCGCCCAGGAAATGTTCAAAGCAGAGATAGTTTCAAGTGTTACAAAGTCGAAAAAAGTCAACATGCTGCCTGTTTTATTCGATCCCGAGGCAATTTCTGTATTTCATTATCAATGTGAAGTCCCAGAGTTTACTGTAAACTTGCAGTGATGCATTGGAAACTACTACTGAACTCCCAGGAAATGTTAGAAAGACACACAATTTGAATCATTACTCAATCGGACAGAAGTTGACATGGTGCCTGTTTTATTCAATCCCGATACAATTTCTGTGTTTCATCATCTATGTAAAGGTCCATGTGTTACTGTAAACCGGCAGTGGTGCATCGGAAACTATTACTGGGCCAGCAAGGAAATCTTCAAAGCAGATATAGTTTCAAGCGTTACAAAGTCGACAAAAGTTGGCATGCTGCCTGTTTCATTCGATCCCGATGCAATTTATGCAATTCATTATCAATGTGAAGGTCCAAGGTTTACTGTAAAAGCGCAGTGATGCATTCGAAACTACTACTGGACTCCCATTAAATGATCGAAGCACATACAATTTGAATCATTACTCAATCGGACAGAAGTTTACATGGTGAATGTTTTATTCAATCCCGATACAATTTCTATGTTTCACCAGCTATGTAAAGGTCCAAGGGTTACTGTCAACCTGCAGTGGTGCATCAGAAACTACTACTGGGCCCCCAGGAAATGTTCAAAGCAGAGATAGTTTCAAGCGTTACAAAGTCGACAAAAGTCGGAATGGTGCCTGTTTTATTCGATCCCGATGAATATTCTGCATTTCATTATCAATGTGTAGGTCCAAGGTTTACTGTAAACGTGCAATGATGTATTGGAAAGTACTACTGAACTCCCAGGAAATGCTCGAAGCAAAAACAATTTGAATCATTACTCAATCGGACTGAAGTTGACATGGTGCATGTTTTATTCAATACCGATACAATTTCTGTGTTTCATCATCTATGTAAAGGTCCAAGGGTTACTGTCAACCTGCAGAGGTGCATCGGAAACTACTACTGGGTCACCACGAAATGTTCAAAACAGAGATAGTTTCAAGCGTTACAAAGTCGACAAAAGTCGGAATGCTGCCTGTTTTATTCGATCCCGATGAAATTTCTGTATTTCATTATAATTGTGAAGGTCCAAGTTTCACTGTAAACGTGCAGTGATGCATTAGAAACTACTACTGGACTCCCAGGAAACGTTTGAAGCAAACACAATTTGAATCATTTCTCAATCGGACAGAAGTTGACATGGTGCCTGTTTTATTCAATCCCGACACAATTTCTGGGTTTCATCATCTATGTAAAGTTACAAAGGTTACTGTCAACCTGCAGTGGTGTATCGGAAACTTCTAGTTGGCCCCCAGGAAATGTTCAAAGCAGAGATAGTTTCAAGCGTTATAAAGTCAAAAAAGTCAACATGCTGCCTGTTTTATTCGATCCCGATGCAATTTCTGTATTTCATTATAAATGTGAAGGTCCAAGGTTTACTGCAAACGTGCAGTGATGCATTGGAAACTACTACTGGACTCCCAGAAAATTCTCGAAGCACACACAATTTGAATCATTACTCAATCGGACAGAAGTTGACATGGTGCCTGTTTTATTCAATCCCCATACAATTTCTGTGTTTTATCATCTATGTAAAGGTCCAAGGGTTACTGTCAACATGTAGTGGTGCATCGGAAACTACTACAGGGCCCCCAGGTAATGTTCAAAGCAGGGATATTTTCAACGTTACAAAGTCGAAAGAAGTCGGCATGGTGCCTGCTTTATTGGATCCCGATGCAATTTCTGCATTTCATTATCAATGTGAAGGTCCAAAGTTTACTGTAAACGTGCAGTGATGCATTGGAAACTACTACTGAACTCCCAGGAAATGTTCGAATCACATAAAATTTGAATCATTACTCAATCGGACAGAAGTTAACATGGTGCCTGTTTCATTCAATCCCGATACAAGTTCTATGTTTCATCATCTATGCAAAGGTCCAAGGGTTACTGTTAACCGGAACTGGTGCATCGGAAACTTCTACTGGGCCCCAGGAAATGTTCAAAGCAGAGATAGTTTCAAGCGTTGCAAAGTCCACAAAAGTCCTCATGCTGCCTGTTTTATTCGATCCAGATGCAATTTCTGTATTTCATTATCAATGTGAAAGTCCAAGGCTTACTGTAAACGTGCAGTGATGCATTGTAAAGTACTACTGGACTCCCAGGAAATGTTCGAAGCATACACAATTTGAATCATTACTCAATCGGACAGAACTTGACATGGTGCATGTTTTATTCAATCCCGATAAACTTTCTGTGCTTCATCATCTATGTAAATGTCCAAGGGTTACTGTCAACCTTCAGTGGTGCATCGGAATATACTACAGGGCCCCCAGGAAGTGTTCGAAGCAGAGATAGTTTCAAGCGTTACAAAATCGACAAAAGTCGGCATGCTGCCTGTTTTATTCGATCCCGATGCTATTTCTGTATTTCATTACAAATTTGAAGGTCCAATGTTTACTGTAAACGAGCAGTGATGCATTGGAAAGTACTACTGGCCTCCCAGGAAATGTTCGAAGAACACACAATTTGAATCATTACTCAATCGGACAGAAGTTGACATGGTGCCTGTTTTATTCAATCCCAATACAATTTTTGTGTTTCATCATCTATGTAAAGGGCCAAGGGTTACTGTCAACCTGCAGTGGTGCATCGGAAACTACTACTGGTCCCCCAAGGAAATCATCAAAGCAGAGATAGTTTCAAGCGTTACAAAGTCGACAAAAGTCGGCATGCTGCCTGTTTTATTCAATCCCGATGTAATTTGTGCATTTCATTATCAATGTGAAGGTCCAAGGTTAACTGTAAACGTGCAGTGATGCATTGGAAACTACTAATGGACTCCCATTAAGTGATAGAACCACACACAATTTGAATCATCGGACAGAAGTTGACATGGTGCCTGTTTTATTCAATCCTGATACAATTTTTGTGTTTCATCATCTATGTAAAGGTCCAAGGGTTACTGTCAACCTGCAGTGGTGCATCGGAAACTACTACTGGGACCCCAGGATATGTTCAAAGCTGAGATACACTCCTGGAAATGGAAAAAAGAACACATTGACACCGGTGTGTCAGACCCACCATACTTGCTCCGGACACTGCGAGACGGCTGTACAAGCAATGATCACACGCACGGCACAGCGGACACACCAGGAACCGCGGTGTTGGCCGTCGAATGGCGCTAGCTGCGCAGCATTTGTGCACCGCCGCCGTCAGTGTCAGCCAATTTGCCGTGGCATACGGAGCTCCATCGCAGTCTTTAACACTGGTAGCATGCCGCGACAGCGTGGACGTGAACCGTATGTGCAGTTGACGGACTTTGAGCGAGGGCGTATAATGGGCATGCGGGAGGCCGGGTGGACGTACCGCCGAATTGCTCAACACGTGGGGTGTCAGGTCCCCACAGTACATCGATGTTGTCGCCAGTGGTCGGCGGAAGGTGCACGTGCCCGTCGACCTGGGACCGGACCGCAGCGACGCACTGATGCACGCCAAGACCGTAGGATCCTACGCAGTGCCGTAGGGGACCGCAACGCCACTTCCTAGCAAATTAAGGACACTGTTGCTCCTGGGGTATCGGCGAGGACCATTCGCAACCGTCTCCATGAAGCTGGGCTACGGTCCCGCACACCGTTAGGCCGTCTTCAGCTCACGACCCAACATCGTGCAGCCCGCCTCCAGTGGCGTCGCGACAGGCGTGAATGGAGGGACGAATGGAGATGTGTCGTCTTCAGCGATGAGAGTCGCTTCTGCCTTGGTGCCAATGATGGTCGTATGCGTGTTTGGCGCCGTGCAGGTGAGCGCCACAATCAGGACTGCATACGACCGAGGCACACAGGGCCAACACCCGGCATCATGGTGTGGGGAGCGATCTCCTACACTGGCCGTACACCTCTGGTGATCGTCGAGGGGACACTGAATAGTGCACGGTAGATCCAAACCGTCATCGAACCCATCGTTCTACCATTGCTAGACCGGCAAGGGATCTTACTGTTCCAACAGGACAATGCACGTCCGCATGTATCACGTGCCACCCAACGTGCTCTAGAAGGTGTAAGTCAACTACACTGGCCAGCAAGATCTCCGGATCTGTCCCCCATTGAGCATGTTTGAGACTGGATGAAGCGTCGTCTCACGCGGTCTGCACGTCCAGCACGAACGCTGGTCCAACTGAGGCGCCAGGTGGAAATGGCATGGCAAGCCGTTCCACAGGACTACATCCAGCATCTCTACGATCGCCTCCATTGGAGAATAGCAGCCTGCATTGCTGCGAAAGGTGGATATACACTGTACTAATGCCGACATTGTGCATGCTCTGTTGCCTGTGTCTATGTGGCTGTGGTTCTGTCAGTGTGATCATCTGATGTATCTGACCCCAGGAATGTGTCAATAAAGTTTCCCCTTCCTGGGACAATCAAATCACGGTGTTCTTATTTCAATTTCCAAGAGTGTAATTTCACGCGTTACAAAGTCGAAAAAAGTCTGCATGGTGCCTGTTTTATTCGATCCCGATGCAATTTATGCATTTCATTATCAATGTGAAGGTCCAAGGTTTACTGTAAACGCGCAGTGATGCATTCGAAACTACTACTGGACTCCCATTAAATGTTCGAAGCACACACAATTTGAATCATTACTCAATCGGACAGAAGTTGACATGGTGCCTGTTTTATTCAATCCCGATACAATTTCTGTGCTTCATCATCTATGTTGTGGGCCAAGGGTTACCGTCAACCTGCAGTGGTGCATCGGAAACTAATACTGTTACACCAGGAACTATTCAAGGCAGAGATAGTTTCAAGCGTTACAAAGTCGACAAAAGTCGGCATTCAGCCTGTTTTATTCGATCCCGAGGCAATTTCTGTATTTCATTATCAATGTGAAGGCCCAAAGTTTACTGTAAACGTGCAGTGCTGCATTGGATACTACTACTGGACTCCCAGGAAATGTTCGAAGCACACACAATTTGAATCATTACTCAATCGGACAGAAGTTGACATGGTGCCTGTTTTATTCAATGCCGATACAATTTCTGTGTTTCATCATCTATGTAAAAGTCCATGGGTTACTGTAAACCGGCAGTGGTGCATCGGAAACTATTACTGGGCCAGCAAGGAAATCTTCAAAGCAGATAGAGTTTCAAGCGTTACAAATTCGACAAAAGTTGGCATGCTGCCTGTTTTATTCGATCCCGATGCATTTTATGCAATTCAATATCAATGTGTAGGTCCAAGGTTTACTGTAAACGCGCAGTGATGCATTCGAAACTACTACTGGACTCCCATTAAATGTTCGAAGCACACACAATTTGAATCATTACTCAATCGGACAGAAGTTTACATCGTGCCTGTTTTATTCAATCCCGATAAAATTTCTATGTTTCACCAGCTATGTAATGTTACAAAGGTTACTGTCAACCTGCAGAGGTGCATCGGAAACTACTACTGGGCCCCAAGGAAATGTTCAAATCAGAGATAGTTTCAAGCGATACAAAGTCGAAAAAAGTCGGCAAGTGCCTGTTTTATTGGATCCCGATGCAATTTCTGCATTTCATTATCAATGTGAAGGTCCAAGGTTTACTGTAAACGTGCAGTGATGCATTGGAAACTACTACTGAACTCCCAGGAAATGTTCGAAGCACACACAATTTGAATCATTACTCAATACGACAGAACTTGACATGGTGCACGTTTTATTCAATCACGATACACTTTCTGTGCTTCATCATCTATGTAAATGTCCAAGGGTTACTGTCAACCTTCAGTGGTGCATCGGAATATACTACAGGGCCCCCAGGAAGTGTTCGAAGCAGAGATAGTTTCAAGCGTTACAAAATCGACAAAAGTCGGCATGCTGCCTGTTTTATTCGATCCCGATGCTATTTCTGTATTTCATTACAAATTTGAAGGTCCAATGTTTACTGTAAACGAGCAGTGATGCATTGGAAAGTACTACTGGCCTCCCAGGAAATGTTCGAAGAACACACAATTTGAATCATTACTCAATCGGACAGAAGTTGACATGGTGCCTGTTTTATTCAATCCCAATACAATTTTTGTGTTTCATCATCTATGTAAAGGTCCAAGGGTTACTGTCAACCTGCAGTGGTGCATCGGAAACTACTACTGGTCCCCCAAGGAAATCATCAAAGCAGAGATAGTTTCAAGCGTTACAAAGTCGACAAAAGTCGGCATGCTGCCTGTTTTATTCAATCCCGATGTAATTTGTGCATTTCATTATCAATGTGAAGGTCCAAGGTTAACTGTAAACGTGCAGTGATGCATTGGAAACTACTAATGGACTCCCATTAAGTGATAGAACCACACACAATTTGAATCATCGGACAGAAGTTGACATGGTGCCTGTTTTATTCAATCCTGATACAATTTTTGTGTTTCATCATCTATGTAAAGGTCCAAGGGTTACTGTCAACCTGCAGTGGTGCATCGGAAACTACTACTGGGACCCCAGGATATGTTCAAAGCTGAGATACACTCCTGGAAATGGAAAAAAGAACACATTGACACCGGTGTGTCAGACCCACCATACTTGCTCCGGACACTGCGAGACGGCTGTACAAGCAATGATCACACGCACGGCACAGCGGACACACCAGGAACCGCGGTGTTGGCCGTCGAATGGCGCTAGCTGCGCAGCATTTGTGCACCGCCGCCGTCAGTGTCAGCCAATTTGCCGTGGCATACGGAGCTCCATCGCAGTCTTTAACACTGGTAGCATGCCGCGACAGCGTGGACGTGAACCGTATGTGCAGTTGACGGACTTTGAGCGAGGGCGTATAATGGGCATGCGGGAGGCCGGGTGGACGTACCGCCGAATTGCTCAACACGTGGGGTGTCAGGTCCCCACAGTACATCGATGTTGTCGCCAGTGGTCGGCGGAAGGTGCACGTGCCCGTCGACCTGGGACCGGACCGCAGCGACGCACTGATGCACGCCAAGACCGTAGGATCCTACGCAGTGCCGTAGGGGACCGCAACGCCACTTCCTAGCAAATTAAGGACACTGTTGCTCCTGGGGTATCGGCGAGGACCATTCGCAACCGTCTCCATGAAGCTGGGCTACGGTCCCGCACACCGTTAGGCCGTCTTCAGCTCACGACCCAACATCGTGCAGCCCGCCTCCAGTGGCGTCGCGACAGGCGTGAATGGAGGGACGAATGGAGATGTGTCGTCTTCAGCGATGAGAGTCGCTTCTGCCTTGGTGCCAATGATGGTCGTATGCGTGTTTGGCGCCGTGCAGGTGAGCGCCACAATCAGGACTGCATACGACCGAGGCACACAGGGCCAACACCCGGCATCATGGTGTGGGGAGCGATCTCCTACACTGGCCGTACACCTCTGGTGATCGTCGAGGGGACACTGAATAGTGCACGGTAGATCCAAACCGTCATCGAACCCATCGTTCTACCATTGCTAGACCGGCAAGGGATCTTACTGTTCCAACAGGACAATGCACGTCCGCATGTATCACGTGCCACCCAACGTGCTCTAGAAGGTGTAAGTCAACTACACTGGCCAGCAAGATCTCCGGATCTGTCCCCCATTGAGCATGTTTGAGACTGGATGAAGCGTCGTCTCACGCGGTCTGCACGTCCAGCACGAACGCTGGTCCAACTGAGGCGCCAGGTGGAAATGGCATGGCAAGCCGTTCCACAGGACTACATCCAGCATCTCTACGATCGCCTCCATTGGAGAATAGCAGCCTGCATTGCTGCGAAAGGTGGATATACACTGTACTAATGCCGACATTGTGCATGCTCTGTTGCCTGTGTCTATGTGGCTGTGGTTCTGTCAGTGTGATCATCTGATGTATCTGACCCCAGGAATGTGTCAATAAAGTTTCCCCTTCCTGGGACAATCAAATCACGGTGTTCTTATTTCAATTTCCAAGAGTGTAATTTCACGCGTTACAAAGTCGAAAAAAGTCTGCATGGTGCCTGTTTTATTCGATCCCGATGCAATTTATGCATTTCATTATCAATGTGAAGGTCCAAGGTTTACTGTAAACGCGCAGTGATGCATTCGAAACTACTACTGGACTCCCATTAAATGTTCGAAGCACACACAATTTGAATCATTACTCAATCGGACAGAAGTTGACATGGTGCCTGTTTTATTCAATCCCGATACAATTTCTGTGCTTCATCATCTATGTTATGGGCCAAGGGTTACCGTCAACCTGCAGTGGTGCATCGGAAACTAATACTGTTCCACCAGGAACTATTCAAGGCAGAGATAGTTTCAAGCGTTACAAAGTCGACAAAAGTCGGCATTCAGCCTGTTTTATTCGATCCCGAGGCAATTTCTGTATTTCATTATCAATGTGAAGGCCCAAAGTTTACTGTAAACGTGCAGTGATGCATTGGAAACTACTACTGAACTCCCAGGAAATGTTCGAAGGACACACAAGTTGAATCATTACTCAATGGGACAGAAGTTGACATGGTGCCTGTTTCATTCAGTCCTGATACAATTTCTATGTTTCATCATCTATGTAAAGGTCCAAGGTTTATTGTAAACGTGCAGTGCTGCATTGGATACTACTACTGGACTCCCAGGAAATGTTCGAAGCACACACAATTTGAATCATTACTCAATCGGACAGAAGTTGACATGGTGCCTGTTTTATTCAATGCCGATACAATTTCTGTGTTTCATCATCTATGTAAAGGTCCATGGGTTACTGTAAACCGGCAGTGGTGCATCGGAAACTATTACTGGGCCAGCAAGGAAATCTTCAAAGCAGATAGAGTTTCAAGCGTTACAAATTCGACAAAAGTTGGCATGCTGCCTGTTTTATTCGATCCCGATGCATTTTATGCAATTCAATATCAATGTGTAGGTCCAAGGTTTACTGTAAACGCGCAGTGATGCATTCGAAACTACTACTGGACTCCCATTAAATGTTCGAAGCACACACAATTTGAATCATTACTCAAGCGGACAGAAGTTTACATCGTGCCTGTTTTATTCAATCCCGATACAATTTCTATGTTTCACCAGCTATGTAATGTTACAAAGGTTACTGTCAACCTGCAGAGGTGCATCGGAAACTACTACTGGGCCCCAAGGAAATGTTCAAATCAGAGATAGTTTCAAGCGATACAAAGTCGAAAAAAGTCGGCAAGTGCCTGCTTTATTGGATCCCGATGCAATTTCTGCATTTCATTATCAATGTGAAG
The DNA here is from genome assembly GCF_023897955.1 of Schistocerca gregaria. Taxonomy (NCBI): domain Eukaryota; kingdom Metazoa; phylum Arthropoda; class Insecta; order Orthoptera; family Acrididae; genus Schistocerca; species Schistocerca gregaria. The sequence goes on along the minus strand of NC_064931.1, from coordinate 84,742,438 downwards.
GTCCAAGGTTTACTGTAAACGTGCAGTGATGCATTGGAAACTACTACTGAACTCCCAGGAAATGTTCGAAGCACACACAATTTGAATCATTACTCAATACGACAGAACTTGACATGGTGCACGTTTTATTCAATCACGATACACTTTCTGTGCTTCATCATCTATGAAACAGTCCAAGGGTTACTGTCAACCTGCAGTGGTGCATCGGAATATACTACAGGGCCCCCAGGAAGTGTTCAAATCAGAGATTGTTTCAAGAGTTACAAAGTCGACAAAAGTCTGCATGCTGAATGTTTTATTCGATCCCGATGTAATTTCTGTACTTCATTATCAATGTGAAGGTCCAAGGTTTACTGTAAACGTGCAGTGATGTATTGAAAACTACTACTGGACTCCCAGAAAATTCTCGAAGCACACACAATTTGAATCATTACTCAATCGTACAGACGTTGACATGGTGCCTGTTTTATTTAAACCTGATACAATTACTGTGCCTCATCATCTATGGAGAGGTCTAAGGGTTACAGGCAACCTGCAGTGGTGCATCGGAAACTACTACTGGGACCCCAGGAAATGTTGAAAACAGAGATAGTTTCAAGCGTTACAAAGTCGACATAAGTAGGAATGGGGCCTCTTTTATTCGATCCCGATGCTATTTCTGTATTTCATTAGCAATGTAAAAGTCCAAGATTTACTGTAAACGTGCAGTGATCCATTGGAAACTACTACTGGACTCCCAGGAAATGTTCGAAGTACACACAATTTGAATTATTACTCAATCGGACAGAAGTTGACATGGTGCCTGTTTTATTCAATCCCGATACAATTTCCGTGTTTCATCATCTATGAAAAGGTCCATGGGTCCATGGGTCCACCGGCAGTGGTGCATCGGAAACTATTACTGGGCCAGCAAGAAAATCTTCAAAGCAGATATATTTTCAAGCGTTACAAAGTCGACAAAAGTTGGCATTCTGCCTGTTTTATTCGATCCCGATAAAATTTCTGTACTTCATTATCAATGTGAAGGTTCAAGGTTTACTGTAAACGTGCAGTGATACATTGGACACTACTACTGGACTCCCAGGAAATGTTCAAAGCACACACAATTTGAATCATTACTCAATCGGGCAGAAGTTGACATGGTGCCTGTTTCATTCAATCCTGATACAATTTCTATGTTTCATCATCTATGTAAAGGTCCAAGGATTATTGTAAACATGCAGTGCTGCATTGGATACTACTACTGGACTCCCAGGAAATGTTCGAAGCACATACAATTTGAATCATTACTCAATCGGACAGAAATTGACATGGTGCCTGTTTTATTCAATCCCGATACAATTTCTGTGTTTCATCAACTATGTAAACGTCCAGGGGTTACTGTCAACCTGTAGTGGTGCATCGGAAACTACTAGTGGGCCTCCACGAAATGTTCAAAGCTGAGATATTTTCAAGCGGTACAAAAACCACAAAAGGCGGCATGGTGCCTGTTTTATTGGATCCCGATGAAATTTCTGCATTTCATTATCAATGTGAAGGTCCAAGGTTTACTGTAAACGTGCAGTGATGCATTGGAAAGTACTACTGCACTCCCAGGAAATGTTCGAAACACACACAATTTGAATCATTACTCAAACGGACAGAACTTGACATGATGCACGATTTATTCAATCCCGATACACTTTCTGTGCTTCATCATCTATGAAAAGGTCCAAGGGTTACTGTCAACCAGCAGTGGTACATCGGAATATACTACAGGGCCCCCAGGAAGTGTTCAAAGCAGAGATACTTGCAATCGTTACAAAGTCGACAAAAGTCTGCATGCTGCCTGTTTTATTCGATCCCGATCCAATTTCTGTATTTCATTATTAATGTGGAGGTTCAAGGTTTACTGTAAACGTGTAGTGATCCATTGGAAACTACTACTGGACTCCCAGGAAATGTTTGAAGCACACACAATTTGAATCATTACTCAATCGGACAGAAGTTGACATGGTGCCTGTTTTATTCAATCCCGATACAATTTCTGTGTTTCATCATCTATGTAAAGGTCCTAGGGTTACTGTCAACATGCAATGGTGCATCGGAAACTACTACTGGACCTCCAGGAAATGTTCATAGCAGAGATAGTTTCAAGTGTTACAAAGTAGACAAAAGTAGGCATGCTGCCGTTTTATTCGATCCCGATACAATATCTGTATTTCATTATCAATGTGAAAGTCCAAGGTTTACTGTAAACGTGCAGTGATGCATTGGAAACTACTACTGGACTCCCAGGAAGTGTTCGAAGCACACACAATTTCAGTCATTACTCAATCGGACAGAAGTTGACATGGTGCCTGTTTTATTCATTCCCGATACAATTTCTGTGTTTCATCATCTATGTAAACGTCCAAGGGTTACTGTCAACCTGCAGTAGTACATCGGAATATACTACAGGGCCCCCAGGAGGTGTTCAAAGCAGAGATACTTGCAAGAGTTACAAAGTCGACAAAAGTCTGCATGCTGAATGTTTTATTCGATCCCGATGTAATTTCTGTACTTCATTATCAATGTGAAGGTCCAAGGTTTACTGTAAACGTCCAATGATGTATTGGAAGCTACTACTGGACTCCCAAGAAATTCTCGAATCACACACAATTTGAATCATTACTCAATCGTACAAGAAAGTTGACATGGTGCCTGTTTTATTTAAACCCGATACAATTATTGTGCTTTATCATCTATGTAAAGGTCTAAGGGTTACAGCCAACCTGCAGTGGTGCATCGGAAACTTCTACTGTGCCCCCAGGAAATGTTCAAAGCAGAGGTAGTTTCAAGCGTTACAAAGTCGACAAAAGTCGGAATGTTGCCTGTTTCATTCGATCCCGATGCAATTTCTGTATTTCATTATAAATGTGAAGGTCCAAGGTTTACTGTAAACGTGCAGTGATGCATTGGAAACTACTACTGGACTCCCAGAAAATTCTCGAAGCACAAACAATTTGAATCATTACTCAATCGGACAGAAGTTGACATGGTGCCTGTATTATGCAATCCCCATACAATTTCTGTGTCTTATCATCTATGTAAATGTCCAAGGGTTACTGTCAACATGTAGTGGTGCATCGGAAACTACTACTGGGCCCCCAGGAAATGTTCAAAGCAGTGATAGTATCAAGCGTTACAAAGTCGACAAAAGTCGGCATGGTGCCAGTTTTATTGGCTCCCGATGAATATTCTGCATTTCATAACCAATGTGTAGGTCCAAGGTTTACTGTAAACGTGCAGTGATGCATTGGAAACTACTACTGAACTCCCAGGAAATGTTCGAAGCACACACAATGTGAATCATTACTCAATCGGACAGAACTTGACATTGTGCACGTTTTATTCAATCCCAATACACTTTCTGTGCTTCATCATCTATGAAAAGGGCCAAGGGTTACTGTCAACCTGCAGTGGAGCATCGGAATATACTACAGGGCCCCCAGGAGGTGTTCAAAGCATAGATAGTTGCAAGAGTTTCAAAGTCGACAAAAGTCTGCATGTTGAATGTTTTATTCGATCCCGATGTAATTATTGTACTTCATTATCAATGTGATGGTCCAAGGTTTACTGTAAACGTGCAGTGATGTATTGGAAACTACTACTGGACTCCCAGAAAATTCTCGAAGCACACACAATTTGAATCATTACTCAATCGTACAGAAGTTGACATGGTGCCTGTTTTATTTAAACCCGATACAATAACTGTGCTTCATCATCTATGTAAAGGTCTAATGGTTACAGCCAACGTGCAGTGGTGCATCGGAAACTACTACTGGGCCCCCAGGATATGTTCAAAGCAGAGATAGTTTCAAGCGTTACAAAGTCGACAAAAGTCGGAATGCTGCCTGTTTTATTCGATCCCGATGAAATTTCTGTATTTCATTATGAATTTGAAGGTCCAATGTTTACTGTAAACGTGCAGTGATGCATTGTAAAGTACTACTGGACTCCCAGGAAGTGATAGAAGCACAGACAATTTGAATCATCGGACAGAAGTTGACATGGTGCCTGTTTTATTCAATCCTGATACAATTCCTGTGTTTCATCATCTATGTAAAGGTCCAAGGGTTACAGCCAACCTGCAGTGGTGCATCGGAAACTTCTACTGGGCCCCCAGGAAATGTTCAAAGCAGAGATCGTTTCAAGCGTTGCAAAGTCCACAAAAGTCCTCATGCTGCCTGTTTTATTCGATCCCGATCCAATTTCTGTATTTCATTATCAATGTGGAGGTTCAAGGTTTACTGTAAACGTGTAGTGATCCATTGGAAACTACTACTGGACTCCCAGGAAATGTTTGAAGTACACACAATTTGAATCGTTACTCAATCGGACAGAAGTTGACATGGTGCCTGTTTTATTTAATCCCGATACAATTTCTGTGTTTCATCATCTATGTAAAGGTCCTAGGGTTACTGTCAACATGCAATGGAGCATCGGAAACTACTACTGGGCCTCCAGGAAATGTTCATAGCAGAGAGAGTTTCAAGTATTACAAAGTAGACAAAAGTAGGCATGCTGCCGTTTTATTCGATCCCGATACAATATCTGTATTTCATTATCAATGTGAAAGTCCAAGGTTTACTGTAAACGTGTAGTGATCCATTGGAAACTACTACTGGACTCCCAGGAAATGTTTGAAGCACACACAATTTGAATCGTTACTCAATCGGACAGAAGTTGACATGGTGCCTGTTTTATTCAATCCCGATACAATTTCTGTGTTTCATCATCTATGTAAAGGTCCTAGGGTTACTGTCAACATGCAATGGAGCATCGGACACTACTACTGGGCCACCAAGAAATATTCAAAGCAGAGATAGTTTCAAGCGTTACAAAGTCGACAAAATTCGGCATGCTGCCTGTTTTATTGGATCCCGATGAAATTTCTGCATTTCATTATCAATGTGAAGGTCCAAGGTTTACTGTAAACGTGCAGTGATGCATTGGAAAGTACTACTGCACTCCCAGGAAATGTTCGAAGCACACACAATTTGAATCATTACTCAAACGGACAGAACTTGACATGATGCACGTTTTATTCAATCCCGATACACTTTCTGTGCTTCATCATCTATGAAAAGGTCCAAGGGTTACTGTCAACCTGCAGTGGTACATCGGAATATACTACAGGGCCCCCAGGAAGTGTTCAAAGCAGAGATACTTGCAAGAGTTACAAAGTCGACAAAAGTCTGCATGCTCAATGTTTTATTCGATCCCGATGTAATTTCTGTACTTCATTATCAATGTGAAGGTCCAAGGTTTACTGTAAACGCGCAGTGATGCATTCGAAACTACTACTGGACTCCCATTAAATGTTCGAAGCACACACAATTTGAATCATTACTCAATCGGACAAAACTTGACATGGTGCACGTTTTATTCAATCCCAATACACTTTCTGTGCTTCATCATCTATGAAAAGGGCCAAGGGTTACTGTCAACCTGATGTGGAGCATCGGAATATACTACAGGGCCCCCAGGAAGTGTTCAAAGCATAGATAGTTGCAAGAGTTTCAAAGTCGACAAAAGTCTGCATGCTGAATGTTTTATTCGATCCCGATGAAATTTCTGTATTTCATTATGAATTTGAAGGTCCAATGTTTACTGTAAACGTGCAGTGATGCATTGGAAACTACTACTGGACTCCCAGGAAGTGATAGAAGCACACACAATTTGAATCATCGGACAGAAGTTGACATGGTGCCTGTTTTATTCAATCCTGATACAATTCCTGTGTTTCATCATCTATGTAAAGGTCCAAGGGTTACAGCCAACCTGCTGTGGTGCATCGGAAACTTCTACTGGGCCCCCAGGAAATATTCAAAGCAGAGATAGTTTCAAGCGTTACAAAGTAGACAAATGTCAGAATGTGGCCTGTTTCATTCGATCCCGATGCAATTTCTGTATTTCATTATAAATGTGAAGGTCCAAGGTTTACTGTAACGTGCAGTGATGCATTGGAATCTACTACTGGACTCCCAGGAAATGTTCGAACCACACACAATTTGAATCATTACTCAATCCGACAGAAGTTGACATGGTGCCTGTTTTATTCAATCCCGATGCAATTTCTGTGTTTCATCATCTATTTAAAGGTCCAAGGGTTACTGTCAACCTGCAGTGGTGCATCGGAAACTACTACTGGGCCCCCAGGAAATGTTCAAAGCAGAGATAGTTTCAAGCGTTACAAAGTCGACAAAAGTCGGAATGCTGCCCGATTTATTCGATGCGGATGCAATTACAGTATTTCATTATAAATGTGAAGGTCCAAGGTTTAATGTAAACGTGCAGTGATGCATTGGAAACTACTACTAAACTCCCAGGAAATGGTCGAATCACATACAATTTGGATCGTTACTCAAGCGGACAGAAGTGAACATGGTGCCTGTTTTATTCAATCCCAGTACAAGTTCTGTGTTTCAACATCAATGTAAAGGTCCAAGGGTTACTGTCAACCTGCAGTGGTGCATCGGAAACTACTACTGGTCCACCAGGAAATGTTCAAAGCAGAGATAGTTTCAAGCGTTACAAGGACGACATAAGACGGAATGGCGCCTGTTTTATTCGATCCCGATGCAATTTCTGTATTTCATTATCAATAAGAGTGTCCAAGCTTTACTCTAAACGTGCAGTGATGCATTGGAAACTACTACTGAACTCCCAGGAAATGTTCGAATCACATACAATTTGAATCGTTACTCAAGCGGACAGAAGGTAACATGGTGCCTGTTTTATTCAATCCCGATACAAGTTCTGTGTTTCAACATCTATGTAAAGGTCCAAGGGTTACTGTCAACCTGCAGTGGTGCATCGGAAACTACTACTGGGCCCCCAAGGAAATGTTCAAAGCAGAGATAGTTTGAAGCGATACAAAGTCGACAATAGTCGGCATGCTGCCTGTTTTATTCGATCCCGATGCAAATTCTGTATTTCTTATCAATGTAAAGGTCCAAGGTTTACTGTAAACGTGCTGTGATGCATTGGAAACTACTACTGCACTTCCAGGAAATGTTCGAAGCACACACAATTTGAATCATTACTCAATCGGACAGAAGTTGACATGGTGCCTGTTTTATTCAATCCCGATACAATTTCTGTGTTGCATCATCTATGTAAAGGTCCTAGGGTCACTGTCAACTTCCAGTGGTGCATCACAAACTACTACTGGGCCCCCACGAAATGTTCAAAGCAGAGATAGTTTCAAGGGTTACGAAGTCGACAAAATTTGGCATGCTGCCTGTTTTATTGGATCCCGATGTAATTTCTGTATTTCATTATCAATGTGAAGGTCCAAGGTTTAGTGTAAAAGTGCAGTGATCCATTGGAAACTACTACTGGAATCGCAGGAAATGTTTGTATCACACACAATTTCAATCATTACTCAATCGGACAGAAGTTGACATGGTGCCTGTTTTATTCAATCCCGATACAATTTCTGTGTTTTATCATTAATGTAAAGGTCAAAGGGTTACTGTCAACCTGCAGTGGTGCATCGGAAACTTCTACTGGGCCCCCAGGAAATGTTCAAAGCAGAGATAGTTTCAAGCGTTACAAGGTCGAAAAAAGTCAACATGCTGCCTGTTTTATTCGATCCCGAAGCAAATTTCTGTATTTCATTATCAATGTGAAGGCCAAAAGATTACTGTAAACGTGCAGTGATGCATGGGAAACTACTACTGAACTCCCAGGAAATGTTCGAAGGACACACAATTTGAATTATTACTCAATCGGACAGAAGTTGACATGGTGCCTGTTTTATTCAATCCCGATACAATTTCCGTGTTTCATCATCTATGAAAAGGTCCATGGGTTACTGTAAACCGGCAGTGGTGCATCGGAAACTATTACTGGGCCAGCAAGAAAATCTTCAAAGCAGATATATTTTCAAGCGTTACAAAGTCGACAAAAGTAGGCATTCTGCCTGTTTTATTCGATCCCGATAAAATTTCTGTACTTCATTATCAATGTGAAGGTCCAAGGTTTACTGTAAACGTGCAATGATGTATTGGAAACTACTACTGGGCTCCCAAGAAATTCTCGAATCACACACAATTTGAATCATTACTCAATCGTACAAGAACGTTAACATGGTGCCTGTTTTATTTAAACCCGATACAATTATTGTGCTTTATCATCTATGTAAAGTTCTAAGGGTTACAGCCAACCTGCAGTGGTGCATCGGAAACTTCTACTGGTCCACCAAGGAAATCATCAAAGCAGAGATAGTTTCAAGCGTTACAAAGTCGACAAAAGTCGGCATGCTGCCTGTTTTATTCAATCCCGATGGAATTTCTGCATTTCATTATCAATGTGAAGGTCCAAGGTTAACTGTTAACGTGCAGTGGTGCATCGGAAACTATTACTGGAACCCCAGGAAATGATCAAAGCAGTGATAGTTTCAAGCGTTACAAAGTCGAAAAAAGTCAGCATGCTGCCTGTTTTATACGATCCCAATACAATTTCTGTATTTCATTATCAATGTGAAAGTCCAAGGTTTACTGTAAACGTGTAGTGATCCATTGGAAACTACTACTGAAGTCCCAGGAAATGTTTGAAGCACACACAATTTGAATCATTACTCAATCGGACAGAACTTGACATGGTGCATGTTTTATTCAATCCCGATAAACTTCCTGTGCTTCATCAACTATGTAAAGGTCCAAGGGTTACTGTCAACCTGCAGTGGTGCATCGGAAACTACTACTGGGCCCCCAGGAAATGTTCAAAGCAGAGATAGTTTCAAGCGTTACAAAGTCGACAAAAGTCGGAATGCTGCCTGATTTATTCGATCCGGATGCAATTACAGTATTTCATTATAAATGTGAAGGTCCAAGGTTTAATGTAAACGTGCAGTGATGCATTGGAAACTACTACTGGACTCCCAGGAAATGTTGGAAGTACACACAATTTGAATCATTACTCAATCGGACAGAAGTTGACATGGTGCCTGTTTTATTTAATCCTGATACACTTTCTGTGGTTCATCGTCTATGTAAAGGTCCAAGGGTTACTGTCAACCTGCAGTGGTGCATCGGAATCTACTACAGGGCCCCCAGGAAGTGTTCAAAGCAGAGATAGTTTCAAGAGTTACAAAATCGACAAAAGTCGGCATGCTGAATGTTTTATTCGATCCCGATGTAGTTCCTGTATTTCAATATCAATGTGAAGGTCCAAGGTTAACTGTTAACGTGCAGTGGTGCATCGGAAACTATTACTGGAACCCCAGGAAATGATCAAAGCAGTGATAGTTTCAAGCGTTACAAAGTCGAAAAAAGTCAGCATGCTGCCTGTTTTATACGATCCCAATACAATTTCTGTATTTCATTATCAATGTGAAAGTCCAAGGTTTACTGTAAACGTGTAGTGATCCATTGGAAACTACTACTGAAGTCCCAGGAAATGTTTGAAGCACACACAATTTGAATCATTACTCAATCGGACAGAACTTGACATGGTGCATGTTTTATTCAATCCCGATAAACTTCCTGTGCTTCATCAACTATGTAAAGGTCCAAGGGTTACTGTCAACCTGCAGTGGTGCGTCGGAAACTACTACTGGGCCCCCAGGAAATGTTCAAAGCAGAGATAGTTTCAAGCGTTACAAAGTCGACAAAAGTCGGAATGCTGCCTGATTTATTCGATCCGGATGCAATTACAGTATTTCATTATAAATGTGAAGGTCCAAGGTTTAATGTAAACGTGCAGTGATGCATTGGAAACTACTACTGGACTCCCAGGAAATGTTGAAAGTACACACAATTTGAATCATTACTCAATCGGACAGAAGTTGACATGGTGCCTGTTTTATTTAATCCTGATACACTTTCTGTGGTTCATCGTCTATGTAAAGGTCCAAGGGTTACTGTCAACCTGCAGTGGTGCATCGGAATCTACTACAGGGCCCCCAGGAAGTGTTCAAAGCAGAGATAGTTTCAAGAGTTACAAAATCGACAAAAGTCGGCATGCTGAATGTTTTATTCGATCCCGATGTAGTTCCTGTATTTCAATATCAATGTGAAGGTCCAAGGTTAACTGTTAACGTGCAGTGGTGCATCGGAAACTATTACTGGAACCCCAGGAAATGATCAAAGCAGTGATAGTTTCAAGCGTTACAAAGTCGAAAAAAGTCAGCATGCTGCCTGTTTTATACGATCCCAATACAATTTCTGTATTTCATTATCAATGTGAAAGTCCAAGGTTTACTGTAAACGTGTAGTGATCCATTGGAAACTACTACTGAAGTCCCAGGAAATGTTTGAAGCACACACAATTTGAATCATTACTCAATCGGACAGAACTTGACATGGTGCATGTTTTATTCAATCCCGATAAACTTCCTGTGCTTCATCAACTATGTAAAGGTCCAAGGGTTACTGTCAACCTGCAGTGGTGCATCGGAAACTACTACTGGGCCCCCAGGAAATGTTCAAAGCAGAGATAGTTTCAAGCGTTACAAAGTCGACAAAAGTCGGAATGCTGCCTGATTTATTCGATCCGGATGCAATTACAGTATTTCATTATAAATGTGAAGGTCCAAGGTTTAATGTAAACGTGCAGTGATGCATTGGAAACTACTACTGGACTCCCAGGAAATGTTGGAAGTACACACAATTTGAATCATTACTCAATCGGACAGAAGTTGACATGGTGCCTGTTTTATTTAATCCTGATACACTTTCTGTGGTTCATCGTCTATGTAAAGGTCCAAGGGTTACTGTCAACCTGCAGTGATGCATCGGAATCTACTACAGGGCCCCCAGGAAGTGTTCAAAGCAGAGATAGTTTCAAGCGTTACAAAGTCGAAAAAAGCCAGCATGCTGTCTGTTTTATTCGTTCCCGATGCAATTTCAGTATTTCATTTTCAATAACAGTGTCCAAGCTTTACTGTAAACGTGCAGTGATGCATTGGAAACTACTACAGAACTCCCAGGAAATGTTCGAAGCACACGCAATTTGAATCATTACTCAATCGGACAGAAGTTGGCATGGTGTCTGTTTTATTCAATCCCGATACAAGTTCTGTGTTTCAACATCTATGTAAAGGTCCAAGGGTTACTGTCAACCTGCAGTGGTGCATCGGAAACTACTACTGCGACCCCAGGAAATGTTGAAAGCAGAGATAGTTTCAAGCGTTACAAAGTCGAAAAAAGCCAGCATGCTGTCTGTTTTATTCGTTCCCGATGCAATTTCAGTATTTCATTTTCAATAACAGTGTCCAAGCTTTACTGTAAACGTGCAGTGATGCATTGGAAATTACTACAGAACTCCCAGGAAATGTTCGAAGCACACGCAATTTGAATCATTACTCAATTGGACAGAAGTTGGCATGGTGTCTGTTTTATTCAATCCCGATACAAGTTCTGTGTTTCAACATCTATGTAAAGGTCCAAGGGTTACTGTCAACCTGCAGTGGTGCATCGGAAACTACTACTGGGCCCCCAGGATAAGTTCAAAGCAGAGATAGTTTCAAGAGTTACAAAATCGACAAAAGTCGGCATGCTGAATGTTTTATTCGATCCCGATGTAGTTCCTGTATTTCAATATCAATGTGAAGGTCCAAGGTTTACTGTAAACGTGCAGTGATGTATTGGAATCTACTACTGGACTCCCAAGAAATTTTCGAAGCACACACAATTTGAATCATTACTCAATCGGACAGAAGTTGACATGGTGCCTGTTTTATTCAATCCCGATACAATTTCTGTGTTTCATCATCTATGTAAAGGTCCAAGGGTTACTGTCAACCTGCAGTGGTGCATCGGAAACTACTACTGGGACCCCAGGAAATGTTCAAAGCAGAGATAGTTTCAAGCGTTACATAGTCGACAAAAGTCGGAATACTGCCTTTCTTTTTTAATCCGGATGCAATTACAGTATTTCATTATAAATGTGAAGGTCCAAGGTTTACTGTAAACGTGCTGTGATGCATTGGAAACTACTACTGGACTCCCAGGAAATGTTCGAAGCACACACAATTTGAATCATTACTCAATCGGACAGAAGTTGACATGGTGCCTGTTGTATTCAATCCCGATACAATTTCTGTGTTCTATCAATTATGTAAATGTCCAAGGGTTACTGTTAACATGTAGTGGTGCATCGGAAGTTACTACTGGGACCCCAGGTAATGTTCAAAACAGAGATATTTTCAAACATTACAAAGTCGAAAAAAGTCGGCATGGTGCCGGTTTTATTGGATCCCCATGCAATTTCTGCATTTCATTATCAATGTGAAGGTCCAAGGTTTACTGTAAACGTGCAGTTATGCATTGGAAACTACTACTGAACTCCCAGGAAATGTTCGAATCACATACAATTTGTATCGTTACTCAAGCGGACAGAAGTTTACTTGGTGCCTGTTTTATTCAATCCCGATACAAGTTCTGTGTTTCAACATCTATGTAAAGGTCCAAGGGATACTGTCAACCTGCAGTGGTGCATCGGAATATACTGCAGGGCCCCCAGGAAGTTTTCGAAGCAGAGATAGTTTGAAGCGTTACAAAGTCGACAAAAGTCGGAATGATGCCTGTTTTATTCGATCCCGATGCAATTTCTGTATTTCATTATAAATTTGAAGGTCCAATGTTTACCTTAAACGAGCAGTGACGCATTGGAAACTACTACTGGCCTCCCAGGAAATGTTCGAAGAACACACAATTTAATCATTACTCAATCGGACAGAAGTTGACATGGTGAGTGTTTTATTCAATCCCGATACAAGTTCTGTGTATCATCATCTATGTAAAGGTCCAAGTGTTACGGTCAACCTGCAGTGGTGCATCGGAAACTACTACTGGGCCCCCAGGAAATGTTCAAAGCTGAGATAGTTTCAAGCGTTACAAAGTCGACATAAGTCGGAATGATTCCTGTTTTATTCGATCCCGATGCAATTTCTGTATTTCATTATCAATGTGAAGGTCCAAGGTTTACTGTAAACGTTTAGTGATGCATTGGAAACTACTACTGGACTCCCAGGAAAATTTGGAACTACACACAATTTGAATCATTACTCGTTGGACAGAACTTGACATGGTGCATGTTTTATTCAATCCCGATACACTTTCTGTGGTTCATCATCTATGTAAAGGTCCAAGGGTTACTGTCAACCTGCAGTGGTGCATCTGAAACTACCACTGGGCCCCCAGGAAATGTTCATAGCAGAGATAGTTTCAAGCGTTACAAATTTGACAAAAGTAGGCATGCTGCCTGTTTTATTCGATCCCGATGCAATTTCTGTATTTCATTATCAATGTCAAAGTCCAAGGTTTACTTTAAATGTGCACTGATGCATTGGAAACTACTACTGGACTCCCAGGAAATGTTCGAAGCACACACAATTTGAATCATTACTCAATCGGACGCAACTTGTCAAGGTGCCTGTTTTATTCAATCCCGATACAATTTGTGTGTTTCATCATCTATGTAAAGGTCCAAGGGTTACTGTCAACCTGCAGTGGTGCATCGGAAACTACTACTGGGCTCCCAGGAAATGTTTGAAGCACAAACAATTTGAATCATTACTCAATCGGGCAGAAGTTGACGTGGTGCATGTTTTATTCAATCCCGAAACAATATCAGTGCTTCATCATCTACGTAAAGGTCCAAGGGTTACTGTCAACCGGCTGTGGTGCATCGGAAACTACTACTGGGCCCCCAGGAAATGGTTAAAGCAGAGATAGTTTCAAGCGTTACAAAGTCGACAAAATTCGGCATGCTGCCTGTTTTATTCGATCCCGATGCAATTTCTGTATTTCATTATCAATGTAAAGGTCCAAGGATAATTGTACACGTGCAGTGATGCATTGGAAACTACTACTGGACTCCCAGGAAATGTTCGAAGCACACACAATTTGAATCATTACTCAATCGGACGCAACTTGTCAAGGTGCCTGTTTTATTCAATCCCGATACAATTTGTGTGTTTCATCATCTATGTAAAGGTCCAAGGGTTACTGTCAACCTGCAGTGGTGCATCGGAAACTACTACTGGGCTCCCAGGAAATGTTTGAAGCACAAACAATTTGAATCATTACTCAATCGGGCAGATGTTGACGTGGTGCATGTTTTATTCAATCCCGAAACAATATCTGTGTTTCATCATCTATGTATAGGCGCAAGGGTTACTGTCAACCTGTAATGGTGCATCGGAATCTACTACTGGGCCACCAAGAAATATTCAAAGCACAGATAGTTTCAAGCGTTACAAAGTCATCAAAAGTCGGCATGGTACCTGTTTTACTCGATGCCGATGCAATTTCTGTATTTCATTATCAATGTGAAGGTAAAAAGGTTTACCGCAAACGTGTAGTGATACATTGAAAACTACTACTAAACTCCCACGAAATGTTCGAAACACACACAATTTGAATCATTACTCAGTCGGACAGAAGTCGACAGGGTGCTTGTTTTATTCGATCCCGATACAATTTCTGAGCTTCATCGTGTATGTAAAGGTCCAAGGGTTACTGTCAACCTTCAGTGGTGCATCGGAACATACTCTTGTGCGCCCAGGAAATGTTCAAAGCAGAGATAGTTTCAAGCGTTACAAAGTCGACAAAAGTCGGCATGCTGCCTGTTTTATTCGATCTCGAGACAATTTCTGTATTTCATTTTCAATATGAAGGTCCAAGGTTTACTGTAACCGTGCAGTGATTCCATTGGAAACTACTACTGGACTCCCAGGAAATGTTTGAAGAACACACAATTTGAATCATTAGTCAATCGGACAGAAATTGTCATGGTGCCTATTTTATTCAATCCCGAAACAATTTCTGTGTTTCATCATCTATTAAAAGTTGCTAGGTTTACTGTCAACCTGCAGTGGTGCATCGGACACTACTACTGGGCCACCAAGAAATATTCAAAGCAGAGATAGTTTCAAGCGTTACAAAGTCGACAAAATTCGGCATGCTGCCTGTTTTATTCGATCCCGATGCAATTTCTGTATTTCATTATCAATGTGAAGATCCAAGGTTTACTGTAAACGTGCAGTGATGCTTTGGAAACTACTACTGGACTCCCAGGAAATGTTCGAAGCACACAAAATTCGAATCATTACTCAATCGGACAGAAGTTGACATGGTGCCTGTTTTATTCAATCCCGATACAATATCAGTGCTTCATCATCTACGTAAAGGTCCAAGGGTTACTGTCAACCGGCTGTGGTGCATCGGAAACTACTACTGGGCCCCCAGGAAATGGTTAAAGCAGAGATAGTTTCAAGCGTTACAAAGTCGACAAAATTCGGCATGCTGCCTGTTTTATTCGATCCCGATGCAATTTCTGTATTTCATTATCAATGTAAAGGTCCAAGGATAATTGTACACGTGCAGTGATGCATTGGATTCTACTACTGGACTCCCAGGATATGTTCGAAGCACACACAATTTGAATCATTACTCAATCAGACAGAAGTTGACATGATGCCTGTTTTCATCAATCCCGATACAAATTCTATGTTTCATTATCTATGTAAAGGTCCAAGTGTTACTGTCAACCTGCAGTGGTGCATCGGAAGCTACTACTGGGCCACCAGGAAATATTCAAAGCAGAGATAGTTTCAAGCGTTATAAAGTCAACAAAATTCGGCATGGTGCCTGTTTTATTCGATCCCGATGCAATTTCTGTATTCAATTATCAATGTGAAGGTCCAAGATTTACTGTAAACGTTTAGTGATGCATTGGAAACTACTACTGGACTCCCAGGAAAATTTGGAACTACACACAATTTGAATCATTACTCATTCGGACAGAACTTGACATGGTGCATGTTTTATTCAATCCCGATACACTTTCTGTGGTTCATCATCTATGTAAAGGTCCAAGGGTTACTGTCAACCTGCAGTGGTGCTACCGAAACTACTACTGGGCCCCCAGGAAATGTTCAATGCAGAGATAGTTTCAAGCGTTATAAAGTCAACAAAATTCGGCATGGTGCCTGTTTTATTCGATCCCGATGCAATTTCTGTATTTAATTATCAATGTGAAGGTCCAAGATTTACTGTAAACGTGTAGTGATCCATTGGAAACTACTACTGGACTCTCAGGAAATGTTTGAAGCACACACAACTTGAATCATTACTCAACCGGACAGAACTTGACATGGTGCCTGTTTTATTCAATCCCGATACAATTTCTGTGTTTCATCGTCTATGTAAAGGTCCAAGGGTACTGTCAACCTGCAGTAATGCATCGGAAAGTACTACTGGGCCCCCAGGAAATGTACATAGCAGAGATAGTTTCAAGCGTTACAAAGTTGACAAAAGTAGGCAAGCTGCCTGTTTTATTCGATCCCGATGCAATTTCTGTATTTCATTATCAATGTCAAAGTCCAAGGTTTACTTTAAACGTGCAGTGATGCATTGGAAACTACCACTGAACTCTCAGGAAATGTTTGAAGCACACACAACTTGAATCATTACTCAACCGGACAGAAGTTGACATGGTGCATGTTTTATTCAATCCCGATACAATTTCTGTGTTTCATCATCTATGCAAAGGTCCAAAAGGTTACTGTCAACCTGCAGTGGTGCATAGGAAACTACTACTGGGCCCCCAGGAAATGTTCGAGGCACACACAATTTGAATAATTACTCAATCGGACAGAAGTTGACATGGTGCCTGTTTTATTCAATCCCGATGCAATATCTGTGTTTTATCATCTATGTAAAGGTCCAAGGGTTACTGTTAACATGTAGTGGTGCATCGGAAGTTACTACTGGGCCCCCAGGTAATGTTCAAAGCAGAAATATTTCAAACGTTACAAAGTCGACAAAAGTCGGCATGCTCCCCTTTTTATTCGATCCCGATGCAATTTCTGTATTTCATTATCAATGTGTAAGTCCAAGGTTTACTGTAAACGTGCAGTGATGCATTGGAAACTACTACTGGACTCCCAGGAAATGTTCGAAGCACAAACAATTTGAATCATTACCAATCGGACAGAAGTTGACATGGTGCCTGTTTTCTTCAATCCTGATACAAATTCTATGTTTCATTATCTATGTAAAGGTGCAAGGGTTACTGTCAACCTGCAGTGGTGCATCGGAAACTATTACTGGGCCCCCAGGAAATGTTCAAAGCAGAGATAGTTTCAAGCGGTACGAAGTCTACAAAATTCGGCAGGCTGCCTGTTTTATTCGATCCCTATTCAATTTCTGTATTTCATTATCAATGTGAAAGTCCAAGGTTTACTGTAAACGTGCAGTGATGCATTGGAAACTACTACTGGACTCCCAGGAAATGTTCGACCCACACAAAATTTGAATCATTACTCAATCGGATGGAACTTGACATGGTGCCTGTTTTATGCAATCCCGATACAATCTCTGTGTTTCATCATCTATGTAAAGGTCCAAGGGTTACTGTCAACCTGCAGTGGTGCATCGGAAACTACTACTGGAACCCCAGGAAATGTTCAAAGCAGAGATAGTTTCAAGCGTTACAAAGTCGACAAAAGTCGGCATGCTACCTGTTTTATTCGATCCCGATGTAAGTTCTGTATTTCATTTTTAATGTGAAGATAAAAAGGTTTACGGCAAACGTGTAGTGATGCATTGGAAACTACTACTGGACTCCCAGGAAATGTTCGAAGCACACACAATTTGAATCATTACTCAATCGAACACAAGTTGACGTGGTGCTTGTTTTATTCGATCCCGATACAATTTCTGAGCTTCATCGTGTATGTAAAGGTCCAAGGGTTACTGTCAACCTGCAGTGGTGCATCGGAAACTACTACTGGGCCCCCAGGAAATGTTCAAAGCAGAGATAGTTTCAAGCGTTACAAGGTCGACAAAAGTCGGCATGCTCCTCTTTTATTCGATCGCGATGCAATTTCTGTATTTCATTATCAATGTAAAGGTCCAAGGATTACTGTAAAAGTGCAGTGATGCTTTGGAAACTACTACTGGACTCCCAGGAAATGTTCGAAGCACACACAATTTGAATCATTACTCAATCGAACACAAGTTGACGTGGTGCTTGTTTTATTCGATCCCGATACAATTTCTGAGCTTCATCGTGTATGTAAAGGTCCAAGGGTTACTGTCAACCTGCAGTGGTGCATCGGAAACTACTACTGGGCCCCCAGGAAACGGTTAAAGCAGAGATAGTTTCAAGCGTTACAATGTCGACAAAATTCGGCATGCTGCCTGTTTTATTCGATCCCGATGTAGTTCCTGTATTTCAACATCAATGTGAAGGTCCAAGGTTTACTGTAAACGTGCAGTGATGTATTGGAAACTACTACTGGACTATCAGGAAATGTTCGAAGCTCACACAATTTGAATTATTACTCAATCGGACAGAAGTTGACATGGTGCCTGTTTTATTCAATCCCGATACAATATCAGTGCTTCATCATCTACGTAAAGGTCCAAGGGTTACTGTCAACCTGCTGTGGTGCATCGGAAACTATTACTGGGCCCCAGGAAATGTTCAAAGCAGAGATAGTTTCAACCGTTGCAAAGTCGACAAAAGTCGGCATGCTGCCTGTTTTATTCGATCCCGATGCAATTTCTGTATTTTATTGTCAATGTGAAGGTATAAGGTTTACTGTAAACGTTCAGTGTTGCTTTGGAAACTACTACTGGACTCCCAGGAAATGTTCGAAGCACACACACTTTGAATCGTTACTCAATCGGACAGAAGTTGATATGGTTCCTGTTTTCTTGAATCCCGATACAAATTCTATGTTTCATTATCTATGTAAAGGTCCAAGTGTTACTGTCAACCTGCAGTGGTGCATCGGAAACTTCTACTGGGCCCCCAGGAAATGTTCAAAGCAGAGATAGTTTCAAGCGTTACAAAGTCGACAGAATTCGGCACGCTGCCTGTTTTATTCGATCCCGATGCAATTTCTGTATTTCATTATCAATGTGAAGGTAAAAAGCTTTACTGCAAACGTGCAGTGATGCATTGGAAACTACTACTGGACTCCCAGGAAATGTTCGAAGCTCACACAATTTGAATCATTACTCAATCGGACAGAAGTTGACATGGTGCTTGTTTTATTCGATCCCGATACAATTTCCTGAGCTTCATCATGTATGTAAAGGTCCAAGGGTTACTGTCAACCTGCAGTGGTGCATCGGAAACTACTACTGGAGCCCCAGGAAATGTTCAAACCAGAGATAGTTTCAAGCGTTACAAAGTCGACAAAAGTCGGCATGCTGCCTGTTTTATTCGATCCCGATGTAGTTCCTGTATTTCAACATCAATGTGAAGGTCCAAGGTTTACTGTAAACGTGCAGTGATGTATTGGAAACTACTACTGGACTCCCAGGAAATTTTCGAAGCTCACACAATTTGAATCATTACTCAATCGGACAGAAGTTGACATGGTGCCTGTTTTATTCAATCCCGATACAATATCAGTGCTTCATCATCTACGTAAAGGTCCAAGGGTTACTGTCAACCAGCTGTGGTGCATCGGAAACTATTACTGGGCCCCAGGAAATGTTCAAAGCAGAGATAGTTTCAACCGTTGCAAAGTCGACAAAAGTCGGCATGCTGCCTGTTTTATTCGATCCCGATGCAATTTCTGTATTTTATTGTCAATGTGAAGGTATAAGGTTTACTGTAAACGTTCAGTGTTGCTTTGGAAACTACTACTGGACTCCCAGGAAATGTTCGAAGCACACACACTTTGAATCGTTACTCAATCGGACAGAAGTTGACATGGTTCCTGTTTTCTTCAATCCCGATACAAATTCTATGTTTCATTATCTATATAAAGGTCCAAGTGTTACTGTCAACCTGCAGTGGTGCATCGGAAACTACTACTGGACCCCCAGGAAATGTTCAAACCAGAGATAGTTTCAAGCGTTACAAAGTCGACAAAAGTCGGCATGCTGCCTGTTTTATTCGATCTCGATACAATTTCTGTAATTCATTATCAATGTGAAGGTCCAAGGTTTACTGTAAACGTGCAGAGATCCATTGGAAACTAATACTGGGCTCCCAGGAAATGTTTGAAACACACACAATTTAAATCATTACTCAATCGGGCATAAGTTGACGTGGTGCCTGTTTTATTCAATCCCGAAACAATATCTGTGTTTCATCATCTAAGTATAGGCGCAAGCGTTACTGTCAACCTGTAGTGGTGCATCGGAAACTACTACTGGTCCACCAGGAAATATTCAAAGCAGAGCTAGTTTCAAGCGTTACAAAGTCAACAAAAATCGTCATGGTGCCTGTTTTCTTCAATCCCGATACAAATCCTATGTTTCGTTATCTATGCAAAGGTCTAAGTGTTACTGTCAACCTGCAGTGATGCATCGGAAACTACTACTGGGCCCCCAGGAAATGTTCAAAGCAGAGATAGTTTCAAGCGTTACAAAGTCGACAAATTTCGATATGCTGCCTGTTTTATTCGATCCCGATGCAATTTCTGTATTTCATTATCAATGTGAAGGTCCAAGGTTTACTGTAAACGTGATGTGATGCATTGGAAACTACTACTGGACTCCCAGGAAATGTTCGAGGGACACACAATTTGAATTATAAGTCAATCGGACAGAAGTTGTCATGTTGCATGCTTTTTTTCAATCCCGATACAATTTCTGTGTTTCATCATCTATCTAAAGGTCCAAAAGGTTACTGTCAACCTGCAGTGGTGCATCGGAAACTACTACTGGGCCCCCAGGAAATGGTTAAAGCAGGGATAGTTTCAAGCGTTACAAATTCGACAAAATTCGGCATGCTGCCTGTTTTATTCGATCCCGATGCAATTTCTGTATTTCATTATCAATGTGAAGGTCCAAGGTTTACTGTAACCGTGCAGTGATTCCATTGGAAACTACTACTGGACTCCCAGGAAATGTTTGAAGCACAAACAATTTGAATCATCACTCAATCGGGCAGAAGTTGACGTTGTGCCTGTTTTATTCAATCCCGAAACAATATCTGTGTTTCATCATCTATGTATAGGCGCAATCTTTACTGTCAACCTGCAGTGGTGCATCGGAAACTACTACTGGGCCCCCGGGAAATATTCAAAGCAGAGGTAGTTTGAAGCGTTACAAAGTCGACAAAAGTCGACATGCTGCCTCCTTTATTCGATCCCCATGCAATTTCTGAATTTCATTATCAATGTAAAGGTCCAAGGATAATTGTACATGTGCAGTGATGCATTGGATTCTACTACTGGACTCCCAGGAAATGTTCGAAGCACACACAATTTGAATCATTACTCAATCGGACAGAAGTTGACATGATGCCTGTTTTCATCAATCCCGATACAAATTCTATGTTTCATTATCTATGTAAAGGTCCAAGTGTTACTGTCAACCTGCAGTGGTGCATCGGAAACTACTGCTGTGCCACCAGGAAATATGCAAAGCAGAGATAGTTTCAAGCGTTACAAAGTCAACAAAATTCGGAATGGTGCCTGTTTTATTCGATCCCGATGCAATTTCTGTATTTCATTATCAATGTGAAGGTAAAAAGGTTTACTGCAAACGTGCAGTGATGCATTGGAAACTATACCTGGACTCCCAGGAAATGTTCGAAGCTCACACAATTTGAATCATTACTCAATCGGACAGAAGTTGACATGGTGCTTGTTTTATTCGATCCCGATACAATTTCCTGAGCTTCATCATGTATGTAAAGGTCCAAGGGTTACTGTCAACCTGCAGTGGTGCATCGGAAACTACTACTGGACCCCCAGGAAATGTTCAAACCAGAGATAGTTTCAAGCGTTACAAAGTCGACAAAAGTCGGCATGCTGCCTGTTTTATTCGATCTCGATACAATTTCTGTAATTCATTATCATTGTGAAGGTCCAAGGTTTACTGTAACCGTGCAGTGATTCCATTGGAAAATACTACTGGACTTCCAGGAAATGTTTGAAGCACACACAATTTGAATCATTACTCAATCGGACAGAAGTTGACATGATGCCTGTTTTCTCCAATCACGATACAAATTCTATGTTTCATTATCTATGTAAAGGTCCAAGTGTTACTGTCAACATGCAGTGGTGCATCGGAAACTACTACTGGGCTCCCACTAAATGTTCAAAGCAGAGATAGTTTCAAGCGTTACAAAGTCGACAGAATTCGGCACGCTGCCTGTTTTATTCGATCCCGATGCAATTTCTGTATTTCATTATCAATGTGAAGGTCCAAGGTTTACTGAAAACGTGCAGAGATCCATTGGAAACTAATACTGGGCTCCCAGCAAATGTTTGAAACACACACAATTTAAATCATTACTCAATCGCGCAGACGTTGACGTGGTGCCTGTTTTATTCAATCCCGAAACAATATCTGTGTTTCATCATCTATGTATAGGCGCAAGCGTTACTGTCAACCTGTAGTGGTGCATCGGAAACTACTACTGGGCCCCCAGGAAAGGTTCAAAGCAGAGATAGTTTGAAGCGTTACAAAGTCGACAAAAGTCGGCATGCTGCCTCTTTTATTCGATCCCGATGCAATTTCTGTATTTCTTATCAATGTAAAGGTCCAAGGATAATTGTACACGTGCAGTGATGCATTGGAAACTACTACTGGACTCCCAGGAAATGTTCGAAGCACACACAATTTGAATCATTACTCAATCGGACAGAAGTTGACATGATGCCTGTTTTCATCAATCCCGATACAAATTCTATGTTTCATTATCTATGTAAAGGTCCAAGTGTTACTGTCAACCTGCAGTGGTGCATCGGAAACTACTACTGGGCCACCAGGAAATATTCAAAGCAGAGATAGTTTCAAGCGTTACAAAGTCAACAAAATTCGGCATGCTGCCTGTTTTATTCGATCCCGATGCAATTTCTGTATTTCATTATCAATGTGAAGGTAAAAAGGTTTACTGCAAACGTGCAGTGATGCACTGGAAACTACTACTGGACTCCCAGGAAATGTTCGAAGCTCACACAATTTGAATCATTACTCAATCGGACAGAAGTTGACATGGTGCCTGTTTTATTCGATCCCGATACAATTTTTTGAGCTTCATCATGTATGTAAAGGTCCAAGGGTTACTGTCAACCTGCAGTGGTGCATCGGAAACTACTACTGGACCCCCAGGAAATGTTCAAACCAGAGATAGTTTCAAGCGTTACAAAGTCGACAAAAGTCGGCATGCTGCCTGTTTTATTCGATCTCGATACAATTTCTGTAATTCATTATCAATGTGAAGGTCCAAGGTTTACTGTAACCGTGCAGTGATTCCATTGGATACTACTACTGGACTTCCAGGAAATGTTTGAAGCACACACAATTTGAATCATTACTCAATCGGACAGAAGTTGACATGATGCCTGTTTTCTCCAATCCCGATACAAATTCTAAGTTTCGTTATCTATGTAAAAGTCTAAGTGTTACTGTCAACCTGCAGTGGTGCATCGGAAACTACTACTGGGCCCCCAGGAAATGTTCAAAGCAGAGATAGTTTCACCGTTGAAAAGTCGACAAAATTCGGCATGCTGCCTGTTTTATTCGATCCCGATGCAATTTCTGTATTTCGTTATCAATGTGAAGGTCCAAGGTTTACTGTGAACGTGCAGTGATCCATTGGAAACTAATACTGGACTCCCAGGAAATGTTCGAAGCCTACACAATTTGAATCATTACTCAATCGGACAGAAGTTGACATGGTACTTGCTTTATTCGATTCCGATACAATTTCTGAACTTCATCATGTATGTAAAGGTCCAAGGGTTACTGTCAACCTGCAGTGGTGCATCGGAAACTACTACTGGGCCCCCAGGAAAGGTTCAAAGCAGAGATAGTTTCAACCGTTGCAAAGTCAACAAGATTCGGCATGGTGCCTGTTTTATTCGATCCCGATGCAATTTCTGTATTTCACTATCAATGTGAAAGTCCAAGCTTTACTGTAAACGTTCAGTGATGCATTGGAAACTACTACTGGACTCCCAGGAAATGTTCGAAGCATACACAATTTGAATCATTACTCAATCGGACAGAAGTTGACATGGTGCTTGTTTTATTCGATCCCGATACAATTTCTGAACTTCATCATGTATGTAAAGGTCCAAGGGTTACTGTCAACCTGCAGTGGTGCATCGGAAACTACTACTGGGCCCCCAGGAAATGTTCAAAGCAGAGATAGTTTGAAGCGTTACAAAGTCGACCAAAGTCGGCATGCTGCCTGTTTTATTCGATCCCGATGCAATTTCTGTATTTCATTATCAATGTAAAGGTCCAAGGATAATTGTACTCGTGCAGTGATGCATTGGAAACTACTACTGGACTCCCAGGAAATGTTCGAAGCACACACAATTTGAATCATTACTCAATCGGACAGAAGTTGACATGATGCCTGTTTTCATCAATCCCGATAAAAATTCTATGTTTCATTATCTATGTAAAGGTCCAAGTGTTACTGTCAACCTGCAGTGGTGCATCGGAAACTACTACTGGGCCACCAGGAAATATTCAAAGCAGAGATAGTTTCAAGCGTTACAAAGTCAACAAAATTCGGCATGGTGCCTGTTTTATTCGATCCCGATGCAATTTCTGTATTTCACTATCAATGTGAAAGTCCAAGCTTTACTGTAAACGTTCAGTGATGCATTGGAAACTACTACTGGACTCCCAGGAAATGTTTGAAGCACAAACAATTTGAATCATTACTCAATCGGGCAGAAGTTGACGTGGTGCCTGTTTTATTCAATCCGAACCAATATCTGTGTTTCATCATCTATGTATTGGCGCAAGCGTTACTGTCAACCTGTAGTGGTGCATCGCAAACTACTACTGGACCACCAAAAAATATTCAGAGCAGAGATAGTTTCAAGCGTTACAAAGTCAACGAAATTCGGCATGGTGCCTGTTTTATTCGATCCCGATGCAATTTCTGCATTTCATTATCAATGTGAAGGTAAAAAGGTTTACTGCAAACGTACAGTGATGCATTGGAAACTACTACTGGACTCCCAGGAAATGTTCAAAGCACACACAATTTGAATCATTACTCAATCGAACAGAAGTTGACGTGGTGCTTGTTTTATTCGATCCCGATACAATTTCTGAGCTTCATCGTGTATGTAAAGGTCGAAGGGTTACTGTCAACCTGCAGTGGTGCATCGGAAACTACTACTGGGCCCCCAGGAAATGTTCAAAGCAGAGATAGTTTCAAGCGTTACAAAGTCGACAAAAGTCGGCATGCTGCCTGTTTTATTCGATCTCGAGACAATTTTGTATTTCATTTTCAATGTGAAGGTCAAAGGCTTACTGTAAACGTGCAGAGATGCTTTGGAAACTACTACTGGACTCCCAGGAAATGTTCGAAGCCCACACAATTTGAATCATTACTCAATCGGACCGAAGTTGACATGGTGCCTGTTTTATTCATACAATATCAGTGCTTCATCATCTACGTAAAGGTCCAAGGGTCACTGTCAACCTGCTGTAGTGCATCGGAAACTACAACTGGGCCCCCAGGAAATGTTCAAAGCAGAGATAGTTTCAACCGTTGCAAAGTCGACAAAAGTCGGCATGCTGCCTGTTTTATTCGATCCCGATGCAATTTCTGTATTTCATTGTCAATGTGAAGGTCCAAGGTTTACTGTAAACGTTCAGTGATGCTTTGGAAACTACTACTGGACTCCCAGGAAATGTTCGAAGCACACACACTTTGAATCATTACTCAATCGGACAGAAGTTGACATGGTTCCTGTTTTCTTCAATCCCGATACAAATTCTATGTTTCATTATCTATGTAAAGGTCCAAGTCTTACTGTCAACCTGCAGTGGTGCATCGGAAACTACTACTGGGCCCCCAGGAAACGGTTAAAGCAGAGATAGTTTCAAGCGTTACAATGTCGACAAAATTCGGCATGCTGCCTGTTTTATTCGATCCCGATGCAATTTCTGTATTTCATTATCAATGTGAAGGTCCAAGGTTTATTGTAAACGTGCAGAGATCCATTGGAAACTAATACTGGGCTCCCAGGAAATGTTTGAAACACACACAATTTAAATCGTTACTCAATCGGGCAGAAGTTGACGTGGTGCCTGTTTTATTCATTCCCGAAATAATATCTGTGTTTCATCATCTATGTATAGGCGCAAGCGTTACTGTCAACCTGTAGTGGTGCATCGGAAACTACTACTGAGCCACATGGAAATGTTCAAAGCAGAGGTAGTTTCAAGCGTTACAAAGTCAACAAAATTCGTCATGGTGCTTGTTTTCTTCAATCCCGATACAAATCCTATGTTTCATTATCTATGTAAAGGTCCAAGTGTTACTGTCAACCTGCAGTGGTGCATCGGAAACTACTACTGGGCCACCAGGAAATATTCAAAGCAGAGATAGTTTCAAGCGTTACAAAGTCAACAAAATTCGGCATGGTGCCTGTTTTATTCGATCCCGATGCAATTTCTGTATTTCACTATCAATGTGAAAGTCCAAGCTATACTGTAAACGTGCAGTGATGCATTGGAAACTACTACTGGACTCCCAGGAAATGTTTGAAGCACAAACAATTTGAATCATTACTCAATCGGGCAGAAGTTGACGTGGTGCCTGTTTTATTCAATCCCGAACCAATATCTGTGTTTCATCATCTATGTATAGGCGCAAGCGTTACTGTCAACCTGTAGTGGTGCATCGCAAACTACTACTGGGCCACCAAAAAATATTCAGAGCAGAGATAGTTTCAAGCGTTACAAAGTCAACGAAATTCGGCATGGTGCCTGTTTTATTCGATCCTGATGCAATTTCTGTATTTCATTATCAATGCGAAGGTAAAAAGGTTTACTGCAAACGTACAGTGATGCATTGGAGACTACTACTGGACTCCCAGGAAATGTTCAAAGCACACACAATTTGAATCATTACTCAATCGAACAGAAGTTGACGTGGTGCTTGTTTTATTCGATTCCGATACAATTTCTGAGCTTCATCGTGTATGTAAAGGTCGAAGGGTTACTGTCAACCTGCAGTGGTGCATCGGAAACTACTACTGGGCCCCCAGGAAATGTTCAAAGCAGAGATAGTTTCAAGCGTTACAAAGTCAACAAAAGTCGGCATGCTGCCTGTTTTATTCGATCTCGAGACAATTTTGTATTTCATTTTCAATGTGAAGGTCAAAGGCTTACTGTAAACGTGCAGTGATGCTTTGGAAACTACTACTGGACTCCCAGGAAATGTTCGAAGCACACACAATTTGAATCATTACTCAATCGGACCGAAGTTGACATGGTGCCTGTTTTATTCATACAATATCAGTGCTTCATCATCTACGTAAAGGTCCAAGAGTCACTGTCAACCTGCTGTGGTGCATCGGAAACTACAACTGGGCCCCCAGGAAATGTTCAAAGCAGAGATAGTTTCAACCGTTGCAAAGTCGACAAAAGTCGGCATGCTGCCTGTTTTATTCGATCCCGATGCAATTTCTGTATTTCATTGTCAATGTGAAGGTCCAAGGTTTACTGTAAACGTTCAGTGATGCTTTGGAAACTACTACTGGACTCCCAGGAAATGTTCGAAGCACACACACTTTGAATCATTACTCAATCGGACAGAAGTTGACATGGTTCCTGTTTTCTTCAATCCCGATACAAATTCTATGTTTCATTATCTATGTAAAGGTCCAAGTCTTACTGTCAACCTGCAGTGGTGCATCGGAAACTACTACTGGGCCCCCAGGAAACGGTTAAAGCAGAGATAGTTTCAAGCGTTACAATGTCGACAAAATTCGGCATGCTGCCTGTTTTATTCGATCCCGATGCAATTTCTGTATTTCATTATCAATGTGAAGGTCCAAGGTTTATTGTAAACGTGCAGAGATCCATTGGAAACTAATACTGGGCTCCCAGGAAATGTTTGAAACACACACAATTTAAATCGTTACTCAATCGGGCAGAAGTTGACGTGGTGCCTGTTTTATTCATTCCCGAAATAATATCTGTGTTTCATCATCTATGTATAGGCGCAAGCGTTACTGTCAACCTGTAGTGGTGCATCGGAAACTACTACTGAGCCACATGGAAATGTTCAAAGCAGAGGTAGTTTCAAGCGTTACAAAGTCAACAAAATTCGTCATGGTGCTTGTTTTCTTCAATCCCGATACAAATCCTATGTTTCATTATCTATGTAAAGGTCCAAGTGTTACTGTCAACCTGCAGTGGTGCATCGGAAACTACTACTGGGCCACCAGGAAATATTCAAAGCAGAGATAGTTTCAAGCGTTGCAAAGTCGACAAAAGTCGGCATGCTGCCTGTTTTATTCGATCCCGATGCAAATTATGTATTTCATTATCAATGTAAACGTCCAAGGTTTACTGTAAACGTGCAGTGATGCTTTGGGAACTACTACAGGACTCCCAGGAAATGTTCGAAGCACACACAATTTTAATCATTACTCATTCGGACAGAAGTTGACATGGTACCTGTTTTATTCAATCGCGATACAATTTCTGTGCTTCATCACCTATGTAAAGGTCCAAGGGTTACTGTCAACCTGCAGTGGTGCATCGGAAACCGCTACTGGGCCCTTAGGAAATGTTCAAAGCAGAGATAGTTTCAAGCGTTGCAAAGTCGACAAAAGTCGGCATGCTGCCTGTTTTATTCGATCCCGATGCAATTTCTGTATTTCATTATCAATGTGAAGGTCCAAGGTTTACTGTAAACGTTCAGTGATGCTTTGGAAACTACTACTGGACTCCCAGGAAATGTTCGAAGCACACACAATTTGAATCGCTACTCAATCGGATAGAAGATGACATGGTGCCTGTTTTATTCAATCCCGATACAATTTCTGTGTTTCATCATCTATGTATAGGTCCAAGGGTTATTGTCAACCTGCAGTGGTGCATCGGAAACTACTACTGGGCCCCCAGGAAATGTTCAATGCAGAGATAGTTTCAAGCGTTACAAAGTAGACAAAAGTAGGCATCTGCCTGTTTTATTCGATCCCGATGCAATTTCTGTATTTCATTATTATTGTGAAGGTCCTAGGTTTACTGTAAACGTGCAGTGATGCTTTGGAAACTACTACTGGGCCCCCAGGAAATGTTCAAAGCAGAGATAGTTTCAAGTGTTACAAAGTCGACAAAAGTCGGCGTGCAGCCTGTTTTATTTGATCCCGATGCAATTTCTGTATTTCATTATAAATGTGAAAGTCCAAGGTTTACTGTCAACGTGCAGTGATGCATTGGAAACTACTACCAGACTCCCAGGAAATGTTTAAAGCACACACAATTTGAATCATTACTCAATCGGACAGAAGTCACATGGTGCCTGTTTTATTAAATCCCGATACAATTTCTGTGTTTCATCATCTATGTAAAGGTCCAAGGGTTACTGTCAACCTGCACTAATGCATCGGAAACTAGTACTGAGGCCCCTGGAAATGTTCAAAGCACAGATAGTTTCAAGCGTTAAAAGGTCGACAAAAGTCGGCATGCTGCCTGTTTTATTTCATCCCGATGCAATTTCTGTATGTCAGTATCGATGTGAAGGTCCATGGTTTACTGTAAACGTGCAGTGATGCTTTGGAAACTACTACTTGGCTCCCAGGAAATGTTCGAAGCACACAGAATTTGAATCATTACTCAATCGGACAGAAATTGACATGGTGCCTGTTTTATTCAGTCCCGAAACAATTTCTGTGTTTTATCATCTATGTAAAGGTCCAAGGGTTACTGTCAACCTGCAGCGGTGCATCCGAAACTACTACTGGGCCCCCAGGAAATGTTCAATGCAGAGATAGTTTCAAGCGTTACAAAGTAGGCAAAAGTAGGCATCTGCCTGTTTTATTCGATCCCGATGCAATTTTTGTATTTCATTATCAATGTGAAGCTCGAGGGTTAACTGTAAACGTGCAGTTATGCTTTGGAAACCACTACTGGACTCCCAGCAAATATTCGAAGCACCCACAATATGAATCATTACTCAAACTGACAGTAGTTGACATGCTGCCTGTTTTATTCAATCCCGATACAATTTCTGGGCTTCATCATCTATTTAATGGTCCTAGGATTACTGTCAACCTGCAGTTGTGCATCGGAAACTACTACTGGGCTCCCAGGATATGTTCAAAGCAGAGATAGTTTCAAGCGTAACATGTCGACAAAGGTCGGCATGCTACCTGTTTTATTCGATACCGATGCAATTTCTGTATCTTGTGATAAATGTCAACGTCCAAGGTTTACGGTAAACGTGCCGTGAGGCTTTGGAAACTACTACTGGACTCTCAGGAAATGTTCGAAGCACAGAAAATTTGAATCATTACTCAATCGGACAGAAGTTGACATTGTGCCTGTTTTATTCAATCCCGATACAATATCAGTGCTTCATCATCTACGTCAACGTCCAAGGGTTACTGTCAACCTGCTGTGGTGCATCGGAAACTACTACTGGGCCCCCAGGAAATGTTCAAAGTAGAGATAGTTTCAAGCGTTGCAAAGTCGACAAAAGTTGGCATGCTGGCTGATTTATTCGATCCCGATGCAATTTCTGCATTTCATTATCAATGTGAAACTCCAACGTTTACTGTAAACGTGCAGTGATCCATTGGAAACTACTACTAGACTCCCAGGAAATGTTTGAAGCACACACAATGTGAATCATTACTCAATCGGACAGAAGTTGACATGGTGCCAGTTTTATTCCATCCCGAACCATTTCTGTGTTTCATCATCTATGTAAAGGTCCAAGGGTTACTGTCAACCTGCAGTGGTCAATCGGAAACTACTACTGGACCCCCAGGAAATGTTCAAAACAGAGATAGTTTCAAGCGTTACACAGTCGACAAAAGTCGGCAGGCTGCCTGTTTTATTCGATCCCGATGCAATTTCTCTATTTCATTATCAATGTGAAGGTCCAAGGTTTACTGTAAACGTGCAGTGATTCTTTGGAAACTACTACTGGACTCCCAGGAAATGTTCGAAGCAGACAAATTTTGCATTATTACTCAATCGGAAAGAAGTTGACATGGTGCCTGTTTCATTGAATCCCGATGCAATTTCTGTGTATCATAATCTATGTAAAGCTCCCACGGTTACTGTCAACCTGCGGTTTTGCATCGGAAACTACTACTTTGCCACTAGGAAATGTTCAAATCATAGATGGTTTCATGCGTTACAAAGTCGACAAAAGTCGGCAGGCTACCTGTTTTATTTGATCCCGATGCAGGTTCTGTATGTCAGTATCAATGTGAAGGTCCAAGGTTTACTGTAAACGTGCTGTGATGCATTGGAAACTACTACTGGACTTCCAGGAAATGTTCGAAGCACTCACAATTTGTATCATTACTCAATCGGACAGAAGTTGACATACTGCCTGTTTTATTCAACCCCGATACCATTTCTGTGCTTCATCATCTATGTAAAGGACCAAGGGTTACTGTCAACCTGCAGTGGTGTATCGGAAACTACTACTGGGCCCACAGGAAATGATCAAAGCAGAGATAGTTTCAAGCGTTACAAAGTCGACAAAAGTAGGCATGCTGCCTGTTTTATCCGATCCCGATGCAATTTCTGCATTTCATTATCAATGTGAAGGACCAAGGTTAACTGTAAACGTGCAGTTGTGCTTCGGAAACTACTAGTGGGCCCCCAGGAAATGATCAAAACAGAGATAGTTTTAAGCGTTACAAAATCGACAAAAGTAGGCATGCTGCCTGTTTTATTCAATCCCGATTAAATTTCTGTATATCATTATCAATGTGAAGGTGAAAGGTTTACTGTAAACGTTCAGTTATGCATTGGAAACTACTACTGGACTCCCAGCAAATGTTCGAAGCACACACAATATGAATCATTACTCAATCTGACAGAAGTTGACATTGTGCCTGTTTTATTCAATCCAGTTACAATTTCTGGGCTACATCATCTATTTAATGGTCCTAGGATTACTGTCAACCTGCAGTTGTGCATCGGAAACTACTACTGGGCTCCCAGGAAATGTTCAAAGCAGAGATAGTTTTAAGCGTTACAAAGTCGACAAAAGTTGGCATGCTCCCTGTTTAATTCAATCCCGATGCAATTTCTGTATTTCATTATCAATGTGAAGGTCCAAGGTTTACTGTAAACCTGCAGTGATGGTTTGGAAACTACTACTGGGCTCTCAGGAAATGTTCGAAGCACACACATTTTGAATCATTACTCAATCGGACAGAAATTGACATGGTGCCTTTTTAATTCAATCCCGATACAATTTCTATGTTTCATCATCTATTTAAAGGTCCAGCTGTTACTGTCAACCTGCAGTGGTGCATCAGAAAATACTACTGGGTCCCCAGGAAATGTTCGAAGCAGAGATAGTTTCAAGCGTTGCCAAGTCGACAAAAGTTGGCATGCTGCCTGTTTAATTCGATCCCGATGCAATTTCTGTATTTCATTATCAATGTGAAGGTCCAAGGTTTACTGTAAACGTGCAGTGATGCTTTGGAAATTACTACTGGACTCCCAGGAAATCTTTGAAGCACACACAATTAGATCCATTACTCAATCATACAGAGATTGACATTGTGCCTGTTTTATTCAATCCCGAAATAATTTCTGTGTTTCATCATCTATGTAAAGGTGCAAGGGTTACTGTTAACCTGCAGTGGTGCATCGGAAACTACTACTGGGCCCCCAGCAGATGTTCAAAACAGAGATAGTTTCAAGCGTTACAATGTCGACAAAAGTCGGCATGCTACCAGTTTTACTGGATCCCGATGCAGTTTCTGTATTTTGTTATAAATGTCAAGGTCCAAGGTTTACTGTAAATGTGCAGTGATGCTTTGGAAACTACTACTGGACTCTCAGGAAATGTTCGAAGCACACACATTTTGAATCATTACTCAATCGGAAAGAAATTGACATGGTGCCTTTTTTATTCAATCCCGATACAGTTTCTATGTTTCATCATCTATGTAAAGGTCCAACTGTTACTGTCAACCGGCAGTGGTGCATCAGAAACTACTACTGGGTCCCCAGGAAATGTTCGAAGCAGAGATAGTTTCAAGCGTTACAAAGTCGACAAAAGTCGGCATGCTACCTGTTTTGTTCGATCCCGACGAAGTTTCTTTATTCCATTGTCAATGTGAAGGTCCAAGGTTTATTGTAAAAGTGCAGTGCTGCATTGGAAACTACTACTGGACCCCCAGGTATTGTTTGAAGCACACACAATTTGAATCATTACTCAATCGGACAGAAGGCTACATGGTGCACGTTTTATTCAATCACGATACGATTTCAGGGTTTCATCATCTATGTAAAGGTCCAAGTGTTACTGTCAACCTGCAGTGGTGCATCAGAAAATACTACTGGGTCCCCAGGAAATGTTCGAAGCAGAGATAGTTTCAAGCGTTACAAAGTCGACAAAAGTCGGCAGGCTGCCTGTTTTATTTGATCCCGATGCAGGTTCTGTATGTCAGTATAAAAGGGGAGGTCCAAGGTTTACTGTAAACGTGCTGTGATGCATTGTAAACTACTACTGGACTTCCAGGAAATGTTCGAAGCACACACAATTTGAATCATTACTCAATCAGACAGAAGTTGACATAGTGCCTGTTTTATTCAACCCCCATACCATTTCTGTGCTTCATCATCTATGTAAAGGACCAAGGGTTACTGTCAACCTGCAGTGGTGCATCGGGAACTAATACTGGGCCCCCAGGAAATGATCAAAGCAGAGATAGTTTCAGGCGTTACAAAGTCGACAAAAGTAGGCATGCTGCCTGTTTTATTCGATCCCGATGCAATTTCAGTATTTCATTATCAATGTGAAGGTCCAAGGTTTACTGTAAACGTGCAGTGATGCTTTGGAAACTACTACTGGACTCCCAGGAAATCTTTGAAGCACACACAATTAGAATCATTACTCAATCGGACAGAGATTGACATTGTGCCTGTTTTATTCAATCCCGAAATAATTTCTGTGTTTCATCATCTATGTAAAGGTGCAAGGGTTACTGTCAACCTGCAGTGGTGCATCGGAAACTACTACTGGGCCCCCAGCAGATGTTCAAAGCAGAGAAAGTTTCAAGCGTTACAAAGTCAAAAAAAGTCGGCAAGCGGTCTGTTTTATTCCATACCGATGCAATTTCTGTATTTCATTATCGATGTGAAGGTCCAAGGTTTACTGTAAACGTGCAGTGATGCTTTGGAAACTACTACTGGACTCCCAGGAAATCTTTGAAGCACACACAATTAGAATCATTACTCAATCGGACAGAGATTGACAATGTGCCTGTTTTATTCAATCCCGAAATAATTGCTGTGTTTCATCATCTATGTAAAGGTGCAAGGGTTACTGTCAACCTGCAGTGGTGCATCGCAAACTACTACTGGGCCCCCAGCAGATGTTCAAAACAGAGATAGTTTCAAGCGTTACAATGTCGACAAAAGTCGGCATGCTACCTGTTTTACTGGATCCCGATGCAATTTCTGTATTTTGTTATAAATGTCAAGGTCCAAGGTTTACTGTAAATGTGTAGTGATGCTTTGGAAACTACTACTGGACTCTCAGGAAATGTTCGAAGCACACACATTTTGAATCATTACTCAATCGGACAGAAATTGACATGGTGCCTGTTTTATTCAATCCCGATTCAGTTTCCATGTTTCATCATCTATGTAAAGGTCCAACTGTTACTGTCAACCTGCAGTGGTGCATCAGAAACTACTACTGGGTCCCCAGGAAATGTTCGAAGCAGAGATAGTTTCAAGCGTTGCAAAGTCGACAAAAGTTGGCATGCTCCCTGTTTAATTCCATCCCGATGCAATTTCTGTATTTCATTATCAATGTGAAGGTCCAAGGTTTACTGTAAACGTGCAGTGGTGCATTGGAAACTACTACTGGGCCCCCAGGAAATGATCAATGCAGAGATAGTTTCAAGCCTTACAAAGTCAACAAAAGTAGGCATGCTGCCTGTTTTATTCGATCCCGATGCAATTGCTGTATTTCATTATCAATGTGAAGGTCCACGGTTTGCTGTAAACGTACAGTGATCCATTGGATACTATGACTGGACTCCCAGGAAATGTTCGAAGCACACACACTATGAATCATTAGCCAGTCTGACAGAAGTTGACATGGTGCTTGTTTTATTCAATCCCGATACAATTTCTGTGCTTAATCATCTATGTAAACGTCCAAGGTTTACTGTCAACCTGCAGTGGTGCATCGGAAACTACTACTGGGCCCCCAGGAAATGTTCGAAGCACACACAATATGAATCATTACTCAATCTGACAGAAGATGACATGGTGCCTGTTTTATTCAATCCCGTTACAATTTATGGGCTTCATCATCTATTTAATGGTCCTAGGATTACTGTCAGCATGCAGTTGTGCATCGGAAACTACTATTGGGCTCCCAGCAAATGTTCAAAGCAGAGATAGTTTCAAGCGTTACAATGCCGACAAAAGTCGGCATGCTACCTGTTTTACTGGATCCCGATGCAATTTCTGTATTTTGTTATAAATGTCTAGGTCCAAGGCTTACTGTAAATGTGCAGTGATGCTTCGGAAACTAATACTGGACTCTCAGGAAATGTTCGAAGCACACACATTTTGAATCATTACTCAATCGGACAGAAATTGACATGGTGCCTGTTATATTCAATCCCGATACAGTTTCTATGATTCATCATCTATGTAAAGGTCCAACTGTTACTGTCAACCTGCAGTGGTGCATCAGAAACTACTACTGGGTATCCAGGAAAAGTTCGAAGCAGAGATAGTTTCAAGCGTTTCAAAGTCGACAAAAGTTGGCATGCTCCCTGTTTAATTCGATCCCGATGCAATTTCTGTATTTCATTATCAATGTGAAGGTCCAAGGTTTACTGTAAACGTGCAGTGATGCATTGGAAACTACTACTGGATTCCAAGGAAATGTTCGATTCATACACAATTTGAATCATTACTCAATCAGACAGAAGTTGACATGGTGCCTGTTTTATTCAATCCCGATACAATTTCTGTGCTTAATCATCTATGTAAACGTCCAAGGGTTACTGTCAACCTGCAGTGGTGCATCGGAAACTACTACTGGGCCCCCAGGAAATTTTCAAAGCAGAGATACTTTCAAGCTTTACAATGTCGACAAAAGACGGCATGCTGCCTGTTTTATTCGATACCGATGCAATTTCTGTATTTCATTATCGATGTGATGGTCCACAGTATCAATGTGAAGGTCCAAGGTTTACTGTAAACGTGCAGTGATGCATTGGAAACTACTACTGGACTCCCAGGAAATGTTCGAAGCACACACCAATTGAATCATTACTCAATCGGACAGACGTTCACATGGTGCCTGTTTTATTCTATCCCTATACAATTTCTGTGTTTCATCATCTATGTAAAGGTCCAAGGGTTACTGCCAACCTGCAGTGGTGCATCGGAAACTCCTACTGGGCCCCCAGTAAATGTTCAAATCATAGATGGTTTCAAGCGTTACAAAGTCGACAAGAGTAGGCATGCTGCCTGTTTTATTCGATCCCGATGCAATTTCTGCATTTCATTATCAATGTGAAGGAAAAAGGTTTACTGTAAACGTGCAGTGGTGCATCGGAAACTACTACTGGGCCCCCAGGAAATGTTCGAAGCACACACAATATGAATCATTACCCAGTCTGACAGAAGTTGACATGGTGCCTGTTTTATTCAATCCCGTTACAATTTATGGGCTTCATCATCTATTTAATGGTCCTAGGATTACTGTCAACATGCAGTTGTGGATCGGAAACTACTATTAGGCTCCCAGCAAATGTTCAAAGCAGAGATAGTTTCAAGCATTACAATGTCGACAAAAGTCGGCATGCTACCTGTTTTACTGGATCCCGATGCAATTTCTGTATTTTGTTATTAATTTCAATGTCCAAGGTTTACTGCAAATGTGCAGTGATGCTTTGGAAACTACTACTGGACTCTCAGGAAATGTTCTAAACACACACATTTTGAATCATTACTGAATCGGACAGAAATTGACATGGTGCCTGTTTTATTCAATCCCGATTCAGTTTCTATGTTTCATCATCTATGTAAAGGTCCAACTATTACTGTCAACCTGCAGTGGTGCATCAGAAACTACTACTGGTTCCCCAGGAAATGTTCGAAGCAGAGATAGTTTCAAGCGTTGCAAAGTCGACAAAAGTTTGCATGCTCCCTGTTTAATTCGATCCCGATGCAATTTCTGTATTTCATTATCAATGTAAAAGTCCAAGGTTTACTGTAATCGTGCAGTGATGCACTGGAAGCTACTACTGGACTCCCAGGAAATGTTCGAAGCACACACAATTTGAATCATTACTCATTCGGACAGAAGTTGACATGTAGCCTGTCTTATTCAATCCCGATACAATTTCTGTGCTTCATTATCTATGTACAGGTCCAAGAGTTACTGTCAACCTGCAGTGGTGCATCGGAAACTACTACTGGGCCCCCAGGAAATTTTCAAATCATAGATGGTTTCAAGCGTTACAAAGTCGACAAAAGTAGGCATGCTGCCTGTTTTATTCGATCCCGATGCAATTTCTGCATTTCATTATCAATGTGAAGGAAAAAGGTTTACTGTAAACGTGCAGTGGTGCATCGGAAACTACTGCTGGGCCCCCAGGAAATGTTCGAATCACACACAATATGAATCATTACTCAGTCTGACAGAAGTTGACATGGTGCCTGTTTTATTCAATCCCGTTACAATTTATGGGCTTCATCATCTATTTAATGGTCCTAGGATTACTGTCAACATGCAGTTGTGCATCGGAAACTACTATTGGGCTCCCAGGAAATGTTCAAAGCAGAGATAGTTTCAAGCGTTACAATGTCGACAAAAGTTGGCATGCTACCTGTTCTACTGGGTCCCGATGCAATTTCTGTATTTTGTTATAAATTTCAAGGTCCAAGGTTTACTGTAAATGTGCAGTGATGCTTTGGAAACTACTACTGGACTCTCAGGAAATGTTCGAAGCACACACATTTTGAATCATTACTCAATCGGACAGAAATTGACATGGTGCCTGTTTTATTCAATCCCGATACAGTTTCTATGTTTCATCATCTATGTAAAGGTCCAACTGTTACTGTCAACCTGCAGTGCTGCATCAGAAACTACTACTGGGTCCCCAGGAAATGTTCGAAGCAGAGATAGTTTCAAGCGTTGCAAACTAGACAAAAATTGGCATGCTCCCTGTTTAATTCGATCCCGATGCAATTTCTGTATTTCATTATCAATGTGAAGGTCCAAGGTTTACTGTAAACGTGCAGTGATGCATTGGAAACTACTACTGGACTCCCAGGAAATGTTCGAAGCACACACAATTTGAATCATTAATCTTTCGGACAGAAGTTGACATGGTGCCTGTTTTATTCAAACCCGATACAATTTCTGTGCTTCATTATCTATGTGAAGGTCCAAGGGTTACTGTCAACCTGCAGTGGTGCATCGGAAACTACTACTGGGCCTCCAGGAAATGTTCAAAGCAGAGATACTTTCAAGCGTTACAAAGTCGACAAAAGTCGGCATGTTGCCTGTTTTATTCGATACCGATGCAATTTCTGTATTTCATTATCAATGTGAAGGTCCAAGGTTTACTGTAAACGTGCAGTGACGCATTGGAAACTACTGCTGGACCCCTAGGAAATATTCGAAGCATACACAATTTGAATCATTACTCAATCGGACAGACATTGACATGGTGCCTGTTTTATTCTATCCCTATACAATTTCTGTGTTTCATGATCTATGTAAAGGTCCAAGGGTTTATGTCAACCTGCAGTGGAGCATCGGAAACTACTACTGGGCCCCCAGGAAATGTTCAAATCAGAGATAGTTTCAAGCGTTACAAAGTCGACAAAAGTGGGCATGCTGCCTGTTTCATTCGATCCCGATGCAATTCCTGTATTTCATTAACAGTGTGAAGGTCCAAGGTTTACTGTAAACGTGCAGTGATGCATTGGAAACTACTACTGGACTAACAGCAAATGATCGAATCACACACAATTTGAAGCATTACTCATTCGGACAGAAGTTGACATGGTGCCTGTTTTATTTAATCACGATACAATTTCTGTGTTTCACCATCTATGTAAAGGTCCAAGGGTTACTGTCAATCTTCAGTGGTGCATAGGAAACTACTACTGGGCCCCTAGGAAATGTTCAAGGCAGAGTTACTTTCATGCGTTACAAAGTCGACAAAAGTCGGCATGCTGCCTGTTTTATTCGATCCCAATGCAATTTCTGCATTTCATTATCAATGTGAAGGTCCAATGTTTACTGTAAACGTGCAGTAATGCATTGGAAACTACTACTGGACTCCCAGGCAATGTTCGAAGCACACACAATTTGAAGCATTACTCAATCGGACAGAAGTTGACATGGTGCCTGTTTTATTCAATCCCGATACAATTTCTGTGTTTCACCATCTATGTAAAGGTCCATGGGTTACTGTCAACCTTCAGTGGTGCATAGGAAACTACTACTGGGCCCCTAGGAAATGTTCAAGGTAGAGATACTTTCATGCGTTACAAAGTAGACAAAAGTCGGCATGCAGCCTGTTTTATTCGATCCCGAAGCAATTCCTGTATTTCATTATAAATGTGATGGTCCAAGGTTTACTGAAAACGTGCAATGATGCTTTAGAAAGCACTACAGGACTGTCAGGAAATATTCGAAACACACACAATTTGAATCATTACTCAATCGGACACAAGTTGACGTGGTGCCTGTTTTATTCAATCCCGATACAATTTCTGTGTTTCATTATCTATATAAAGGTAAAAGGGTTACTGTCAACCTGCAGTGGTGCATCGGAAACTACTACTGGCCCCCAGGAAATGTTCAAAGTAGAGTTAGTTTCAGGCGTTACAAAGTCGACAAAAGTCGGCATGCTGCCTGTTTTATTCGATCCCGATGCAATTTCTGTTTTTCATTATTAATGTGAAGGTCCAAGGTTTACTGTAAACGTGCAGTGTTGCTTTGGGATCTACTGCTGGACTCCCAGGAAATGTTCGAGGACACACAATTTGAATCATTACTCAATCGGACAGAAGTTGACATGGTGCCTGTTTTATTCAAATCCGATACAATTTCTGTGTTTCATCATCTATGTAAAGGTCGAAGAGTTACTGTCAACCTGCAGTGGTGCATCGGAAACTACTACTGGTCCACCAGGAAATGTTCAAAGCAGAGATAGTTTCAAGCGTTACAAAGTCGAGGAAAGTCGGCATGCTGCCTGTTTTGTTCGATCCCGATGCAATTTCTTTATTTCATTATCAATGTGAAGGTCCAAGGTTTACTGTAAACGTACAGTGAAGCATTGGAAACTACTTGTGGACTCCCAGGAAATGTTCCAAGCACACACGATTTGAATCATTACTCAATCGGACAGAAGTTGACATGGTGCCTGTTTTATTCAATCCCGAATCAATATCTGTGTTTCATCATCTATGTAAATGTCCATGGGGTTACTGTCGACCTGCAGTGGTTCATCGGAAACTACTACTGGGCCCCCAGGAAATGTTCAAAGCAGAGATAGTTTCAAGCGTTACAAAGTCGACAAAAGGCGGCATGCTACCTGTTTTGTTCGATCCCGACGAAGTTTCTTTATTCCATTGTCAATGTGAAGGTCCAAGGTTTATTGTAAAAGTGCAGTGCTGCATTGGAAACTACTACTGGACTCCCAGGTATTGTTTGAAGCACACACAATTTGAATCATTACTCAATCGGACAGAAGGCTACATGGTGCACGTTTTATTCAATCACGATACGATTTCAGGGTTTCATCATCTATGTAAAGGTCCAAGTGTTACTGTCAACCTGCAGTGGTGCATCGGAAACTACTACTGGCCCCCAGGAATTGTTCAAAGCAGAGATAGTTTCAAGCGTTACAAAGTCGACAAAAGTCGGCTTGCTGCCTGTTTTATTCGATCCCGATGCAATTTCAGTATTTCAATATCAATGTGAAGGTCCAAGGTTTACTGTAAACGTGCAGTGATGCATTGGAAGCTACTACTGGACTCCCAGGAAATGTTCCAAGCACACACGATTTGAATCATTACTCAATCGGACAGAAGTTGACATGGTGCCTGTTTTATTCAATCCCGATACAATTTCTGTGTATCATCCTCTATGTAAAGTCCAAGGGTTACTGTCATCCTGCAGTGGTGCATCGGAAACTACTACAGGGCCCCCAGGAAATATTCAAAGCAGAGATAGTTTCAAGCGTTACAAAGTCGACATAAGTTGGAATGGTGCCTGTTTTAATCGATCCCGATGCAATTTCTGTATTTCATTATCAATGTGAAGGTCCAAGGTTTACTGCAAACGTGCAGTGATGCATTGGAAACTACTACTGGAGTCCAAGGAAATCTTCGAATCACACACAATTTGAATCATTACTCAATCGGACAGAAGTTGGCATGGTGCCTGTTTTATTCAATCCCGATACAATTTCTGTGTTTCATCACTTATGTAAAGGTCCAAGGGTAAAAGTCAACCTGCAGTGGTGCATTGCTAACTACTACTGGTTCACCAGGAAATGTTGAAAGCAGAGATAGTTTCAAGCGTTACATAGTCGACAAAAGTCGGCATGCTGCCTGTTTTGTTCGATCCCGATGCAATTGCTTTATTTCATTATCAATGTGAAGGTCCTAGGTTTACTGTAAACGTACAGTGGAGCATTGTAAACTACTACTGGACTCCCAGGAAGTCTTCGAGGCACACACAATTAGAATCATTACTCAATCGGACAGAAGTTGACATGGTGCCTGTTTTATTCAATCCCGATACAATTTCTGTGTTTCATCATCTATGTAGAGGTCCAAGGGTTACTGTCAACTTGCAGTGGTCCATCGGAAACTACTACTGGGCCACTAGGAAATGTTCAAAGCTGAGATAGTTCCAAGCGTTAAAAAGTCGACAAAACTCGGCATGCTGCCTGTTTTATTTGATCCCAATGGAATTTCTGTATTTCATTGTCAATGTGATGGTCCAAGCTTTACTGTAAACGTGCAGAGAAGCATTGGAAACTGCTACTGGACTCCCAGGAAACGTTTGAAGCACACACAATTTGAAACATTACTCAATCGGACAGAAGTTGACATGGTGCCTGTTTTATTCAATCCCGATACAAATTTTGTGTTTCATACTCCATGTAAAGGTCCAAGGGTTGCTGTCAACCTACAGTGGTCCATCCGAAACTACTACTGGGCCACTAGGAAATGTTCAAAGCAGAGATAGTTCCAAGCGTTAAAAAGTCGACAAAACTCGGCATACTGCCTGTTTTATACAATCCCAATGCAATTTCTGTATTTCATTGCCAATGTGATGGTCCAAGGTTTACTGTAAACGTGCAGAGAAGCATTGGAAACTGCTACTGGACTCCCAGGAAACGTTTGAAGCACACACAATTTGAATCATTACTCAATCGGTCAGAAGTTGACATGGTGCCTGTTTTATTCAATCCCGATAAAATATCTGTGTTTCATCATCTATGTAAAGGTCCATGGGGTTACTGTCGACCTGCAGTGGTTCATCGGAAACTACTACTGGGCCCCCAGGAAATGTTCAAAGCAGAGATAGTTTCAAGCGTTACAAAGTCGACGAAAGTCGGCATGCTACCTGTTTTGTTCGATCCCGACGAAGTTTCTTTATTCCATTGTCAATGTGAAGGTCCAAGGTTTATTGTAAAAGTGCAGTGCTGCATTGGAAACTACTACCGGACTCCCAGGTATTGTTTGAAGCACACACAATTTGAATCATTACTCAATCGGACAGAAGGCTACATGGTGCACGTTTTATTCAATCACGGTACGATTTCAGGGTTTCATCATCTATGTAAAGTTCCAAGTGTTACTGTCAACCTGCAGTTATGCATTGGAAACTACTACTGGCCCCCAGGATTTGTTCAAAGCAGAGATAGTTTCAAGCGTTACAAAGTCGACAAAATCGGCATGCTGCCTGTTTTATTCGATCCCGATGCAATTTCAGTATTTCATTATCAATGTGAAGGTCCAAGGTTTACTGTAAACGTGCAGTGATGCATTGGAAGCTACTACTGGACTCCCAGGAAATGTTCCAAGCACACACGATTTGAATCATTACTCAATCGGACAGAAGTTGACATGACTGTTTTATTCAATCCCGATACAATTTCTGTGTATCATCCTCTATGTAAAGTCCAAGGGTTACTGTCATCCTGCAGTGTTGCATCGGAAACTACTACAGGGCCCCCAGGAAGTATTCAAAGCAGAGATAGTTTCAAGCGTTACAAAGTCGACATAAGTTGGAATGGTGCCTGTTTTAATCGATCCCGATGCAATTTCTGTATTTCATTATCAATGTGAAGGTCCAAGGTTTACTGTAAACGTGCAGTGCTGCATTGGAAACTACTACTGGACTCCCAGGAAATGTTCGAAGCACAAAAAATTTGAATCATTACTCAATCGGATAGATGTTGACATGGTGCCTGTTTTATTCTATCCCGATACAATTTCTGTGTTTCATCATCTATGTAAAGGTCCAAGGGTAAAAGTCAACCTGCAGTGTTGCATTGCTAACTACTACTGGGCCACCAGGAAATGTTGAAAGCAGAGA
This sequence comes from Schistocerca gregaria, assembly GCF_023897955.1. Taxonomy (NCBI): domain Eukaryota; kingdom Metazoa; phylum Arthropoda; class Insecta; order Orthoptera; family Acrididae; genus Schistocerca; species Schistocerca gregaria. The sequence continues at coordinate 84,698,896 of NC_064931.1, read as the reverse complement.
TAGTTTCAAGCGTTACATAGTCGACAAATGTCGGCATGCTGCCTGTTTTGTTCGATCCCGATGCAATTTCTTTATTTCATTATCAATGTGAAGGTCCAAGGTTTACTGTAAACGTACAGTGGAGCATTGGAAACTACTACTGGACTCCCAGGAAGTCTTCGAGGCACACACAATTTGAATCATTACTCAATCGGACAGAGGTTGACATGGTGCCTGTTTTATTCAATCCCGATACAATATCTGTGTTTCATCATCTATGTAAAGGTCCATGGGGTTACTGTCGACCTACAGTGGTGCATCGGAAACTACTACTGGGCCCCCAGGGAATGTTCAAAACAGAGATAGTTTCAAGCGTTACAAAGTCGACAAAAGTCGGCATGCTACCTGTTTTATTCGATCCCGACGAAGTTTCTTTATTCCATTGTCAATGTGTAGGTCCAAGGTTCATTGTAAAAGTGCAGTGCTGCATTGGCAACTACTACTGACTCCCAGGTATTGTTTGAAGCACACACAATTTGAATCATTACTCAATCGGACAGAAGGCTACATGATGCACGTTTTATTCAATAACGATACGATTTCAGGGTTTCATCATCTATGTAAAGGTCCAAGTGTTACTGTCAACCTGCAGTGGTGCATCGGAAACTACTACTGGCCCCCAGGAATTGTTCAAAGCAGAGATAGTTTCAAGCGTTACAAAGTCGACAAAAGTCGGCATGCTGCCTGTTTTATTCGATCCCGATGCAATTTCAGTATTTCATTATCAATGTAAAGGTCCAAGGTTTACTGTAAACGTGCAGTGATGCATTGGAAGCTACTACTGGACTCCCAGGAAATGTTCCAAGCACACACGATTTGAATCATTACTCAATCGGACAGAAGTTGACATGGTGCCTGTTTTATTCAATCCCGATACAATTTCTGTGTATCATCCTCTATGTAAAGGTCCAAGGGTTACTGTCATCCTGCAGTAGTGCATCGGAAACTACTACAGCCCCCAGGAAATATTCAAAGCAGAGATAGTTTCAAGCGTTACAAAGTCGACATAAGTTGGAATGGTGCCTGTTTTAATCGATCCCGATGCAATTTCAGTATTTCATTATCAATGTAAAGGTCCAAGGGTTACTGTCAACTTGCAGTGGTGCATCGGAACTACTACTGGGCCACTAGGAAATGTTCAAAGCTGAGATAGTTCCAAGCGTTAAAAAGTCGACAAAACTCGGCATACTGCCTGTTTTATACGATCCCAATGCAATTTCTGTATTTCATTGCCAATGTGATGGTCCAAGGTTTACTGTAAACGTGCAGAGAAGCATTGGAAACTGCTACTGGACTCCCAGGAAATGTTCGTAGCACACACAATTTGAATCATTATTCAATCGGACAGAAGTTGACATGGTGCCTGTTTTATTCAATCCCGATACAATTTCTGTGTTTCATCATCTATGTAAAGGTCCAAGGGTAAAAGTCAACCTGCAGTGGTGCATTGCTAACTACTACTGGGCCACCAGGAAATGTTGAAAGCAGAGATAGTTTCAAGCGTTACATAGTCGACAAAAGTCGGCATGCTGCCTCTTTTGTTCGATCCCGATGCAATTACTTTATTTCATTATCAATGTGAAGGTCCAAGGTTTACTGTAAACGTACAGTGGAGCATTGGAAACTACTACTGGACTCCCAGGAAGTCTTCGAGGCACACACAATTTGAGTCATTACTCAATCGGACAGAAGTTGACATGGTGCCTGTTTTATTCAATCCCGATACAATATCTGTATTTCATCATCTATGTAAAGGTCCATGGGGTTACTGTCGACCTACAGTGGTGCATCGGAAACTAGTACTGGACCCCCAGGGAATGTTCAAAGCAGAGATTGTTTCAAGCGTTACAAAGTCGACAAAAGTCGGCATGCTACCTGTTTTATTCGATCCCGACGAAGTTTCTTTATTCCATTGTCAATGTGAAGGTCCAAGGTTTATTGTAAAAGTGCAGTGCTGCATTGGTAACTACTACGGACTCCCAGGTATTGTTTGAAGCACACACAATTTGAATCATTACTCAATCGGACAGAAGGCTACATGGTGCACGTTTTATTCAATCACGATACGATTTCAGGGTTTCATCATCTATGTAAAGGTCCAAGTGTTACTGTCAACCTGCAGTGGTGCATCGGAAACTACTACTGGCCCCCAGGAATTGTTCAAAGCAGAGATAGTTTCAAGCGTTACAAAGTCGACAAAAGTCGGCATGCTGCCTGTTTTATTCGATCCCGATGCAATTTCAGTATTTCATTATCAATGTGAAGGTCCAAGGTTTACTGCAAACGTGCAGTGCTGCATTGGAAACTACTACTGGACTCACAGGAATTGTTCGAAGCACACACAGTTTGAATCATTACTCAATCGGGCAGAAGTTGACATGGTGCCCGTTTTATTCAATCCCGATACAATTTCTGTGTTTCATCATCTATGTAAAGGTCCAAGGGTAAAAGTCAACCTGCAGTGGCGCATTGCTAACTACTACTGGGCCACCAGGAAATGTTGAAAGCAGAGATAGTTTCAAGCGTTACATAGTCGACATAAGTCGGCATGCTGCCTGTTTTGTTCGATCCCGATGCAATTTCTGTATTTCATTGTCAATGTGATGGTCCAAGTTTTACTGTAAACGTGCAGAGAAGCATTGGAATCTGCTACTGGACTCCCAGGAAATGTTCGAAGCACACACAATTTGAATCGTTACTCAATCGGATAGATGTTGACATGGTGCCTGTTTTATTCTATCCCAATACAATTTCTGTGTTTCATCATCTATGTAAAGGTCCAAGGGTTACTGTCAACTTGTAGTGGTGCATCGGAAACTACTACTGGTCCACCAGGATATGTTCAAAGCAGAGATAGTTTCAAGCATTACACAGTCGAGAAAAGTCGGCATGCTGGCTGTTTTGTTCGATCCCTATGCAATTTCTGTATTTCATTATCATTGTGAAGGTCCAAGGTTTACTGTAAACGTGCAGTGTTGTTTTGGGAACTACTGTTGGACTCAAGGGAAATGTTCGAAGCACACACAATTTGAATCATTACTCAATCGGACAGAAGTTGACATGGTGCCTGTTTTATTCTATCCCAATACAATGTCTGTGTTTCATTATCTATGTAAAGGTCCAAGGGTTACTTTCATCCTACCGTGCTGCATCGGAAACTACTACAGTGGCCCCAGGAAATGATCAAGGCAGAGATAGATTCAGGCGTTACAACGGCGACAAAAGTCGGCATGCTGCCTGTTTTATTCGATCCCGATGCAATTTCTGTATTTCATTATTAATGGGGAGGTCTAAGATTTACTGTAATCGTGCAGTGATGCATTGGAAACGACTATTGGACTCCCAGGAAATGTTCGAAGCACACACAATTTGAATCATTCCTCAGTCGGTCAGAAGTTGACATGGTGCCTGTTTTATTCAATCCCGATACAATATCTGTGTTTCATCATCTATGTAAAGGTCCATGGGGTTACTGTCGACCTACAGTGGTGCATCGGAAACTACTACTGGGCCCCCAGGCAATGTTCAAAGCAGAGATAGTTTCAAGCGTTACAAAGTCGACAAAATCCGGCATGCTACCTGTTTTGTTCGATCCCGACGAAGTTTCTTTATTTCATTGTCAATGTGAAGGTCCAAGGTTTACTGTAAACGTGCAGTGCTGCATTGGAAACTACTACTGGACTCCCAGGAAATGTTCGAAGCACAAACAATTTGAATCATTACTCAATCGGATAGATGTTGACATGGTGCCTGTTTTATTCAATCCCGATACAATTTCTGTTTTTCATCATCTATGTAACGGTCCATGGGTTACTGTAAACCGGCAGTGGTGCATCGGAAACTATTACTGGGCCAGCAAGGAAATCTTCAAAGCCGAAATAATTTCAAGCGTTACAAAGTCGACAAAAGTCGGCATGCTATATGTTTTGTTCGATCCCGACGCAGTTTCTTTATTTCATTGTCAATGTGAAGGTCCAAGGTTTACTGAAAACGTGCAGTGATGCTTTGGAAACTACTACTGGACTCCCAGGAAATGTTCGAAGCACACACAATTTGAATCATTACTCAATCGGACAGAAGTTGACATGGTGCCTGTTTTATTCAATCACGATACAATTTCCGTGTTTCATCATCTATGTAAAGGTCCAAGGGTTACTGTCATCCTGCAGTTCTGCATCGGAAACTATTACAGTGCCCCCAGGAGATGTTCAAAGCAGAGACAGATTCAGGCGTTACAACGGCGACAAAAGTCGGCATGCTGTCTGTTTTATTCGATCCCGATGCAATTTCTGAATTTCATTATTAATATGAAGGTCTAAGATTTACTGTAATCGTGCAGTGTTGCATTGGAAACTACTATTGGACTCCCATGACATGTTCGAAGCACAAACAATTTGAATCATTACTCAATCGGACAGAAGTTGACATGGTGGCTGTTTTATTCAATCCCGATACAATTTCTGTGTTTCATCATCTATGTAAAGGTCCATGGGTTACTGTAAACCGGCAGTGTTGCATCGGAAACTATTACTGGGCCAGCAAGGAAATCTTCAAAGCAGAAATAGTTTCAAGCGTTACAAAGTCGACAAAAGTCGGCATGCTATATGTTTTGTTCGATCCCGACGCAGTTTCTTTATTTCATTGTCAATGTGAAGGTCCAAGGTTTACTGAATACGTGCAGTGATGCTTTGGAAACTACTACTGGACTCCCAGGAAATGTTCGAAGCACACACAATTTGAATCATTACTCAATCAGACAGAAGTTGACATGGTGCCTGTTTTATTCAATCCCGATACAATGTCTGTGTTTCATTATCTATGTAAAGGTCCAAGGGTTACTTTCATCCTGCAGTGCTGCATCGGAAACTACTACAGTGGCCCCAGGAAATGATCAAGGCAGAGATAGATTCAGGCGTTACAACGGCGACAAAAGTCGGCATGCTGCCTGTTTTATTCGATCCCGATGCAATTTTTGTATTTCATTATTAATGGGGAGGTCTAAGATTTACTGTAATCGTGCAGTGATGCATTGGAAACGACTATTGGACTCCCAGGAAATGTTCGAAGCACACACAATTTGAATCATTCCTCAGTCGGTCAGAAGTTGACATGGTGCCTGTTTTATTGAATCCCGATACAATATCTGTGTTTCATCATCTATGTAAAGGTCCATGGGGTTACTGTCGACCTACAGTGGTGCATCGGAAACTACTACTGGGCCCCCAAGGAATGTTCAAGGCAGAGATAGTTTCAAGCGTTACAAAGTCGACAAAAGTCGGCATGCTACCTGTTTTGTTCGATCCCGACGAAGTTTCTTTATTCCATTGTCAATGTGAAGGTCCAAGGTTTATTGTAAAAGTGCAGTGCTGCATTGGCAACTTCTACTGGACTCCCAGGTATTGTTTGAAGCACACACAATTTGAATCATTACTCAATCGGACAGAAGGCTACATGGTGCACGTTTTATTCAATCACGATACGATTTCAGGGTTTCATCATCTATGTAAAGGTCCAAGTGTTACTGTCAACCTGCTGTGGTGCATCGGAAACTACTACTGGCCCCCAGGAATTGTTCAAAGCAGAGATAGTTTCAAGCGTTACAAAGTCGACAAAAACCGGCATGCTGCCTGTTTTATTCGATCCCGATGCAATTTCAGTATTTCATTATCAATGTGAAGGTCCAAGGTTTACTGTAAACGTGCAGTGATGCATTGGAAGCTACTACTGGACTCCCAGGAAATGTTCCAAGCACACACGATTTGAATCATTACTCAATCGGACAGAAGTTGACATGGTGCCTGTTTTATTCAATCCCGATACAATTTCTGCTTTTCATAATCTATGTAAAGGTCCATGGGTTACTGTAAACCGGCAGTGGTGCATCGGAAACTATTACTGGGCCAGCAAGGAAATCTTCAAAGCAGAAATAATTTCAAGCGTTACAAAGTCGACAAAAGTCGGCATGCTATATGTTTTGTTCGATCTCGACGCAGTTTCTTTATTTCATTGTCAATGTGAAGGTCCAAGGTTTACTGAAAACGTGCAGTGATGCTTTGGAAACTACTACTGGACTCCCAGGAAATGTTCGAAGCACACACAATCTGAAACATTACTCAATGGGACAGAAGGTGACATGGTGCCTGTTTTATTCAATCCCGATACAATGTCTGTGTTTCATCATCTATGTAAAGGTCCAAGGGTTACAGTCATCCTGCAGTGCTGCATCGGAAACTACTACAGTGGCCCCAGGAAATGATCAAGGCAGAGATGAGATTCAGGCGTTACAACGGCGACAAAAGTCGGCATGCTGCCTGTTTTATTCGATGCCGATGCAATTTCTGTATTTCATTATTAATGTGAAGGTCTAAGATTTACTGTAATCGTGTAGTGTTGCATTGGAAACTACTATTGGACTCCCATGACATGTTCGAAGCACAAACAATTTGAATCAATACTCAATCGGACAGAAGTTGACATGGTGCCTGTTTTATTCAATCCCGATACAATATCTGTGTTTCATCATCTATGTAAACGTCCAAGGGTTACTGTCATCCTGCAGTGGTGCATCGGAAACTACTACTGGTCCACCAGGAAATGTTCAAACCAGAGATAGTTTCAAGCATTACACAGTCGAGAAAAGTCGGCATGCTGGCTGTTTTGTTCGATCCCGATGCAATTTCTGTATTTCATTACCAATGTGAAGGTCTAAGGTTTACTGTAAACGTGCAGTGTTGTTTTGGGAACTACTGTTGGACTCCAAGGAAATGTTCGAAGCACACACAATTTGAATCATTACTCAATCGGACAGAAGTTGAAATGGTGCCTATTTTATTCAATCACGATACAATTTCCGTGTTTCATCATCTATGTAAAGGTCCAAGGGATACTGTCAACCTGCAGTATGCATCGGAAACTACTACTGGGCCCCCAGGAAATGTTCAAAGCAGAGATAGTTTCAAGCGTTACAAAGTCGACAAAAGTCGGCATGCTGCCTGTTTTGTTCAATCCCGATGCAATTTCTGTATTTCATTATCAATGTGAAGGTCCAAGGTTTACTCTTAACGTACAGTGAAGGATTGGAAACTACTTGTGGACTCCCTGGAAATGTTCGAAGAACACACAATTTGAATCATTACTCAATCGGACAGAGGTTGGCATGGTGCCTGTTTTATTCAATCCCGATACAATTTCTGTGTTTCATCATCTATATAAAGGCCCAAGGGTAAAAGTCAACCTGCAGTGGTGCATTGCTAACTACTACTGGGCCACCAGGAAATGTTGAAAGCAGAGATAGTTTCAAGCGTTACATAGTCGACAAAAGTCGGCATGCTGCCTGTTTTGTTCGATCCTGATACAATTTCTTTATTTCATTATCAATGTGAAGATCCAAGGTTTACTGTAAACGTACAGTGGAGCATTGGAAACTACTACTGAACTCCCAGGAAGTCTTCGAGGCACACACAATTTGAATCATTACTCAATCGGACAGAAGTTGACATTGTGCCTGTTTTATTCAATCCCGATACAATTTCTGTGTTTCATCATCTATGTAAAGGTCCAAGGGTTACTGTCAACTTGCAGTGGTCATCGGAAACTATTACTGGGCCAGCAAGGAAATCTTCAAAGCAGAAATAATTTCAAGCGTTACAAAGTCGACAAAAGTCTTCATGCTATATGTTTTGTTCGATCCCGACGCAGTTTCTTTATTTCATTGTCAATGTGAAGGTCCAAGGTTTACTGAAAACGTGCAGTAATGCTTTGGAAACTACTACTGGACTCCCAGGAAATGTTCGAAGCACACACAATTTGAATCATTACTCAATCGGACAGAAGTTGACATGGTGCCTGTTTTATTCAATCCCGATACAATGTCTGTGTTTTATTATCTATGTAAAGGTCCAAGGGTAACTTTCATCCTGCAGTGCTGCATCGGAAACTACTACAGTGGCCCCAGGAAATGATCAAGGCAGAGATAGATTCAGGCATTACAACGGCGACAAAAGTCGGCATGCTGCCTGTTTTATTCGATCCCGATGCAATTTCTGTATTTCATTATTAATGGGAAGGTCTAAGATTTACTGTAATCGTGCAGTGATGCATTGGAAACTACTATTGGACTCCCAGGAAATGTTCGAAGCACACACAATTTGAATCATTCCTCAGTCGGTCAGAAGTTGACATGGTGCCTGTTTTATTCAATCCCGATACAATATCTGTGTTTCATCATCTATGTAAAGGTCCATGGGGTTACTGTCGACCTACAGTGGTGCATCGGAAACTACTACTGGGCCCCCAAGGAATGTTCAAAGCAGAGATAGTTTCAAGCGTTACAAAGTCGACAAAAGTCGGCATGCTACCTGTTTTGTTAGATCCCGACGAAGTTTCTTTATTCCATTGTCAATGTGAAGGTCCAAGGTTTATTTTAAAAGTGCAGTGCTGCATTGGCAACTTCTACTGGACTCCCAGGTATTGTTTGAAGCACACACAATTTGAATCATTACTCAATCGGACAGAAGGCTACATGGTGCACGTTTTATTCAATCACGATACGATTTCAGGGTTTCATCATCTATGTAAAGGTCCAAGTGTTACTGTCAACCTGCAGTGGTGCATCGGAAACTACTACTGGCCCCCAGGAATTGTTCAAAGCAGAGATAGTTTCAAGCGTTACAAAGTCGACAAAACCCGGCATGCTGCCTGTTTTATTCGATCCCGATGCAATTTCAGTATTTCATTATCAATGTGAAGGTCCAAGGTTTACTGTAAACGTGCAGTGATGCATTGGAAGCTACTACTGGACTCCCAGGAAATGTTCCAAGCACACACGATTTGAATCATTACTCAATCGGACAGAAGTTGACATGGTGCCTGTTTTATTCAATCCCGATACAATTTCTGTTTTTCATAATCTATGTAAAGGTCCATGGGTTACTGTAAACCGGCAGTGGTGCATCGGAAACTATTACTGGGCCAGCAAGGAAATCTTCAAAGCAGAAATAATTTCAAGCGTTACAAAGTCGACAAAAGTCGGCATGCTATATGTTTTGTTCGATCCCGACGCAGTTTCTTTATTTCATTGTCAATGTGAAGGTCCAAGGTTTACTGAAAACGTGCAGTGATGCTTTGGAAACTACTACTGGACTCCCAGGAAATGTTCGAAGCACACACAATTTGAATCATTACTCAATCGGACAGAAGTTGACATGGTGCCTGTTTTATTCAATCCCGATACAATGTCTGTCTTTCATCATCTATGTAAAGGTCCATGGGGTTACTGTCGACCTACAGTGGTGCATCGGAAACTACTACTGGGCCCCCAGGGAATGTTCAAAGCAGAGATAGTTTCAAGCGTTACAAAGTCGACAAAATCCGGCATGCTACCTGTTTTGTTCGATCCCGACGAAGTTTCTTTATTCCATTGTCAATGTGAAGGTCCAAGGTTTACTGTAAACGTGCAGTGCTGCATTGGAAACTACTACTGGACTCCCAGGAAATGTTCGAAGCACAAACAATTTGAATCATTACTGAATCGGATAGATGTTGACATGGTGCCTGTTTTATTCAATCCCGATACAATTTCTGTTTTTCATCATCTATGTAACGGTCCATGGGTTACTGTAAACCGGCAGTGGTGCATCGGAAACTATTACTGGGCCAGCAAGGAAATCTTCAAAGCCGAAATAATTTCAAGCGTTACAAAGTCGACAAAAGTCGGCATGCTATATGTTTTGTTCGATCCCGACGCAGTTTCTTTATTTCATTGTCAATGTGAAGGTCCAACGTTTACTGAAAACGTGCAGTGATGCTTTGGAAACTACTACTGGACTCCCAGGAAATGTTCGAAGCACACACAATTTGAATCATTACTCAATCGGACAGAAGTTGACATGGTGCCTGTTTTATTCAGTCCCGATACAATGTCTGTCTTTCATCATCTATGTAAAGGTCCAAGGGTTACAGTCATCCTGCAGTGCTGCATCGGAAACTACTACAGTGGCCACAGGAAATGATCAAGGCAGAGATGGGATTCAGGCGCTACAACGGCGACAAAAGTCGGCATGCTGCCTGTTTTATTCGATGCCGATGCAATTTCTGTATTTCATTATTAATGTGAAGGTCTAAGATTTACTGTAATCGTGCAGTGATGCATTGGAAACTACTCTTCGACTCCCAGGAAATGTTCGAAGCACACACAATTTGAATCATTCCTCAGTCGGTCAGAAGTTGACATGGTGCCTGTTTTATTCAATCCCGATACAATTTCTGTGTTTCATCATCTATGTTAAGGTCCAAGGGGCTACTGTCGACCTACAGTGGTGCATCGGAGGAAACTACTACTGGGCCCCCAGGAAATGTTCAAACCAAAGATAGTTTCAAGCGTTACAAAGTCGACAAAAGTCGGCATGCTACCTGTTTTGTTCGATCCCGACGCAGTTTCTTTATTTCATTGTTAATGTGAAGGTCCAAGGTTTACTGAAAACGTGCAGTGCTGCATTGGAAACTACTACTGGACTCCCAGGAAATGTTCGAACCACACACAATTTGAATCATTACTCAATCGGACAAAAGTTGACATGGTGCCCGTTTTATTCAATCACGATACGATTTCAGGGTTTCATCATCTATGTAAAGGTCCAAGGGTTACTGTCAACCTGCAGTGGTGCATCGTAAACTACTACTGGGCACCCCGGAAATGTTCAAAGTAGAGATAGTTTCAAGCGTTACAATGTCGACAAAAGCCGGCATGCTGCCTGTTTCATTCGATCCCGATGCAATTTCTGTATTTCATTATCAATGTGAAAGTCCAAGGGTTACCGTAAACTTGGAGTGATGCATTGGAAACTACTACTGGACTCCCAGGAAATGTTCGAACCACACACAATTTGAATCATTACTCAATCGGACAGAAGTTGACATGGTGCCCGTTTTATTCAATCACGATACGATTTCAGGGTTTCATCATCTATGTAAAGGTCCAAGGGTTACTGTCAACCTGCAGTGGTGCATCGTAAACTACTACTGGGCACCCCGGAAATGTTCAAAGTAGAGATAGTTTCAAGCGTTACAATGTCGACAAAAGCCGGCATGCTGCCTGTTTCATTCGATCCCGATGCAATTTCTGTATTTCATTATCAATGTGAAAGTCCAAGGGTTACCGTAAACTTGGAGTGATGCATTGGAAACTACTACTGGACTACCAGGAAATGTTCGAAGCACACACTTTTTGAATCATTACTCAATCGGACAGAAGTTGACATGGTGCCTGTGTTATTCATTTTATTCAATCACGATACAATTTCTGGGTTTCGTCATCTATGTAAAGGTCCAAGGGTTACTGTCAACCTACAGTGGTGCATCGGAAACTACTACTGGGCTCCCAGGAAATGTTCAAAGCAGAGATAGTTTCAAGCGTTACAAAGTCGACAAAAGTCGGCATGCTGCTTGTTTTATTCGATCCCGATGCAATTTCTGTATATCATTATCAATGTGAAGGTCCAAGATTTACTGTAAACGTGCAGTGCTGCATTGGAAACTACTACTGGACTCCCTGGAAATGTTCGATCACACACAGTTTGAATCATTACTCAATCGAACAGAAGTTGACATGGTGACTGTTTATTCAATCCCAATACAACTTTGGGTTTCGTCATCTATGTAAAGGTCCAAGGGTTACTGTCAACTTGCAATGGTGCATCGGAAACTACTACAGGGAACCCAGAAAATGTTCAAAGCAGCGATAGTTTCAGGCGTTACAAAATCGACAAAAGTCGGCATGCTGCTTGTTTTTTTCGATCTCCATGCAATTTCTGTATTTCATTATCAATGTGAAGGTCCAAGGTTTATTGTAGCGTGCAGTGCTGCATTGGAAGCTACTACTGGACTCACAGGAAATGTTCGAAGCGCACACAATTTGAATCATTACTCAATCGGACAGAAGTTGATATGGTGCCTGTTTTATTCAATCCCGATACAATTTCTGTGTTTCATCAACTATGTAAAGGTCCAAGGGTTAGTGTCAACCTGCAGTGGTGCATCGGAAACTACTACTGGGCCCCCAGGAAATGTTCAAAGCAGAGATAGTTTTTAGCGTTACAATGTCGACAAAACTCTGCATGCTGTTTGTTTTATTCGATCCCGATGCAATATCTGTATATCATTATCAATGTGAAGGTCCAAGATTTACTGTAAACGTGCAGTGCTGCATTGGAAACTACTACTGGACTCCCAGGAAATGTTCGATCACACACAGTTTGAATCATTACTCAATCGGACAGAAGTTGACATGGTGCCTGTTTATTCAATCCCAATACAACTTTGGGTTTCGTCATCTATGTAAACGTCCAAGGGTTACTGTCAACTTGCAATGGTGCATCGGAAACTACTACTGGGCACCCAGAAAATGTTCAAAGCAGAGATAGTTTCAAGCGTTACAAAGTCGACAAAAGCCGGCATTCTGCCTGTTTTATTCGATCCCCATGCAATTTCTGTATTTCATTGTCAATGTGAAGGACCTAGGTTTATTGTAAACGTGCAGTGCAGCATTGGAAACTACTACTGGACTCCCAGGAAATGATCGAAACACACACAGTTTGAATCATTACTCAATCGGACAGAAGTTGACATGGTGCCTGTTTTATTCAATCCCGATACAATTTCTGTGTTTCATCATCTATGTAAAGGACCAAGGGTTACTGTCAACCTGCAGTGGTGCATCGGAAACCACTACTGGGCCCCCAGGAGTTGTTCAAAGCGGAGATAGTTTCAAGCGTTGCAAAGTCGACAAAAGTAGGCATGCTGTTATTTTATTCCATCCCGATGCAATTTCTGTATTTCATTATCAATGTGAAAGTTCAAGGATTACCGTAAACTTGGAGTGATGCTTTGGAAACTACTACTGGACTCCCAGGAAATGTTCGAAGCACACACATTTTGAATCATTACTCAATCGGACAGAAGTTGACATGGTGCCTGTGTTATTCATTTTATTCAATCACGATACTATTTCTGGGTTTCGTCATCTATGTAAAGGTCCAAGGGTTACTGGCAACCTGCAGTGGTGCATCGGAAACTACTACTGGGCCCCCAGGAAATGTTCATAGCAGACATAGTTCCAAGCGTTACAAAGTCGATAAAAATCGGCATGCCTCCTGATTTGTTCGATCCCGATTCAATTTCTGTATTTCATTATCAATGTGAAGGTCCAAGGTGTATTGTAAAAGTGCCGTGCTGCATTGGAAACTACTACTGGACTCCCAGGAATTGTTCGAAGCACACACAATTTGAATCATTACTCAATCGGACAGAAGTTGAAATGGTGCCCGTTTTATTCAATCACGATACGATTTCAGGGTTTCGTCATCTATGTAAAGGTCCAAGGGTTACTGTCAACCTGCAGTGGTGCATCGGAAACTACTACTGGGCACCCCGGAAATGTTCAAAGCAGAGATAGTTTCAAGCGTTACAAAGTCGACAAAAGCCAGCATGCTGCCTGTTTTATTCGATCCCGATGCAATTTCTGTATTTCATTATCAATGTGAAAGTCAAAGGGTTACCGTAAACTTGGAGTGATGCATTGGAAACTACTACTGGACTCACAGGAAATGTTCGAAGCACACACATTTTGAATCATTACTCAATCGGACAGAAGTTAACATGGTGGCTGTGTTATTCATTTTATTCAATCACGATACAATTTCTGGGTTTCGTCATCTATGTAAAGGTCCAAGGATTACTGTCAACCTGCAGTGGTGCATCGGAAACTATTACTGGGCTCCCAGGAAATGTTCAAAGCAGAGATAGTTTCAAGCGTTACAAAGTCGACAAAAGTCGGCATGCTGCCTGTTTTATTCGATCTCGATGCAATTTCTGTATTTCATTATCAATGTGAAGGTCCAAGGTTTATTGTAACCGTGCAGTGCTGCATTGGAAACTACTACTGGACTCCCAGGAAATGTTCGATCACACACAGTTTAATCATTACTCAATCGGACAGAAGTTGACATGGTGCCTGTTTATTCAATCCCAATACAACTTTGGGTTTCGTCATCTATGTAAAGGTCCAAGGGTTACTGTCAACCTGGAATGGTGCATCGGAAACTACTACTGGGCACCCAGAAAATGTTCAAAGCAGAGATAGTTTCAAGCTTTACAAAGTCGACAAAAGCCGGCATGCTGCCTGTTTTATTCGATCCCGATGCAATTTCTGTATTTCATTATCAATGTTAAGGACCTAGGTTTATTGTAAACGTGCAGTGCTGCATTGGAAACTACTACTGGACTCCCAGGAAATGATCGAAGCACACACAATTTGAATCATTACTCAATCGGACAGAAGTTAACATGGTGCCCGTTTTATTCAACCCCGATACAATTTCTGTGTTTCATCATATATGTAAAGGTCCAAGGGTTAGTGTCAACCAGCAGTGGTGCATCGGAAACCACTACTGGGCCCCCAGGAATTGTTCAAAGCAGAGATAGTTTCAAGCGTTACAAAGTCGACAAAAGTAAGCGTGCTGCTATTTTATTCCATCCCGATGCAATTTCTGTATTTCATTATCAATGTGAAAGTTCAAGGGTTACCGTAAACTTGGAGTGATGCTTTGGAAACTACTACTGGACTCCCAGGAAATGTTCGAAGCACACACATTTTGAATCATTACTCAATCGGACAGAAGTTGACATGGTGCCTGTGTTATTCATTTTATTCAATCACGATACAATTTCAGGGTTTCATCATCTATGTAAAGGTCCAAGGGTTACTGTCAACCTGCAGTGGTGCATCGGAATCTACTACAGGGCCCCCAGGAAATATTCAAAGCAGAGATAGTTTCAAGCGTTATAAAGGTGACAAAAGTCGGCATGCAGCCTGTTTTATTCGATCCCGATGCAATTTCTGTATTTCATTATCAACGTGAAGGTGCAAGGTGTATTGTAAAAGTGCAGTGCTGCATTGGAAACTACTACTGGACTCCCAGGAATTGTTCGAAGCACACCCAATTTGAATCATTACTCAATCGGACAGAAGTTGACATGGTGCCCGTTTTATTCAATTACGATACGATTTCAGGGTTTCATCATCTATGTAAAGGTCCAAGGGTTACTGTCAACCTGCAGTGGTGCTTCGGAAACTACATCTGGGCACCCCGGAAATGTTCAAAGCAGAGATAGTTTCAAGCGTTACAAAGTCGACAAAAGTAGGCGTGCTGCTATTTTATTCCATCCCGATGCAATTTCTGTATTTCATTATCAATGTGAAAGTTCAAGGGTTACCGTAAACTTGGAGTGATGCATTGGAAACTACTACTGGACTCCCAGGAAATGATCGAAGCACACACAATTTGAATCATTACTCAAACGGACAGAAGTTGACATGGTGCCCGTTTTATTCAATCACGATACGATTTCAGGGTTTCATCATCTATGTAAAGGTCCAAGGGTTACTGTCAATCTGCAGTGGTGCATCGGAATCTACTACAGGGCCCCCAGGAAATATTCAAAGCAGAGATAGTTTCAAGCGTTATAAACGTGACAAAAGTCGGCATGCAGCCTGTTTTATTCGATCCCGATGCAATTTCTGTATTTCATTATCAACGTGAAGGTCCAAGGTGTATTGTAAAAGTGCAGTGCTGCATTGGAAACTACTACTGGACTCCCAGGAATTGTTCGAAGCACACCCAATTTGAATCATTACTCAATCGGACAGAAGTTGACATGGTGCCCGTTTTATTCAATCACGATACGATTTCAGGGTTTCATCATCTATGTAAAGGTCCAAGGGTTACTGTCAACCTGCAGTGGTGCTTCGGAAACTACATCTGGGCACCCCGGTAATGTTCAAAGCAGAGATAGTTTCAAGCGTTACAAAGTCGACAAAAGCAAGCATGCTGCCTGTTTTATTCGATCCGGATGCAATTTCTGTATTTCATTATCAATGTGAAATTCCAAGATATACTGTAAACGTGCAGTGCTGCATTGGAAACTACTACTGGACTCCCCGGAAATGTTCGAAGCGCACACAATTTGAATCATTACTCAATCGGACAGAAGTTGATTTGGTGCCTGTTTTATTCAATCCCGATACAATTTCTGTGTTTCACCATCTATGTAAAGGTCCAAGGGTTAGTGTCAACCTGCAGGGGTGCATCGGAAACTAATACTGGGCCCCCAGGAAATATTGAAAGCAGAGATAGTTTCAAGCGTTACAAAGTCGACAAAAGTCGGCATGCTGCCTGATTTATTCGATCCCAATGGAATTTCTGTATTTCATTACCAATGTGAAGGTACAAGGTTTATTGTAAACGTGCAGTCGTGCATTGGAAACTACTACTGGACTCCCAGGAAATGTTCGAAGCACACACAATTTGAAAAATTACTCAATCGGACAGAAGTTGACATTGTGCCTGTTTTAATCAATCCCAATACAATTTCTGTGGTTCATCATCTATGTAAAGGCCCAAGGGTTACTGTCAGCCTGCAGTGGTGTATCGGAAGCTTCTACTGGTCCCACAAGGAATGTTCAATGCAGAGATAATTTAAAGCGTTACAAAGTCGACAACAGTCGGCATGCTGCTTGTTTTCTTCGATCCCGATTCAATTTCTGTATTTCATTATCAATGTTAAAGTCCAAGGTTTATTGTAAACGAGCAGTGTTGAATTGGAAATTACTACTGGACTACCAGGAAGTTATCGAAGCACACACAATATATATCATTACTCAATCGGACAGAAGTTGACATGGTGCCTGTTTTATTCAATCCCGATGCAATTTCTGTATTTCATTATCAATGGGAAGGTCCACCGTTTACCGTAAACGTGCACTGATGCATTGGAAACTACTACTGGACTCCCAGGAAATGTTCGAAGCACACACAATTTGAACCATTACTCAATCGGACAGAAGTTGACATGGTGCCTGTTTTATTCAATCCCGATACAATTTCTGAGTTTCATCATCTACGTAAAGGTCCAATCGTTTCTGTCAACCTGCAGTGGTGCATCGGATACTACTACTGGGCACACCGGAAATGTTCAAAACAGAGATAGTTTCAAGCGTTACAAAATCGACAACAGTCGGAATGCTGCTTGTTTTCTTCGATCCCGATGCAATTTCTGTATTTTATTATCAATGTTAAAGTCCAAGGTTTATTGTAAACGTGCAGTGTTGCATTGGAAACTACTACTGGACTACCAGGAAGTATTCGAAGCACACACAATATGAATCATTACTCAATCGGACAGAAGTTGACGTTGTGCATGTTTTATTCAGTTCCGATACAATTTCTGTGGTTCATCATGTATATAAAGGTCCAAGGCTTAATGTCACTCCGCAGTAGTGCATCGGAAACTACTACTGGGACCTCAGGAAATGTTCAAAGCAGACATAGTTTCAAGCGTTACAAAGTCGACAACAGTCTGCATGCTGCTTGTTATATTCGATCCCGATGCAATTTCTCTATTTCATTATCAATGTGAACGTCCAAGGTTTATTGTAAACGTGCAGTGCTGCATTGGAAACTACTACTGGACTCCCAGGAAATGTTCGAAGCACACACAATTTGAACCATTACTCAATCGTACTGAACTTGACATGGTGCCTGTTTTATTCAATCCCAATACAATTTCTGTGGTTCATCATCTATGTAAAGGTCCAAGGGTTACTGTCAACCAGCAGTGGTGCATCGGAAACTACTACTGGGCCCACAGGAAATGTTCAAAGCAGAGATAGTTTAAGCGTTACAAAGTCGACAAAAGTCGGCATGCTGCATGTTTTATTCGAACCCGATGCAATTTCTGTATTTCATTATCAATGTGAAGGTCCGAGGTTTATTACAAACGTGCAGTGCTGCATTGGAAACTACTACTTGTCTCCCAGGAAATGTTCGAAGCACACACAATTTGAATCATTACTCAATCTTACAGAAGTTGACATGGTGCCTGTTTTATTCAATCTCGATACAATTTCTGTGTTTCATCATCTATGTAAAGGTCCAAGGGTTACTGTCTATTTGCAGTGGTGCATCGGAAACTATTACTGGGCCCAACAAAATGTTCAAAGCAACGACAATTTCAAGCGTTACAGTGTCGACAAAAGTCGGCGTTCTGCTATTTATTCGATTCCGATGCTATTACCGTACTTCATTATCAATGTGAAGGACCAAGGTTTACTGTAAACGTGCAGTCATGCATTGGAAACTACTACTGGACTCCCAGAAAATGTTCGAAGCACACACAATTTGAATCATTACACAATCGGACAGAAGTTGACACGGTGCTTGTTTTATTCACTCCCGATACAATTTCTGTGTTTCACCATCTATGTTAAGGTCCAACGGTTACTGTCAACCTGCAGTGGTGCATCGGAAACTACTACCGGGCCCCCAGAAATGCTCAAAGCAGAGATAGCTTCAAGCGTTACTAAGTCGACAAAAGACGGCATGCTGCCTGTTTTATTCCATCCCGTTGCAATTTCTGTATTTCATTATCAATGTTGAAGTCCAAGATTTATTGTAAACGTTCACTGCTGCATTGGAAACTACTACTGGACTCCCAGGAAGTATTCGAAGCACACACAATTTGAATCATTACTCAATAGGACAGAAGTTGACATGATGCCTGTTTTATGCAATCCCGTTACAATGTCTGTGTTTCATCATCTATGTAAAGGTCCAAGGGTTACTGTCATCCAGCAGTGGTGCATCGGAAACTACTACTGGGCCCACAGTAAATAATCAAAGCAGAGATAGGTTCAAGCGTTATAAAGTCGACAAAAGTCGGCATGCTGCCTGTTTTATTCGTTCCCGATTCAAATTTCTGTATTTCATTATCATTGTGAAGGTCCAAGGTTTATTGTAACCGTGCAGTGCTGCATTGGAACCTACTACTGGACTCCCAGGAAGTATTCGAAGCACACACAATTTGAATCATTAGTCAATCGGACAGAAATTGACATGGTGCCTGTTTTATTCAATCCCGAAACAATTTGTGTGTTTCATCATCTATTAAAAGTTTCTAGGGTTACTGTCAACCTGCAGTGGTGCATCGGAAACTACTACTGGGCCCCCAGAAATGTTCAAAGCAGAGATAGTTTCAAGCGATACAAAGTCGGCAAAAGTCGGCATGCTGCCTTTTTATTCGATCCCGATGCAATTTCTGAACTTCATTATCAATCTGAAGGTCCAAGGTTTACTTTTAACGTGCAGTGATGCATTGGAAACTACTACTGCACTCCCAGGAAATGTGCGAAGCACACAGAATTTGAATCGTCACACAATCGGACAGAAGTTGACATGGTGCCTGTTTGAATCAATCCCAATACAATTTCTGTGTTTCATCATCTATGTAAAGGTCCATGGATTACTGTCAACCTGCAGTGGTGCATCGGAAACTACTACCGGGCCCCCAGAAATGTTCAAAGCAGAGATAGTTTCAAGCGTTACAAAGTCGACAAAACTCGGCATGCTGTCTATTTTATTCTATCAAGATGCAATTTCTGTATTTCATTATCAATGTGACGGTCCACGGTTAGCTGTAAACGTGCAGTGCTGCATTGGAAACTACTACTGGACTCCCAGGAAATGTTCGAAGCACACACAATTTGAAAAATTACTCAATCGGACAGAAGTTGACATGGTGCCTGTTTTATTCAATCCCAATACAAATTCTGTGGTTCATCATCTATGTAAAGGTCCAAGGGTTACTATCAACCTGCAGTGGTGCATCAGAAACTACTACTGGGCCCCCAGGAAATGTTCAAAGCAGAGATAGTTTCAAGCCTTACAAAATCGACAAAAGTCGGCAAGCTGCCTGTTCTATTCGATCGCGATGCAATTTCTGTATTCCATTATCAATGTTAAAGTCCAAGGTTATTGTAAACGTGCAGTGCTGCATTGGAAACTACTACTGCACTCCCAGGAAATGTTCGAAGCACAAACAATATGAATCATTACTCAATCGGACAGAAGTTGACATGGTGCCTGTTTTATATAATCCCGATACAATTTCTGTGTTTCATCATCTATGTAAAGGTTTAAGGGTTATTGTCGACCTGCTGTGGTGCATCGGAAACTACTATTGGTCTCCCAGGAAATGTTAAACGCAGAGATAGTTTCAAGCATTACAGAGTCGAGAAATGTCGGCATGCTGCCTGTTTTATTCGATCCCGAAGCAATTTCTGTATTTCATTATCAATCTGAAGATCCAAGGTTTATTGTAAACGTGCAGTGCAGTATTGGAAACTGCTACTGGACTCCCAGGAAATGTTCGAAGCACACATAATTTGAGTCTTTACTCAGTCGGACAGAAGTTGACATGGTGCCTGTTTCATTCAATCCCGATACAATTACTGTGTTTCTTCATCTATGTAAAGGTCCAAGGGTTACTGTCTATTTGCAGTGGTGCATCGGAAACTATTACTGGGCCCCAACAAAATGTTCAAAGCAACGACAGTTTCAAGCGTTACAGTGTCGACAAAAGTCGGCGTTCTGCTATTTATTCGATCCCGATGCAATTTCCGTACTTCATTATCAATGTGAAGGACCAAGGTTTACTGTAAACGTGCAGTGATGCATTGGAAACTACTACTGGACTCCCAGAAAATGTTCGAAGCACACACAATTTGAATCATTACACAATCGGACAGAAGTTGACATGGTGCCTGTTTTATTCAATCCCGATACAATTTCTGTGTTTCTCAATCTATGTTAAGGTCCAACGGTTACTGTCAACCTGCAGTGGTGCATCGGAAACTACTACCGGGCCCCCAGAAAATGTTCAAAGCAACGATAGTTTCAACCATTACAAAGTCGACAAAAGACGGCATGCTGCCTGTTTTATTCCATCCCAATGCAATTTCTGTATTTCATTATCAATGTTGAAGTCCAAGGTTTATTGTAAACGTTCAGTGCTGCATTGGAAACTACTACTGGACTCCCAGGAAGTATTCGAAGCACACACAATTTGAATCATTACTCAATAGGACAAAAGTTGACATGATGCCTGTTTTATGCAATCCCGATACAATATCTGTGTTTCATCATCTATGTAAAGGTCCAAGGGTTACTGTCAAACTGCAGCGGTGCTTCGGAAACTACTACTGGGCCCACAGGATATAATCAAAGCAGAGATAGGTTCAAGCGTTATAAAGTCGACAAAAGTCGGCATGCTGCTTGTTTTTTTCGATCTCCATGCAATTTCTGTATTTCATTATCAATGTGAAGGTCCAAGGTTTATTGTAAATGTGCAGTGGTGCACTGGAAACTACTACTGGACTCCCAGGAAATGTTCGAAGCACACACAATTTGAAATATTACTCAATCGGACAGAAGTTGACATGGTGCCTGTTTTATTCAATCCCAATACAATTTCTGTGGTTCATCATCTATGTAAAGGTCCAAGGGTTACTGTCAACCAGCAGTGGTGCATCGGAAACTAATACTGGGCCCACAGGAAATGTTCAAAGCAAAGATAGTTGCAGCGTTACAAAGTCGACAACAGTCGGCATGCTGCTTATTTTCTTCGATCCCGATGCAATTTCTGTATTTCATTATCAATGTAAAGTTCCAAGGTTTATTGTAAACCTGCAGTGCTGCATTGGAAACTACTACTGGACTATCAGGAAATGTTTGAAACACACACAATTTGAATTATTACTCAATCGGACAGAACTTGACATGGTGCCTGTTTTATTCAATCCCGATACAATTTCCGTGTTTCATTATCTATGTAAACATCCAAGGGTTACTGTCAACCTGCAGTGGTGCATCAGAAACTACTACTGGGCCCCCAGGAAATGTTCAAAGCAGTGATAGTTTCAAGCGTTACAAAATCGACAAAAGTCGGCATGCTGCCTCTCTTATTTGATCCCGATGCCATTTCTGCATTTCATTATCAATGTGAAGGTCCATGATTTAATTAAAACCTGCAGTGCTGTGTTGGAAACTACTACTGGACTCACAGGAAATGTTCGAAGCACACAGAATTTGAATCATTACTCAATCGGAGAGAAGTTGACATGGTGCCTGTTTTATTCAATCCCGATACAATTTCTGTGTTTCATCATCTATGTAAAGGTCCAAGCTTTACTGTAAACGTTCAGTGTTGTATTGGAAACTACTACGACACTACCAGGAAATGTTCGAAGCACACATAATTTGAATCATTACTCAATCGGAGCGAACCTGACATGGTGCCTATTTTACTCAATCCCGATACAATTTTGTTACATCATCTACGTAAAGGTCCAAAGGTTTCTGTCAACCTGCAGCGGTGCATCGGAAACTACTACTATTCACCCAGGAAATGTTCAAACCAGAGATAGTTTCAAGCCTTACAAAATCGACAAAAGTCGGCAAGCTGCCTGTTCTATTCGATCGCGATGCAATTTCTGTATTCCATTATCAATGTTAAAGTCCAAGGTTATTGTAAACGTGCAGTACTGCATTGGAAACTACTACTGCAATCCCAGGAAATGTTCGAAGCACAAACAATTTGAATCATTACTCAATCGGACAGAAGTTGACATGGTGCCTGTTTTATATAATCCCGATACAATTTCTGTGTTTCATCATCTATGTAAAGGTGTAAGGGTTATTGTCGACCTGCAGTGGTGCATCGGAAACTACTATTGGTCTCCCAGGAAATGTTAAACGCAGAGATAGTTTCAAGCATTACAGAGTCGAGAAATGTCGGCATGCTGCCTGTTTTATTCGATCCCGAAGCAATTTCTGTATTTCATTATCAATCTGAAGATCCAAGGTTTATTGTAAACGTGCAGTGCAGTATTGGAAACTGCTACTGGACTCCCAGGAAATGTTCGAAGCACACATAATTTGAGTCTTTACTCAGTCGGACAGAAGTTGACATGGTGCCTGTTTCATTCAATCCCGATACAATTACTGTGTTTCATCATCTATGTAAAGGTCCAAGGGTTACTGTCTATTTGCAGTGGTGCATCGGAAACTATTACTGGGCCCCAACAAAATGTTCAAAGCAACGACAGTTTCAAGCGTTACAGTGTCGACAAAAGTCGGCGTTCTGCTATTTATTCGATCCCGATGCAATTTCCGTACTTCATTATCAATGTGAAGGACCAAGGTTTACTGTAAACGTGCAGTGATGCATTGGAAACTACTACTGGACTCCCAGAAAATGTTCGAAGCACACACAATTTGAATCATTACACAATCGGACAGAAGTTGACATGGTGCCTGTTTTATTCAATCCCGATACAATTTCTGTGTTTCTCAATCTATGTTAAGGTCCAACGGTTACTGTCAACCTGCAGTGGTGCATCGGAAACTACTACCGGGCCCCCAGAAAATGTTCAAAGCAACGATAGTTTCAACCATTACAAAGTCGACAAAAGACGGCATGCTGCCTGTTTTATTCCATCCCAAAGCAATTTCTGTATTTCATTATCAATGTTGAAGTCCGAGGTTTATTGTAAACGTTCAGTGCTGCATTGGAAACTACTACTGGACTCCCAGGAAGTATTCGAAGCACACACAATTTGAATCATTACTCAATAGGACAAAAGTTGACATGATGCCTGTTTTATGCAATCCCGATACAATATCTGTGTTTCATCATCTATGTAAAGGTCCAAGGGTTACTGTCAAACTGCAGTGGTGCATCGGAAACTACTACTGGGCCCACAGGAAATAATCAAAGCAGAGATAGGTTCAAGCGTTATAAAGTCGACAAAAGTCGGCATGCTGCTTGTTTTTTTCGATCTCCATGCAATTTCTGTATTTCATTATCAATGTGAAGGTCCAAGGTTTATTGTAACCGTGCAGTGCTGCATTGGAACCTACTACTGGACTCCCAGGAAATGTTCGAAGCACACACAATTTGAAAAATTACTCAATCGGACAGAAGTTGACATGGTGCCTGTTTTATTCAATCCCAATACAATTTCTGTGGTTCATCATCTATGTAAAGGTCCAAGGGTTACAGTCAACCTTCAGTGGTGCATCGGAAATTACTACTGGGACCTCAGGAAATGTTCAAAGCAGAGATAGTTACAAGCATTACAAAGTCGACAAAAGTCTCCACGATGCCGGTTTTATTCGATCCCGATGCAATTTCTGTATTTCATTATCAATGTGAAGGTCCAATGTTTATTGTAGACGTGCAGTGCTGCATTGGAAACTACTACTGGGCTCCCAGAAAATGTTCGAAGCACCGAAATTTGAATCATTACTCAATCGGACAGAAGTTGAAATGGTGCCTGTTTTATTCAATCACGTTGCAATCTCTGTCTTTCATCATGAATATAAATGTCCAAAGGCTAATGTAAACCTGCATTGGTGCATCGAAATCTACTACCGGACTGCCAGCAAATGTTCCAAGCGCAGATAGTTTGAAGCTTTACTCAATCGACTGAAGTCGGCATGGTGCTTGTTTTATTCGATCCCGATGCAATTTCTGTATTTCATTATCAATGTGAAGGTCCAAGGTTTACTGTAAACGTGCAGTGATGCACTGGAAACTACTACTGGACTCCCAGGAAATGTTCGAATCACACACAATGTGAATCATTACTCAAACGGGCAGAAGTTGACATGGTGCCTGTTTTATTTAATCCCGATGCAATTTCTGTGTTTCATCATCTATGTAAAGGTCCAAGGGTTACTGTCAACCTGCAGTGGTGAATCGGAAACTAGTACTGGGCCACCAGGAAATGTTCAAAGCAGAGATAATTTCAAGCGTTACAAAGTCGACAAAAGTCGGCATGCTGCCTGTTTTATTCGATGCCGATGCAATTTCTGTATTTCATTATCAATGTGAAGGTCCAAGGTATACTGTAAACGTGCAGTGTTGCATTAAAACTACTACTGGACTCCCAGGAAATGATCGAAGCACACAATTTGAATCATTACTCAATCGGGCAGAAGTTGACATGGTGATTGTTTTGTTCTGTCCCGATACAATTTCTGTGTTTCATCATCTATGTAAAGGTCCAAGGGTTACTGTCAACCTGCAGTGGTGAATCGGAAACTAGTACTGGGCCACCAGGAAATGTTCAAAGCAGAGATAATTTCAAGCGTTACAAAGTCGACAAAAGTCGGCATGCTGCCTGTTTTATTCGATGCCGATGCAATTTCTGTATTTCATTATCAATGTGAAGGTCGAACGTTTACTGTAAACGTGCAGTGATGCATTGGAAACTACTACTGGACTCCCAGGAAATGTTCGAAGCACACACAATTTGAATCATTAGTCAATCGGACAGAAGTTGACATGGTGCCTGTTTTATTCAATCCCGATACAATTTCTGTGTTTCACCATCTATGCAAAGGTCCAGGGGATACTCTCGACCTGTAGTGGTGCATCGGAATCTGCTACTGGGCCCATAGGTAATTTTCGAAGCAGAGATAGTTTCAAGAGTTACAAAGTCGACAAAAGTCGGCATGCTGCCTGTTTTATTCGATCCCGATGTAATTTCTGTATTTCTTTATCAATGTGAAGGTTAAAGGTTTACTGTAAATGTGCAGTGATGCATTGTAAACTACTACTGGACGCCCAGGAAATGTTCGAAGCAAATACAATTTGAATCATTACTCAATCGGACAGAAGTTGACATGGTGCCTGTTTTATTCAATCCCGATACAATTTCTGTGTTTCATCATCTATGTAAAGGTCCAAGGTTTACTGTCAACCTGCCGTGGTGCATCGGAAACTACTATTGGGCCAATAGGAAATGTTCAAAGTAGAGATAGTCTCAAGCGTTACAAAGTCGACAAAAGTCGGCATGCTGCCTGTTTTATTCGATCCCGATGCAATTTCTATAATTCATTATCAATGTGAAGGTCCAAGGTTTATTGTAAACGTGCATTGCTCCATTGGAAACTACTACTGGACAGCCAGGAAATGATCGAAGCACACACAATTTGAATCACAACTCAATGGGACAGAAGTTGACATAGTGCCTGTTTTATTCAATCCCGATACAACTTCTGTGTTTAATCATCTATGTAAAGGTCCAAGGGTTACTGTCAACCTGCAGTGGTGAATCGGAAACTAGTACTGGGCCACCAGGAAATGTTCAAAGCAGAGATAATTTTAAGCGTTACAAAGTCGACAAAAGTCGGCATGCTGCCTGTTCTATTCGATGCCGATGCAATTTCTGTATTTCATTATCAATGTGAAGGTCGAACGTTTACTGTAAACGTGCAGTGATGCATTGGAAACTACTACTGGACTCCCAGGAAATGTTCGAAGCACACACAATTTGAATCATTAGTCAATCGGACAGAAGATGAAATGGTGCCTGTTTTATTCAATCACGTTGCAATCTCTGTCTTTCATCATGAATATAAATGTCCAAAGGCTAATGTAAACCTGCATTGTTGTATCGAAATCTACTACTGGGCTGCCAGCAAATGTTCCAAGCACAGATAGTTTGAAGCTTTACTCAATCGATCGAAGTCGGCATGGTGCTTGTTTTATTCGATCCCGATGCAATTTCTGTATTTCATTATCTATGTGAAGGTCCAAGGTTTACTGTAAGCGTGCATTGATGCATTGGAAACTACTACTGGACTCCCAGGAAATGTTCGAATCACACACAATTTGAATCATTACTCAATCGGACAGAAGTTGACATGCTGCCTGTTTTATTCAATCCCGATGCAATTCCTGTGTTTCATCATCTATGTAAAGGTCTAAGGGTTAATGTCAACCTGCAGTGGTGCATCGGAAACTACTACTGGGCCCGCAGAAAATGTTCAAAGCAGAGATAGTTTCAAACGTAAGAAAGTCGACAAAAGTCGGCATGCTGCCTGTTTCATTCGATGCCGATGCAATTTCTGTATTTCATTATCAATGTGAAGGTCCAAGGTTTATATTAGACGTGCAGTGATGCATTGGAAACAACTACTGGACTCCCAGAAAATGTTCGAAGCACCGAAATTTGAATCATTACTCAATCGGACAGAAGTTGACATGGTGCCTGTTTTATTCAATCCCGATGCAATTTCTGTGTTTCATCATCTATGTAAAGGTCCAAGGGTTACTGTCAACCTGCAGTGGTGCATCGGAAACTACTACTGGCCCCCCAGGAAATGTTCAAAGCAGAGATAGTTTCAAGAGTTACAAACTCGACAAACGTCGGCATGCTGATTGTTTTATTGAATTCCGATGCAATTTCAATATTTCATTATCAATGTGAAGATCCAATGTTTATTGTAGACGTGCAGTGCTGCATTGGAAACTATTACTGGACTCCCAGAAAATGTTAGAAGCACCGAAATTTGAATCATTAGTTAATCGGACAGAAGTAGAAATTGTGCCTGTTTTATTCAATCACGTTGCAATCTCTGTCTTTCATCATGAATATAAATGTCCAAAGTCTAATGTAAACCTGCATTGGTGCATCGAAATCTACTACTGGACTGCCAGCAAATGATACAAGCACAAATAGTTTGAAGCTTTACTCAATCGACTGAAGCCGGCATGGTGCTTGTTTTATTCGATCCCGATGCAATTTCTGTATTTCATTATCAATGTAAAGGTCCAAGGTTTACTATAAACGTTCAGTGATGCAATGGAAACTACTACTGGACTCCCAGGAAATGTTCGAATCACACACAATTTGAATCATTACTCAAACGGGCAGAAGTTGACATGGTGCCTGTTTTATTCATCCAGATACAATTTCTGTGTTTCATGATCTATATAAAGGTAGAAGGGTTACTGTCAACCTGCACTGGTGCATCTGAAATTACTACTAGGAAATGTTCAAAGCAGAGATTGTTTCAAGCGTTACAAAGTTGACAAAAGTCGGCATGCTGCCTGTTTTATTCGATCCCGATGCAATTTCTGTATTTCTTTATCAATGTGAAGGTGCAAGGTTTACTGTAAACGTGCAGTGATGCATTGGAAACTACTACTGGACAGCCAGGAAATGATCGAAGCACACACAATTTGAATCATATCTCAATGGGACAGAAGTTGACATGGTGCCTGTTTTATACAATCCCGAAACAATTTCTGTGTTTCATCATCTATGTAAGGGTCCAAGGGTTACTGTCAACCTGCACTGGTGCATCGGAAACTACTACTGAGCACCAGGAAATGTTCAAACCAGACATAATTTCAGGCGTTAAAAAGTCGACAAAAGTCGTCATGCTGCCTGTTTTATTCGATCCCGATGCAATTTCTGTATTTCATTATCAATGTGAAGGTCCAAGGTTACTGTAAACGTGCAGTGATGCATTGGAAACTACTACTGGACTCCCAGGAAATGTTCGAAGCACCGAAATTTGAATCATTACACAATCGGACAGAAGTTGACATGGTGCCTGTTTTATTCAATCACGTTGCAATCTCTCTCTTTCATCATGAATATAAAAGTCCAAAGGCTAATGTAGACCTGCATTCGTGCATCGAAATCTACTACTGGACTGCCAGCAAATGTTCCAAGCACAGATAGTTTGAAGCTTTACTCAATCGACTGATGTAGGCATGGTGCTTGTTTTATTCGATCCCAATGCAATTTCTGTATATCATTAACTATGTGAAGGTCCAAGGTTTAATGTAAACGTGCAGTGATGCATTGGAAACTACTACTGGACTCCCAGGAAATGTTCGAATCACACACAATTTGAATCATTACTAAAACGGACAGAAGTTGACATGGTGTCTGTTTTATTCATCCCGATACAATTTCTGTGTTTCATTATCTATGTAAAGGTCCAAGGATTACTGTCAACCTGCAGTGGTGCATCGGAAACTGCTACTGAGCGACCAGGAAATGTTCAAACCAGAGATAGTTTCAGGCGTTAAAAAGTCGACAAAAGTCGTCATGCTGCCTGTTTTATTCGATCCCGATGCAATTTCTGTATTTCATTATCAATGTGAAGGTTCAAGGTTTGTTGTAAACGTGCATTGCTCCATTGGAAACTACTACTGGACAGCCAGGAAATGATCGAAGCACACACAATTTGAATCATATCTCAATGGGACAGAAGTTGACATGGTGCCTGTTTTATTCAATCACTTTGCAATCTCTGTCTTTCATCATGAATATAAATTTCCAAAGGCTAATGTAAACCTGCATTGGTGCATCGATATCTACTACTGGACTGCCAGCAAATGTTCCAAGCACAGATAGTTTGAAGCTTTACTCAATCGACTGATGTAGGCATGGTGCTTGTTTTATTCGATCCCGATGCAATTTCTGTGTTTCATCATGTATGTAAAGGTCCAAGGGTTACTGTCAACCTGCAGTGGTGCATCGGAAATGACTACTGGGCCCTCAGGAAATTTTCAAATCAGAGATAGTTACAAGCATTACAAAGTCGACAAAAGTCGTCATGCTGCCTGTTTTATTCGATCCCGATGCAATTTCTGTATTTCATTATCAATGTGAAGGTCCAAGGTTTATTGTAAACGTGCAGCGCCGCATTGGAAAATACTACTGCAACTCCCAGGAAATGTTCGCAGCACACACAATTTGAATCACTACTCAATCGGACAGAAGTTGATATGGTGCGTCTTTTATTCAATCCCGATACAATTTCTGTGTTTCATCATGTATGTAAAGGTCCAAGGGTTACTGTCAACCTGCAGTGGTGCATCGGAACGTACTCCTGTGCGCCCAGGAAATGTTCAAATCAGAGATGGTTTCAAGCGTTACAAAGTCGACAAAAGTCGGCATGCTGCCTCTTTTATTCGATCCCGATGCAATTTCTGTATTTCATTATCAATGTGAGAGTATAAGGTTTACTGTAAACGTGCAGTGATGCATTGGAAACTACTACTGCACTCCCAGGAAATGTTCGAAGCACACACAATTTGAATCGTTATTCAACCGGACAGAAGTTGACATGGTGCCTGTTTTATTCAATCCCGATACAATTTCTGTGTTTCATCATCTATGAAAAGGTCCAAGGGTTACTGTCAACCTGCAGTGTTGCATCGGAAAATTCTGCTGGGCCCCCAGAAATTTTCAAAGCAGAGATACTTTCAAGAGTTACAAAGTCGACAAAAGTCGGCATGCTGCCTGTTTTATACGATCCCGATGCAATTTCTGTGTTTTATTATCAATGTGAAGGTCCAAGGTTTATTGTAAACGTGCAGTGATGCATTGGAAACTACTACGGCACTTCCAGGAAATGTTCGAAGCACACACAATTTGAATCATTACTCAATCGGACAGAAATTGACATGGTGCCTGTTTTATACAATCCCGATACAATTTCTGTGTTTCATGATGTATCTAAAGGTCCAGGGGTTACCGTCAACCTGCAGTGGTGCATCGGAAACTACTACTGGGCCCATAGGAAATGTTCAAAACAGAGATAGTCTCAAGCGTTACAAAGTCGACAAAGTCGGCATGCTGCCTGTTTTATTCGATGCCGATGCAATTTCTGTATTTCATTATCAATGTGAAGGTCCAAGGTTTACTGTAAACGTCCAGTGATGCATTGGAAACTACTACTGGACTCCCAGGAAATAATCGAATCACACACAATTTGAATCATTACTCAAACGGACAGAAGTCGACATGGTGCCTGTTTTATTCATCCCGATACAATTTCTGTGTTTCATGATCTATGTAAAGGTCCAAGGGTTACTGTCAACCTGCACTGGTGCATCTGAAATTACTACTAGGCACCAAGGAAATGATCAAAGCAGAGACAGTTTCAAGCGTTACAAAGTCGACAAAAAACGGCATGCTGCCTGTTTTATTCGATCCCGATGCAATTTCTGTATTTCTTTATCAATGTGAATGTCCAAGGTTTACTGTAAACGTGCAGTGATTCATTGGAAGCTACTACTGAACTCCCAGGAAATGTTCGAAGCACACACAATTTGAATTTGAATTTGAATTTGAATTTGAATTTGAATTCGACATGGTGCCTGTTTTATTCAGTCTCGATACAATTTCTGTGTTTCATCATCTATGTAAAGGTCCAAGGGTTACTGTCAACCTGCAGTGGTGGATCGGAAACTACTACTGGGCCTATAGGAAATGTTCAAAGCAGCGATAGTTTCAAGCGTTACAAAGTCGAAAAAAATCGGCATGCTGCCTGTTTTATTCTATCCCGATGCAATTTCTGTATTTCATTATCAATGTGAAGGTCCAAGGTTTATTGTAAACGTGCATTGCTCCATTGGAAACTACTACTGGACAGCCAGGAAATGATCGAAGCACACACAATTTGAATCATAACTCAATGGGACAGAAGTTGACATGGTGCCTGTTTTATTCAATCCCGATACAATTTCTGTGTTTCATCATCTATGTAAGGGTCCAAGGGTTACTGTCAACGCCGGCCGCGGTGGTCTCGCGGTTCTAGGCGCGCAGTCCGGAACCGTGCGACTACTACGGTCGCAGGTTCGAATCCTGCCTCGGGCATGGATGTGTGTGATGTCCTTAGGTTAGTTAGGTTTAAGTAGTTCTAAGTTCTAGGGGACTAATGACCACAGCAGTTGAGTCCCATAGTGCTCAGAGCCATTTGAACCATTTTTGTTACTGTCAACCTGCAGTGGTGCATAGGAAACTACTACTGAGCCCCCAGGAAATGTTCAAAGCAGAGATATTTTCAAGCGTTACAAAGTCGACAAAAGTCGGCATGCTGCCTGTTTTTTCGATCCCGATGCAATTTCTGTATTTCGTTATCAATGTGAAGGTCCAAGGTTTACTGTAATTGTGCAGCGCTGCATTGGAAACTACTACTGGACTCCAAGGAAATGTTCGAAGCACACACAATTTGAATCATTACTCAATCGGACAGAAGTTAACATGGTGCCTGTTTTATTCAATCACGTTGCAATCTCTGTCTTTCATCATGAATATAAATGTCCAAAGGCTAATGTAAACCTGCAGTGGTGCATCGAAATCCACTAGTGGACTGCCAGGAATAATTGTTCCAAGCACAGATAGTTTGAAGCTTTACTCAATCGACTAAAGTCGGCATGGTGCTTGTTTTATTCAATCCCGATACAATTTCTGTGTTTCACCATCTATGTAAAAGTCCAAGGGTCACTGTCAACCTGCAGTGGTGCATCGGAAATCACTTCTGGGCCCCCAGGAAATGTTCAAAGCAGAGATACTTTCAAGCAATACAAAGTCGACAAAAGTCGGCATGCTGCCTGTTTTATACGATCCCGATGCAATTTCAATATTTCATTATCAATGTGAAGGTCCTATGTTTATTGTAGACGTGCAGTGCTGCATTGGAAACTACTACTGGACTCCCAGAAAATGTTCGAAGCACCGAAATTTAATCATTACTCAATCGGACAGAAGTTGACATGGTGCCTGTTTTATTCAATCACGTTGCAATCTCTGACTTTCATCATGAATATAAATGTCCAAAGGCTAATGTAAACTTGCAGTGGTGCATCGAAATCTACAACTGGACTGCCAGCAAATGTTCCAAGCACAGATAGTTTGAAGCTTTACTCAATCGACTGATGTAGGCATGGTGCTTGTTTTATTCGATCCCGATGCAATTTCTGTATTTCATTATCAATGTGAAGGTCCAAGGTTTACTGTAAACGTGCAGTGATGCATTGGAAACTACTACTGGACTCCCAGGAAATGTTCGAAGCACACACAATTTAATCATTACTCAATGGGACAGAAGTTGACATGGTGCCTGTTTTATTCAATCCCGATACAATTTCTGTGTTTCATCATCTATGTAAAGGTCCAAGGGTTACTGTCAACCTGCAGTGGTGCATCGGAAATCAGTACTGGGTCCTCAGGAAATGTTCAAAGCAGAGATAGTTACAAGCATTACAAAGTCGACAAAAGACGGCATGCTGCCTGTTTTATTCGATCCCGATTCAATTTCTGTATTTCATTATCAATGTGAAGGTACAAGGTTTATTGTAAACGTGCAGTGCAGCATTGGAAACTACTACTGCACTCCCAGGAAATGTTCGATACACACACAATTTGAATCACTACTCAATCGGACAGAAGTTGACATGGTGCCTGTTTTATTCAATCCCGATACAATTTCTGTGTTTCATCATCTATGTAAAGGTCCAAGGGTTACTGTCAACCTGCAGTGGTGCATCGGAAAATTCTGCTGGGCCCCCAGAAATTTTCAAAGTAGAGATACTTTCAAGAGTTACAAAGTCGACAAAAGTCGGCATGCTGCCTGTTTTATTCGACCCCGATGCAATTTCTGTAGTTCATTATCAATGTGAAGGTCCAAGGTTTACTGTAATCGTGCAGTGATGCATTGGAAACTATTACTGGACTCCCAGGAAATGTTCGAAGCACACACAATTTGAATCATTACTCAATCGGACAGAAGTTAACATGGGTCCTGTTTTATTCAATCACGTTGCAATCTCTGTCTTTCATCATGAATATAAATGTCCAGAGGCTAATGTAAACCTGCAGTGTTGCATCGAAATCCACTAGTGGACTGCCAGGAATTGTTCCAAGCACAGATAGTTTGAAGCTTTACTCAATCGACTAAAGTCGGCATGGTGTTTGTTTTATTCAATCCCGATACAATTTCTGTGTTTCATCATCTATGTAAAAGTCCAAGGGTCACTGTCAACCTGCAGTGGTGCATCGGAAACTACTACTGGACCCCCAGGAAATGTTTAAAGCAGAGATAGTTTCAAGCGTTACAAAGTCGACAAAAGTCTTCATGCTGCCTGTTTTTTTCGGTCCCGATGCAATTTCTGTATTTCATTATCAATGTGAAGGTCCAAGGTTTACTGTAAACGTGCAGTGATGCATTGGAAACTACTACTGGACACCCAGGAAATGTTCGAAGCACACACAATTTGAATCATTACTCATTCGGACAGAAGTTAACATGGTGCCTGTTTTATTCGATCACGTTGCAATCTCTGTCTTTCATCATGAATATAAACGTCCAAAGGCTATTGTAAACCTGCAGTGGTGCATCGAAATCCACTACTGGACTGCCAGGAAATGTTCCAAGCACAGATAGTTTGAAGCTTTACTCAATCGACTAAAGTCGGCATGGTGCTTGTTTTATTCGATCCCGATGCAATTTCTGCGTTT
The DNA here is from genome assembly GCF_023897955.1 of Schistocerca gregaria. Lineage (NCBI taxonomy): Eukaryota > Metazoa > Arthropoda > Insecta > Orthoptera > Acrididae > Schistocerca > Schistocerca gregaria. The sequence goes on along the minus strand of NC_064931.1, from coordinate 84,664,851 downwards.
CACCATCACTGTGAAAGTCCAAGTGTTACTGTAAGCCTGTAGTGGTCAATCGGAAACTACTCTTCGACTCTCAGGGAACGTTACATCCTTAGACTGTATGAAGAGGTACTCGCTCGGACATAATGGTGTATAAAGTCTGTTGTAATTATTTCCGATGTAGTTTCTGTTTTTGGTCGTCAATGTGAAGGTCCAAGGGCTACTGTAAAAATGCAGTGGTGCATCGGAAACCGCTACTGGACTCGCAGGAAGGGTTCCAATCACAGACAGTTTGAAGCGTACTCGACTCCACGGAAGTCTCCATGATGCCTGTTGTATTCACCCCGATACAATTTCTGTGTTTCGTCGTCAGTGTGAAGGCCCAAGGGTTACTGTAAACCTGCCTTGGCGCATCGGAAACCACTACTCGACTCCAACAAAATGTTCCATTGACAGTCTGTATGAAGCGTTACTCGCTCGGACAGAAGGCAGCATGGTGTCAGTTGTATTTAATACCGAAAAAATTTCTATGTTTCTTTGTCAACGTGATAGGCCAATAGTTACTGTAAACCTGCAGTGGTACGTCGGAGACTACTACCGGACTCTCAGGAAAGGTTCCAAACACAGACTGTATGAAGCGTAACTCGCTCGAACAGAAGGCTGTATGGTGTCAGATTTATTTAATACCGATGCAATTTCTATGGTTCATCGTCAATTTAAAGACCCAAGGGTTACAGTCAAACCGCAATGGTACATCGTAAACTACTACTGGACTCCCAGTAAACGTTCCAGCCACAGATTGTATGAAGCGTTACTCGCTCGGACTGAAGTTTGCAGGTGTCAGTTGTGTTTAATCCTGATGCCATTTCTATGCTTCATCGTCAATGTGAATTCGCAAGGGTTACAGGCAACCAGCAGTGGTACATCGGAAACTACTGTTGGGCTCCCAGAAAAGATTCCAACACTGACCGTTTGAAGCGTTACCCGATCAGACAGAAGTCGCCATGATGCCCCTTTGCATGCAATCCCTATGCAATATCTGTGCTTCATCGTCAATGTGATGTTCCAATTGTTACAGTAAAACTTCAGTGGTGCATCGGAAACTACCACTGGACTCTTCGGAAAGGTTCCAAGTACAGACTGTCTGAAGCGTTACTCGCCTCGACAGATATCGGCATGGTACATGTTTTATTATATCCCGAAGCAATATCTGGGTTGCATTGTCAGAGTGAAGGTCCATGGGTTACAGTAGACCTGCAGTGATGCATCGGAAACTAATACTAGATTCCCTGGAATGGTTCCCAGCACAGATCGTCAGCAGCGTTACTCGAATGGACGGAAGTCGGCTTGGTATCTGTTTTATTCAATCTCGATGCAATTTTTGTCAATGTAAACGTCCAAGGCTTACAGTAAGGGTTACTGTCAACCTGCTGTGGTGCATCCGAAACCACTAAAGGGCTCCCAGGAAGGTTCCAAGCACAGAGCGTTGAATCGTTACTCGCCTGGACTTAAGTCAGCATGGTGCCTGTTGTAGTCAATCCAGATGCAATTTCTGTATTTTATCGTCAACGTGAATGTCCACGTGTCACAGTAAAGCCGCAGTGGTGCACTGGAAACTGCTACTGGACTCCCAGGAAAGGTTCCAAGTACAGACCGTTTGTAGTGCAACTCCCCTGGACGGAAGGTGGCGTGCGCTTTTCAATCACGAAGCAACTTCCGTGGTTAATCGTCAAAGTGAAGGTCCAAGGGAAACAGTAAACATGCAGTGGTGCATCGATAATTACTACTAGGCTCCCAGGAAAAGTTCCAAGCACACGCTGTTTCAATCGTTACTCGCCTTGACAGAAGTCGGCATGGCGCCTGTTGTATTCAATCCCGATGCAATTTCTGTGTTTCATTGTCAATGTGAAGGTAGAACGGTTACAGAAAATATGCAGTGGTGCATCGGAAACTACTACTTGTCTCCCAAAAATGTTCCAAACACAGACCGTTTGTAGCGTTACTCGCTCGGACAGAAGTCGGCATGATGCCTGTTGTATTCAATCCCGATGGAGTATCTGTGTTTCATCGTCAATGTGAATATCCAAGGGTTACAGTAAATCGGAAGTTGTGCATCGGAAAATACTCTTGAACTTTCAGGTTAAGGTTTTAAGCACAGGTCGTTTGAAGCGTTACTCGCCTGGACAGATGTCAGCATGGTGCCTATTTTATTGAATCCCAATGCAATTTCTATGTTTCTTCGTGAATGTGGAGGTCCAAGGGTTATAATGAACCTGCAGTTTTGCATCGGAAACTACTACTGGACTTCCAGGAAAGGTTATAAGTACAGACCGTTTGAAGCGTTACTCTCTTGGGCAGAAGTCGGGATGGTGCCTGTTGTATTAATGAATGGCAAGATTCAGTGTACATATTTCAGAAAATTGTTCGTCCCCGTTAATGTTGAAATAATGTCTAAGTTTCATTAAGGTCTACATTTTAAGGGGCTCTTCAAGGTTTAACTGAGAGCTAAGCTTGAAAACTCAATCTTCATGAAGTCAACCATTTGTCAAGATATTCAAGAAGTCTAGTATAGACTTGTTGAGTTTCTCTGACAAATTTTCCTTGGTCGTACTGCGGACGTTTTTCCAGTTCTTGTAACATGCTGAATCAGAAGAAATTATTTCCTTGCCTATAAACAGTTTCTGTACCAAACATCAGGAATACAGAATAGGTTTCATTTATCTGTATACGATCACTTTCCATGTGTTTTATAGTTGAATTAAATAAATGCACAACACTGTGAACAAAATAATCTCTGTGAGTGTTTCTTCATCTTCAACTTCCCTGTCGCTACATACACTCCTGGAAATTGAAATAAGAACACCGTGAATTCATTGTCCCAGGAAGGGGAAACTTTATTGACACATTCCTGGGGTCAGATACATCACATGATCACACTGACAGAACCACAGGCACATAGACACGGGCAACAGAGCATGCACAATTTCGGCACTAGTACAGAGTATATCCACCTTTCGCACCAATGCAGGCTGCTATTCTCCCATGGAGACGATCGTAGAGATGCTGGATGTAGTCCTGTGGAACCGCTTGCCATGCCATTCCCACCTGGCGCCTCAGTTGGACCAGCGTTCGTGCTGGACGTGCAGACCGCGTGAGACGACGCTTCATCCAGTCCCAAACATGCTCAATGGGGGACAGATCCGGAGATCTTGCTGGCCAGGGTAGTTGACTTACACCTTCTAGAGCACGTTGGGTGGCACGGGATACATGCGGACGTGCATTGTCCTGTTGGAACAGCAAGTTCCCTTGCCGGTCTAGGAATGGTAGAACGATGGGTTCGATTACGGTTTGGATGTACTGTGCACTATTCAGTGTCCCCTCGACGATCACCAGAGGTGTACGGCCAGTGTAGGAGATCGCTCCCCACACCATGATGCCGGGTGTTGGCCCTGTGTGCCTCGGTCGTATGCAGTCCTGATTGTGGCGCTCACCTGCACGGCGCCAAACACGCATACGACCATCATTGGCACCAAGGCAGAAGCGACTCTCATCGCTGAAGACGACACGTCTCCATTCGTCCCTCCATTCACGCCTGTCGCGACACCACTGGAGGCGGGCTGCACGATGTTGGGGCGTGAGCGGAAGACGGCCTAACGGTGTGCGGGACCGTAGCCCAGCTTCATGGAGACGGTTGCCAATGGTCCTCGCCGATACCCCGGGAGCAACAGTGTCCCTAATTTGCTGGGAAGTGGCGGTGCGGTCCCCTACGGCACTGCGTAGGATCCTACGGTCTTGGCGTGCATCCGTGCGTCGCTGCGGTCCGGTCCCAGGTCGACGGGCACGTGCACCTTCCGCCGACCACTGGCGACAACATCGATGTACTGTGGAGACCTCACGCCCCACGTGTTGAGCAATTCGGCGGTACGTCCATCCGGCCTCCCGCATGCCCACTATACGCCCTCGCTCAAAGTCGGTTTCTTGCAGTCACTTTTCACTCAAAATGAAACTCATGGCGCTATTTTTTAGCCTACTGTGAGAAACTCATTATAATACGATTTTATATACGTACACGAACACTACATAGCTGTTCCTAAACATTTCAGTTTTAAACTAAACGCATGCCGTGTACAGTTTACCTAATATGGCCACGACAAAGTACTTCACTACAACAATCAGCCGCGTGCAACAAGGAGCATCCTTGGAGCGTTCATTTGTTCGACAGCGGTACTTAGAATTAGTAGGTCTTTATTGCAAGCACCGTAAATAAAATGAAAGTGCGACATTCTCATGACTTGTTTTGTTTGTTGTTCTTTTTCGCTATATAATATAACTGTGGAATAGAGCAAATAGACATAAACTGATATTGTGACTCTATTGTCCACATGGAAGTAAAATAGAAAATACAAGCTATTATTAGCCTGCCTTTCTTAATTCGTTCTTACTGGAGCGGCCTTCAAATGACTTGATGACAATGGACACAGCGGTGTAATAAACATACAAAGTCTCTTTGACCTCTCTGACACGGCTTGCAGAACAATTAAATGCGATAACTTATATTAAAATACTTAGGAATTCGTTGCCACAAATCCACAAAGCTCCCAACTTGTGACGCAATTTGATACAAAGTACCGAAACCAAAGGGCAATCAAATTGAAAAGTATAACTGTCACCCTTTTCAATACTTGGCTTCTGTAAGAAAATATTTTGAAAATGAAATTAGTAAATGTGAATTTAGCTTAATTTAAGGGGGCTCGAAAAGTGGAGTTTTGACGTCCGGTCTGGACGTTCAGCCGGACACCACAGTGTTTATTTCAAACCCGGACTGTCCGGTCTAAAACCGTTCAGCTGGCAACCCGAATGCCTTATGTTTTTCGTAAGTGGTAGTTGCTCGTAACTGGTTAACTCAATGCACCAGCTAAGATGTATTAAGTGATGTATCGGAATAAGATTTATAATGAATTATTATGTGTTTTCGAGTCGCTTAAATTGCAGAGGCCGCATGGTGCGAACACTATTATCGGCACAGCTGTCGCCTTGCGATAAGCCGACCACGCACTCACATCCTCTTGCCAGTCATAATTAAGTCTAATTTTCATATCGTTTACAAATTATTTGTTGAATGTGAGCCTAAACTGTAATGAACTGTGAGGGAAAGTATTCCTTCAGCTTTTGAAAGATATTTTGTCTACTGCTTATGTTTTAAGTTGTAGTTTTTCTTTAACTAACAATTTATTTGGGACTCAGTTGAATATTATAAAGTGTATATAAGTTTCAACTATTGTAACCGTTTATAGTTTTTGTGAGAAAGATAGCCCAGCCGCATACCTATTTGTATTTTGTGGCAATTTTAAGTATTTCTCAAGATTTTGAGGTGTTTAAAGGTACTCTCTCTCATCTACTGTATAGGTATTTCATGTTTGATGATATTAGGCAATTTGCGTTATTCAGTTTTGTTGTAGAATTTGAATGTGCTGTAAATTTCTTCTGTTGACAAAAGTATTTTGTTTTGTCTTTCGAAAGAATGCATAAAGTTTACCTTACACAAGTTTTTATACGATGCTACTTTTTACAAGTCTGCTTTCTTAAGCTTGTCGGTTTGTTGTCAAATCTAGAACGTGGAGCTTCCTTCGCGGTGCCTATTTTGTTCGTCTTTTGTTGTTCAATGGACCGTTATACTTCTATTTTTCGTCTAACTTCTGTAACTAACGTTCCGCTGCCCTGCAGATGAGCTAATTCCATTGTCTGTTTACAAGCATTTATGTCTGTATTTCCTGTCAAGGCGCTACTGATAAGATTAAAAATAATTGCGCATTTTTATTTCTTATGACCACGGAACTGATCGTTTTCCGTCATTCTTTCATGGTAAAATTTTCTTGACCGATGTTCAGTGATATTAACATTTAGTTTTTTCCGTATCTACACTATGTGATCAAAAGGATTCTGAAAATGACTTACTAGTTCGTAGCGCCCTCCATCGGTAATGCTGGAATTCAAGCCTTGATGACAGCTTCCACTCTCGCAGGCGTATGTTCACTCAGGTGCTGGAAGGTTTCTTGGGGAATGGCAGCCCATTTTTCTCGGCTTGCTGCACTGAGGAGAGGTATCGATGTCGATCGGTGAGGCCTGGCACGAAGTCGGCGTTCCAAAACATCCCAAATGTGTTCTATAGGATTCATATCTGGACTATGTGCAGGGCAGTCCATTACAGGGATTTCATTGTGGTGTAACCACTCCCCCACAGGCCGTGCATTATGAACAGGTGCTCGATCGTAGTGAAAGATGCAATCGCCATCCCCGAATTGCTCTTCAGTAGTGGGAAGCAATAACGTGCTTAAAACATCAATGTAGGCCTGTGCTGTGATAGTGCCACGCAAAACAACAAGGGGTGCAAGCCCCCTCCATGAAAAACACGACCACCCCATAACACCACCGCCTCGGAATTTAATGTTGGCACTACACACGCTGGCAGATGACGTTCACCGGGCATTCTCCATACTCACACCCTACCATCGGATCGCCGCATTGCGCACCGTAATTCGTCACTCCACACAACGTTTTTCCACTGTTCAATCGTCCAATGTTTACACTCCTTACACCAAGCGAGACGTCGTTGGTCATTTAGCGGCGTGATGTGTGGCTTATGAGCAGCCGCTCGACCATGAGATCCTAGTTTTCCCACCTACTGTCCAACTGTCACACTACTTGCAGTGGATCCTGATGCAATTTGGAACGACCATCTTCAACCGTCGGCGGTCTCTGCCTGTACGCTTTTGTGCTGTACGTGTCCCTTCACGTTTCCAGTTCACTATCGCATTGGAAACAGTGGGCCTAGGGATGTTTAGGAGTGTGGAAATCTCGCGTACAGACGTATGACACAAGTGACACCCAGTCACCTGAAGACGTTCGAAGTCCATGAGTTCCTCGGACCACCCCATTCTGCTCTCTCACGATGTCTAATGACTACTGAGGTCGCTGAAATGGAGTGCCTGGCAGTAGGTGGCAGCACAGGGCACCTAATGTGAAAAAGCATGTTTTTGGGGGTGTCCGGATACTTCTGATCATATAGTGTACGTGTTTTACATGGTATATTAAGTGCAGCAGTGCCCTTACACATCGGAATTTTCATCGTCTTGAGGCGACTCTTTTGTGGTTTTTATGCAGACAACGAATTCCTTAAACGACCAGCTGGGCACAAGTTTTCGCAGTTTTCAAACGTTGCGCGATTACTGGACGCGTGGGGAAAGCTGAAACACAATATTGAATATTGCTGCTATACATACTTCCAAATTCGAACAGTTTCTTATTCGCTATGGATAAATTTGTCATATGTTTGTCGTCATCATCACAGGCAAATATTACTAACACCGACAACAGTGAGTAGTATGTTCAGCCAAGAAATAAGGTACCCGAGAATGTCTCTTCTACCAGTTACTATTAGAGATGGGAAAAACTGTTCTTTTCAGAGATCGGATTAGAACTGTTCACTCCCTGAAATGGACTAGCTCTTGTTAATGACTCACCACTCATTCACAATAGAAAATAGATGGAAGGCACATTGCTCTTTAAACTTGGTTCATTCCAGTACTATACCTGTATTTTGATCTTATTTGATCCTATTTTGAAGTAACACAGATAATGAGTAAGAATTTTGTATTGTTTATTGAAATTTCCACAATATGACAAATTTTTTGATTATTGATTTATTTTACACTATCGTGGTTTTTTTGAGTGATCGCAAAATGTTGTAACTTGAGATTTACATTAACAATATATTTGGCTATAACGTATTAAAATTTCATTAACCTCGTACAAACACATTGCAAGCCATACATTTTGAAAGTGAATGTTTCCTTCCGAAGACGCCTAAAATAGCAAAATCGGCACCAGAATAAGAAAAAAATATATATATAAATTTGTCTGTAAGACTAAAGTGCTGCATATAGCATTACGCAGAATAAAACAAGGAAAATATTGGTGTATCACATTTTGCGATACATTTATCGGTTCGCTCGTAATTAAAGCGTAAATTCGAGTGTCTATGATAAAAATCCTATAGTAAGAGGAGTCGTCAGGAACCTAATCTGATCAGTTTAAACAAATAAAAAAAACAAATGATGTATACATAACATAATAATGTAATATACATAGCGGTATTACTACAAAGAACAATATCCAGTAGAGACGATCTCCGATGCAGAGGCGCTGAGTCAAGCAGGTCGAGCCGTGAGCTGTATTACTGCGTGAGCTGAGACCGCAGAGACCAGAGTGACACCTGAGTTGCTTCGCTCAACGCTCTGGCTAGAGTCGAGAACGTTGGGATGAGCGTTGAGCGGGCGAGTTCCAAGGGTGGGGGGAGCGGTGAACGGCCACAAGTGACCGGCTCCGAGACAAATCGTCCGTTCTCTTACGAGCAGGTTGTTGCAAGTAGTTCTTATGTTCTCCGCTAGGAGGCTCTCTATCCTGTTGCTCGCATCAACTGCCCAGAGGGCAGGACGTGCGACTGAAATGATCGCCGACGGAGTGCGATGCTAAGTTAAGGTACGCCAGACATTGCACGCGGCAGAGGATGCACAGAGATGGCAGGGCATATGTAAAACACAAAATCCAATGGGGCACTGCACAATGCAGGCAGCCAAGGCAGAAGCAGGGCAGAGGCCAGCGCTGCCTATGTTGTGTGGCGTGCAGTGTGCTCTGACCAGTAGAAGCCCTGCTGATATGGTCCGACTTTCTCTCTCTCTCTCTCTCTCTCTCTCTCTCTCTCTCTCCCTCTGCTGTGGGAAACGTTTGGAGCTACCGTTCTTTTTTTCTGAGTCACTGATTGTTGACTACTTTGAAAGATTCAACTCTATGAATCAGTTCAGGAGCGGATCCCCCATCTCTAGTTACTATAGTACATCAACAAGAAGTGTCAAGAAACCGTCAGGCAGGTCATAACACGAAGGATGGAAAAGCACATTTCCTTGGATTTATTACGACAAGGAATTGGACAAAGTGTTCCATAGTGTGTGTAAAACGCTTTTGATTCCTGTATAGTGCTTCCGTCCGCAACTGCTGCTTCTGCAGACAGGGATTTGATTCGAGTAATACATTGTCCATGACCGTTCTGGCAACTACGAAAGAAGGTACCAGTGTGTCATCTCGTATCAAGGCACATAAATCAGAAGATATAAACAATGCATGTAAGGCGATTTTGAAGATAAGAACGTCCCTACAATTTTTAAGTCAGCAAGGAATAGCAATTCGTGGTCACATGGACAAAGCATCAAATATTCATCAGTTGCTACTGCTTGGAGCAGAAGATGCTCCTAACTTGAAATTCTGGCTACAGCGAATTTCGTATAAGTGGGTTTCCCACGATATATTGAATGAAATTGTCTCGTTATTATCCAGCGACGTACAGCAAAAAATTGTGAAATCTCTTAAGGAGGCACTATATTTACCTCTGATTGTAGACGAGACTTTCGACATATCAGTGAAGGAACAACTATTCATATATTTCAGATATGTCGATTAAAATCTTGAAGTTGAAGAAATTTTTATGGGCTTCTATGAAGTAGCTTCAACAAGTCCTCGGTCATCATTTGAAGTCATCCAGCAGGTCATAAGACATTTATCTCTCGACATAAAATACAGTCGTGGTCAGCGTTATAATGGCGCGAACAATGTCAGTGGACATTTAACGAGATTCATTACAAAATAGTGTTACTCAGTTGCAGCCGAGAGCATTCATTGTTCGGCGCATAACCTGAATTTGGTAGTACAAGATGCGATGCAAGGTATTAATTACTGCAAGACTTTCTGGCGATTCTTCGTGAATTACTGTCATTTGTAAGACATTCGCTAAAGAGGCTAGCGTTGTTTCAATCGCTAAAAGAAGACAACGAAGATGGTGTTGTAAAAACGTTTGCACACTGACTTTGGGAATATACTGCCCTATGAGGTTTTGTGTCAGGGTACAGTCACTAAAATCTTTGGAAAGTAATTGTGACGTTCTCTTGAAATTTTTGGGATATTTGTCAGAAGAAAACTCTGAAGTCGGTGGGAAGTCTCGTGGATATTTTGCAAATCTGCATCAATTTAGATTTCTTATTTCCCTGAAAATATTAATTTCAGTTTTCGGCAGGATTGAACAACTAAAGTCTTCTTTTCAGAAGAAATCATTGTCATACCGAGAAATCAAAACATTGATGGAAACTTTGTCTGCAAGTTTAGCTTCACAAAGAGAAATATTTTTTGAGTTGTGAAATGAAATAATTAGGGAAGCGGAGGAACTTAACATTGTTGAACCAGTTTTGCCTAGAAATAGGAAGATGCCAAAACCTTAAGACAATGGTATGGATCCTCATATGTATCAAACGCCGGAAGAAATGTACAGATAAACATTTTTTGAAAAAATTGATGTGGCTGTGGATTCGTTAAATCTTACATATGATTGAAAGGTTCTGGAACTTATTTCACAACTTGAAGCTTTTGCTATCGGTCAGATTGGTGCTGATCGAATCATGCAGCTCTGTGGGGCTGACTTTGATAAAGACAAGCTAACATTGCACAGGAACATGCTTTTAGATGTGTGCAGACAGAAGAAAGAGGAAGTGGTCAACTCTTCAGACACTAAAAATATTTTAGGTACATAAAACAGTGGTCCAATGCGTGAAATTTTCACAGAGCTTGTGAAGTTTATTCGGATGATTTTAACTATACCTGTTACTTCCTGTACTTCTGAGCGGTCGTTTTCATCATTTAGGTAACTGAAAACGTTTATCTGGTCAACAATGTCACAAAAAAGATTAAATGATTTGGCAATATTGCATTTTCATAAAGAAATGACTAAAAATATTAATATTAACAAAATTGCAAACAAATTCATATGTGCAAATGACCTAAGGAGGAAATTGTTCTATACTGAAAGTCAATATGCCATGCTTATTATTTTTTACGTGAAGTGAGTTAGTTTACATAGTTCATCTTCAATAGATTGAAACTACACTCCTGGAAATTGAAATAAGAACACTGTGAATTCATTGTCCCAGGAAGGGGAAACTTTATTGACACATTCCTGGGGTCAGATACATCACATGATCACACTGACAGAACCACAGGCACATAGACACAGGAAACAGAGCATGCACAATGTCGGCACTAGTACAGTGTATATCCACCTTTCGCAGCAATGCAGGCTGCTATTCTCCCATGGAGACGATCGTAGAGATGCTGGACGTAGTCCTGTGGAACGGCTTGCCATGCCATTTCCACCTGGCGCCTCAGTTGGACCAGCGTTCGTGCTGGACGTGCAGACCGCGTGAGACGACGCTTCATCCAGTCCCAAACATGCTCATTGGGGGACAAATCCGGAGATCTTGCTGGCCAGGGTAGTTGATTTACACCTTCTAGAGCACGTTGGGTGGCACGGGATACATGCGGACGTGCATTGTCCTGTTGGAACAGCAAGTTCCCTTGCCGGTCTAGGAATGGTAGAACGATGGGTTTGATTACGGTTTGGATGTACCGTGCACTATTCAGTGTCCCCTCGACGATCACCAGAGGTGTACGGCCAGTGTAGGAGATCGCTGCCCACACCATGATGCCGGGTGTTGGCCCTGTGTGCCTCGGTCGTGTGCAGTCCTGATTGTGGAGCTCACCTGCACGGCGCCAAACACGCATACGACCATCATTGGCACCAAGGCAGAAGCGACTCTCATCGCTGAAGACGACACGTCTCCATTCGTCCCTCCATTCACGCCTGTCGCGACACCACTGGAGGCGGGCTGCACGATGTTGGGGCGTGAGCGGAAGACGGCCTAACGGTGTGCGGGACCGTAGCCCAGCTTCATGGAGACGGTTGCCAATGGTCCTCGCCGATACCCCAGGAGCAACAGTGTCCCTAATTTGCTGGGAAGTGGCGGTTCGGTCCCCTACGGTACTGTGTAGGATCCTACGGTCTTGGCGTGCATCCGTGCGTCGCTGCGGTCCGGTCCCAGGTCGACGGGCACGTGCACCTTCCGCCGACCACTGGCGACAACATCGATGTACTGTGGAGACCTCACGCCCCACGTGTTGAGCAATTCGGCGGTACGTCCATCCGGCCTCCCGCATGCCCACTATACGCCCTCGCTCAAAGTCCGTCAACTGCACATACGGTTCACGTCCACGCTGTCGCGGCATGCTACCAGTGTTAAAGACTGCGATGGAGCTCCGTATGCCACGGCAAACTGGCTGACACTGACGGCGGCGGTGCACAAATGCTGCGCAGCTAGCGCCATTCGACGGCCAACACCGCGGTTCCTGGTGTGTCCGTTGTGCCGTGCGTGTGATCATTGCTTGTACAGCCCTCTCGCAGTGTCCGGAGCAAGTATGGTGGGTCTGACACACCGGCGTCAATGTGTTCTTTTTTCCATTTCCAGGAGTGTATCTCATTTATGAAGACTTTTTCGTTATAATTTGTATATATGTGTTATTTTCTTTTAGTAACGTGTTGATAACATCGTTTCCTTCTGCGATCACTGTGCATTTGAGCTGTTTAAAGTATACAGTACCTGATACAAATCTAACTGACATTTTGTTAGTGGATTAAAAGTTGAAAAACAGACAAGTGGATGCTATTCTGAAGTGCAAAGTTATAACAGCAATTATAAAGGCGAAAGAGATGGTAACAAAATCGCTATAAATGTAATTAGGCCTGTTAATATCGCAGGTTATTCAAATAATCACGCAGATTTTCAGTTGGATGCAAAAGATGAAACTCAAAAGCCTTTTGTCTGACAAAATCTTTCAGCTTTGAGGGAAGCGCTTCGAGACTGGAGGCGGCTAACGAAAAATACAGTGTGACTCGAAGATGTATGTACGTCTGAAGGCATGTGTTGTATTCAATGCGTAGTGTACGAAAAACGCAGCAGATGCCAGTATTGATTCATAACTAAGGAAAAGTGAGAACAGTTGAAAACAGGTGCTCAAGCTTATTGTGAATATGACGATAACACTGGAATTCAATAATATAGCTTTCCGGGGATATAGAGAGATAATAGGAAAATCAAGCAATGGAAACTTTTTAGCAATCATCAAGCTTCTTGCAAAGTACAATGTGGTATTACGCGATTTAATAAATAAACCAAAACTGGCGTACACGCAAAAGTGCCTTAGCTCTTAAATTAAACACGTCCTATCCTGTGCAGTTAAAAAAGAAGTTAATGACTTAAACGTTGCCTCTTTATTTTCTATTATTACACATGCATCATTGGACATTACTAAAAGTGATGAGTTAACTTAGATATTTCGATTCATTAAACTGAAAAGCCTTGTGACATGAAGATTAATGAAAGCTTTTCAAGTTTCCTTGAAATAAAAGATCAAAGTGCATCAGGAACAGTGCAACAGATGAAAAGGAACTGTTTAACTAAACGCTCTGGACAGGGTTATGACGGTTTTGTGAATATGTTGGACATACACAAAGTTGTCAGAACGAGAATGTAACAAAGACAAAAGACAGCAAAATCTGTGCATTGTCCAGTGCACACTTTAAGTCTAGCACTTAACGATTCTACATGTAGAATTCAAGAAGTCTGGTCCTTTTACGACGCACTAGAAACGTTGTATCTTTTCGTCCGTCATAGAATTGAAAGATAGGAACTTTTCGTATCTTCTTGTACCTTTAAAAAGGTCAGCCCAAATGTGCGTCTTCGAGATACCTGTCTGTAAAAGCCCTTCGTTATGCCTGTGTCTATTAGGCTACTGAAGACTCCGTAAAAAATATTATTGACACCTAAGTAAAGGGAAGAAAGAGAACAAGCTGTTGTTTTGAAAAACCAATTAGAGAAATGTGGATTCATTTTTCAGATAGCGCTGCAGTCAACGTTTTGCAGTTTAGCATATCAAATTATGCAGTCGGAAAAAGGTAGAACTTGGTAAAGCGTGTTTTCTTGTTCAGAAGCAGCTGATAATTTATGTTCCTATCGACACAATTCTTAAGAAGCGGCCGGCCGTGGTGGCCGAGCTGTTCTAGGCGCTACTGTCTGGAACGTCGCGACCGCTAGGGTCGCAGGTTCGAATCCTGCCTCGGGCATGGATGTGTGTGATGTCCTTAGGTAAGTTAGGTTTAAGTAGTTCTAAGTTCTAGTGGACTGATGACCTCAGAATTTAAGTCCCATAGTGCTCAGAGCCATTTGAGCCATTTTCTTAAGAAGCAATGTCATTGGCTACATCTTTGGCAGAGAACCGGGACATTTTAATGGCTGTTTGGACATCATTGTAGCCAAACAAAAGAGCAAATTTGAGCGTATGCAGGATGTTAACCATTTCCTCAAAAAAAAAATTTCCCAAAATTTATAGATTCTACTTCAGACGAAGAGATTTACAATGCAGTAGCAATTTTTAATTTTAATAACATTTATCGATATTAATAATTTTTGTTTGATAGTTTGAATATACTAAATGAATGAGCTCTTTGTTTATATTACATGGGAGTTTACGAGACACACCATTAAATTTCTATTTCTACCTGCTGTAAGAAAGTTAAGTTAGTTAATGAAAGCCTAAACATTTTATTTTAGGGGATCAGCATTTTTAATTTTTTGCAATTGGGCACGTATCGCGTACGTTTCGCCTCTGGGTCTGTGGATTCATCTAAGTACATTTGACCCTGAGTTTGATATTTCTGTTGCTTTGAAGTCAGCTGTGCTACGACTGAGCTAGGGCAGTCTTAACGTATGCTTATAGTACCAATATATTTCACTTTATCACAACATAGTTCTTCATGACACAGATAGTGTTAATTAAAGATTACAAATGAAAGGTAGGCATTTTAATAAATATTGAGACTCCCCGGAAAACATATAGTACATTCCACCATTCACATTCACCCACAAAAATTTTGTGAAGTCGGCGGCTTTGGTGTAAAGGATCTGAACTGAGTCTTCCTAAACCTTGTTTTTTGTTATACAAAAGTTAAGAACCTCAAGTTTTCAAAAAGAGCCACATGTTGCACTTCGTATTTTTTATTATGACCGGTTTCGCTCTTCTAATGAATAAAAGCATCATCAGAATATGCACTGTAAAAGATACAAATTGAGAGAATATGGAAAACTTACTTACGTGAAGCACGTATTCTGTTTACAGTGTGGTGACTTACGTTTAAAGTTGGCTGACAGCATTAAAGATTGCCTTGACAGTTGTCTGACAGCTCTAAATATTAATTTGGCTGTACTATTGTATTTAAATTTACATTTGAAATACCTTTAAAGGACAGCAGAAGATAATAGCGTTGACAGTGACAGCGTCAAACATGAAAGTAACTGTACGACATTACTTGTAAGGTCCATAATATAAAAAGATGATTGACAACTACAGAAATGAAAGTTACATTAACCGCCTCTTTATGGGCGTGTGTATAGACATCTCAAATTTGTACATATCTGCTTATCTTTAAAAAACGAGTAAGTGTGTAAAAAATAAAATATCCTTCAAAATACATTACAAAAACATATATATGAAAATTTCTATAAAAATGCATTGAAAAATACCGTATTTTTAAATATTTCTGTTAGAATGATATGGAAAGTATATTTTGGTCGCTTATCTACAGCACTTCATCAGATAACTGGAAGAACGCATGTAGATTAAACTCGTACTGCTCGTTTAATAAATGTTACGTGTTTTTCTTTTTTTCACAAAAATTTCCAATTCTTCTAAAACATTCAACAGTGGGCGTTTACCCACGGAGTGGATAATTTTCGTACTGTCTTGTGTCTCAGCTACTGTATGTTTAGTTGTTCTCAAATGTACACCCAGTGCTGTACGATTTGAATTTAAATTGCATTGTTCCTTATAACGTGTTTTAAACACTCTGCCAGTCTGGTCAATAGTTCTGCTTATAGGAACCAAGCAAGATTTAAATGAAGTAATAGACAAACTCAACCACATGCACCCAAAAGTTAAATTCAGAGTTGAACATGAAACTGACAATAGCATCAGTTTTCTCGATTTGTCAATTAGTAGGTCAAGTGGGAGACATATTTTGTAAGTTTACAAGAAGCCTACATATTTTGGTATAATTATTGCAAATAATTCAAATCACCCAATCCAGCACAAAAAAGCGCATTTCTGTTCAGCTTCATATAGACTATTACAATCACCACTCACAGACTCAGACAGGGCCTCAGACTTACAATCAAAAAGATAGTATTAAGGAACAACAACAAAGAACGTGATGTAATGAAATTATACCACACTATACAAAACTTTAAACGAAAGAAAAACGTTAGTATAGGCAGACCAGTAGAAAAGAAAAGTTACATTACACTTACATACAAAGGTTCTATAACAGACCGAACTGCGAAATGTTTCTCAAGACAGAAAGTGAAAGTGTCATTGCGAACTAGCAACACCCTTAGACACACACTAATACACAAGGAAAATGTTCATAAGGACAAATACAGTAATTCAGGACTATATAAAATCAAGTGCCAAAATTAGTAGACCACATACATTGGCCAGACCGGAAGAGGGTTTAAGACACGTTATAAATAATATTTCAATCTAAATTTAAATCGTACAGCATAGGGTGAACATTTGAGGACAACTAAACATTTAGCAGGTGGGATACAAGACAGCACGAAAATTATCCACACCGTAGGTAAACGTCCACTGTTAAATGTTTTAGAACAGATGGAAATTTTCGTGGAAAGAAAGAAAACCCTGCAACATTTATTAAACGAACAGTACGAATTTAATCTACATGGGTTTTTCCAGTTATTTGATGAAGTGCTGTAGATAAGCAACCAAAATATACCTGCCATATCATCCTAACAGAAATATTTTTTAAAAACCGATATTTTTCAATGAATTTTTATAGAAATTTTGAAATATATATTTTTATACTGTATTTTGAAAGATATTTTAATTTTTTACAGACGTACTCGTTTTTTAGAGATAAGCAGATATGCAGAGATTTGACATGTCTATACACAGGCCTATAAAAGAGGTGATTAATGTAACTTTCGTTTCCTGTAGTTGAAAAAAATGGTTCAAATGGCTCTGAGCACTATGGGACTTAATTTCTGAGGTCATCAGTCCATTAGAACTTAGAACTAATTAAACCTAACTAACCTAAGGACATCAGACACATCCAAGGCCGAGGCAGGATTCGAACCTGCGACCGTAGCGGTCGCGCGGTTCCAGACTGTAGCGCCTAGAACCGCTCGGCCACTCCGGCCGGCGTAGTTGAAAACCATCTTTTTATACCATGGACGTTACAAGTAATATTGTACAGTCAGTTTCATCCTTGACGCTGTCACTGTCAGTGTCATTATGTACTAAAGTCCTTTAAAGGTATTTCAAATGTATGTTTAAGTACTATAGCACACCAAAATTAATATTTAGAGCTGTCACGCAACTGTAAAGGCAACCTTTAATGCTGACAGCCAACTTTAAATGTAAGTTACCACAATGGAAACAGAATACGTACTTTACGTAATGTCAATGTAAGTTTCCCATATTGTCTCAATTTGTATCTTTTACGGCGTATGTTCTGATGATGCTCTTGTTCATTTGAAAAGCGAAACCGGTCATAACAAAAAGTACAAAGTGTGACTTGTGGCTGTTTCCGAAAACTTAATTTTACCAGTCGCTCCCCCTGCAGACAGTGCCTACTCTTACTTAAGAATCTTTCCTAAACATTTTTTCTGTCGTTTTGTTCTGATTGTTAGCAACGTTTAAATTGCTGTCTAACAGCATTGTCGTACTGTGCTTTTATGCGCTCCTAGCATTATGCCGCTGGACACATTCCCAACTGTTCTTTACGAACAAGCGCTCTCCGCCGTTTTCCCCTTTCCCCTCCCCAGGCCGTTAAGCTAGGCCTCACTTTCACACTCTCCCTTCCAGCCTCAAGCGACACACCTTTAGTAACGACGGCCGTTCCTCTCTCCGGTCCTACCGCTCTTTAGAGGGCCAGCGTTCTCCCCCATCTGCCGCTGCCTTCCGCAACTCGTCACACCTGTGCCCTGCAGTGCAGTGCACCTCCTACGCCTCAAGCAGGACGTGCATTATGGCCCACGGTTATGTCGGAGAGAATCCTCCCTCCCTCCCTTCTCCTTCACCCGACTAGAGAGAAGCGCCAGTAAGTTTTGTCAACGTCACATACGCATATCTCTGCTTCCCCGAAGTGCAACCCATGTGCTCTTTACCCATCAAATGGAAGCTGTTTAGGAACATGCGCTTCTGTCACGCTGATCCACATAATAACTATAAACCTTTCTGTGTTTTGTGAACTGACTGAAAAAGTAACGCATTCTTTCCCCTCTTATTGTACTGAAATGCAGGCGTATCTGCGGCGAATTGACGCATGGTGCAGGGAATAGCAAATGAATCTCAATGTAGACAAGTGTAATGTGCTGCGAATACACAGAAAGAAAGATCCCTTATCATTTAGCCACAATATAGCAGGTCAGAAACTGGAAGCAGCTAATTCCATAAATTATCTGGGAGTACGCCTTAGGAGTGATTTAAAATGGAATGGTCATATAAAGTTGATCGTCGGTAAAGCAGATGTCAGACTGAGATTCATTGGAAGAATCCTAAGGAAATGCAATCCGAAAACATAGGAAGGAGGTTACAGTACGCTTGTTCACCCACTGTTTGAGTACTGATCAGCAGTGTGGGATCCGTACCAGATAGGATTGATAGAAGAGATAGAGAAGATCCAACGGAGAGCAGCGCGCTTCGTTACAGGATCATTTAGTAATCGCGAAAGCGTTACCGAGGTGATAGATAAACTCCAGTGGAAGACTCTGCAGGAGAGACACTCAGTAGCTCGGTACAGGCTTTTGTTGATGTTTCGAGAACATACCTTCACCGAGGAGTCAAGCAGTATATTGCTCCCTCCTACGCATATCTAGCGAAGAGACCATGAGAATAAAATCAGAGAGATTAGAGCCCACACAGAGTCATACCGACAATCCTTCTTTCCACGAACAATACGAGACTGGAATAGAAGGGAGAACCGATAGAGGTACTCAAGGTACCCTCCGCCACACACTGTCAGGTGGCTTGCGGAGTATGGATGTAGATGTAGATGTTATATGAAATTTTACGAATAGGACGAGAATATGTTTAGCTGTTTTGTTGTTGTGGACACATACTTACGTTACCATTTCTGAGTTTTGACTTGTGTTTCTCCATTTGAATCACTTGATATTTTAAACTTCCCTGACGTGTCGGACTGGTTTTGTAACAGGCTCAGTGCCAGTTGATAATCAAACAAGTGCTGTTTCTGGTCTTGTCCTTCACATTTCATAGTTTTAATTTATGCATTCAGAGCAGTTTGTTAATAATTATTGTAATGTAACAGGTTTGTAGAATAATGTGACTGATAACACGACGGGAAAAAATATTAAGTCTCTGTGTTATTATGAGCACATGATCTTCTATTTTCTTAGTGTATTTTCACATTTTACCTCTTCGCTTTAAAGGAAATTAGTAATTTTTCATGTGTTTTCCTGTCAAAGCGATTTAGCGTGGCACCGTGGATCAGCTGAGATAATGACTACTAAAGATTTGCCATAGATCTGTTCCCTAAAATGTTTTTGCTTTATGTACTTTTTATAATTGTTATATTATTAGGTGACATATGTTGATGAATTGATTTTTTGGTTCTGGGAATCCGATAATCATTTAAAGGATTATGTATTTCCTACAGTTAATAAGTACAAATCGAAACTGTATTATGACTATGAAGTCCTTACTCTACGTGCATTCGCGCTATATGTATTTAAGGTCATACCGGATCTCATTTTGCAATTGGGCAATATTAATTCGAATCTCAAGCAGTAACGTATGAGTAACAAAGAAGATAATCACTTATGAATCCAATATTTTTTGTTGTGCGAACCAGGAACCATTTAAACCAAAAGTTGGTCATATTTCAATCTTGTTAATTTTCGGTTTCCTCTCTTATGACTAAATTATTTTACATGTGCACAAGGTTTCATCTCTTATGACCAAATTATTTTACATGTGCACAAGGTAATTTGAAGTGGATTTTAAGTGAGTAGGTGTATCTTTTCTTTTGCTCTTCTAAGATTTTCACTGTTATTTGCCAGTGTTGGCTATTTCTACTGACGTATCGACGTTGAGACAATGACAGTTTATCAGATGCTCTGGCTAGTTTGTGCTACCCTTTTTCCAGTTAAAATTAATAGATCACTTTGATGTAGATGTAATATTTCACTGCTTGTCTCTTGCTGCATATTCCTAAGCAAGGCATGTTTTTAAGGACTGTTGCCTTATAAGCTAATTTAAGGTGTGTTAAAGTGAGCAGGTAGAATTTTAATATTATAAATTCGTGGGTTTCGTTGTGTAGCCTTTGCTATCCCCTAATTTTGTCTACCACATCAACAATTAGTCAGTATAATGTCTTTTTAAGTGACCCAGTGTGATAGAATCAATCTAAAATTAAATATTTCAGTGCTTTAGTTATGAATTTTGTTTTAGTTTCATTCATCTGCCTTAAGCAGCTAAACTTACCATTTTGAATTGTTTACTTTGGGACCTATTTTGCAACCTCTTTTTAATCTTAGAATCAGAACTAACTCTTCTAGTGAAACAGTATACAGACATTTCATGTGTTTTTTATTGCTATTCTGCTTCACCACTATATTTTAGAGTATAATAAATTCCTGGCATTCTAAGGAAATCAACCACCTACTTGTTTCCAGCAATTAGAAATATTTTCGGGGTTGTGAACGGAGATGTGCAATGTGTTGGAAGAAAAGATTTTGTACCACACAAGTCGAGTGTTAACATTTGCATTAAGCTGATTTATTGTGTTTACCACCGAAAAACAATGATTTTTAGAGGCTTCAGTATTTTGTTATGTTGATGATAAAATTTATATTTTGGTATTAATTCCACTATGTAGCAACAAGATTAGTCTCTGACAGGCAACACAAACACCTGCACATTTCTATGGGGGGGGGGGGGGGGGGTGCGTAAAATTTTATAAGATCAGTGCTGATTAAGTGTGGCCAATATGTGTTCATTTACTACATTAAGTTTAGCACTGTAACACTAACTTATTAAAATGAATGCTGTGATTCATCAAAACTCGTTCCATAATGTTACTGTATTTGTACTTACTTTTCCAATTCTGAGTATGATGTTTACTAAGCGTATTATACTATTCCACAAAATTTGAAGATGTAATATTTTACAATGTACTTTTCTTGGTTCGTTGGTTGTTTTCGGGGAAGGAGACCAGACAGCGAGGTCATCGGTCTCATCGGGTTAGGGAAGAATGGGGAAGGAAGTCGGCCGTGCCCTTTGAAAGGAACCATCCCGGCATTTACCTCGAGCGATTTAGGGAAAGCACGGAAAACCTAAATCAGGATGGCCGGACGCGGGATTGAACCGTCGTCCTCCAGAAAGCGAGTCCAGTGTCTAACCACTGTGTACTTTTCTGATAAAATCTAATAAACGTGACTAAATGTAAGTGCCTTCCCACTTACACTAAATGAAAACAATTGTAACAGATTCCTCCTGTAATATGTAAGGCCTCTATTTGGGCAGACCGTATTTCTGGGAAGTGTTCTCAATGCATTCTTTCCCTATCCTCCATAGTTATTTTCTTATATAGTATACCCCCTCTTACGCAAACTTAAATCTACTGAGCTCAGATACATAAACTAAGGAATGAGGCAATGCAGCAGCACATAACAAATTAACACTAACAGCAATAACAAAAAATGGAAACTGGCAAAGCAAGCAGTAGTATATATAAATTAGCAAAGCAAACGCAACATTGCAACTAATATGAGGCAAAGTGCAGCAACAAGAAAAATAAATCAGTAGTAGAACTGGCTTAACAGAGTAATACAAAGTCAAATACAGTAACACTACACATGGCAAACAGCAGCAGCAAATGCAATTACTTATATCTAAACATGACAAAGCTAAAGACAACAATGCAGATAAGGGAAATGTCTATTCACATCTTAATGTCTATGTAATTAAAGTGGTGCACCACAACTTATTCTACAAAAGAAATTACCAAGTACTTGAAAAGAAAATTATGTATGCAGTTACTGTTATTAGTCCCTTCTTATTGGTGTTTCCTTTCCAAGTGCTCCTTTTTCGAAGAATGTGGATCATAAAATTACTGTTTAACAGATCTCTTGACAGAAAGTGTTCACATTAGCAAACGCATTTAATTTTATTTTATAAAATCAATGCTGCAACACAGCTGGAAACCAAATAGCAAATGAAATAAGCAACTATGTAAAGCAAAGCATAAAAACATCATTCAATAGCCATGTGGCATTTCATAAGTCAGTAGAAATTCTCTCAAGTCTCGTAGAAAGATACTTGTCATAATCAGGTGTGCAGATGTAAGAATATTTCCCATCAATTCATAAGC
The DNA here is from genome assembly GCF_023897955.1 of Schistocerca gregaria. NCBI lineage: Eukaryota > Metazoa > Arthropoda > Insecta > Orthoptera > Acrididae > Schistocerca > Schistocerca gregaria. The sequence continues at coordinate 84,642,476 of NC_064931.1, read as the reverse complement.
ATTTCAGCAAGTAGCACAAAGTACATGCTCCGCAGTATAATCATATGTTTCCAAGTAATAGCGCGTCACATTTGCGATGCTTTCTACAAAGGAATGTCAATAGCGAGGTTAATGGCCTCCACCTAATGGCTTTTTCTCCAGGCGGCTGGCGCAGCTGGCTGCTCACAACCCATTACGTCAAAGTCACTTGGCTTTCTTACCGAAATATTTACGACAGCAGTTTGTGCTACAGTGACAGTCTCATATAAAAAATATAAAAATTTCACAGGTGGAAAATTTGTGTTACAAATGTGTAGAAACAAAATCCTATAAATATAACAGCGTCCAAAAAATTTTCGCCCAAAAAATTTTCGCCGGCATTGTGAAACATTCACACATGTACACACCTTTCATATCTCTTAATGTACGATTCTTGGTTTCCAACATCCGTTTTCACAAATCAGAGTTCCTAGCCACTACTCATTATTGCTTACCTTATTACACTTATACATATTCTTCGACAATTCTCCAATATTTCATCATAATAAATACGTTGCATAGTCAAATTCCTCATATAGCATCAGCTTAAAGATCATAAATATACCTGAACAACATAATACACATCTTTGTAATAATAACATCATAACACCTCAGTCTAATCTCAAAAACGTCATAGCTTTCTGCAATAATTTCAAAACCTAAAAAAAATTCTCTGCTCATTTCAGTAGTGTCATCTACCTCAAACGTACTTTAAAAATCATGATCCCATACCAAATACATCATTCAAAGCTCTCATGGTATCACAATGGTTTCGAAAGAATGTGAACAGTTCACAAAGGACAGACAAAATACAATTTCATAAGTGTGGAGTTATCCAACTGTGTAATTGCATAAACATGTGTCACTGACATAGTAAAAATAATTTTTTTTGTCTCTCTCAGTTCAATGATCAGATAGCTGTGTAATTTATGTGTTAGAGGAATATGGTACCGATGTGTAAAGTTGTATAAGCAAATACCATATTAGCTAGGGCTTCTTGTGCTTGCCAAGCACATAGTACACAAAGTAAGCGTGTACCTCCCTGAGAATTAATGTAATTATACCTTCAGATGTTACAGATTAGAGCAATGGAATGAAATGTATCACGCAAAAACTTTCTTTGTAATTCAAAAATCTTGAAAAATAAATATTTTAAGTACAAAATTAATCACTCAAATACGTGTACTCCCACGCTAAATTGTGCGTCTTGTTGTAACATAATCTCTGTCATTACTCAAGGGTAAAAAATGTGCCAAGTGTCGTAATTATCGTCGTCCGTAAGCAAAGTTCTGTGGAATTCAATGTACTTACCTCATAATAAACAAAAGCGAAATGCTATGCGTATAGATATCGTAGTTATTACGTACAGTACCGTGATCAAGCAGTACAACACTGTAACGTATCGTTGTGCTACGAAAAAGGCTGTCTCATTGTGGCTATACCACGAATGTTACTACTAAAACATGTTTTACTTTCCAGAAGAGTTCAGAAAAACTGTGCAGATATAAAACAGATACAGCACAAAAGCAGCAATGTAAATTGTGTCACACATTAGTAGTGTCGTGATATAATTGTGTAGTTGTCAAATACTAAGTCATCTTTAATCTCAAAGAAAGTACTTCAAATAAAGAATGTCTTTTCAAGTAAACCAAAATGTTGCATTAAAATCTCATTAGCAGTATATGTTCTAAGTATGTAAGTGTTACAGTCGTTACGTAATTGTGCAACTAACAAGCAAGAATGTACACACACAGTAATACTGTGTCCTCTGTTCACTATAACAATGCATTTGTAATTACTGGTCTAAATAAGTTCCCTACGTTATTGACTGGATAGTTAACTTTAAAGGTAATTGCATGTTAAAAGTTAAAAAGCAGGTTATCTCTCAATAAAAGGTTTTACATGTGAAATGTGGTGCAATCCTTTACTCTTCATAGTACTCAGAGTTTCAACTTGAACGCAATTATCATTCAGTATACGTCGGTAAAGAATACTGGAATTTTTCTCAAGGTTAGCGCCTATGTTATTTTTCTCTGAGCCAGCCCGCGCACGTGGCTGCCTGCGGTGCGAGTCATTGTCTGTCTCTTCGTTGACGCGCGTCGTTATTAGGATTAGGAGACCTAACTTCTACAAATGCACCTTGACGAGAAGGCCCTGCCCGGTTTGAATCTCGCCAGTCCTGATGAAATTCAGGTCTGTCGTTATGATTATATCGTCTGTCGTCATGTCGGTAATTTCTGTAATCAATTTCTTGTCGATCACGTGGTGGAGAACTTCTCCCTGAGTCGTAACTGCGTGGAGGACCGTTGTGTCTGAAGTTATTCTGACTCCCTTGTTAATAATTATTTTGGTTCCCATATTGACTGTTTCTCTGATTGTCTCTGTGATAGTCATTGCCGCGGAGAGGTGATCTTTCCCTGTAATTATTACTACTCTGACAACGGTTGTCATACGGCTGGTGTCTGTTTTGGTCACGATTTACGTTGTAAGAATAGCCTTGTCGTGTCCAGTTATTATTTCTTTCATCGCGGAATTGTCACGGATGTGACCTGCAATTGTTGTATTCCCGTTTTTGCGTCCCGCGATTGTCAGTGTCAATTTCCATTTCTTGTAAGAGTCCCTGAAAAGCTTCAATGTCGTCTTTGCAACGTCCTGCCAAAATAATATGTCGTAAATATTCAGGCAATTTGATTAAGCAAATGCGGATGAGTTCTGAGGGGCTGTATGGGTTTGACAGGTACTGACTCTTGTGCAACATGTCTTCAAAATATTTCACAAGACAGGAAAATTCATATTGTTCGAAATGTTTCATCATTATGATGCTATGTTTTACTCGGTCTTGTGTAGCTTGAGACCAATATGCTGAGAGGAAGGCATGAAAAAATTTTCCTTCACTGTGACAATCGTGAATGACCGATCGCATTCTTACAGCTGGTTCATTCTCTAAATAGCTACACATAAATTCTAATCTGTGCTCTAATGACCAGTTGGGAGGAAAACAATGAGAGAATTAATGATGCCACGCTTGTGGATGAATGTCGTTGCCGGAATTCTTAAATGTTTTGAATTTACGTGTAGTAATAAACAGCTTATAGTCAAAATCATCATGTCGGCGAGTCGCATGTCGCTCATTGTTACGTCGTTTCGGCGGTTCCATCTCAAAATTATGTGTACCTTGCCAATTTCTTTCATAATTTCAAAAAGTGCCCTGTGTTATTATTTTGTGGCTGTTCCGTATTTCTATGTCCCTCTTCCCGTATTGGAGCACGAGTGTCCACTGAAATATGTAATTCTTGTATTACCTGTGTCAGCTGATCTTTTACTTCCCAGATTTCTCTTTTGTGTTGTGTATTAATTTGATTCTGATTTTGTTTGAATTTCCTAATTTGTTCGGACGCTTCTGTGTCATTAAAGACTACTGGTCTTGTGTAATTGAGATTATCATCTACCTTCGTAGATAAATTATTTACCTGACCCGAAAGTTTGACTACTTTCTCTGATAATGAACTAATTTCCTCCATGTGTGTTTCTGAACCAATTTTCAGAGTATCTACTGTTGTCCTTTAAGTGTTCCTGAGTTTTGGCAAGTAGAGTAACTGAATCGCTAGATGCAACTGAGTCAATTTTAGCCCGCAAGGTCTCGTGATTTTCATGAACAATAGTTTGCAGTTCTTTTATGGCTGCTTCGTGATTCTGTAATGGTTTTTGATGCCGCGAAAAAATAGGTTGAAAATCCTCACAAATTTGTGTTTTTACGTCATTACAGACTTTTTGACATTTCGATTCGATGTTATATAACTCAGTAGTTAAATCTTCACTTGTTTGTTCAAGCATGGTGTCTAACTTCTGAAGATCTTGTTCCATTGTGTCTAACTTTTGAAGCTTTTGTCCCATTTGTTGTATTAATTGTAATAACAATGCACTGGTGTTTGAAACATGTTCCTCAGTGCTTCTCGGCAGTGCATTTGCACCGGCAACATTCACATTTTGACAAGGAGAAAATGTGTCTTGCCTTATTTGCGAAAACGGTGAGGACCCAAAATCTGAATCTACCCTATTTGCGAGATTGTGTCCTGTCATTTCGGATTTCTGAGGCGAGCTGTTGCTGACCGATCGATCGATAATGCTTCCCTGTTCACTAATTGTTTCACTGTCTACAGCATTATTTGCAGCCCGCTCCATTTCCCTATGCACAATTACAAAATTACTACTTTGAACATTAGTTAATTCCTTATACGGTGCCACTAACACACTGCTTTCGTCTTGACTGTCATTTCTCAGTTTACTTTGGAGCCTAATATTATGTTTTTTACACGCTATTATTGTCACAATATTTCCCAAGATAACACATAAAAGCACAATTTGGAGAGCAAAATAAGAAAACACATTAACATATCATTGAAAATAATATCTCGTTAATTGCAAGCGCAGCTGCGGAATACTTGGTGCAAATCTAGATGCATGCCACAACTGTTTTACTGTACAACAATGAAAAAGTACAACTACAAAGGAAATTCTCTCTATAATTACGCGCTAGCAATAAACAGTAGCTACACAAATTACACAAACTACAAGAAAAATCAGAAGACTCCAGTGAGGTATCTCGGTTAAGAGTCGACATATGAAACGTCCCCTTAGAAAAATTCATGAATTACTGTACTAATAAACCTCTTACATTATTTGATTTTCAAACAGCTGAGCAGAACTGAACGTACTTAGAAATTTCGCTCTTTACCTATTCTGATCAACACTAAACTGACACACAATATTTTTAGCGCAACGCAGTCTGACGTTCAATAATCCCTGCAAAAGAATGGCCCTGACTAACATTAACCTATACCTTTTACAAATCACTTACGTGACAAAAATCTTCGTTACTCGAACTACTGCAATACAGCAAGCGCCACTACTGTCAGCTAAATAAAAGATTCAAACTACTGAAGGCACTAACTACTGATAGGCATAGTTAGAAATTGAAAGATTTTGATAGAGAACAAACAATGTATTCACCTTAATAGTGTTCAAAAGTCATAATATATATAGCAGTTCATGGCATCCAGTCTTACAAATTTACTGTCTCTGGTGGACAGATCATCCGCTCTCAAAACTCCGCCATTTCTCTCCCCACATCCCCCACTGCTGGCGGCTCACCTCCAACTGCGCAACGCTACTCGCTGTTAACAGCCAACTGCCCAACACTACAATAGCAAATTCCAACAATGCCACCCAGCCACAGACTGCACACAGCACAACCAGTGATTTTCATACAGAGCGCTACGTGGCGTTACCGATATAAAAACCTAAACAGCCTACCTGCAATATGTATCACCGCTACAGATCTAGGATGCACGAAGGCCCATATGTCCACTGTGAGCTTGCACACAGAGTGCAACCCATCCCCATACATTCAACCACCAGTCACAGGGAAGAGATATCTCACTGCCTCCAAGTAAGCGCGGAAAGCGTTCCGCGCAAAGCTGATCCAGAATTATTTTCCAGCGGCTTTCGTCTGATGAATCGAACTGGCCCGGTCGCATAGCGACCGTTAAGCTGAGGATCGCCCACGCGCTGCCAGTAATTTCGAGCGGTGTACTTGATAAAGCTATCATCGCAATGCCTATAGAACAAGAAGCACACAGCAGAGACTGTCAGAATAAAAACGTTCTAAAATTAATTTTGTTATTACACGTCTGTGAGTTGCTGCATACAGTCTTATTCACAGAAAAAGCAATATTTAGGAGCAATAACTCTTGTACTGATTGCAATACTGTCAGCAGGTGTTGGATGTTAAGATTCTACTACGAATACATCTCATATATTGTTAGAGCTCCAAACACACTGAAAGTCAGGAGCCTGATACGTCTAATACGTTTGGGAGGTCCGGTAGCATAGCCTACCTGCAGAGCGAATTTTATTGAGTCGATTCAGGAGAACAACGTTCTGAGACAAATATGTTGTAAGTTATGTCGTGTGTGCTATCCTGATAGGACTGATTAAAAAAAGGCGATCTGACAATGTCTGCCGGCCGAAGTGGGCGTGCGGTTCTAGGCGCTGCAGTCTGGAACCACGAGACCGCTACGGTCGCAGGTTCGAGGCCTGCCTCGGGCATGAATGTGTGTGATGTCCTTAGGTTAGTTAGGTGTACCTAGTTCTACGTTCTAGGGGACTAATGACCTCAGAAGTTGAGTCCCATAGTGCTCAGAGCCATTTGAACCATTTGACAAAGTGTATAGTGTTACATTACGAGTGATATATTACAAGACAGACTCACACACTGCGATTCTAGGCGCTGCAGTCTGGAACCACGAGACCGCTACGGTCGCAGGTTCGAGGCCTGCCTCGGGCATGAATGTGTGTGATGTCCTTAGGTTAGTTAGGTATAACTAGTTCTACGTTCTAGGAGACTAATGACCTCAGAAGTTGAGTCCCATAGTGCTCAGAGCCATTTGAACCATTTGACAAAGTGTGTAGTGTTACGTTACGAGTGATATATCACAAGACAGAGTCACACACTGATTTCTACGAAGAAGAAAAAAAAAGCTATGATCAACCAACGTGTTTTATAATATTGCTGGTCACACTTGGTTGCAGTGACTCTTTGTCGGTGTAGCACAGTCTTTACTAAGGGGATGACTCCTCCAAAAAACAGTAGCGTAATGCTGGATTTGTTACTAGTACGCTGAATCAGCACGCTCGAAAACACTATTGACAACCAACAATCAGAGGCAACGTAATATAAAAGAAAACAGACATTGTAAAGATAGACACTTTCCTCTCTCTAGCTCTGGTTGTAGTGAGTGGCACATGGCACCATAGGAATACGTGTCTGTTTGTATGCTGAAAATAAAAAAAATTGGAGGATGAGTCGTGGCTGAATGATCCTCTTATAAGCGACGAAGATTTCAGATAATCATTAAACAAACACGATCGCAACACGTCTGGAAAGATCATGGATCTGCCATCCATAGCTGAGAGGGCATAATAAAGCACGGTTCCAGTCTCGGGTCTCTAGGAAATAACGGAGCAGATGAAATGATTTTCAGTCATCTGGCACAGTAACTTAAATTCCACCATTAGTTCGGCTGCCATATAGCTGAAATCGATTTCCATCTTAAACTGTAGGTATACACTACATTGTTTTATAAACCATTATAGGTCCTGACTGTCGTTTCTTTATGTAGAGCATCGAGGTATTGCATCCTACCATTTCCAAATAATCCATTCAAAGTACAATCTTCCACACGAACTACACAACCACCTAAAAACACCGTCTGTGGATGGTTATTGCACGTTGACATCGATCATAAGAGGTGGTCACATTATTGTGACTGGATCATGCGTTAAGCCCCCGGAGGAAATAAACGAAACAGGGGGAAGACGTTGCCTGAGGTCTTCCAAGCGTGCACAGAAAACAGGACATCATATGCAGGTCAACGTGACTATAGCGGCAAACGGAGCTGGCTTCACAACACGAAGCAGTTGAAGGAAGGGGAAAAGATGGTGTGAGTCAATCAGTGAGCGGTTACGTTGCACTCTGGTGGTGTTTTCCATTACGACATAAACGAAGGCAACGTGTGGCAGACTTCACATGTGGAAAGTGGATACAACTGGCGGGCCTAGAAGGACGCGATTTTACATTGCACAGTGGCAGGGTGACTTCATAGTGGGGTCAATCACTAGTATAGTGTATTCCGAGGAGACCCGTACATCGGAAATATCGTTTAAAATAGTGTCGAGAGCACAGAGACACGACCAACGAGAAGAGTGGTAGCGGGATTTTGTCAGATGAGAGCAGAATCAGCTTGAGTAGTGATTCTGAACGACTTGTCTTATGTCGAGATGTGAGAACACTTAATGCTCTCAGCAATATTGTCGAACATGATCATTTTGGTAGTCCATGTGTTATGCTGAGGTGAGGCGTAAGGTAAAATCTTTGAACATGGTCAAACTTAGTGTGACGCAGTACCCCTTTCCCAATGTTGCATTCGGTCCTGACATCACTTTTAAGGATTACAATGTAAGACCACATTGAACAGCATAGGTGAAGAAGCTCTTCGAAAAAGGTGATATTCGAGAAATGAACCGGATTGCTGGTAACCCCCCCCCCCTCCCCCGCTCCCACGACTTAAATCCCATAGAGTCAGTGTAGTACGACTTGGAGAGACGTACTCCTTCAAGTCTACATGCACATACATCAGTTGTCAACAGTGCTGGTTGAGGAATGGAATGCCTTACCAGAAGAATTTCTTGTCAAACTTGTGCCCAGCATGGGAGCACGTTACAGAGCAGGCGTTGTCTGTCAGTCTGTGTTAGTGTTCGTAAAAGTGCAGGGCAAACACTGGACTGAGTCATAACATAGCAGTATGACCACCAACAGCACATGCTTCTTACAAATGGTGATTATTCACTGTAGTAGCAAAATACTATCTGGTGTAGGTCATGATGGAGGCACTTCCAGTCAGATGAACTTCGAAATGCGATTGAACTCACACTGTATAGTGTTTGATGCGATGTGAATGTCCAGGTGTCATGTTGTGGGGGTGTGGAGTCCAGCAACGGGGAGCGACACGCATAGTGGCAAACACGACACAACTTACAGCATGTTTGTCTCAGAACATTTATCTCCTAGTACAATTGACTCAATAAAATCTCGCTGTGCAGGTAGACTCTGCTACGGGACCTCCCAGTAGTGTTAGGATCCTGATCTGCGATTCGTCAACGACGAAACTGTGTTGTGTGAGCTCTAACGATATAGTGGAAGTGGATTCTTGGTAGAATCTTAACGTCCAATACCTGCTGATATTAGTATAACGAGTGCAAGTAAGTAGTGTTATTGCTACTAAATAATGCTTTTTGTTAATAAGACTGCTCAACAGCTCACAGATGTGTAATAGAAATTAATTTTAGAGCGTTTTAATTCTTCAATCTCTGCTATTTGCTTCACATTCAACAGGCGATACGCTGGTAGCTTCATTAAGCAGGCCTCTGGAGATTAGCACCAGTGCGTAGGTGATCTTGGGCACAGCTGCCGCATTGTGACCGAGGGGTTGCGGTTTATCAGACGAAAGTCGCAGGTAAAGAATTCAGAACCACTACTCCTCGGTGAATCGCCTCCATATGGCACGTTTGAACGGACCCTTAACGCCCTTACTTGGTGCCAATGAGATAGCTCTTCCCCTTGACTGGTGGGCGCATGTATGGGGACTTGTTCAACAGTTGTCTGTAGGCACAGAGTGAAGATGTCATCCCTCATGCTTCCTAGATCTGTAGCGCTGGCAGATACGAGCAGCATCTCATCATAAGAATGGTGTTGACTGCGCTGTTATCAGGTATGTACAACTCGCTTTTTCAGTGGTAATTGTGCGTGTATTGATAACATTTTTTAATCAGGTTGCTAACTGGTCCATGGAGATTCGTTTATCTACACACATCAAAAAAATTTGCATCACGCCGGTTCTCAGAACTCATGGACATAGACGTTGACTGTGGATATTGTATCACAGACACAGTCTCTTTTGCTGTCCAGAGATGTCACTAAACCCGCCCAAAGATGTGAACAACCATGCATGAGCAGTGCCTCTTAGACGATGGGGGTGCGACAGCCTATCAGTTCCAGTCATTCCACCACGTAGAAGATACACTGATCGTGTTGTCTATAGTTCAACCATACCTAGACGGTCAATACCGCGGTTCGATCGCGTCCGCATTGTTACTTTGCGCCAAGAAGGGCTCTCAACAAGGGAAGTGTCCAGGCGTCTCGGAGTGAACCAAAGTGATGTTGTTCGGACATGGAGCAGATACAGAGAGACAGGAACTGTCGATGACATGCCTCGCTCAGGACGCCCAAGGGGTACTACTGCAGTGGATGACCGCTACCTACGGATTACGGCTCGGACGAACCCTGACACCAAAGCCACTATGTTGAATAATGCTTTTCGTGCAGCCACAGGACGTCGTGTTACGGCTCAAACTGTGCGCAAGAGACTGTATGATGCACATCTTCACTCCCGACGTCCATGGTGAGGCCCATCTTTGCAACCACGACACCATGTAGCGCGGTACAGATAGACCCAACAACATGCCGAATGGACCGCTCATGGTTGGCATCTCGTTCTCCTCACCGATGAATGTCGCATATGCCTTCAACCAGATAATCGGCTGATACGTGTTTGAAGGCAACCCGCCAGGCTGAACGCCTTAGATGTACTGTCCAGTGAGTGCAGCAAGGTGGAGGTTCCCTGCTGTTTTGGGGTGGCATTATGTGGGGCCAACGTACGCCGCTGGTGGTCATGGAAGGGGCCGTAGCGGCTGTACGATACGTGAATGCCATCCTCCGACCGATAGTGCAACCATATCGGCAGCATATTGCCGAGACATTCTTCTTCATGGACGACAGTTCACGCTCCCATAGTGCACATCTTGTGAATGACTTCCTTCAGGATAACGACATCGCTCGACTAGAGTGGCCAGCATGTTCTATAGACTTGAACTCTATCGAACATGCCTGGGATGGATTGAAAAGGGCTGCTTATGGACGTCGTGACCCACCAACCACTCTGAGGGATCTACGCCGAATCGCCGTTGAGGAGTGGGACAATCTGGACCAACAGTGCCTTGATGAACTTGTGGATAGTATGTCACGAGGAATACAGGCATGTGTCAATGGAAGAGGATGTGCTACTGGGTATCAGAGGTACCAGTGTGTACAGCAACTCTGATGCCTCCAACCAAAGATACTTTACATGTAGCACAGCGCTAGAAAAAAATGTTGCATACACACACTGCTCTCCCACCTGTACTTGCCAGATAATGCCGATACCATATAGAACTCCGCGTTTGATCGTGGCCACTATGTCACGAATAGGAGAGACCCACATATCTGTCTAACACTATCAGTCGATCTCCCCAGGTGTGGTAGATAAATTTGCAGAATGTATGTGTAATTTCCTCCAACTTAATATCTGACACCAATTACTCTCAGGGTAATGATGTCTCACCACATCAAAACCTGTCGTAACTTGTCAGTGCCTTTGCACTCCCCTCCCCACATCTACATAATTTCTCTAAGGAACACCAAGATAAACCAGTTGCAACTCGTAGAGTCCATTGCAGATAAACGTGGCTAACAGTTTAAGTGAGAACGTCACTCCCCACTACCCTTTCTCTCTGGGCCAATCAGAAACATGCACTCCTCGTCCTTCCACTCAACTGTCATGGTACTAAAGCTAGCGTGGGTGAACCCATTTTGAGGAAGAATCGTAACAAAATAAACCCTAAAAGTGTAAGTGCCTGGCATAGCAACCAAAGTATTTGTCGAGCAGTTGCTGCTGATCAAGAACGACTGAAGATTGAGAAAGTTGAAGATCGCCCATTGTTTAACCATCAACAGTCTTAGACTAGACTCAAATCAAGGAAATGTTTCCTCCATACATCAAATCTTTTGGCATTACCTCCATATAAGGTAAGAATCATTGTGAAAATCTAAGCCCGAGAGCTAGATGGAGCCATGTGAACATCTTCTGGCTGGCTACAACGAGGATTGGGATGTCTGGAGGTCCCTTAACCCAATTAGAACTGGTGTCAGCACGGCTAAGTCATCGCTTAAGTCACGGGGCTTCATGTCAGAGGACAGCAATTGCTAGTGTGGCCAAGAGCAAACAGCCAGCCATATGTGCTAATTCTCTCTTTTATGCTCACAACAGTATCTACAGCTTGCCAGTGGCGATGCCCTAGGTGTGGCTCAGTTTTGGAAAAATGTTATCTACATGCTGATTTGATCTATTACTTCGTCTTGTTAATCTGTTTTGGTAATCTATGTATATATAATTGTGATTGGTATGCAATACTGTACATAATTAATTATATATACTGTATTTAGAATGCTTCTGAAAGTAGCCAATAAAAATATTGCAAAAATTGTGCATTACTGTCAACAAAAATCCTTTTTCGAACTCTACATTCATTATCGGAATATGCAGTAAAATGTGCGAGTGTAATTACTAACTAAGTGCATTACTGTCAACAAAAATCCTTTTTCGAACTCTACATTCATTATCGGAATAAAAATGCGCGAGTGTAGTCACTAACGAAGAACAATCCGTGGGTAGGAAATGATATATCCGCGAGTCGCTGGATACTGGTGCACACGTCAGCAAACTGGCGAGAAACGATGACGACGCAGCGTGGGAAGGCCGCCTGCAATCGGGACTCAACCTCACGCCGGAGTCGAGCAACAGGGCAGACAAATGGCGGACCCAACACAACAAGAGCAAGGAAATCTCGGGTACAACGAAGTGCGACAGACCTTCGACCCAACGTTGTCAACAGATAAAGTACAGCAACAATCCAAAATAAGACCAGAGACAGAAACGAATACCAGAGCGAAGTACGGTGGATATATAAAGCGAACACTCTTGGGCGAGGTACACGACTGACTGAGCAGATTTTTTTCCTTTACTTGTATTTTAAACCTGTTTACAGGCAGGCCTGCAGCAGCATACTACGCCGCTCTTCGACCGCAGAGAAACATACAAGACAGAAATGATGACAATGTGAGATAAATAGATGGTGGACATATAAACGGAGACAAACACTTTTTAAAATACATGGAGCCGTTCACAGGTGTAGAGTCCAAGATAAAAGTTGTTCAGACACTTGGACACAGACATAGACGAAAAATAGTCACACGTGAACGTAGGTGCACAAAACGAACAACACTGAACCACTTAAGCACAAAACGACGGCACACACAGAAACACGAGACGTCGATCTCAGGCGCGCGAATGTTCACTGAGCGTGTGCGAGTCCGGGGACCTGCCAAGGGAGGGGGAGGAGGAAGGGGAGTGGGACAGAGAGAGGGGAGGGCAGATGCCATGGGCAAGGGAGATAGGGGGAGGAGAGGAAAAAAGGGGGTAGCCCGGGGGAAGAGAGGTGGAGGAAGGGGACGGGGGAAAAGGAAAGAGAAGGGAGGGAAACTTTGGGCTAAGGCAGTAACGGTGGTCTTGGTCATGGTGGATACCATAAAGCAAAAAACGGGTACTTCGAATAAGCATCCACAATGAGCAGTCACATAGAACACAAGAATTGGCCTGCAAAATCCAGGTGGATGTGGTCCCAAGGGAGGCGAGGAGTAGGTCAGAGGGCAAAGGATTGAGGGGGCACTGCCTGGTGATAGGAGGATGCTGCACAATTATGGGCCGTCTTTTCGATGTCGCCGTTGATCCTGGGCCAGTATACATGGTGGCGCACCAGCATTTTCATGTGGGACATGCCCCAGTGAGCCCAGTGGAGCACCCTCAATACCCAAGAATGTAATTCCGCTGGAATAACCACTCCATGTGCATCCATCTCAATATCCAAAGGGATGACGCCATCCAAAACTGAGAGATGGTGAGTAAGCTGTTTCCAAGAGCCAGAGCTCTGTTGCCAAATGATAGGTGAAATACTAAAGCCAGCCATGTATTACATAGCAAAGGACCTGTCACAGGGTGGGTTCTCGGCTTGTTGCAGTAGCAACACAATTGGCCCTAAGGGAAAAACCGTCCAACATATGTTGACATTCAGCATCAATGTGGAAGCTGACGACATCCTGTTGGTCAAAATCTGGGTCCAGACCAGCTGGTAGATGGGACAATGCATCAGTATTAGGATGCTGTACTGTCGGTTTGCATTAGGTAGTCTAGTATAATTTTAGGCACTGAAAAACTATGCCCAGCATTGGAGGCATTGCGCTGTCCATTCTGGGAGATTGGGATGTGGCTCAAATAATGCCACCAAGGCTTGTTGTCAATAATTATTGAGAACTGTGTCCCAAAAATGTAAACATGAAATTTCTTGAATGAGAACACTACTGCCAAGGCCTCCTTTTTGATCTGTGAATAGTAGTTGTGTTGTGCCAGGGTCAGAGTTTTGGATGCATCTGCAGATGGCTAATTGGAACAATCCCTAGTCCTGTGTGCCAAGGCTGCTCCAATACCATAAGTGGATGTGTCAGCAGCCACAACCAATGGGTGGTTTGGAGAAAAGGGCATGAGGCAGGGCGTGGATGTCAGCATAGTTTTCAATTTGACAAAAGCTTGGTCACAGGCAGTGGTCTAGGTATAAGCGACCCTTTTTCTGTGCAACTGCTTGAGAGGTTGTGCAATGTTTTCTGTGGGGGGTAAGAATTTAGCATAACAGCTGAGCTTGTCCAAAAATACTTGTAATTCAGGTAAAGAAGTGATGGCGGCAACATTCCAATTGGTAGGCCAGATACACTATTTGGGGTGCCAGTGCTCCAAGTAAGACACCCCCGACTGAAAAAAATCTCCACTTCTCTAAGCGATAACGTAAGCCTCCGTCTTGCAGAGTCATGGATATGGAGGTTTTCCAGGTACTCTTGACGGATAAAGGATGGTGGAAGGATGCATTCCCAATGTCCTGCCCCTAAGAGTCTCAGGAGGCTTTATGCTGGATCATAAGGAGATGGGGATTCCAGATGAGGTGACGGCCGAGGGTGAGGCCAAGGTATTTCAGGGCAGGAGTGAGTTCGGCAGGACGACCATAAATGGTAAGGTAAAAATCGTGGAGCTGAAAGGAGAGGGTAGTACGCCCTATGATGATTGCCTGGGTCTTGGAAGAGTTGATGCGAAGGAGACACTGGTTGCACCAAGAGGTGAACTGTTCGAGGTGGGTTTGGAACGTACGCTAGACTGAGCGATCGAGATGCGGCGGTATTTAAGCCGGCACCGAGGGACGCTATTGGCCGGTGTATTCACGTGGCGAGATGGTGGCGTACTCACCGGGCGAGTGCAGGGCTGCGGTTACATTAAGCTCTGCTGGCCATCGAGATCGATTTGTTCCTGTGGGTATTCCGCGGCGCCCAATACCAGAAGAAATGTATTTATACATTATCCACAGAAGCAAATGAACAATATTAAGGAATACTATCTATTTCTAAGGTTGCTTATGTCGTCGGTAAAGCAGCTACATGGAGTGTGCCTTCATTTCAGACAGCCTCAGAAACTAAATTCATCTATATGAGGAAGACAGTGTTTCCCCAGGTAGTGTAACTTTTCATGTTGAAATCTACGACCAGTAGATCGTTTCCCAGAAATGTATGGGTTTGTTTGGAAGGTGAATCAGAATAATAATGCAGCTTGTCATTCTCGACATTGTTCACATTTCTTCAGATATCAAGTGACGTAAAAATCGAACACAAATCTGAACATCCAGCGTGTCCAAAGAGACACAGGAAAAAAAAATTGTTCTTCAGCGATCAAAATTATGTTAGAATGGAATTAAAATGTAATAATATTTTGATGCCCATAAATATATTCGAAAGAGAGACACTTGCTATGAAACAAGAACCTAGTCAAGATGTAGCTAAGTGGCAGTAATCGTGTATTACAATTCCACAAGTAAACTACACTCGTATTTCTGCACATGTAACTCTGCCAATGTTGTATCAATGCTGACACGGCTTTGTTATCTATTATAAAACTGCAAGACAGATCGATCCATAAGGCATTTTATGACATTCAATATCAGCCGAACAGATAACGCAATAGGGTAAGGGACATTGCCTGAGGGAAAACAAAAAATGTGGTACCAAGGTAAAACTCATGATACACTTTCAAAGTTAGCTCAGTTTCTTCGCAATACAAGTCCTACAGCTGATCGTAGTTATTGACCACGAACATGATCGCGGATTACATTAAATCAGGCAATTTCCATGATAATATACATACAGGTCTGTTTGTGATAAGACGCTACTACCCGAAATGCTTCAAGACTAATGATATCGTTTTAATTATGCTAGGCACGTACTTCGTGTAACAAATAAATATATTTCATACATTTTACTTGATTTTTACTGACACATACCAAAGACTATCAAAACCTCCTAACAAACAGCAACACAACAAAAACAATAGAGTGTTACAATCCGCTGACTGGAATCGAGTTTATAGACGCTGAAATTAGATGGCTGTAGTGTTACTACTGATTAAACTTGTGTGTTGGAAGCAATACACAGTTCTAACCTACTACTGGTCAACAGCCGTATTTCACAAAACAAAAGCAGTACAAATCATGCGTATAAAGATGAAGCCAGTCTATCAATAACTCAGCTGTTTACAGTGTGAGAAAACGTACTGTGGTAATCATACATATGATTCCTTTTGTTAACTTCACATACGTCACAAACTGAAGTAAGGGGTGGGGCAGTTAAAAGATCCCGCTTCCCCTTTAAATGAGAATGCAATATTTAGACTTCTGAAATAGACTAAATAGCTATAATAATTAATAGCTTTATGCAATAATCGATTGCTATCATTCTTCTGTCAGCATTTCAGTTTATTTCATCAGTGAAGTTACATGTTTCTCTGTGTGGTCTACACAATAACTTTCTGGATAGAAGATAGAATTGAAATTGCGGAAGCATATGTGAAAACAGGTTCGACTAAGGAAACGCGAAAATTTTTTGTGGTGAAGTATCCGGATAGAGGACTGCCAGCAAAGAGAGCAATACACAGTCTGTATAGAAACTGGCGCACCTACAGATCTGTACAAAATGTAAAACGACAAAAAATTCCTTGAGTTCGCACAACAGAAGCTATAACAGAAATACGCCAGAGAATTATTCAGAGCCCCAAAGAATCGTAAACTGGCCCAACAGGCGCATACAAGTAGGAGGATTTGCCAGCGGAGATTGAAAATTCTTAATCTGAAGCCATATTGTGTAACGGTTGTGCACCAGTCGGGAGGATGACGGTCTAGAACGTGTAGATTACTGCACGTCGCTTTTGAATAACATCAACGATGGTTTGTTAGACCCTTTTTTATTATATCATGAGGGATGAAGCATGGTTTCATCTTTCCGGTCATGTGGATTCACAAAACACGAGATACTGAGCAACAGAGAACCCTAAACGTGTGTGTCGGCAGCCACTCCACGAAAAAAAAAAAAAAAAAATTGGCGTGTGGTGCTGTACAACAGGAACGCGCATCAATGGACTGATATTTTTTGACACAACCCTCAACACGGTTTAGATATATGGAAATTTTTTATACATTTTGTGCTCAACTCACTGAATATGAAAGACAATAATGCTTTTTCCAGCAAGATGGAGCAACATTTCACACGTCTAAGTTATCCCTGGAATGAGTCCATGATGTCTTTGCTGAGAAACGGACTGTCAGCAACATTTGTGGCCACCACGTTCGCAGGATCTAACACAATACAATTTTTTCCTGTGGTGACACTTGAAGAGAAAAATCTGTGAAACAAATCCACACAAAACACAGAAACTGAAAGACATTAAGCGTGCAGTTGCCGAATTCGATATCCGAAATTTAAGTTGGGTGTATCTGAATACACTCCTGGAAATGGAAAAAAGAACACATTGACACCGGTGTGTCAGACCCACCATACTTGCTCCGGACACTGCGAGAGGGCTGTACAAGCAATGATCACACGCACGACACAGCGGACACACCAGGAACCGCAGTGTTGGCCGTCTAATGGCGCTAGCTGCGCAGCATTTGTGCACCGCCGCCGTCAGTGTCAGCCAGTTTGCCGTGGCATACGGAGCTCCATCGCACTCTTTAACACTGGTAGAATGCCGCGACAGCGTGGACGTGAACCGTATGTGCAGCTGACGGACTTTGAGCGAGGGCGTATAGTGGGCATGCGCTAGGCCGGGTGGACGTACCGCCGAATTGCTCAACACGTGGGGCGTGAGGTCTCCACAGTACATCGATGTTGTCGCCAGTGGTCGGTGGAAGATTCACGTGCCCGTCGCCCTGGGACCGGACCGCAGCGACGCTCGGATGCACGCCAAGACCGTAGGATCCTACGCAGTGCCGTAGGGGACCGCACCGCCACTTCCCAGCAAATTAGGGACACTGTTGCTCCTGGGGTATTGGCGAGGACCATTCGCAACCGTCTCCATGAAGCTGGGCTACGGTCCCGCACACCGTTAAGCCGTCTTCCGCTCACGCCCCAACATCGTGCAGCCCGCCTCCAGTGGTGTCGCGACAGGCGTGAATGGAGGGACGAATGGAGACGTGTCGTCTTCAGCGATGAGAGTCGCTTCTGCCTTGGTGCCAATGATGGTCGTATGCGTGTTTGGCGCCGTGCAGGTGAGCGCCACAATCAGGACTGCATACGACCGAGGCACACAGGGCCAACACCCGGCATCATGGTGTGCGGAGCGATCTCCTACACTGGCCGTACACCTCTGGTGATCGTCGAGGGGACACTGAATAGAGCACGGTACATCCAAACCGGCATGGCATGGCAAGCCGTTCCACAGGACTACATCCAGCATCTCTACGATCGTCTCCATGGGAGAATAGCAGCCTGCATTGCTGCGAAAGGTGGATATACACTGTACTAGTGCCGACATTGTGCATGCTCTGTTGCCTGTGTCTATGTGCCTGTGGTTCTGTCAGTGTGATCATGTGATGTATCTGACCCCAGGAATGTGTCAATAAAGTTTCCCCTTCCTGGGACAATGAATTCACGGTGTTCTTATTTCAATTTCCAGGAGTGTATGTTCAGACGTGCACGGCTGCGTGTTGATGTTGCATGGGATTACTTTCATTATCTTCTTTAAATGATTTTTCACTGTACTTTTCATTGTCAATAAATAGCAAGTCCATTTCAGCTCTTCGTTTCTGTAATTACACTGCACTTCCTTTATACGGTACTTACACAAGTTAATTTTATTCTGTATAGTTTTAGCGTTAAATGCTTCCAGTTCAGGTTCGCTACAAATGAAAGGTCACCGTGCTTGCTTCATCATTATGCCTTGCACAAAAGGCTAACAATATTGATGTAACACGCTATATTTTAAAAACAGGGAAGGAATAGATAGCAGAAATACAGCATAAATGTTAATTTGGAAAACTTCAAAAGCACTCCAGATTTGTTTAAACTCCAACTCATTATGCTGCGAGCTTTTCGAGTTCGCACGAAGTAATGATAGCTGTAAACAAGGAGTCTCAAACTGACTCCATATTTCTAGATTTCCAGAAGATCTTTGACACCGTTCCTCACAGGAGACTTCCAATCAAATTTCTGGCCTATGGAGAATCGTTTCATTGTGCGACTGATTCGTAATTTTCTGACAGAAAATTCATTGTACGTAGTAATCGGCGGAAAATTTTCGAGTAAAACAGAACTGATATCCACAATGAAGTGTTACAGGTCCTCTGCTGTTCCTTATCTACATAAACGATTTAGGAGACAATCTGAGCAGCCATCTTAGATTGTTTGCAGGGTTCATTTACCATCTAACAAAGTCATCAGAAGATCAAAACCAATTTAAAAATGATTTGGGCATTATATCTGTATGGGGCGAAGAGTGGCAATTGTCTCTGGATAAGAAAAAGTGTGAGGTCATCCCCAAGAGTACGAAAAGAGACCCGTTAAATTTTGATTACACGATAAATCACACAAATTTTAAGGCTGTCATAATACCTAGGAATTACAATTACGAACAACTTAAACTGGAACTATCACATATATAATGTTGTGGAGGAGGTAAACCAAAGACTGAGCCTTATTGTTAGACCACTTAGAACATGCGACAGGTCTATTAAAGAGACAGCGTACTCTACACTTGTCCGTCCTTTCTTGCAGTACTGCTGCACGCCATGGAATCCATACTAGACGGGATTCACGGAGGACATCGAAGATGTTCGAAGAAAGGCACCTCGTTTCGTATTATCGTGAAACAGGGGAAGAAATGTCACAGATATGATATGCGAGTTGGGGTGTCCATCGTTAAAACAAATGCGTTTTTAGTTGCGGCGATACCTTTTCACGAAATTTCAATCACCAACCTTTTCCTCTGAATGTGAAAATATTTTAATGTCGACAATCAACGTAGGGAGAAATGATCATCGTAATAAAATATGAGAAATCAGAGTTCCTACAGAAAGATTTAAGTGTCCGCTTTTCCCACGCACTGTTGAGAGGGTGGAACGGAAGAGAAATAGTCCTACATCTACATCTACATGACTACTCTGCAATTCACATTTAAGTGCTTGGCAGAGGGTTCATCGAACCACAATCATACTATCTCTCTACTATACCACTCCCGAACAGCGAGCGGGAAAAACGAACACCTAAACCTTTCTGTTCGAGCTCTGATTTCTCTTATTTTATTTTGATGATCATTCCTACCTATGTAGGTTGGGCTCAACAAAATATTTTCGCATTCGGAAGAGAAAGTTGGTGACTGAAATTTCGTAAAAAGGTCTCGTCGCGACAAAAAACGTCTATGCTGTAATGACTTCCATCCCAACTCGTGTATCATCTCTGCCACACTCTCTCCCCTATAACGTGATAATACAAAACGAGCTGCCCTTTTTTGCACCCTTTCGATGTCCTCCGTCAATCCCACCTGGTAAGGATCCCACACCGCGCAGCAATATTCTAACAGAGGACGAACGAGTGTAGTGTAAGCTGCGAGCGGTGGTTCGAAGAATCTGCCAGGCACTTAAGTGTGAACTGCAGAGTAGTCATGCAGAGGTAGATACAAAATCTGGTCATTTTATTAGCTTTCCGAAACAAATCGCCACTTGTTTCGTTTATGGCTAGTTATAATATCCAGTCTTCATCGCGAATATCTGCAACAACACCACGTGAAAAGATATTTTCGTACGCATTTAGTAGTTGCGGCTCGAATGAAGTACCTGCATTAAATTGTTATTGCCATGGGTGTTTATCTCAGAGCACTGACACCTTCCCCCATTGCTTAACATGTGAAAGAAGCAGCTATACCCAGTTACCATCGGTATCGCTAGAGACGCAGCACAGAGAAAGGAATCGGCCATGACCTTTACGGACGGTCCTATCAAGGAAAGGGTGGGGGGAGCTCGTAGGGAAATTTGGACCGAGACACAGACGGTGATGGTTACACCTAAAACGAGTTCCGAGGAGCTTTCAGCTGAATAAAAACCAAGCACAACAGTGAAAACGGGTTACGATACGTGATAGTTTCTTAGTGAGCACCAACAAAGTGACTAAGAGAGATAAATGTCTTTCAGTAGGAACAGGACGACTGAAAACACAAACCATAGGGTAAAATTTTATCTCGAAATCTATCAGCTGAAACTTCTAACACTATGGTTCCTATAAAAAGCGGGATGATAAGTTATGAAGTAACGTGCGTATGGCTCAAAACGCTGCGAGTATACCAGATGTGTTAAAAATACTTCGACAAACTCTGGATACTAGGTCTTTGTAGTGGCGCAAAGTTTTGTTTGCAGTCATAGTTGAAAGTACATTTTATATGATATGGCGGATAAATGTCGTCTTAGTGATAGGATGACCCCTTCCACACACTAAAAAATATGCCCCCTTTCAGTGAGAATACTCGTTTGTTCTACGGAGGACGGGCGTAGCAAGTAGAGTTGTTAGGATTTTCCTGTGAGGTCGCTTTCACAGAGGCGCTTTATCACAGTGTCTTAAGACACGCAAAATTATTTGACACCATTCAGGACTGTTAGTTTACGTGACACTTTTTCCTGTTTTGTGTGAACAGCTTTTTCCCATAGTTCTTCTAAATATTTCTTATGTGTCCTGTCTTTTGTGATACGATACAGAGATACCAGTTCAAACATAGCACTGAGTTCGGAAACAGAAAGGAAGATGAAATAAGAGCTGTAGGAATACACGCTGATTGAACAGAACGTTGTGGCTACCTCTCTCTCTATTGGGGGAATGTGTACGTCCCGATGACGAAGATGGCACGTGAATAGGGCCGAAATTTATAAAGCAAGTGCTGAAGGTATAGAGAAATCATTTAGTTGCCTCTGTAGATAATGCTAAAAATTCCCAATTTTTGGAATCTTGAAGAGGGTCGGACAGTAATTGTCCTGCGGATGGGAGTGAGTACTACGGAAGCGCAGCTGTCAGTAGTATCTGCCGAAAACGCAAGAACAGCATCTGAACTGTTTCCAGACAAAATATCTCTCATTCTCCCGCCGTAAAAAAAAAGCAGATGGCAATCTATGCCGTAACGTTGTATTCAATGTACAATGCAAGAGAAGTTAGACGTGCATAGCAGCATATCACGAAACTTTATGGTATATACGAGGGCTGTCCAGGAAGTAAGTTCCGACTGATCGCGAAATGGAAACCACAGTGAAAATCAGATATGTTTTATTTGTAACAGTTAGCTACACCTTCCAGCTACTTCTCTACGTAGTCGCTGTTTTGACTTAGACATCTGTCGTAGCGTTGTACCAACTTTCCAACACCCTCATCATAGAAGGTAGCCGCCAGTGCTTTCCGCCAATTCTCTACGCTGGCCTACAGCTCGTTGTCTGTGCCAAAATGTTGTCTTCATAGCCAGCGGTTCATGTGAGCAGAGATGAAACTCAGAGGAAGACAACTACGGGCTGTATTGTGGGTAATCAAACACTTCCAATTGAAAACGATGCAGGAGCATCTTCATTGCCCCTGCAGAATGCGGCTGAGAATTGTCTTGAAGAAGAAACCGCACGACAGTTATGTAATGATGGCTGCATAGCTTCAGGCGAAATTTCTCACCAAGCTCTTGTACTTGGTGGGAGACATTATTTTCTAGACATCTTTACGCGCTGACTGTTTGCTCAGAAATGAGAAGAGCGACGTGATGTTGTCTAGGGTCATAATGGTGGCAACCGTATAGTGATGGTTAGGACATTGTGATATATGGCATTTGGGCATCAGCTTCAAAGATGTAGCCAGGATCTTCTGAAATGTGGGACCCGATTTGTTAAAGAGGACGTTACGAGGGCTTATGTCTTTCATTTGTTCTAAAAACGTATTTATTTTTTTAAATTTTATGTATATAATTTGCTTTTGGGAGCTATCATACAGATAGTATTTGGTCTATAAAGTTAAGCTAGAAAAGCTTTTCTTAAAAACGTATAGCATATACTATCTACAATATGTAAGAAATACACAAATGCACAATGAAATATTTCTTTATTTGGCAATATGATTTTTTATACTCTATTACCAAACGAATTCTAATTCTAATATAGTGTATTGCCTCTTTGGTATCAAAACACAGCTCAGTCTTCTAATGTAAGGTTCACTATCATTTCCCCGAATTCCAGAAGCAGTATGCCAAGGGGCGCAGCTATCCATGTGGGTCGGATAAAATTTCAATCATTTAAAACAAATTAGTACCATTCGTGCCATTTCATTACATGCTTCAAGATTTTCTCGTATATGTTTGCATATTTTCACCTTACACAAAATAAATTCATGGATATTGCGTATTTTGAATTTTTGTACTTAATATAACATATTTGACACTGTAATCCTGCATTTTAATCATCTTTATCTGCCTTTAGTGCACAATATTACACTGCTGTGCATAATAGTGCATTTTCTCAATTTTGCTCCATAAAATACGGAATTTCCGTAAAGAATGACAAACCATTTTCTTCGACAATATTCTCGGAGCTTTCACTAAGGAGAGATATAATGTTGTTACTTCGGAGTGCTATATTTTGGCGAACTAAGAAGCAGTTACGCTCTAATCTTCCTTCGCCCTCCAAGGTTATTTTACACTCTTCTTCTTTCAGTTTCGATTTGAGCTGAGGAAGTGATTAGGAATCAACGGAGGTGAATATTTTGCCCTCTCAAGAATATTACCGACGAGGTTGTTGGAATAAACAGATCTGAAAAAACTGTTTTGTTCCATAGAGAAGCTGGCAAAAAATGCAAAGGATCTGCAATTACTGAATCTCAAACTTTCCCAGAGTTCCTCATTTAAGTGTTTATCTTTCACTTCTTGCAGACGGCAGGAATGGCCGTGCGGTTCTAGTCGCTACAGTCTGGAACCGAGCGACCGCTACGGTCGCAGGTTCGAATCCTGCCTCGGGCATGAATGTGTGTGATGTCCGTAGGTTGGATAGGTTTAATTAGTTCTAAGTTTTAGGCGACTGATGACCTCAAAAGTTAAGTCGCATAGTGATCAGAGCGATTTTTGAACTTCCTGGAATGGAGTAAGATTATTTTCTGCAGATAAACGCATCAGTCTAAAGTACGAGAATTCTGATTATAATTTCCCAGCGGAAAAATATTCCTATCGGAGCACAAAAAGTCGTATATGCTAACTGAAAAGATGGGTATAAGAAGCCTCAGTCAACTTTCCTCAGCGCCTTTAAAAACGTTCCCGAACATTTTCGTTAGAGAACTCATTCGACACTGTTTTTAGCATGCAGCTCACTTCTAATTCCCTCAAGCTCCCCTACCTGTACCTCGCTCATACCCACTAGTCCATCGCCGCAAGTCGCTCATACCCATTCAATCCCACTTGCCCAGTCTCACGCACTTATTCACCCCAACTCACTGCCATTACCTGCTTGTGTCTCAGCTAATCCTCACTGTCCACTGTCTCACACCATAATCTCCTTCGTCCTGTTCTACTAGACTGTCTGCTCTCACTGCCTCCCTATTGCTCTCTCTTACTTCTGCTATCGTATTTATTTCTTCCCACTGCCGCTGTCTCTTCTCACTGTCATTATCTCTCTCTTTCTTGTTGTCATTGTCATAGACTCTGTCTCTCATTACCACTGTCTCTCACCCATTTCCACTTTCTCCATCTCTTTATTCCTCCCCCACTGCCACTGTCGCCTTCACTCGTTTCCTAACATTATTCTCTCTCTGTCTCGCATGCCATCGTCTTCTTCTTTCGTTCTATATCACAACCACTGATTTATATCGTCCAGTCTTTATTAATTCTCCGTCTCTCTCCCACTGTCACTGTCTTCTTTTCTCTCAGAAAAAAAGAGCTAATCATTTTAAGGGTGCTGAGGAAGATAGAATGAAACAACTGGTACCCCGACTTTTCAGTCATAATCTTTTAAAAGCTAACATATTCGCCTTTTTTGTGCTTCGGTAGACCCATTATTCCCCTGGTTTCTTTCTTTTTCCTGCTACAGCAAGGCATGTCACTCGTATAAGAAGAACAGTATGGGTGAGTAAAATTTTTATAGTTTACTTACGTGAAATTGAATTTTGCGTGCACAAAAATTTAGCATGCACTATAGCATGTGGTTCCCAAAACCACTCAGATGATAAAAGAGACGCTTAACAGAATATTTCTACATGCTACGTCACTTTATAAACAACGTTTTCGCCACACATTGGATTTTACGTTGTATTTTACGGTAACAAATACGGTAACTTTCAACCTGTGCATTCCGGAAACATATGAAGATATCAAGATATCAAGAGTGGCTCTAGACGCTTCAGTTTGGAACCACGCGACCGCTACAGTCGCAGGTTCGAATCCCGCCTCGGGATTGGATGTGTGTGATGTCCTTAGGTTAGTTAGGTTTAGGTAGTTCTACGTTCTAAGGGACTGATGACCTAAGATGTCAAGTCCCATGGTGCTCAGAGCCATTTGAACCATATCAAGGAAATTTTCAAGTTTTTTTGAGATCGGGAATTAGGAATATATAGTGAAAATTACACCTGTTTGCTGTGAATCGACGTCTTGGAATCTGCAGCTCGGTTTTGGTACTCAAAAACCATGCTTTTGAGTTGTTTCGATAATGGATAAAGACTTTTGAACCAGGGAAGATGACACTTCTAGATAATTGCCTACAGAATATAAAGTTAAAATTTCAGCAGTTTCCTGTTGTTATTTATTATTTGGATTTCGCCTCACTCCGTATTTTATGTGTACATGTAAGGTAACTTTGAATGGCTCTGAGCACTATGGGACTTAACATCTGTGGTCATCAGACCCCTCGAACTTAGAACTACTTAAACCTAAGTAACCTAAGGACATCACACACATCCATGCCCGAGGCAGGATTCGAACCTGCGACCGTAGCAGTCCCGCGGTTCCGGACTGAGCGCCTGAACCGCTAGACCACCGCGGCCGGCGGTAACTGAGTCTCTGTATCTCGGAAATGGATGCAGATGTCAACAAAATTTTCAAAGTTGTTAGAGATCGAGATCTTAGACTATATCGTAAAAATTCTAGCCGTTTGCTGTGCATAGCCGTCTTCGAATCTATGGCTTGGTTTTGGTACGAAAAAATGCTAAAAAATCATTTTATTGGTGTTTCTAAGGAACCACCCATGAACCAATGGTGCCTACGTAACCCCTTAAGGGCCACTATGTACCACATCAAATGCAAAAGGAACCGACTGATCTGCTCCATTGGCCAAAGCTGGAGTATGTATGTAATATTCATGATTGGACCATGTACTGTAGGATAAGGACACGAAGACGATCCTTCCGTTACGTGTACATATAGTCCCTAGTCCAAGAGCTATCCAAAACACTTCATCCTACCATTCTATCACCAATAGCCACAGAAGAATCCCGTTACTATGAGTGGAGTTTTCGAATATGTCAGGTAGCGCATTCTGTCGCATGCATACCTGTTTATCGTGTGGCTTTTAGTGCATCTTGTTCGATGAAGCTCTTTTCACTTAAGCTACGAGGCTGCATCGTTAGGAGAACTAGAAACTGTCAGGAAAGAAAGGAAGTTCGAAGGAATTGGCTGCGGCCTATAGCAAGCCACCAACACTGGCGTTCGCCTAAATCGAAAATGGGAAACCACAGATACCCATTTTCAAGGTTGCCGGCGGATAGACTCGAACCGCCACGCCTCTCGAATCCAGGATTTGCTAGCTCAGGTGCTCTATGCGCACTTCTACGCTGGTCGCTGGAGAATTTGGAAAAACTGGTGGTTGTACATTGTTTTAAAATAAAATAAAATAAAATAAAATAAAATAAAATGAATCACATCAAAAATTCTGGAATTGCCTGTTTTTCCTTTGATTTTGCCTGTCTGGTTATTTGATAGTGCACGAATGCATGCATATATTAAGATTTAATTTGCATGGGATTCCTGGCTTCATTTATTATAGTATTTCAAAAGCGTAACAGATTTGGGGCGAAAGGGTGGCGGGGATGGCAGGTGTACAGGGCGCAGTCTCGGCTCGGGCGAGTTCAAGCAGCCCGCTGAAAAAATCTTTTAGAAACGAATGAACCATAGATTGTGCACTCATGACATACCCTACCGCTGTCCATAAATCCCTCCCCGTCGTTTCGTACTGGAAATGGCTTTCATGACTAAGTATCGCTCGGATGACCAGATTGGGCGATATTTTGCGTCTGGGCTATTAATGATACAATTTTGAGCAAACTTGTTAAAGAAATGCATCCATCGATATTTGGGCGATATTTTTGTAGATGAACGCGAGTTTTGGGCGACACATGCAAATCGAAGTGCATTTTTATACACTGATTTCAAACTAATATTATTTGTAATGTTGTTTACGCTCCGCTGCCTTGTGAAATACGGAATTATAGCAACCCCAAAGATCTACCAGTCTCCAAATAAAAACTGCAGTGCTAATATTGAACAGCTATGGATAGGTAATTAGGCTGTTATGGTAGTGCGTACATAATTCTGACTTATCGTAACCCTAGTGGACGAATCAGAATCGGTTAGCCTCTTCTTTCTTGTTACAAACTTATGTATATTTTGAAATTATCACAACAGCACACAGAAAAAAAATAAACCGCAGCGCTTACATTAAATTCAGCTACATATAACACCTGAACTGATTAATAAAACAAGAACTGAATTCAAGTAAGGTCAACAATGGCCCTGCGGTCTAACGCAGTCGGCTTTCAGCCGTGATACCGTGCGGACGGGATCGGCGCGCCGGACAGTGCTCCACAGGTGTTGTTTACCCGCTAGCGCGCGGTCGCGTCGTTGTATTGCCGTATAGTACCTGTACCGACCCGACATGGCGTTCTCATATCGAAAAGCTACAATCAAACTAACGTTCAACGCATCGTACACGAGACCGAAAGCCCATGAAACTGAATGGTTTCTACGAGATATCATGCACATAGAACCACAAGGACTGATAGGAATTGATCTGTCTATTGTAACCAGCACAGTGTACCTCAAACTGATTGACTAAGCGGCCTGCGACAGATTACTCCAACGATCTGCGAACGGCTTTCGCTTTTGTCACGCAGACGGTAACGTGAGCGTGGTAGGAGTTGACCATACTGGTCTGGGGGTGCATACCGTGCGCATCTTTGAGTTACCGTTCGACGTTCCTGCCAACCTAGTCGTTGATGCGCTGCGGCCATACGGCACAGTTCTGAGTCACAAACAGGAGAAATGGAACACATTCGAAACGTACCCTGTCCTTAACGGGGTACGACAAGTGCGCATAGAACTTAAGAAGCACGTTCCATCATATGTTTTCGTTGGTGGCTGCCGCGCAATTGTTATATGTGATGGACAACCGAGGACCTGCTCGGGCTGCGGCCAGGAGGGCCATGTTAGAACTGAGTGTCTGCAGCGGCGCCTCGTTCAGGTGTCCCGCAATGACCTTCCCCTACGATGCACTATGACCTCTCTCCCGCTAACATATGTGGAGGTGGCACGACATGATGTGATGGATGATCAACTCATGCTACCTCCTCAAGCCGCTGCCAGCTGCGTTGGAGTGTCAACGCTGTCGACGACGACGCACCCCAACGGTGCAGAGGTTCCTACAGCCTCTGCCCACCGCAGCGTCGTGGGCACCCAGCCACCGTCACTGTCGGGATCGGACACAGGGGTTCCTAGCGACCGAGC
The DNA here is from genome assembly GCF_023897955.1 of Schistocerca gregaria. Lineage (NCBI taxonomy): Eukaryota > Metazoa > Arthropoda > Insecta > Orthoptera > Acrididae > Schistocerca > Schistocerca gregaria. The sequence continues at coordinate 84,613,839 of NC_064931.1, read as the reverse complement.
CTGTGTCGAGCCCCGCCCTCCAGTGGATGTCGAATCTCGGACCCGAAAGCAAAAATCACCCAAGCGACACAAGAAGAGGCGATTGTCAGCTGAAGAACAGGACAGGGATGTGAAGCCGGCGGAAGACATCGACTTCGTTGACTCGCCCACAATTGCAACGGACTCCAGTGGCATCATTCGCCAGAAGGTGCCTGAAGACAAAGAACACATTCCTAAATCTGGTGGCCCAGAAAAGAGGCGCATTGCGTCGACTCCCAAAATGTGGCCTCCTGTGAAAGCGACCAGCCCCCAATGACATCACAATCGTCTCTTGGTGATTGGGCAAACGATATGGAGGCAGATGATGCACAACACACATCGATATCTCCACCAGAGCCCATGGCTGACATTGAGCCAGGAGGGCTCTGCCAGTCAGGGACTCATACAGCACAGTAATGCACAGCGTGCTGATGGATGACTGTGTGGTGTGTGAGATCACTGTGGGTTTGCACCACCGCACTGCCTCCGCCACTTGATATGTCTCAGTCATACCGTGTGGGAACAGTCAATGTAAATGGTGTCCACTCCACTGTCAAGACCCGCATGTTACACGACATGATCAGAGCGGCAGACTTGGACATTGCCCTTCTCCAGGAGGTCCGTCCCTAGCTGCGTTTAGACATATATGGCTACACTACGTACAGCGTACCCGTAGGCGATGGCGCAGGAGGAACGGCCATCCTTCTCCGAGATGACATAGACGCGACAGACGCGACGTTCTTGCCGAACGGGCGAGGCGTCGCACTCACACTTGGCGCAGTCCGCCTCATTAACGTCTACGCTCCCTCCGGTAATTCGCACCGTGGTGACAGGCATGTCTTCTATTCGGAGGAGGTAGCCCCACTTTTGCAAGGAAATATGGACCATTACATAGTGGCCGGCGATTTTAACAGTGTTCTGCGGCCCGAGGACCAGATACCGCATTACGTCCCATGCCCGGCTCTACAAGCATTGATACGTGACCTCGCGCTCCACGACACATGGCTCTTACATCATGGGACCAAGAGTGAATATACGCACTTTACCACCCATTCTGCCAGTCGTCTGGACCGTATATATGTCTCACGTGCCCTCCGCACAGCAACTCGTGATCCAGAACTCTGGCCGACGGCCTTCACGGACCATCTCGCGTACATCTGCACTGTTACCTTACCCCGACAACTCACAAGACGCAGCAGGGGCCCGTGGACGCTGAACGTTTCCCTCCTTCGCGAGGAAGCGTTTCGGCGAGCAGTCACTGACACGTGGCGTCGATGTATCAGGCGCCTCCCATGTATGCTTCCAAGTTGCTGTGGTGGCTGGGATGTGTCACACCTGCGCTCCGAAAGACCTTGATGGCCTACGGGCGTGTCAGGTTGAACTGGTAAAGGGAAACATCGGAATTTTACTATACAGCGTTACGTGAGCTGGCGACGCAACCGCCGTCCCCCGAATGTCAGATGCACCGACGCATCAAAGCTCATCTACTTCGCATCAGGACAGCGCAGCTATAAAGTGTCCGTATCCGTGCGCGAGTGCAAGACTGTATCCCCAACGAAACAGCGTCAGTGTATCACATTATGCGCGAGAGGCGCCACCGCAAACGTCAGCTCATTACGGCGGTAAACACGGAGGACGGCGGCCGCGCAGTTACACAAACGGACCTCGCGTACACGTTCGCCAGACCTATGGGACCTTGTACATAGAAGATCTGCGAAATGTACGTGATTATGATGAGCTGTTGCACGATTTTCCCGCCCCTCGGGACGTGGCACCCGATGATAGTCTGCTGTTGCCCATTACACCCGACAAGCTGACATCGGCCTTGACACGTGGGGCACCGAACAAGTCGCCTGGCCCGGACGGTTTACCCCTGGAATTCTACCGCACTTTTTACCACCTTATGGGTGACAAGTGGCTCCAAATATTTCAAGACCTGATCAGCCCTGATCTCACTGTCCCCACAGAATTCACAGAAGGCATCTTGATCCCAGTACCGAAACCGAATGGTGGTTGTAGTTGGCAGGACTTTCGCCCACTCACACTCCTCAACAACGACGACAAGATCTTCGCCCGTATACCGCGCGCGTCTCCACACCGCTATCAGGAAAGCCATCCACACCGATCAGACATGTTTAGGTGGTGTCAGCAACATTCATACGACGTTAGGAGCATACGGCGACGTAATTGCTTTGTCGGCGGCCTGCAAAATACGAGGCGCCCTTGTCGCCGTAGATTTTGACCACGCATTCGACCGTGTCGACCACGGCTTCTTACGCGCAGTTTTGCAACACATGGGCCTCTCTCCGAAGTCTGCACAGGTGGTCATTCGACTGGTCCACGGAGCGCGCTCCCGCATGATGGTCAACGGTTATCAGGCTGATCACATTGTTTTTGGACGGTCAGTGAAACAAGAGTGCCCCCTGTCGGGTATATTATTTGCTGCAGCACTTGAACCAGCTTTACACGATCTACGGCAGCGATTAACTGGTATCTCCTTGCGGGACGTGACCTTTCGTTGTAGTGCATTCGCCGATGACGTGGTGTTCCTGGCCAGATCAGAGGATGAAATGCATATGGCGCTACAGTGGCTACGCCAGTACGGGTCGGTCGCTGGGAGAGTCATCAACGTGAAAAAGACAAAATACATGGATGTCGGAGGGGGGCTTTCCCACACAACGGCGGTGCCCTTTAACAAGGTGCCCGTAACTCAAGGGTTTAGGAGTGCAATTCTACAGCAATGTCCGCCGCACGGTGGCGGCTACGTACCGCCGGCTCCTACACCAGACACGTGCTCTGCTGCAGGACAACAAACGGCGTCGCTTGGATATGCTCCTCAGAACACGTTATGTCAACACCTATCTTGTCTCAAAACTGAACTATTTTGCGCATATCCTTGACGGCTACGATGGCCGACATATTTCAAGCAGCATATGGACATTTCGTAAGCACCGGTCTTGTTTTTAAAGACCGATACGCCACCCTGACACTACCGCAGCGGGCGGGCGGTATCGGTTTAATTCATGTATATAACCGTGCGCGATCGCTTTATCTCAACACTATGCGTCGCACGTAGATCTCTGCCCACGCCACTCTGACGGGCACCCTGATAGCGGAAGTGGCACCAGACTCTCTGGATTCCCCGGTTTCTGTAGGACACATTTCACCGGAACTCACCCACATCAGAGAGTTCTTGATTGACTTCAGCTACTTACGGTCAGAACTTCCGACGACACGGAAGCCCAGCACAGAAGACTATTATCGCCCCTATGAACAGCAGAAACCTGTAAATACGGTCACCCACAGACATCCTGAAGTTGCTTGGAACACGGTGTGGCGAGCGGTACACACGCCTTTTCTACCTACGACGGTGCGTTCATTGTGGTACGTGGTTGTGAATGGGAAGTTCGCCACTCGTCAGAGGCTACATTCCATCCATCTGATCGACGACCCCTTGTGTCCGACATGCTCAGTCGCTGACTCGGATGCACACCATCTGACGTGTGCCGCGACCAGCGAGTGCTGGCTACTGACGCAGCGCATGCTGGCGTTACTCTTGCGACGATTGCCGGAGTCTATCGCCCCTGATGATGTATTGCGCCCCACCGGCGTATACTTTCCATCAACCAGAACGAACGCCGTTAACTGGCTAAAAGGCGTGGCCGTTTACTACATACTTTGTGATGCTCCCAAAGGCACGCTCGACTTTTAGTCCCTATTGATGACGACACATGCAGCTTTCAGCCGCCACCCGAAATACAGAACTCGTTTTGCAAATTATTTAGGTTCTTTATTTGCGGATCCTCCTGCTCACTTGGGCGTTCCGGATATGATACGCTGAAAATGAAAAAGAATCCTGGAGCATATTGATCCTATACGCACGGAATAGGGGGGAACCCCTCCCAACCAACGAGAAGACGACTCGGACGCTCGGCTACGGCAGTTGTAGGATCTTTCTTTGTCATGAAATAAAAATAAATCTATAATACAAAAAGAATGTTATAAAAATTAAAGAAATAAATAACTAAAACATCGACAAACCCACTACATCCTCTTCCTGATCCTTCGATCCTCGAACTCGAACACGTTGCTTGGGCGTGGCGGCGGGATGGCCAGGCTTCGGGTGTCGACCCCTGCCCTACCCGTCGTCCTGCTCCTGCAAAGGTTCATTAGATTAAAAAAAAAAAAAAAAACGCACGGCTTTCCGGGCGAGAAGGAGCGCCAGTCCGCGGCACGAATCCGCCCGGCGGATTTGTGTCGAGGTCCGGTGAGCCGGCCAGTCTGTGGATGGTTTTTAGGCGGTTTTCCATCTGCCTCGGCAAATGCGGGCTGGTTCCCCTTATTCCGCCTCAGCTACACTATATCGGTGCTCCGCAAACAAGTTCTCCACGTACGCGTACACCACCAATACTCTACCATACGAGGGATTACACTCGTCTGGTGTGAGGCGTTCCCTGGGGGATCCAACTGGGGCCGAACCGCACGATAACGCTGGATTCGGTGCGGGGCGGCGGAGGGGGTGAAGTGGACTGCGGTAGTCGTCGTGGGGTTGCGCACCACTGCGGCTGCGGGGCGGGGGGGGGGGGGGGGGACCCTCTTCGTCGTTTCTAGGTCCCCGGTTAGCATAACATAACATAAGGTCAACAATGTATAGTAGTTGGTCTTGGTTAAATTATGTATTGGCGATAGCCGATAGAGGTATCGATAGTTAAAATCTATGGAATGCCTTGTAGACTATCGATAGTGCGTACCCCTTTTTCGTCGCATGATTGAAAATCAGAATGTCTTTCTGTTACATTAGACGGCAACTACGTTGTGTATAACTTCATTTAGGTGATTTGGGGGGGGGGGGGGGGGCGGGCACCCCGGCCCCCCCTGACCAATCCTTTTGCTACATCTTTGTCAGCATGCGAAACATTCCTGAGGTACGCATCTGGGGAGGCCATTACATCTGTGAATGGGATTCAGATTTTTTTTTCGCTACTCACCAGTACTCTGTCCAAGACAATCAACAATTACGCCGAGTCAGTTACAGAAGATTTGCAGCCACACGTTTTTCAGTGTCCAACAAATTTTCGCAATAAGCACCATTCCCTTTTATGATTTATCTAGAAACACTCAGAGTTCCTTTTCAGTTTCTTGTTGTTTGCACACCCACTCCTCCTGCGTCCGCAGCTCGTGGTCGTGCGGTAGCGTTCTCGCTTCCCGCGCACGGGTTCCCGGGTTCGATTCCCGGCGGGGTCAGGGATTTTCTCTGCCTCGTGATGACTGGGTGTAGTGTGATGTCCTTAGGTTAGTTAGGTTTAAATAGTTCTCAGCTCTGGGGGACTGATGACCATAGATGTTAAATCCCATAGTGCTCAGAGCCATTTGAACCTCCTTTCACAATGATAGAAGGTCATTGAACAATATTTTCATGTTCCTGCCCCAAAGCGCTCTCGTATGATCACGTAACGATCATCTCTAAAGATATCATCCACCTATGTTCGTTCACATTCTTCATCTCAGTAGTGATTCATCTCCCTCTAGTTTCAATTTTACTTATGCATTTTCTCTTAGGGAATCTGAAAATTAGAAAGCAGGTATCTAGAAGTTGCTAATTCATAACAGTACTAATTAAGAAACTCGATTAACTCAAGCTAAAATTATTTAGGCTACTAAAGAAGATATACATCTTCCGGCTGCCCTTGGAATTTACTCACAATACCTAAAACAATGTGCCTGCCTCGATACTCTTTGAACGTTCATCCGTCAGTCCAATGTATACGAATTCGAGGTTTCCTGGGTGAAGTGAATACGAACAATATTTCACGCACAGCGCCATAGATCGAAACAATGTTATTGCCAAGAGATAATGAGCAAAAGAACTAGTGTCGTGTACCATTTTTAATTTGAGATGTTGATGCTGTAGCTTCTTTTTAAGTAGAACAAGTCTTAGTACTGACAACACTCTCGAATACAGGAGTACATGGATTTAAAACTTGTCGAAACAGTGGTGTACCGACGGCCTATCGAACTCTTGACCTAAAGTGGTAATGCTATGGTTAAGACACGGGACTTACGTCCGGAGACAGTATGTGACCAAATCTCCATCCTGCCATACGTATTTTCATTTTCGGCGTTTTTCTTAAATGCTTAAGATGGATTCTGAGATGGTTCCTTTAAATATAAAACAGTCGATTTCCTTTTCTATCTATACATGAGATCCTCTTGTAGTGATCTCGAATTTAAGCCCTAATGTTGCTTTCATCTTCCTTTTTACTTCATATTTATCATAAAGATCGGTATCAGGACTACGCCGGTAGAATTGTTTTTGTGGAAATATTAACAACAGCTCTATCGATGTACTGTTTAATCCGGAAACGTTCTAATTCTGTTACATAAGTACAATGATACATTTAAAAAATGTATGTGGGTCACCCTGTGTATTCACATACATTCACATGAAATATTTTCAACTGTTTGAAATTTCATTTACTAGAGATACGTACACCGAACTCTCTACAAGAGCAAGGGAGTCCTCTTCTAATATTGCTCAGAAGTAACTTTACAGTGGCCAAAAGTCGTAGGAAGGCACTGGATATCATGTCGATCGTCGGCTACGTATGCGGCCCGTACCGCTCTGATAGAAGAGAGTCCCTGAGGTCTCACGTCCATATCACTCCGTCGATCGGCACACATGGCTCTGCTGAGACGAAGTGCAATCCAATCGTGAAGCCCTTGTCCTCGTGAGCTGCGGTTTACGCACTCACAAAGGAAGGCGTCGAGGACGAGCCGCATTCGCATCGATCGTCAGGAATCACAATCCTGTATAAAATCGAATTAGTGCAACGGATGCTATCCTTGAGAATGGTAGCAGGAGAGTTGAAGATAAGCGGAGACGGTGTAATCATTATTGTTCCCAAACATTTAAAACGGCGGAAGATTTTTGCCCGGTTTGTACCGCACTCGCTGACAGACGAGAAGAAGCAATATCTGATGGAAACATCTGGAGATTAAATCGACATGTCTGTTCAGGATCCGCACTTCTTGGAAACCATAATTTCAAGAGATGAGACCTGGTGCTAACGATCCGATTCGGAGAAAAAGCGAAAGTCAATGACGTGGTGTTTATCGACTTCCCAGCCTCCCAAAAAGGTCGTCTGGAAAAATCGAAGATTAAGAAGACGTTGATCGCCTTTTTCGACAATAAGGTCGTGATACATCATAAATTCCTACCCGATGGTGAAACTGTAAACGTGGAAGTTTACGAGGGAAATATGAAACGGCTGCTGTTATGCATCTGGCGGCTTCGGCCAGAAATACTCGTATACCGGAGTGGACAGCGGAATTTGCTCCATGACAACCCCCATCCGCACACTGCGATCTGCAACTCAACCTTCTCGCTCAACGTAAAATAACTGTTCTTCAACACCCTCCTTATTCTCTAGATCTGGCGCCAGTAGGCTTCGTTTTGTTGCCTCGCCTTAAATTAACAGTGAAAGGCTTGTGCTTCGTAGACGTTGCAGATATCCAGAAACATGTGACCACGGTCTTCGAGAAACTCCACAAGTAAAATTTGCTGACAGTATCCAACAACTGTACAACCGATATCAGAAGTGGGTTGTAGCTAATAGTGATTACTTCGATGACCATTAAATGTATTTTGCTTGTGACTCTTGTTTCCTTTCTTTTCTGAGACTATCTACCTCACTTTTCAGAACCACCATATATATGCTGGCTGGGTACCCAATTTTGCCCAGGTATCTACACTATTGGAAATTAAAATTGCTACACGACGAAGATGACGTGCTACAGACGCAAAATTTAACCGACGGGAAGAAGATGCTGTGATATACAAACGATTAGCTTTTCAGAGCATTCACACATGGTTGGCGCCGGTGGCGACACCAACAACGTGCTGACATGAGGAAAGTTTCCAACCGATTTCTCATACACAAATAGCAGTTGATCGGCGTTGCCTGGTGAAACGTTGTTGTGATGCCCCGTGTAAGGAGGAGAAATGCGTACCATCACGTTTCCGACTTTGATAAAGGTGGGATTGTAGTCTATCGAGATTGCGGTTTATCGTATCGCGACATTGCTGCTCGCGTTGGTCGAGATCCAATGACTGTTAGCAGAATATGGAATCGGAGGTTTCAGGAGGGTAATACGGAACGCCGTGCTGCATCCCAACGGCCTCCTATCACTAACAGTCGAGATGACAGGCATCTAATCCGCATGACTGTAACGGATCGTGCAGCCACATCTCGATCCCTGAGTCAACAGATGGGGACATTTGCAAGAAAACAACCATCTGAACGAACAGTTCGACGACGTTTGCAGTAGCATGGACTATCACCTCGGATTCCATGGCTGCGGTTACCCTTGACGCTGCATCACAGACAGGAGCGCCTGCGAAGGTGTACTCAAAGGTGAACCTGGGTGCACGAATGGCAAAACGTCATTTTTTCGGATGAATCCAGGTTCTGTTTACAGCATCGTGATGCGTTTATTCGTCATCGCCATACTGGCGTATCACCCGGCATGATGGTATAGAGTGCCATTGGGTACACGTCTCGGTCACCTCTTGTTCGTGTTGACGACACTTTGAACAGTGGACGTTACATTTCAGATGTGCTACCACCCGTGGCTCTACCCTTCATTCGATCCCTGCTAAACCTTACATTTCAGCTGGATACAGAAAATGTTCGACTGCTGCTGTGGCCAGCTCATTCTCTAGATCTCTCACCAATTGAAAACGTCTGGTCAATGGTGGCCGAGCAACTGGCTCGTCACAATACGCCAGTCACTACTCTTGATGAACTATAGTATCGTGTTGAAGCTGCATGGGCAGCTGTACTTGTAGACGTCATCTAAGCTCTGTTTGACTCAATGCCCAGGCGTATCAAGGCCGTTATTACGGCCAGAGGTGGTTGTTCTGGGTACTGATTTCTTAGTATCTATGCACCCAAATTGCGTGAAAATGTAATCACATGTCAGTTCTAGTATAATATATTTGTCCAATGAATACCCGTTTATCATCTGCATTTCTTCTTGGTGTAGCAGTTTTAATGGCCAGTAGTGCGCTTACTCCAATCTTCTTTGGGTCAGTCTCAGTCTTCCTCCTCTCTGTGTGTCCATATCCTCCTGCCCGCTTCTATCTCCATGTTATCACCCACACTCCAATAGGGGGCTGGTGGTTCTTACCTCACAGTATTTCTTTCCAGATCGTACCTAATATGTGTACCAAATTCTACACCGACATCTACATCTACATGGATACTCTGCAAATCACATTTAAGTGCCTGGCAGAGGGTTTATCGAACCACCTCACAATTCTCTATTATTCCAATCTGGTATAGCTCGCGGAAAGAACGAACACCTTTCCGTGCAGCTCTGATTACCATTATTTTATCGTGGTGGTCGTTTCTCCCTATGAAGGTCGGTGTCAACAAAATATTTTCGCATTCGAAGGAGAAAGTTGGGAATTGGAATTTCGTGAGAAGATTCCGTCGCAACGAAAACTCCTTTCTTATGATAAACAGCCCAAATCCTGTATCATTTCTGTGACACTCTCTTCCATATTTCGCGATAATATAAAACGTGCTGCCATTCTTTGAACTCCTTCAGTCCTGCCTGATAAGGATCCCACAGCGCGTAGCAGCATTCTAAAAGAGGATGGACAAGCATCGGTAGGCAGTCTTCTTAATAGAACTGTTACTTTTTCTAAGTGTCCTGCCAATAAAACGCAGTCGTTGGTTAGCCTTCCCCACAACATTTTCTTTGTGTTCCTTCCAATTTAAGTTGTTCGTAATTGTAATTCCTAGGTATTTAGTTGAATTTATGGCCTTTATACTTGACTGATTTATCGTGTAACCGAAATTTAACAGATTCCTTTTAGAAAATGTGTTCAAATGTGTGTGAAAACTTTATGGGACTTAACTGCTACAGTCATCAGTCCCTAAGCTTGCACACTACTTAACCTAAATTATCCTAAGGACAAACGCACACCCATGCCCGAGGGAGGACTCGAACCTCCACCGGGACCAGCCGAACAGTCCATGACTGCAGCGCCTGAGACCGCTCCGCTCGGCTAATCCCGGTGGATTCCTTTTAGCACTCATGTGGATGGCCTTACACTTTTAGTTATTTAGGGTCAACTGCCAATTTTCGCACAATCCAGATATATTTTCTAAATTGTTTTGCAATTTGTTTTGATCTTCTGATGACTTTATCATCTGCAGGCAACCTAAGACGGCTGCTCAGATTGTATCCTAAATCGTATATCGCCAGAAATCTCTTCCGTTTTACTCGATGACTTTCCGTCAATTATACGAACTGTGACCTCTCTGAAAGGAAATCACAAATCCCGCCACATAACTGAGATGATATTCCATAAGCACGCAATTTCTGTATAAGCCGCTTGTGTGGTACGGTGTCAAAAGTCTTCTGGAAATACAGAAATACAGAATCGATCTGAAATCCCTTGTCAATAGCACTCAACACTTCATATGGATAAAGAGCTAGTTGTGTTTCACAAGAACAATGTTTTCTAAACCCATGTTGACTATGTGTCAATAGACCGTTTTCTTCGAGACAATACATAATGTTCGAACACAATATATGTTCCAGAATCCTGATGCATATCGACGTTAATGATATGGGCCTGTAATTAAGTTTATTAATCCTACTACCTTTCTTGAATATTGGTGTGATCTTTGCAACTTTACAGTCTATGGGTACGGATCTTTCGTCGAGCGAATGGTTGTATATGATTTTCAAGTATTGAGTTAACGCGTCAGCATACTCTGAAAGTAACGTAATTGGTATACAGTCTGGACCAGAAGACTTACTTTTATTAAGTGATTTAAGTTGCTTCACTACTCCGAGGATATTTACTTCTACGTTACTCATTTTGGCAGCTGTTCTTGACTCGAATTCTGGAATATTTACTTCGTCTTCTTTTGTGAAGGCATTTCGGAAGGCTGTGTTCAATAACTCTGCTTTCGCAGCACTGTCTTCGATAGTATCTCCATTGCTATCGCGGAGAGAAGGCATTGATCGTTTCTTGCCGCTAACATACTTCACATACGACCAGAATCTCTTTGGATTTTTCTGCCACGTTTCGAGACAGAGTTTCGTTGTGGAAACTGTTATAAGCATCTCGCATTGAAGTCCGTGCTAAATTTCGAGCTTCTGTAAAAGGTCGCCAGTCTTGGGGATTTTGTGTCTGTTTCAATTTGGCATGTTTGTTTCGTTGTTACCGCAACAGTGTTCTAACCCGTTTTGTGTACCAAGGAGGGTCAGCTCCGTCGTTTGTTAATTTATTGGGTATAAATCTCTCAATTGCTGCCGATACTATTTCTCTGAATTTAAGCCATATCTGGTTTACACATATATCATTAATTTCGAAGAAGTGGAGATTGTATCTCAGGAAGGCGTCAAGTAAATTTTTATCTACTTTTTTGAATAGGTATGTTTTTCGTTTATTTTTGGAGGATTTGAGGGTTACAATATCCAATCTCGCTACGACAACCCTGTGTTCACTAATTCCTGTATCCGTTTTGGTACTTGTTATTAACTTAGGATTGTTTGTTGCTAAGAGGTCAAGTGTGTTTTCACAACCGGTTACTATTCGCGTGTGCTCATGAACTAACTGCTCGAAATAATTTTCAGAGAACGCGTTTAGCACAATTTCGGATGATGGTTTATGCGTACCCCTGGAATTAAACATGTATTTTCGCCAAAATATCGAGGATAAATTAAAGTCACCAACAAGTATAATTCGGTGAGTAGTCTACCCGTGGCTTTACTCTAGTAGACACATGTCAAATATATTTCACATATATTCAACCTATTTCACACGTTTCTGTATACATTTTATCTCTATCTCTAGCAAACTTGGTCCTGCAGTTTCATTTTCACGCACCTCAATGTTTATGACGTCGGATCTCCTTAACTACGTGTCGCACAATGGTATATTTTTGTAGGTACATTCAGATGCATGTACGAAATACGTTGCGAATAGTGTTAGTAGTAAATAAATAATGAATTAAAACGTCATGCATGATGAGACGGTTTTTCAAGTCTCCTGTTATTATTGATATCATATATCGTAAGCTATGTTTAGTACAATGATACAAGGTACGTCCAATAAGTAGACACATTTTTTTCTGAAAGCTGGTTGGTTTTATTCGGGATGCCTGTACTCCATATTATTCCCCACCCTTTTAGCTACAAAACCCTATTTTTCAAAATAATCTCCGTTTAGTGCGACGGCGGAGTGCATCTTTCATTGGGCCAAACTGGATGGAAGTCGGAAGGTGCCAGTTCCGGGCTGTGCGACGGATGAGGGACAACAGTCCAATGAGATATTGTGAGCTCCTCTCGGGTGCGCAGACTTGCGTGAGGCTTTCCGTTGTAATGGAGAATGAGAAGTTCGTTTGCATTTCTCTGGCGAAGAACACGCTGAAATCCCAACAGTACAGCAGGCACTGTGTGTGACCCGCCAACACGCGGGAGGTAGAGCTAGTTGGTGCGAAGTTGTTGCGATGATGGCAGACTCGTCGACCAACGAGTTCAAACGATTCCAATGGCTCTGAGCACTATGGGACTTAACTTCTAAGGTCATCAGTCCCCTAGAACTTAGAACTACTTAAACCTAACTAACTTAAGGACATCACACACATACATGCCCGAGGCAGGATTCGAACCTGCGACCGTAGCGGTCCCGCGGTTCCAGACTGTAGCGCCTAGATCCGCTCGGCCACCCTTACGGCGAAAACGACTGTCTGTATGCCTCCGTATGAGCCCTAATTTCTCGGTTCTTATCTGGCCGGCCGACCATCGAGTCACCGTGCTTTTGTTCATCGCCAGGTCTCCGTAGACATTTTTAATGCGCATATGAATATCTGTGATACTCTGGTTTTCCGCCAATACAAATTCAATAGCAGCTCTCTGCTTGGAACGCATCTCCGTTACAGACGCCATTGTCAAGGCTACGTACAGCACCACCACCCATCGCAACTTCACAAAACTTCACGAACTAAAGCGTCAATATTTCACCATCTCACAAAAAAAAAATTCCACATTTTTTCAACCGAAACTAGCAGAGAGAGAAATATCATGCATTACTCACCTAACGTCCCTCGTACAATTTTGCTGTTATGTTCAGTGGTATATGTGAATGCTCTCTCAAAATTTTTCACGAGTGCGGGTAATAGTAAAGAATTAATTGATTCAAACGCAATGCTTCATGCGGCAGTTTTACTGCATAAACACAAAAAATGTCAGCATTTTCGGGGATAGGGGAGTGGGGGTTGTCAGCGAGAAGAAGTTCCGTAAAGGTTTTAAATTGTGTCGTGGCCTACACCGATTTTTAACCCTCGCCTGCACCCATGGTTCTCACTCTAACAGCGATTACCTCCAGACAGTAAGTGATATGTATACCACTGACTGAAACAGCTCCAGTGAATGATATGCTACGCGATTCGCTATTTTCCTATTAACTCAAGTTACTTTGCAAAAAAGAATACACAAATTGACGCACTTGTGCTCTTGGTATACATTAGTAGTCTCGTACCATTAATGTTGTACATAACATTCTACTTTGAGCAACCACAGAAGCAGCCTTGAAAGGCTGTTCCTAGCTGCATAGGTTAACACGCGAAACTTCATTATCTACCACAATATCCGAGTAAATATAGCTTCTCTTTCATGGGACTAATGTAATTTTAATGGCCAACGATACTGATGAAATGGGAATCGGTGTGAGTTTGCAACAACTTAAGTGAAGGAATTATACGCGTATTTTTATCCCGAGAATGAACTTTTCCGTAAGTTATCGATCTGTTATTTCCTGTATTGCTTATTTAATAAAACACAGTTTCAGGATCTTGTCGCATTGTCATGTTAGTGAGATGAATCCTTGTAAATTGTCCTCAGCTTTATTAAAACAAGTACATTTCAACGTGGCAGCAATGGAAGCGCATATGTCACTCAAAACTCTCTATTGATGACACACTCCTGTACGGTTTTATAGAAGAATGAGTCGATAGGCGGCCGCGGTGGCCTTGTGGTTGTAGGCGCTTCAGTCCTGAACCGCGTGACTGCTACGGTCGTAGGTTCGAATCCTGCCTCGGGCATGGATGTGTGTGATGTGCTTAGGTAAGTTAGTTTTAAGTAGTTCTATGTTCTAGGGGACTGATGAACTATGATGTTAAGTCCCATAGTGCTCAGATCCATTTGAACCAATGAGTCGATAGTTAGCAAGCGCCGCAACGCCACCATCATTCTCGCGGAACTATAGGAGGAAGTAAGGCACTGACGTAACTAATGTATGCAGTTCTCAACAATGGACTCGTACTCCCTCCGTTTTTATGTCTACTACAAATGGTACATCGCATGCCGTCACTTCTAGCCAATCAGTTTAATATGCAAATCAAATTCACTTTCGTCATTAGCCACATTTATTAGAAGTACAGGCAATGTTGGCTCTCTAATCAGTGGTACACCGACAAGTTGCGGAGCTCTCATCTGAGATTCTATGTGCACTTGCGACGAGTGAGAATACGGTGCCCTTAGTATCACAGCCGCGACGGTAGTTAAAGTATATCGCCCGAGCGTGGCCATGTTGACAGCGGTCCGAGCCACAAGCAATAACGCACGTCTATGCGCGCGGCGCCAGCCAGCCACGACGAGTTGCAGATAACACATTTATGTTCGTCTCGCGCGTGCGCGGCTACAAATTTGAAGATCCTTTACAGACAGTGCGAACTCCACCGCGGATTCATTACGCCAGTAATTTCACGGACCTGGTGACATTCTGCTAATCTCGTAAAGCGACGCGGAAGATCGTCCGCCCTTCGCAGCTGCTCCGTACACGCGCAAACACCCACAGACACGCGCAAACACGCACGTGCGCGCGCGCCTATATTGTCCGCTATAAACGGCTTTAAAAAAGAACGCTGGCCAGTGGCGATTCCGAAAGAATGCAAGGAAGGCAGTAATTAGAATTGATAGCACCGGCAGAGAGGACAGAGTCGCGGGACTGGCCTACGCTACCTGCGATTGAGCCGAGTCGTAAAAGTCATCCTCCGAACTGCAGCGGTCTGAAATACGGTGACCGCTGTTGCAAATTGCATTCCTGGCCGGCTGGCGAGGATAAAACTGGGGCCACGCGCCCTCGTCAGCTGTCGTCGCCGCTGTAAAAGCCACGCCGGCGGACGGAGTTTATAGATCGCGGGCCGCAGCTTATCTCGGGAATATTTCGGCCGTCCCTGCGGCCGTTGTCCCGCCGCCATTACGCTTTTTTCACGCTTATTGTTTCCTCCCGTGCCATTCGTTTCCTCTTCTTTTACTAGCGGCCAGCACCCTCTGCGCAGATAGTGACCGCCACCTGCCGTCAACAAACAAGAGGCGTCCCTCGCGTCTCCCACTTTACGAGCTGAGTTGTTCAACGTTTGAGGCGCCTAGACAAAGGACTGTGGCATCCTGCATCAAGTCACATAGACCGCGGCCTACGAGAAAGACAGAAGCTCGCAAGCTCTCGGTGGAACACGGCAAAGTTAAGACGCTCAGCGAGTACATTTACAATTATATGTGGATTTACCGTGCGCCTTGCACCGAGCCGAGGGTTCGCGAAGTGTGTCGGACAAGCCGACTAATGTGATGTTACAAATTCGTTGCGAAGTCCGTATTTCTAGTGGGCCCCGACATAGACACACATGGTGTTCACTACCTAACAATAGGAACCTTAGACCTTGAATAAGCCAGCCGCGGTGGCCGAGCGGTTCTAGGCGCTTCAGTCCGGCACCGCGCGACTGCTAAGGTCACAGGTTCGAGTCCTGCCTCGGGCACGGATGTGTGTGATGTCCTTAGGTTACTTAGGTTTAAGTAGTTCTAAGTTCTAGGAGACTGATGACCTCAGATGTTAAGTCCCATAGTGCTCAGAGCCATTTGAACCATTTTTGAACCTTGAATAATATTTTTAAAGCTGTTGTGAAGAGCTATACATACACATCTCCATCCATATTCCTCAAGCCACCTAATGATGTGTGGCGGAGTGTGCTCTATGTACAACTAACTGCCAATTCCTCCATTCGCTGCTACGGTCGCGAATGGTTCGCGGGAAGAACGATTGTTGGTAAGCCTCCGTGTGAACTCGAATCTCACTAGTTTCACCTGCATTGCTTTTTCACTAAATATTCGTAGGAGGGATCAATATACAGGGTGGTCCATTGATCGTGACCGAGCCAAATATCTCACGAAGTAAGCGTCAAGCGAAAAAACTACAAGGCACGAAACTTGTCTAGCTTGAAGGGGGAAACCAGATGGCGCTATGGTTCACCCGCTACATGGCGCTGCCATAGGTCAAACGGACATCAACTGCGTTTCAACTGCGTTTTTTTAAATAGGAACCCCCATTTTTATTACATATTCGTGTAGTACGTAAAGAAATATGAATGTTTTAGTTGGACCAGTTTTTTCGCTTTGTGATAGATGGCGCTGTAACAGTCACAAACATAATGCTCACAATTTTAGACGAACAGTTGGTAACAGATAGGTTTTTTAAATTAAAATATAGAACGTAAGTACGTTTGAACATTTATTGTGGTTGTTCCAATGTGATACATGTACCTTTGTGAACTTATCATTTCTGAGTTGCTGTTACCACATCAATGCAATAAATGCTCAAAATGATGTCTGTCAAGCTCAATGCATTTGGCAGTACGTGTAACGACATTCCTCTCAACAGCGAGTAGTTCGCCTTCCGTAATGTTCGCATATGCATTGACAATGCGCTGACGCATGTTTCCAGGCGTTGTCGGTGGATCACGATACTAAATATCCTTCAACTTTCCCCACAGAAAGAAATCCGGGGATGTCAGATCTGGGGAACGCGCGGGCCATGGTATGGTGCTTCGATGACCAATCCATCCGTCATGAAATATGCTACTCAATACCTGTCCGCAGTTCGTGGTCGTGCGGTAGCGTTCTCGCTTCCCACGCCCGGGTTCCCGGGTTCGATTCCCGGCGGGGTCAGGGATTTTCTCTGCCACGTGATGACTGGGAGTTGTGTGATGTCTTTAGGCTAGTTAGGTTTAAGTAGTTCTAAGTTCTAGGGGACTGATGACCATAGATGTTAAGTCCCATAGTGCTCAGAGCCATTTGAACCATTTGAACTCAATACCGCTTCAATCGCACGCGAGCTATGTGCTGGACATCCATCGTGTTGGAAGTACATCGCCATTCTGTCACGCAGTGAAACATCTTGTAGTAACATCGGTAGAACATTACGTAGAAAATCAGCATACATTGCACCATGAAGACTGCCATCGATAAAATGGGGGCCAATTATCCTTCCTCCCATAATGCCGCACCATACGTTAACCCGCCAAGGTCGCTAACGTTCCACTTGTCGCAACCATCGTGGATTTTCCGTTGCCCAATAGTGTCTATTATGCCGGTTTACGTTACCACTGTTGGTGAATGACGCTTCGTCGCTAAATAGAACGCGTGCAAAAAATCTGTCATCGTCGCGTAATTTCTCTTGTGCCCAGTGGCAGAACTGTACACGACGTTCAAAGTCGTCGCCATGCAATTCCTGGTGCATAGGAATATGAAACAGGTGTAGTCGATGTTGATGTAGCATTCTCAACACCGACGTTTTTGAGATTCCCGATTCTGGCGCAATTTGTCTGCTACAGATGTGCGGATTAGCCGCGACAGCAGCTAAAACACCTACTTGGGCATCATTATTTGTTGCAGGTCGTGATTGACGTTTCACATGCGGCTGAACACTTCCTGTTTCCTTAAATAATGTAACTATCCGACGTACGGTACGGACACTTGGATGATGTCGTCCATGATACCGAGCAGCATACATAGCACACGCCCGTTGGGCATTTTGATCACAATATCCATACATCAACACGATATCCACATTTTCGCAATTGGTAAACGGTCCATTTTCACACGGGTAATGTATCACGAAGCAAATTATTCCGCACTGGCGGAATGTTACGTGATACCACGCACTTATACGTTTGTGACTATTACAGCGCCATCAATCACAAAGCGAAAAAAGTGGTCCAACTAAAACATTCATATTTCTTTACATGCTACACGAATATGTAATAAAATTGGGGGTTTCTATTTTAAAAAACGCAGTTGATATCCGTTTGACCTATGGCAACGCCATCTAGCGGGCCAACCATAACGCCACATGGTTTCCCCCTTCAAGCTAGACGAGTTTCGTCCTTTGTAGTTTTTTCGTTTGACGCTTATTTCGTGAGATATTTGGCCTGGTCACGATCAATGGACCACCCTGTATTCGGTGACTCTTCTAGTGAAGTACGCTGGCCGCTGTTGTAAATTGCATTCCTGGCCGGTTGGCGAGGATAAAACTAGCGTCGTCAGTTGTCGTCGTCCTCTTCTAAAGTCAGCTGCTGGGGTTGGATGAGCATCTTCGTGACGAACCTGTGTCGAAACCTGCTACTTCTCTTTGGACTCTTGCCTTTGCAAAAACGACGTAGCTTGGAGGAACTGGACAGAGAGAGGTGGCGCAGTAGTAGAGCAATGAACTCGTGTTGGGAAGGGTATTGGTTCAAATCCCTTTTCTACCACCTAGAGGTATGTTTTCCGTGGATTGCCAAAATATCATGAGGCAAGTGCCAAACTGACACATATCCAAATAAGCGACCATGGGATATTAAATTGACTAAAATCACTCAACAGAGGAAAGACTATTGGATGTGATGGAATTTCTATACGATTTTACGTAGAATATGCAAACGAACTTGGGCCACTTCAGGCCGAAATCGGCTTTAAGGCATCGCCACACGGACTGTGCATTTGAACGTCAACGTTGAGCTTGCCGACTTCAACGTGTTGCTGAACGCTCAGAAAGGATGTAGTTTGTGCACAAGATACGCGTCTTAACGTGGTATACGCGATCGAAGCGCGCTCCAGCCATAGTTGTCGGCTCTATATATTTAGGAATCGTAGAGTTTGTTTACGAAATGGAGGGGCAGAAAATTCCTACGTCATGTTATTAGACTACAAGTAAGAACATCAGCTTATGAAGGTTTTATTACACATAGTGTAATACAAATTTACAAGTGAAATTTCCTGGTAGATTAAAACTGTATGCCGGACCGAGACTAGAATTCAGGTCCCGAGTTCGAGTCTCTGTCTGGCTCGCAGTTTTAGTCGGCCAGGAAGTTTCATACCAGCGCACACTCCGCTGCAGAGTGAAAATTTCATTCTGGAAATTTACATGTTTTCCTCATAATAAAAACATTATTTCATCATTCTCACGTCGTTGTCAATCGCTATATTCATTCTTATTTGACCGCTGTTTCTATTCAGTGGCACCTATTTGTGTGTGTGTGTGTGTGTGTGTGTGTGTGAAGGAGAAGGAAAGAGAGAGACATAGAGAGAGAGAGAGTACTTACATTTTTATAACATGGAATATTACAGAATATACTTGTATTAAATTAATAAGAAATCTCAGACCTATTGGAAAACGTGGAAGTGTGAAAAAAAGTGGATTTATTGATACGCTACCTTGTGTCGCTATTCATTATGCAGTACCAGATGTTCACTGTTTCCTTCCCTTGAAACGGCATACTTTCATACGCCGCTAGTTACAATCCGAAAATAATTTAACCACCAATATGACGTTTCCCGTCATTTTACTACAAGAAATCGTATCAATAAACGGGGGTTTTTCGAGAGAGCAGTTTGTCGTTGCTCTGAAACAGCATATATTCAAATGACATAACTTACAAAACCCATCAAATACGGGCGTCAACTGAAAGCCAATATGGCGTTTCCAGGCTCTGTACTGAAAAGAGATGTCGGCCATATGGCGTAAGTGGCGTTCTTCCATTGCATTGGTTTATATTCAAACGCACGTGCAGAACATCTGTCGTGCTTGATATTGATATTTGTAACAAAATTCGACTTACTATCGTTCACAAATGTCCTGTGAGAGGAAAAGTGTGTACATGTATGTGTACATACCATGCTAAATAACTGTGTAATCACTACTGAAAGACTATAAACTGATCTAGCACCTGAAGACGATCCCCCAGCGCTCGAAATTCTTCGTGAATTGAAATAAAGTCACGATTTGTCTGAAGGGCGTTGTTTTTTTTATTCTAGTGAAGTGGAGTTTTGGGATTCGATTTGGCAACCCATAGGACATCTGACTTTCGTACTTGCACCATCAATAGTATTTTCCACGTCACTGGGTAGTGTGTTTAGTCTCGTTATTACTTTCTTAACGCACGCCCGAAATACATACGGTTCTTGTTGTTGTGGTCTTTAATCCAGAGACTGGTTGGATGCAGCTCTCTATCCTGTGCAAGCTTCTTCATCTCCGAGTACCTACTGCAACCTACATCCTTCTGAATCTGCTTAGTGTATTCATCTCTTGGTCTCCCTCTACGATTTTTACCCTCCACGCTTCTCTCAATCACTAAATTTGTGATCCTTTGATGCCGCAGAACGTGTCCTACTAACCGATCCCTTCTCCTAGTCAAGTTGTGCCACAAATTCCTCTTCTCCCCGATTCTATTCAGTACCTCCTCATTAGTTACGTGATCTACCCATCTAATCTTCAGCATTCTTCTGTAGCACCACATTTCGAATGCTTCCGTTCTCTTCTTGTCTAAACTATTGATCGTCAATGTGTCACATCCATACACGGCTACACTCCATACAAATACTTTTAGAGAAGACTTCCTGACACTTAAATCTATACTCGATGCAAACATATCTCTCTTCTTCAGAAATTCTTTTCTTGCCATTGCTAGTCTACATTTTATATCCTCTCTACTTCGACAATTATCAGTAATTTTGCTCCCCAAATAGCAGAACTCATCTACTACTTTCTACATCTACATCTACATTTATATTCCACAAGCCACACAACGGTGTGTGGCGGAGGGCACTTTACGTGCCACTGTCATTACCTTCCTTTCCTGCTCCGGTCGCGTATGGTTCGCGGGAAGAACAACTGCCGGAAAGCCTCCGTGCGCGCTCGAATCTCTCTAATTTTACATTAATGATCACCTCAGGAGGTATAAGTAGGGAGAAGCAGTATATTCGGTACCTCATCCAGAAACGCACCCTCTCTAAACCTGGACAGCAAGCTACACCGTGATGAAGAGCGCCTCTCTTGCAGAGTCTCATTTTCCAAACTAATTCCCTTAGCATCACCTGATTTAATTAGACTACATTCCATTGTCCTCGTTTTGCTTTTGCTGATGTTCATCTTATATCCACCTTTTAAGACACTGCCCATTCCGATCAACTGCTCTTTCAGGTCCTTTGCTGTCTCTGACAGAATTACAAAGTCATCGGCAAACCTCAAAGTTTTTATTTTTTCTTCATGAATTTTAATTCCTACTCCAAAATTTTCTTTTGTTTCCTTTACTGCTTGCTCAATATACATATTGAATAACATCGGGGATAGGCTACAACCCTATCTCACTCCCTTCCCAACCGCTGCTTCCATTTAATGTCCCTCGTTTCTTAGAACTGCCATCTGGTTCTTGTACAAATTGTAAATAGCCTTTCGCTCTCTTCATTTGACCCCTGCCACCTTCAGAATTTGAAAGAGAGTATTCCAGTCAACCTTGCAAAGAGCTTTCTCTAAGTCTACAGAAACTAGAAACGTAGGTGTGCCTTTCCTTAACCTATGTTCTAAGGAAAGTCGTACAGTCAGTATTGCCTCACGTGTTCCAACATTTCTACGGAATCCGAACTGATCTTCCCCAAGGTCGGCTTATACCAGTTTTTCCATTCGTCTGTAAGGAATTCGTGTTAGTATTTTGCAGCAGTGGCTTATTAAACTGATAGTTCGGTAATTTTCACATCTGTCAACACCTACTTTCTTTGGGATTGGAATTATTATATTCTTCTTGAAGTCTGAGGGTATTTCGCCTGTCTCATACAT
The DNA here is from genome assembly GCF_023897955.1 of Schistocerca gregaria. Classification (NCBI taxonomy): domain Eukaryota; kingdom Metazoa; phylum Arthropoda; class Insecta; order Orthoptera; family Acrididae; genus Schistocerca; species Schistocerca gregaria. Next base: position 84,591,872 of record NC_064931.1, on the reverse strand, counting down.
CTTGCTCACCAGATGGTAGAGTTTTGTCATAGCTGACTCTCCCAAGGCTATCAGTAGTTCTAATGGAATGTTGTCTACTCGCGGGACCTTGTTTTGACTTCGGTCTTTCAGTGCTCTGTCAAATTCTTCACGCAGTATCACATCTTCCATTTCATCTTCATTTGCGACCTGTCCCATTTCCATAATATTGCCCTCAAGTACATTGCCCTTGTATAGACACTCTATATACTCCTTCCACCTTTCTTCTTTCCCTTCTTTGCTTAGGACTCGTTTTCTATCTGATCTCTTGATATTCATACAAGTGGTTCTCTTTTCTCCAAAGGTCTCTTTAATTTTCCTGTAGGCAGTATCTGTCTTACCTCTAGTGATATACGCCTGTACATCCTTACATTTATCCTCTAGCCATACATACGGTATGCTAATTAATAACATGACATAGGACGCCGATGCTAGTCTTCGCTGCCTGACCTGAAGACGACTGGCAGCTATCCAGTTGAAAATCGTGCTCGTAAGTAAACGACAAAACAGTGTAATTTCATAAACTCACCGAATGTATGAAGTTTATTTCCCAATTATGATTCTTACGGTGATGATGGTATTGAACAAATCTTACTCTGAGGTGAACATATGTGCAGAAATTTTAACTCTCTAGCAAATTTTGTTATTATTTATTACATGTTTGTTTTTCCATTTCAAATTTGACTCGTAAGACTGTGTGCATAGTAAAATACTTCTATAGATACTAAATGAATAGATGCCTTTTATTTTTAATATAAATGATTTTCTTGTCAATCAAAATAACATAATTGGATGTTTGATTTAACCCAGTGCTACAACGCTAGCCATTCTTACAGTTATTGGTCACACACTGATATAGACGGAAAGCATTGCAGCATGAACACCTTGGACGAGAACTATCTGATAGTCCACTGTTTCTGTATCTGTATGATATGTTGATTAAATTTTGACTACAATCTCGTCCTGATGTGGGATCATTTTCAGTATTTTTAATACAGAAAAATCCCTTACAATAGACGAAAAATGGTTTGATAACATTATGGCTACTGGGAGAGTCCAAGATTGTGAAAACGTTTCAGGTGGAGATCGCAAGACAACATACCCAGAGAATGTGCACTTGCAGATTATCTTTGTCTTTCGGACTTTGGGGAAGGTCGAATCATTCGCATGAAGGACATGAGAGCATCATAGTGACAGTTGGGTGCGAACGACTGGCGACAAGATAAACAAAGGGCAAACATTAGGCTCGGGCTCTTCTATAAAGTATACAACACAGAAATGTCTTAGGATTGTTTTATTGCCTCTGATGAACAGGTGTATGACAGAAGCTGATATTCGTAAAAACGACACAACCAGAGTGTCTCTGTCAACCCTCAGGAACAGATTCCTGGAAATTCAGTAGAGTTACCATCCATAGCTCACGAGTGACACAGTACCCCAGACAACAGAGACTTGCATGATGTACAGTCAGAGCCGACTGGGACACTGAGTGGAAATTTGTGGTCTTCAGTGATGAGATTTGCATTTGTTTGTTCGGTGATATCGACATCGACGTGTCAGCAGACGACCATGTGAAACGTCACAAGAAGTAACGATTCTCGAGACTCACACCTCTCCAGATTCTTAAATTTGTAGTATGTGGAGCTACTGAATCTGAAAACAGGACTGATTTGGTAATTGTTGAAGGAAGGCTAAATGCTTGCTGTAGCAAGACTGTCAAATCGTGTAGTCATAACCTTCATGATCAGTGTACTAATTGTTATATTTCAGCAGGATAATGCAAGACCTCACATAGCGATTCACACCGCAAACGCCTTGGGGAATGTTCGGATTTCTGGCTGGTCTGTCATGTCCCCAGATTTGTTACCCTTAAACGCACGTCTGGAATACCTTCATACCAGCTCTCAGCCAGAAACCCTCGTGAACTGGTACTGCTTGTGGCTCAACCATGGCTATAAATTACTCAAGATTACATTCTGAGGCTATGTGCTTTCATGCCACAACGAATAAAAGAGTGTGTACGTACCTGTGTGGTGCATCCGATGAGGTGCTTTCGTGCCAGTTTGTTCCTAAGCCATCACACCTCTCAGTTTCTCTGGTCTATGATACCAATATTTGCGTTCCTGCTGTTTTGACAAATTTGTATAAACACCACATCGGTCTAACGAGGGTTTTGTGAGCTACCTTTTTCGTGGGTGAACTAAACATCCTCAGAATTCTTCTAATGGAGCTACGGTGTCCGCTGTCTGCAGTACCCCGTCATCTGTTCAATTTTTTCTTTCATCTCTTTTGCTGTCTCTTGCAGTTGCCTTCTTGAATTGTTTCTCCTTGTAAGCCTTCCCTATTCTTATTTTAGTTTCTATATTTCGTTCTGCGTTTACTACCGTTCCTGCTACACCTGCATGCATTTTATAAGCCATTCGGTTTTGCATTTTAGTTTTTATAATACAGCACTTCCTTTTTTTTCAATCTGCTAGGACTAATTCTTTTCATGTACCCGTATAACACTAGTCTTCTTGTACATGTCTGTATACTGCTGTATTATTTCTTCATTTAAATGGGTGTGTTCTTTTTTTATTTCCTAGTATCCTTATTTTCTTTGCAGTGCTTCCCCCTTTTGCGGACACTGTGAAAGTTGGTTGTTGCGTTATTATCTTGACAGAAGGGTTATCTGCAAGATCTGTTATTCGGGAAGGAAGTCGGTGAAAGAAACACTTTTGTTAACTTGGAAATATCTCTTTACCTTTTCTTTACTTACTCATGTCAGCTTCCTTACCTGTTGCTTAGTGATCAGCATGAAACAACTAAATCATGGCTCGGTGAAAGTGTAATCTAATTTTGGGCACTGGAATAACGGCTTCCAGCTAAACGGATGGTAGAAAGTGACGTGGTGGAGTGCATATAGCATCTGAACACAATGCACAAGATTCAATTTTGACGTGATTGATGACTGTAAGCCCACTCTTCCTCATAATGCAAGTTATGGTATGAGAAAGGTTTCGGGAATGTTAGGGAAACTTTTGTAGATGTGGAGAAATGCTCCCATAATTTACGATGCTAGTATTTTATTTCTTAAGACAAAGTCATATTATTCAACATGAATTTTATAACTACAATCATAAAATTTACTACGAATGGCCGCCACAACTCACAATAGTTTAATATTCAGTTAAAAATGTAGAAACAATACATTTAATAGGAAGGAACTGAGGTGATTGATTGTTATAAAAGAAAACATGTTACTCTCCCACGTTCATCGCAGATACACATGGAAAACATACTTTCCTATTAACTACTATAAACTACGGCTTAGCAGTGGTGCCAGAGCAAGGAAGTAGCTCTGTGTAATAGAGAACGGAAAGTCCTACGAACTCTTATCCAGAATCGCCGTAAAACGGAATAACCACAAAACGTTTCCCTAACATAACTGAGCTAAAGTAAATTTAATCGGAAGAGACAAAACACAAAACTAACAAAATCTAGTATCTTCTTCCCAATATCAGACAGAAATGCTTGAAAAGCGCGTCTGAACACTTAACCAGTTCAACCAGAACCGATTCGCAAAATCCCCCGCTAGTGCAACGATTCAAAAAATGGCTCTGAGCACTATGGGACTTAACATGTGAGGTCGTCAGTCCCCTAGAACTTAGAACTACTTAAACCTAACTAACCTAAGGACAGCACACACATCCATGCCCGATGCAGGATTCGAACCTGCGAGCGTAGCGGTCGCGCGGTTCCAGACTGTAGCGCCTAGAACCGCTCAGCCACAGTGCAACGATTCCTCTGCTCTTAAATGTTAGGGGATATATTCATTAAGTTTGAAGTGACCAACCAAACGCTCTCGCTCCTGTCCTAACTTTTTCATCCCTTTCCAAGCCTATCTCCTTCTCTGACGTGTCCTCCACCACCATGCACTACACATAACCGTTACCTTGTTCGAATAATAGAGGGGATGGATTCATTGGATTAGAAATGTCTAACCACTCTATCGCTCCAGTATTCGCGTTTTGCTATCTCTATCAGTCCCTACTCCTTCTGTATCGTATCTAAAACCTCGTTGACTAGAAACGATCCCTCTGTTTAAAAAATAGTGCGGGAAGAGATTCGTTAGGTTTAAAACTCCGAACTAGCTCTCTCGCCTCATGTCTATTATGCCCCATTCCATTCCCTGCTTCCATGTTACGTTACTTTTCTAATATCTATACACTCATTCAACGACAGTCACTCATGGAAAATGTGTTAAAGGCAAATTAAAAAAGCATCCATAGGAATAAATGAAATAAAACACCAACTTGCTCCACCTGCTCCCCAGAAGTTTTAGTACAATCTTGCGGGGGTAAGTATACAGCGTGGTAGGTTCGATAACGGCGCAATAAACATGACTCGCAAGTGAAAAATTTAGTCAGTCTATAAGAAACGAATTGATGGATACACTCCAACTGCATCTGATGGACATTTGCTCATTCTGTTTCTCTCGTCACAATGTCGTTTAACCCAATGTGTAGAAAACTCAAATGTATCAGACCCCTGCCAATTGTGTTTTTCAATATTTTAACTACTTGCAAATTTGGTATCCGAACTGAAAATAGCAAACTAATTCGACATTTTCCAAAATAATCTGAAAAATAAATATCACAATCGATAACCATTGTAACAAAGCCAGACACTGTCAATCCAGTGTAGATCCAACGATGGAATATGTGTCAAGTTAGCACAACGATGTCTGACATAGACCACGGTTTAAACATTTTTAGAAACATGCTGAAATATAAGTTTACAGGAACGTTCTCAGTAACAATAAAGATTGATTTTTGACAAGATATTTCACCTGATTTGGTAGATGTAAAACGTAAAATTTTTTGCTACTGTCGTAGTTCTGAATAACTATTCAAATGAAGGCAGAAACGAAATTCTGCTGTAGGAACCAATCATTCTGTTCTTCGCTCAGTACAGAATTTCCCCCCAGAATAAAAGTATATGGAGTCCAATTCTCGACCACCGAGTGAGCATGCGATACGTCACTTCCTTCTAAATGGCTCAGTCGTTACACTTCGGAAACCTATGAAACTCGGTTTCTAAAATAATTCGCCGAGATTATATGTTCCTTTGGTCTCATATAGCTTTGCCTTACATACTTCTATTCTTGATTATGTAGCGGCGGTAAAACGCGAGACAAAGCTTAAGTGCCCGAGTAACCTGAAACAGCATCAAAGCCAGAGGATTTTTAAGAATTTGCCTGAGTGGCACTGAAAGTGTAATATTAACAGACACAGCGTCTCCGGTTGTTCACTGAAATATGGCGGACGTTCTGCGTCATACATTTTAATTATAGCAGCGACAAACATCTCTCAAGCTACTTTTAAACGTTGGAGGATGTGTCCTCGCAACTTTATTGAAATTACTCCTCGGATATTAGCACTCACAGCACTGTTGCTTTCAGTTTTTGAAGCGGATAAGCATGCGAAATAATCCCTCGCTAGTAAAAACTCTTCTTTTTACTGCTCTCATCAGTTGGAGCTTTTACACAGATCTGTAAAATACAACACGTCTTAAGTAAATGAAAATTAGGCCTAAAATATTTTCTGTCTATTGTGATTATTACTTTATTAGACTGATAGGTTCTGTAGGACTTTCCAAACATTATTATATAGCTTGCCATCTGCAACGAAATCATATTTCTGTGACGTTAGATGGCAAATTAGCAATTTATTTTATCTTTGAATGCAATTTTATTGCCTTACAAATATTTTGCTACAGAATTCTGTAGTTACTTTCAGATCCTTTCTTGGTTCCTGATAATATTTTGATACAAGCTGTGGCAGTATTTTAGTATTTTGTATATGTAAACTTTAGCTGGGTGATGACTATGGACTATTAAGTAGTCATAAATGTTCTATGTGAGCATAATTTTCTTAATTTTTCTGCACGATTTTCCTATCTGTACTGGCTGTTAAAAGTGCAAGCACGTTGCGGTTGACCTGATCTCTTGAAGGTATTGGTGGTATGTACAGGGCGCACAACAGCGAGGTCATCAACGCCCGTACTCAGAATACAAGTGTGGTTATGAGTTGTTAGAAGCACGCAACAAAATGTAAATCAGAAAATGCAATCCGCAGTAAACGCCGTATGTCTCAAGGCAGTGTGTAAGTAAAATACATAGACTATAACCACACAACATCTCAAATAGTGGAGCAGGGAACTGTGCCTACACGATCAATTGGAAAAAAAGATAAAGCAGCCACCCTAGAAACACATTACAGACTTCTACCTAAGATACAACTGAGAAGACCAGACACCACACAGAATCTTAAAACAAGAACTACGTTCGATTCATCATCACCTAAAATATAAGGCAGGTCAACTTGTAAGTTCAGAAATCTTAACTTCCAAGCAGACATTCTTGGCTGCTTCATTACACTGAATGCTCAGATACCCTGGTATCCAGCAGACTGATACATCCCTTCTCTCCCTTTGTAAGTGGAAAAGGATGTCGTGGATATGCTGAAGATACTTTTCGGCTGGAAACATGTGAGCGATAGCCTGATGGACACTTAGGGTGTCGGTGCAGATGAGAAATTTGGTAACAGGAAGGCACCGCATCTCCTCCAGTGCCCTCAAGGTCGCATATAACTCAGAGCGATACAGTTTAATGTACCAGGTAAGCGAATCGTGATTATACAGTCTAGACATAACACAGCACAGCCGATGGAATTACCCTGCTTAGATCCATCAGTGTAAACAACCACACAGCTCGGCTAAAATTATGTAAAACATCGATTGAAAGAAAAAGAGCCCGGAGTGAAAATCTTTTTATACTGAGAGATCTAAAGTAATTCTGGGTTTCTGTAGTCCCACACTCCAGACAGAAGATGGAGTTACATTTATAACGATTGTTTCGCCGTTGTAGCTAGACGCTGGAGGCAAATTCTACGATTGCAGTAAGAATTACGTCGTGACAGAGTGTAAGCTGCTGCAAAGGGATCTTAAAGTCAATGGTGGCCAGTTTTTCCAATTTGTGTATAAGCCTGCTAGCTTTCTGACATTTCTGAGACATATTTCTGTGGAAGTTACGCATCTCGACCAAGTGTATGCCCAAATATTAAAAAAAACTGCAATGTTGAAGGTTCTTGTATGCCCAAATCGTTACATGCATTACTTCGTCACGCCGAAGTTCCCCTGATTCTCAGAGTAGGATTCCGTGAGCGTGGTAGACTGCAGGTACGTAGCCTTGTATTTATTATCTGAGAACCACTACTGCAGCTGAGCAAGCGCGTCACACATTTTTCTTCCGAGCAGAGCTCTTGAGTCCTCTACCACTACGATTAATATGTCAACAACGTAGACTATTGCTCCTGACGAGCGTTTTGATGCAAAGTTGTTAGCAATGCCTCAGGCGTAAGGTCCAAGAAAACTGATCGACATATAGATTCTAGCGAACAGCTCTTAGTAATTCACCTCACTACTTTACTAGGTGTTACGCCCAACGTTACAGTGTGCCCTTCACAGTAATGTAGGAAGCTCTGGTACAAACATTTTGGGACATGTAGTTGTGTCAAGCGGGCAAACACTGCGGGTCCTCACGAGTTGTCAAAAAAGTCCGCAATGTCTACCATGATACCTACGACGTATTTTCTACCACAGTTGCCTTCATTGATGAGAGCATTGCGTTGCATATGGATCTGCATCAGTTGGTAGTGGCTGAGACAGTGTAGCACCCAGCTGCACATGAAGCGCTGCTGTACTTTACCCAGGGTGCTAAGAAGACAGATTGGTCTGTAGCTCTTAGGAAACGCTACACCTCTATCCACTCTATTCTGGATTATTACAACTCGCGCAGTCTTCCCCGACTCCATGAATTTTTCCCTGTCTTAGTGATTCATTCAACAAGTTTATGAAGAAATGAACTATTTTGTTCTTTGATGCTGTCAGTATCTCGTTATGAATGTAATCATGGCCGGGAGCTTCTACATTCTGTAGCTGAGTGCTGGCAGCTACAACTACTCCTTGTGCAAATCGTAGAACGACACTTGGGCTTTCATATGGGGTCCTTTTCTCACATGATATGCTAAGAACTATGGATGAAGGGCAACAGGCAGATTCGGCATTGCTAGATTTCTGGAAAGCGTTCGACACAGTGCCCAATTGCAGACTGTTAACGAAGGTACGAGCATATGGAATAACTTCACAGATATATGAGTGGCTCGAAGACCTCTTAAGTAACAGAACCCAGTACGTTGGGCTCAACGGAGAGTGTTCATCCGAGACAAGGATATCGTCAGGAGTGCCCCAGGAAAGTGTGATAGGACCACTGTTGTTCTCTATATACATAAATGATTTGGTGGACAGGGTGGACAGCAATCTGCGGTTGTTTGCTGATGATGCTGTGGTGTGCAGTAAGTTGTCGAAGATGAGGGGCTATAGGAAGATACAAGATGACTTAGACAAAATTTCCAGTGATTTGATGAATGACAGCTAGCTCTAAATGTGGAAAAATGTAAGTTAATGCGTATGAGTAGGAAGAACAAACTTGTAATGTTCGAATACAGAATTACTAGTGTCCTGCTTCACAGAGTCAGGTCGTTACGTTACAGAGCGACATGAAACGGAACGATCATGTGAGGACTGTGCTAGGGAAGGTGGATCGTCGACTTCGGCTTATTGGGAGAATTTTAGGAAAGAATGGTTCACCTGTAAAGGAGGCCGCATATAGGCCGCTGGTGCGACCTATACTTGAGTTGTGTTCGCGTGTGGCGGATCCGTACAAGGTCGAATTGAAGGAAGATATCGAAGCAGTGCAGAAGCGAGCTGGTAGATTTGTTACAGGTAGGTCTGAACAACACGCAAGCGTCGAGGGTTTGCTTCGGGGACGCAAATGGGAATCCCTGGAGGGAATCCGACATTATTTTCGAGGAAAACTATTGAGAAAATTTAGAGAACGATTCTACTGCCGCCAGCATACGTTGCCCGTAAGGACCACGAAGACAAGTAACGATAAATTAAGGCTCGTGCGGAGGCATATAGATAGTCGTTTTTTCCTCGCTCTATTTGCGAGTGGAACTGGAAAGGAAATGAATAGGAGTGGTACAGGGTACCCTTCGCCACGCACCGTACGGTGGCTTGCGTAATACCTATGCAGATGCAGATGTAGATACTTAAGTTCGAGTGCATCTCTTCGAAGTTCGTCATCATCTTTAGCGTTATCTTCTGGAGGACGCGACTTCAGCATGTATTCAGCGAAGTCTCTCCAATCTCTAGTAGTAGTCTCACCCTGTTTACGTAATGTAGACAGCACAGTTGCCGTTTTTAATTCTCTTTTACTATTCAAAAGGGAGAGCCCCATGTACCGGTTATGTACCGGTTATTAGTTGCCTTTAAACGTATTGCTCCAAATGCCTTTTCTTCGTGGTATCTATGAAAGCTTTGTGTTCAGCTTTAAATAATCTGTGCAACAAGATGAAACTTCCTGGTAGATTAGAACTGTGTGCCGGACCGGGACTCGAACCCAAGATCTTTGCCTTTCACGAGTAAGTGATCTTCCAACTAAGCCATAGAGAGCGACTCACGACCCGTCCTCACAGCTTTACTTCCGCCAGTACCTCATCTCCTACCTTGCAAACTTCACAGAAATTCTCCTGCGGAAGTTGTGGGACTACTACAACTGGAAGAAAGGATTTTGGGGAGACATGGTTTAGCCAGAATGAATTTTCATTCTGTAGCGGACTGTGCGCTGATACGAAACTCCGTGGCAGATTAAGAGTGTATGCCGGACTGGGGCTCGAACCTAGGACCTTTGCTTTCGTAAGCAAGTCTTCTTAGGTTTCGCACAAATTTATAAACTACGGATCTCCCAATAACCTATTGCGCTCTCTGCGAGTAATCTCAGACAGCTAAACACGTCTCCGGGTCGTTTCTTTCCATCTTGAAGAGTAACGGTTCTATCACATTTTCTGTAGGTACACTGGACGCAACATTAGCTTTTCTAGAAAAGACTCGTTTCTTTCAATCTCGAATAGTAACGGTTCTATCACATTTCCTGTAGGTACACTGGACGCAACTTTAACTTTTCCGGAAAAGACTCTACGGCGATTCGCCGATCTGACAGGCTACAACTATAAGATTAAAAACGCCGAAAATATTTTGGCGTAACTATGTAGCATGCTGCTTTAGAGATGAACGAAGTTACGGTTGAAAGCTTAAAAGTAGGCCAATGTGGCCGAGCGGTTCTAGGCGCTACAGTCAAGAACCGCGCGACCGCTACGGTCGCAGGTTCGAATTCTGCCTCGGGCATGGATGTTTGTGTTGTCCTTAGGTTAGTTAGGTTTAAATAGTTCTAAGTTCTAGGGGACTAATGACCTCAGAAGTTAAGTCCCATAGTCCTCAGAGCCATTGAAAGCTTAAAATATCAGCTGCTCGTGTTGAAGAAACGGAAAAAAACTAAAGAACATCATCAAAAGATTCCGAAATAAGAGCAAGCAGGATGCGTTACAAAAATTCTGTTTTCGGTTACGACGCGTGTTAATTCTTCAGTAGCTCCTACCACTAATCACGCCCCCCAATTCCGTGCACGAATGTGCAAAATGGTCAAAATGAGTTGTGAATTTGGATCAGGAAATTCTCAAAATGCTATTTTTAAATCTTTTGGGATGAAGACAATTATGATCTTACAAGAGGGAGCGTTTCGACATCGATCCAGTACCTTCCGTGAGATCCCAGGAACGCCTCAGCAGTCGCACTTGAAATGAACGCGTGTCTGCTCCCAGCCACGAGTGCGGCGCCACCTCACTCTGAGCCCCTTGGCGAGGCCGAACATACTCAGCCCTCCAGCATTCCTCGGAAATTCGTCCATTGTTCCGCAATTTGTGGCGCAGAGGTTTCGAGCGATTTCCCTTTCAGAACAGGAACTGCGTCCCGAGTACCGCGGAGTGCAGGTCGCCTCGCTGTAATGCTACAGGCGGTTCCCACGCCGCACGCGACTTCCTCCACTGTTCGAGTGCACTCTGTGTCGAGGGCTTTAAAGAGTGAACTTTCATCCACTCACCGTTCACGAACAGGGGAAACCGTTTTAATCCCGAGCGCAATTCAAATATGAAAGGCGCCGCAGATTTTCGTCTTCTGCAACTGAAACTCCATTAAACGAACGGCGATTGATGCGTTTGAATGTAAGTGTAACGATTATTTCAACAGCTAATACGGCATAAGATTATGACCTCTGAGAAATATTCCAATAATTTTTGTAGATCACGGAACTATGTTCTGGCTACGTCAGTTCTTCTATTTCACAAAACGAAGTTGGAATTAAAGCTTGCCCGCTGATATTCAACATAAGGTACGTTTAGATTTTCTACTGTTTCCAGTGAAAATAAATCAAGTTTTCAGTTGTGTAATCTTCACATTGACAAAGGCCTTCGTGGACACTCTCCTCTGCGTCGATCGTCGACAATTATTTTCTGTGTGTACGTTTTGAAATCGATTAAAGTTTTGGCTCACTTTAACGTTCTAGAGTTTTACAAAGCTGAATTTGTCAGATATATTTTAACGTCCTTTGACACAAGTTGCATTACTGTGGATACTGTCCTCTAGACTGCAGACTGCAAAAATTAGTAAGTGAAAGGATGAAAAATGAATGGTTAAAAACAGCTGGGTAAGTCCCCAATTACTATTAATATACATTAATGACCTAGAGGTTACATCTGAGTGAAACTGATTAAACGCAGTTCATGATTTTCCACACACATTCCCACATATATTATTCTAAACTAAGCATAATAACATGGTGAAAAGGTGTATTTACAATTTGTTTGCTTTGATGAAAAGTTTTTATAAAGCTGGAGGTGGAAGAACAGCTTCACCAGCGGGAAAGCAAGGACATGTAGAGCAATATCAACATTCACTGACACTAAACATGTTTCAATAAACTGTGGCGAAACTATAAAATTTTCTTTCATTTTCATTTAGAATTTAACCATCCGTTACTCGATGTATGCTAAATACTTAAAAACAAGGGTGTATTTACTTTTCCAGTCATTACATTTGTACCTAACATTATAAATATGGAAGGGCTTGGTCCTTTAAGATTAGGAAATGGAAGAAACTGTTACACCCTTGCAATGGAGAACAGTAGACATTCGACGGAAGCGAATTTGAGATATTACTCAATGTTCAAAAATGACTCTGAGCACTATGGGACTTTACTGCTCAGGTCATCAGTCCCCTAGAACTTAGAACTACTTAAACCTAACTAACCCAAGGACATCACACACATCCATGCCCGAGGCAGGATTCGAACCTGCGACCGTAGCGGTCGCGACGTCCCAGTCTGTAATGCCTAAAACCGCTCGGCCACCCTGGCCGGCTTACTCAATGTTAATAACATGTTTACAAGCAGGGTATGGCAAGAATAGTATCACGACCGTCTTAAATACTTCTTAAGCGTTTCGAAAACAAACACCAGTGAGATGAGTGCAAAAGTTAGATTATGATAAAATAAATACATTTAATACTTTGGAATAGACGGCCTCGTTTACTAGTAGCTTAGTGTCAGACAAAGAATCCAAAGGACCTAAGACTTTCATCGTTAATCTTACGTGAAAAATCCAAGTGGCACGATACATTAAACTGTAGTTCTCCCTTCAGTTAGTTCAATAATGCTTAGTTGTGTACTATGATGTTCAGCCGGCCGTACTTCAGGGTTAACGAGCATGACCTGCAGCGTTACCACTCTAATTCCAACCGTACACATAACGTAATAACATTCGCATTGTGATAACTGCTTAATGAAGCAGGAAAACTGACAGATCACAGCGGCTGTTAGGTTTCGCGTTACATATTTGTCCCGAGTCACAGAAAAAGAAGTCCTCAACGAAGTGAGTAAGCGTTCTGAAGATATATTCAGCAGCACGCGTGTGATAGCATCAGGGCTTAGGCGATCACACGGCTGGAGGGAGACGGTTTTGATGGCGCTGTCGGGAAGCCATGACAAATATAAGCGGAGCTGTACTGTATCGATCTCTCGACAGCGGAGAGGGAGGCCGGCCCGCCTGTGTTCTACCCGCGCCGTGAGCGCTCGTCACTGTTCCCTGCCTGCGAAAAAAGCCTCCAGCCTAAAGAGGCTCACATTGTTTTCTCCTGGTAGAACTTCTTTTTATCGACCTATCGAAATACAACATATGACTTGATAAGGTAAGAAAAATTATGGCTCGTATAGAGGAACATAGTCGTTTTTTCTTTCTCTCTTTGCGGGTGGAAGAGGAAAGGACTACCAGAGGTGCAAAGTACCCTCCGCCAAGCACTATACGGTGGCTTGCAGAGTATATATGTATCAATGTATGTACGTGTGAAATCAAAAATCGACACACTTTATTCCGCAATATAATGGAAAATCATCTTTGGGTATCATCAACTGTGCAACGAGTGCGTCCGTTCCGTTTCATTAATTAAAATCCGAACCGCTTGATTTCTAAATTTCAATCGGATCCCTTCTGAATATAGACTCCTGAATGTTTTTATTGAATAAGTTGGTGGGACACGCCTTTGCCTCTAATTCATTCTTGTAGTAACGGTTACATCATACCAAATATCTTATATTGTTACGAGTAGTTCAGGAAGTTTCATTTTCTCTAGTTGTTAGGGTGGCGATGTTTTCGGAGAAAACTGTGAATATCTGAAAACAATCAACAGGCGAACGCGTCAACAATAAGGCGAAATTAAATCAAACTGCTGGAAGGCAGGACCTTGAATGCCCCAGATGTCATTATAGTGTTGTAGATGAGACGCACGATGTAGAGAGCATTTTATCCATTTTGAATCGACAGGTGTGTATAAAACGGAAAAAGACGCCGAAGTCATATACTGCCAGCACCCATGTTAACCAGTGGTTTCATGTTTTGTTTGGTGATTTTTGTTTTTGTGCTTCGAGGCCACTTCAAAAAGTAATTTACACATTATTATGGCATGCCAAGTAACTTTTATTGAATATTCCACTACACTTCCGAATCACACAGATACATGACACTCTGTTTCAACATAGTCACCAAGTTTCTGTAAACAATGGTCGCAACATTTTTACCAATTGTTCATTTCTTCGACGACGGATATTCGCTCCTTGATCACAGACACATTCGAGAACCACTTTGTGAACATCCTCATCGTTAAAAAAATCACTTTCCCTCCACATGTTCTTTCAGCTTTCGGAAAAGATGGAAATCGGGCGGTGCAGTATCTGGACTTCCCGGTCACCATCACCAACGTCTGCGTGTCCTTGGTCAAATTACTGGTGCTATTTCTCTACGGCTGGATGCCATATTTTATTTGGTCCATATTCCACTGGAACTGATAAAACTGTGTACAGTTTAGACGTTTTACTCGCAATAATCGCTCTGTCCCGTTTACGTCAACTTTGGAGTACGTTTCTACTTGCCGCGTCATTTCACACGCACGCCGTGATGCCCCCGTCAACCGTGTAGCAGCAGAATTGTGTCTGCATGAAACCTGCAACATCTACAGAACTTTCTTCAGACAATGCGCCACTCTTGTTGTGCAATGGTCTTATCGAGGGACAACAAGTGTAACGTATTATGCAACTGCTACATTGTGTGATCTACTCACTCATTGATTTCCAGTTACACCTCGACATCTAGGTCTAATACCACCAGCAAATTTTTTGTAACATTAGATGGCCAAAGCACATATATAATTTTCGTGATTCTTTAATTTAAAAGCTCTGAATTCATCTAGAGTTTTAGACGATATATAGCGGTTTCATTTACTTAGAAATATGTAACACGTAGTCATCGTAGTGATTCAAACGAGGAAAAAAGTTTCCTCGAGCAAAAGTTTGCTCCTCGTTTCTCCTAAGTGGCATACAAACAGTCAGCGCATGATCTACTGTAATCGTTTTAAATGATAAAGTCTTAACGTGTTCCGCCTTTGTAGTTAACGACGTGTTTTGTGCAAGGGTTGGCCCCACATATCTTTACATCATGACTCGTGTATAACCGAAATTCTAAGAACGAAGTTACCTTTGGACCTGTAAGTTCTCTTTCCTGCCTCATTTATCTTACAATAAATTATGCTATAGTGAATGAAGCACTTATTTCTCAAAACAAATAAAACTTTCTGTTTTTGATATGCGTGTCTCTGTTATTATATTTTCTACCGTCAAGGGCTTTGAAAAGAATTTTGTTCTTTTTAATGCATGGAATCTGTAAGGTCTAGAAATACTTTTCATGGGACCTGAAAGTCATTGACTTTTTGACAGTAAATTCTTACCGCGCTTTCATATTTCAAAGAATGCTCGCGAGTATAATCCTAAGTAGCGTCTTAGCCCCGTTGTGAGATTTGTATTTATCTGTAGTCATCAACACCTGCAGTTATAACTGAGCAAATCATACGTAGTTATCATAAATCGTGGCACAACGGTAAAGGTTTGATGGCCGCCCCTCTCGGGTTTAGCAAGACGAGCAGCCGGAATCGTGTCCGGATATTCCCTGGAGGTTTCTCTTATACGACTGCATGCGCCTGTAGAGGGAATTCTTTGGTTCCTTTAATCATGCGCCTTAGTGTTTGGTCTGTCGTTAGATGTGTTTGTTTGTTTGTTTCCAGACGCAATTCCGCGAGCAACAGCGTCTTGTGTGGACAGAATGCCACATGTTGACCTAGCTTTCTCCATCTTGGTCCACAAATAGACTTCCTTTGTGGGGACTGTCTCCTTCGCCAGCATCAAAGTCCTCGACCTGCGTGCGTACATTCTTTTCACTTTTGTTTATAATTCATTTCGCATGCATACATTCTTTCCATCTTTGTTTATAATGCATATCATGAGGTTTACTACAAGAATTCTTTGAAATACGAGAGATCTTCAAAAGATACGACAGTGCAATGAAATGTCAGTTCGGAACTCAGTTTTCACTTCAGTGATACGAAAAATATCGCGACTGGTATCCGTATCTGCCGAAATACGTAACAACTCATTCACATGAAAACATTATATTTGATATCCATGACGTGCTGGAGAGGAACTTCTGTTCTGTAACAGGCAAAGGAATGTAAATAATTACTAAATTACTCTGGTGTGAACCATCTTTTGAAAAACTGACATCTGTAAACTCATTCATTAGTTCGAGGAAACTTATGACACTATTATATTATGGCGTTTTACCTTGTAAAAATAAAAAAGAACGCGTTTAGTAACATTCCGACCGCTAGCAGAAATTCTCAGCAAAATTTTCTGTGCAGAAGTGTTATTATTATGCGAGTACGCAAGAAAAAGTGATTCGGCAGAAAATTAGAGATACGCCACGCTTGGAGATGAAACGTTCACTGACAAGTCTTAGCTGATAATTATTTTCTGACCGGTTATGTTTACGAGTAACGAAAAAAAGCATCAAATTTCTAACAACTTATAAAAAAAAAAAGATGGAATAATATTCCTTAATGTCTGTGTCTAAGAGTTCTACTGGTTACACATTTCACCTTGATGATGTGAGATATCTCCCAGATGATTAAATTGCTTCCTTGCGACTTCTTATAGAAGAGCACTAGTTATTTTGAAGGAAAGTAATGCTTAATCCTTTACGAAAGGACGAAAATAAGTGCAACAACAAAATATGTCAAAGAAATACGTCAATGATAGAGGGCTGACGGACGCATTGGTTCGAGCTGGAGAGAGAACGCAATTAATCTAAACTTCCACCCACAAATTATGGCGTGTCTCGTTCGTATGAAATTCAAAGCGTTTATCTTTTTGCTATGCAAAGCTTCTATAATCTTTGCTGAGCACAACGAAGTTAAAGTTGTCGCTCGTCTACTATCTATAAGTAATGCAACATAGTTTTATTAACTTGAAACAGAAAATCAAAAAAAATTCTGATGATGTACTCCATGAGATTGTCGTACCTGGTCTGTAGTATGTGCATGCTGGGAACGGAACCAGCCGTACACACGGTGTGAGTACTGAAAACTACATGTCAATTTGCAACACCATAGCGCTAACGCTGTACGGATTTATTTTACCTTTTTGTTTTGGTTTAATGTTATAACATTGAGTATCTGCAAAGGTTGTTGGATTGAATCGATAACACAACATTGTATACTCCTATCTTTGTAATAACTTTTATGTCATGGTTTGATTCCATGCAATGTAGTATATTTGTCATTTAAATTCCTTGTCTCAATTGGAAGGAGACAAAACTTACTGTATACATTTGGAATTTGGGTGAATAATTTTTTGTAGAAATACTAATATGTGCAAATGTTCTGTTTTATTTAAATTGTTTGTTTGCTGTTATGTAAACTGCTGACCTTCACTTAGGGTTCTTAGTTAGTTTGTATGTAAAAGGTGTAGTGGTTCCCCTCGGAAACGGAACAGTGTATCGCGGGAAAATTGTGCTTGGTTAGGTAGAAAAGGTGGAACCAAGAGTCAGTCGGGGACGAGCTACCAAACTGTGCACTGTCCATGTAAAAGTTGTATATTGTGCTGGTTCCAAGAGAGGCTTTTCCTTCCGCTTTCCAATGCCTCGGATGGATAGATAAAGAGCTGGAACTATTCTGAAATTGGTATCTATCATCACCACCAAGAAATGACAGGGTCCAGCAATTCCACCTGCAATTCCACCTAACAACATGCAATCGCCACCAAATTGCGCAGTCGCTGTAATGGAGCACTATGCAATGTATAGTGAAGGATCAGCTCATTGGATGTTTTAGTGTGCACAAATATAAGGTAACTTATAACTGAATTTATGTACCTACCTTGATTTTTTCCGTATCACAATACCTCTCAGGTTCCTCTCCATTTGAACTATGATTACCGAGTGTCCTAGTTTGTGGGAAAAATGAAAGTCTTAAAGCCAAATACTTAATTAAATAATGTTGTTTTATCTTTTGTGAGAAGGTAGTATTCAGATTTACTGTGGATTTAGTGAAATTGTGGGAGGTAGTAAATGTAGTTTTATGAAAGCCTCCCAGTGATGGAAACAGTCCAATTTAAAGTTTTGTGGAGTTTCAAAGTTACCTATTTAATCATTTACTTGAAAGAAGAAGAGTGGTAATAAAGATAATCTTTTAAAAGTTCTTAAAACTGAGGCTTATAAAGTTTTGCTTAGTTAATGATCATAATGCTGCCTGCAGTAAATTTTAAAAGATGAGTCAGTTTATTGCAAATTTGTCAACATTGTGTATCACTGCAGTAAAAGTCGTGAACTGCATTTGTGGAAAGTTATATACTCATGTTGGATAAGTGCTTGTCTCTCTTGTGTATTGGAAGTGCATATTAATAGTACAACAGGATCCACGGTTTTTCTATTGTGCTAATGCTAGGTAACAAGTAACAGGAAGACCACTATCTATGAAAACAATAATTTCTTTATTCAAAAGACAGTGAGAAGTAACCTGTTAGTGAATTCCATTCAACTTTCATTCTAAATAGAATAGTATTTAATTGAGAGAAACTTAACCTGTGATCATTTCATAATTTTGCAGTGAACTTCATTTACAATCTTATGTCAGCTAGGAAAATTTGTGAAAAGTAATACTCAGCTTATGTCCAATTCATGATTCTACAGTGAATATTAATAGTAATGTTATAAAGACCATTCAGTTTGAATAAGGCCTGAAAGTAATAGTGTGTATTGTTATCTGTTATAATTATGCAAATAGTTTGTTCTGCTCTGTCAGCTTCCAATCTTACCGTGAACATATGCAGGTGTCAGAGTTCATTGCACTCGCGTATGGCTAAGTATATGTTGTGTTTGTCCGTTAAAGTTACTCATACCTAATTTCTTAAACAAGAATGTTAATCATTCTCTTGCCTAATTAGGCTGGCGATCGTTTTCTTTATTCTTTAAACAGTATAGCTAGGTAAAATATTATTTGTTACTGGTTGAATATTTGCGTCATTCTGACTTTCACTTCCGATAAACCACCTCCGTTAGGTACAACACAGTTAATATAACAAAATTCCTTTCAGAGGGTAACACTGCTCTGTTGCTTTATACCACAATTGCTTTAACAATACAGTTTTATTTCATGACCTACCTCCAACTTTGAGGTTATGGTATAACAGTACGGACGGTAGTGTTATAAATTGGCTAACTTCGTGTAAGGTTCGCTGAATTGCCAATGGTCAACCTGCTTATGAATTTACGGTGACTGCGTCCACATCAAAAAATTTACTAATTTACAACGCAACCAATCACGTCTCTTACCTGTTTTTACTTATTTGATGTGTACTGAGGTCATCCCAAGCAGTACGATGTTAAATTCAATTAATAAATATACATCTTCTTCTTTCGTTTACCGTCTCTGGAATACGACGAATCAGTCATTTCTCTGTGTGTTGTTCCTTCCATTATGCCCACTATTTCTTCATTCTCTATGACATCCTTCTTCTCTTCTCTTACGAGCTGATAGGTTTCGACTTTATCTTAAATTCTTACATCTTTTTCAATATCCGTAAACCAGTTAGGTTATGTAAGAAATAAAAAATTAGTTTTGTTGGTCTATTAGAGCTCATTCTGAGATGATATAAGCAAAAATTTAGTTTCCTTTTTCGCCTAGTATCTGAGAGTTTTTCAGATTTTTTTGTTCTTGACGTACTCTGTTTTAACCCTGAAATTCTGTTGCTATGATTTTTAAAGTTTTTCTTTCTTTTAGTTATAATTATTCTATCGAACCTTTTCAGTCCATGGTTAGACGTTTGGCTGCTTACAATGCTTCTGGATTGATCACTATTTTGTAATGATTAATTTTGTTGTACGTCCGTTTTGTCAACTGGAAGGTGAGCTCAAGGTTTCTTTTTCTGGCTTCTATTACCTTGCGTTCTGTTGCATTCCAACTAATCCATTCCCCTAGATATTTAAATTCTTTTACTATTTCTGTTTTCTGTTCTTTGACTTTAAGGTTGTTGTTTCGGTGTTTGTTTATTGTCTTGATTCGAGTTTTTTCCTACATTGTTTCAGCAGACAGTGCCATATCGTCTGCAAAGGCAATGCAGTTGATTTTGAAATTCTTCTTTTTCCAATCCAGTCTTATTTCACTCTTCATATTTTTGTTCCATCCACTAATTACTTTCTAAAGTGCACAATTAAAAAATAACGGGGAAAGCCCTTACTATATTTTTTTTCCTTTCTGTCTAATTGGTCTGATACTTCTATATGAGTTTTACGTTTGAAAACGTATTTCTAATAGTGGCTGTTATTGTGGTAGTTGTTTTCTTATCCAAGCCCACTTCTTTTATTACTGACATTAATGATTCTCTATGAGTCAAATCATATGCCTTCTTGAAGTCAGTTAACAATATTACGTATGTCTTTGTCCTTGAGGTATGCTATGGTATGCCATAATGCTCAGAGCATGAGCTCCCCTTTCTGAGCCCTCCCTGGTACTCCTCCAGTTGTGGGTCCAGTCACGGTTCTGCTGTATCTAAAAGGACTTTTGAAAGAAACCGGTAAGTTAAATCCAGCAATGATATTCCTCTGCAATTGTTTGGATCTGTTTTTAAAACATTTTGTGAGGAGCGTGGATGAAAGCTGTTTTCTAGTCCACTGGGATTTCTTCTTCTTCGCAACTTTTATTAAAGCACATTGAAGAGATTTATTGGTATTTTTATTAGCTTTTTCCGTAGTTCAGCTACTATTCGATTTTCACCGCATGCTTTATTATTTTCTAATCCTAAATTTTTTTAGTTTTAATTCTTGAATTGTTTGTGGTTCTTAATCTGGTTTATCAGAATTACTATAGTACAGTTATAAAAACGCAACATACAGATTATAAGGTATTGTTTGAAATGCTTATTCATAATTTTCATGGCTTCTCATTCTTTCTTGCTTAGCTTACAAAAGGGAGAATTGTGAAATGAAGAATTCACAGCAACAAAGGCACCACGACGAATTACTGAACTTCATAACGCGCAGTCGGCAGACAGCCCTAGCATTATGTTACTGTGTGTACTGTTATACGATTAGTATAGCGACCTTTCAGGTGTCATGTTCTAACATCTTATGATCAGCTTAAAGAAGCTTGACACAATACGTAGGCAGTAAATGCATAAACAGAACGCGTAATAAACGTGTTCCATTGCGATGTAAAGAGAAAGACTACAAAGGCATATTCACATCTGCCTCGATACTCCAGAGTCCACTTTACGGCGCTTAGTGCACCGTATCTCGTACCACTACTAGTCATTTTCTTTCCTGATCCATGCGCAAAGAGAACGAGAGGAAAACGACTGTCTGTATGGCTCCGTATGAGTCCTAATTTCTCGTTTCTTATCTTCGTGGTCATTGCGCCAGTGTATGTTGAAGGCAACAGATTCGTTCTGCTGCAGTCTGGAACCGCGCGACCGCTACGGTAACAAGTTTGAATCCTGCCTTGGGCTTGGATGTGTGTGATGTCCTTAGGTTTAAGTAGTTCTAAGTTCAAGGGGAATGATGACCTCAAATGTTAAGTCCCATAGTGCTCAGAGCCATTTGAACCAGTTGAACCAATAGTTCTGTAGTCAGCTTCGATGCCGGTTCTCTAAAACTTCTCAATGGTGTTCCTCGAAAAGAATGTCACTCGCCCTGCAGGGATTCCTGTTTGAGTTGCCGGAGCTTCTCTGTGACACCTGTGTGGCGTTCGAACCCACCTGTAACAAATCTAGCAACCCGCCACTGAATTGCTTCGATGTTTCCCTTCAATCCGACCTGGTGAGGATCCCAAACACTCTAGCAGTACTCAAGATTAGGTCGCACTAGTGCCCTATATGTGGTCTTCTTTACAGATGAACTGAACTTTCCTAGAATTCTCCCAATAAACCGAAATTGATTGTTCACCTTTCCTACCGCAATCGTCACATGGCCGTTCCATTCCATATCGCTTTGCGACGTTACGCTCAGATATTTAAATGACGTCACTGTGCAAGTAGGACACTACTAATGCTCTATCTGAACATTACGGGTTTTGTTTTTCCTATTCGTCCTCTTTAACATTCATCTTTCTACATTTGTAGCTAGCTGTCATTCATCACACCAACTAGAAATTTTGTACAAAACATCTTGCATCCTCCTAGAGTCACTCAACGTCGACACCTGAAAGTACACGGCAGCATCACCGTAGACTGCTGCCGACCCTTCCACCAAATCATTTGTGTATGTAGATAAGAACAGCGGTGCTATCACTCTTCCATGGGGCGCTCCTGACGATACCCTTGTGTCTGAGGAACACTCGAAGTCGAGGACCACATTCTGGTTTCCATAACTTAAGTAGTAGATGGAATTTGTGATGCCATTGTAAATACGCCAGAGTAGTTTGTAGGGATCAATCTTTTCCTACTGCCGGCCGGAGTGACCGAGCGGTTCTAGGTGCTGCACTCTGGAACCGCGCAACCGCTACGGCCGCAGGTTCGAATCCTGCCTCGGGCATGGATGTGTGTGATGTCATTAGGTTAGTTAGGTATAAGTAGTTCTAAGTTCTAGGGGACTGATGACATCAGAAATTAAGTCCCATAGTGCTCAGAGCCATTTGAACTATCTTTTCCTACTCGTCCGCATTAACTTACATTTATAGCTAGCTGCCTTTTATCACACCAACTAAAATTTTGTATAAAACGTCTTGTAGCCTCCTACAGTCACTCAACTTCGACTCCGTGAAGTTTACGACAACATCATCAGCAAACAACCGTAGATCTAGTTTCAGTTCCGCAGTTCTCTGGTAAAACGGAACCGTTTCATTAACATCATAACAACATTCTGTTTGATTTTTATTTTGGCATTTTTCTAGTGATTTCTTTTAGACGTTCCAGATTCCTTTCAACCTTATTCAATCAATACGTTACGAACGCGATTTGCAGGCGAACAGCATCTGCAGTTTGTGAGAGGCTCCACATGTCATTTATATGCAGTGAATTATCCATATCATTGCCCATCAGCATAACATAAAGTGATAGGAAACTTAATTTTTCGTATGATGTCACAAGTGCATGTGCCGTATAGCAGTTCGCGTGCACATATCGCACCCCAGCAAGAACAGTGGAACAACTCAAAAATGTAATACTTTAGAAAACTCGTATTAAAGAGATAATTCTATAAAACTTATATTGAAATAGTACAAGCTTCCTTTAAATTTCAAGTAAGTATTGGTGGCAGTACATTTCAATATATTTTTCTAGCATGCTGGGAAGTTCACATGTGTTTTTCAGTGACATAACCTAAAGATGCCGTTTTTCACTTGTGCCACTTTTCTTGTCGGGGTGCAATTTATAGTTTCCAGAACAATAGTTGCCAGGCGTGATATCTGAAGCATAGATGTACGTAAAACATACATGAACCCGCAATAAATAACGATGGTCGTTTGTAAGATCTGCAAGGGTACCACTGCAATTTGCCTGGCATTTCGGCAGCTCATACTTTATTGTCAGATCGTGCTGGGAGATATGGACGCGGTACTGTGCAAACAGATAATGGACTGCTTCTGAATCGCTTAAGCATATCATCAGATGAATGGCGGTAAGAACAAAGCTACACCTTTCTTGTGCAAGTTCCTCACTTGTTTATAGCGTTTACCTCTACCACAAGTAACTTCGGCCGTCTTTCAAAGATGCACCAACGTTGTTGTCATTATTTATCACTGCTTTCGATTCAGATCATTTACTACAAGAGATGTCATCTTTCAGTCATTTTCCTATCTGATACAAGTTTCCTAGAAATAATTCAAAAGCCAATATCGCTTAAACACCGTTTACTAGATGACCGATTTCAACACACTAAAGGTGCCATCATCGGATCTGAATGTAGCTTAACATGTATAAATCATTAGGATAAAACGATACATGAGGGAGACCAGCTGATATAAAATCAATGTCGCAGAAATAAAAATTAAGAAAACAACTGCTCTCATGGTCAATCTATTCCATGAGAGCAGTTGTTTTTTTTAATTTTTATTCCTGCGACAATAATTTTATATCAACTGGTCTGCCTCATGTATCATTTTATCCAAATGATTTATACATGTTAAGCTACATTCAGATCCTATGCTGGCACTTTTAGTGTGTTGAAACCGGTCATCTAGTAAACAGTGTTTAAGCGATCTTGGCTTCTGAATTATTTCTACAACAGAGTGATCATCCTACAACACACTATGTGTTCACTGCAAAACAAGTTTCCTGTGAGACAACACATGGATGTAAATAGCCTACTTTCTTAGGAACCACATTTTTATAATTCTGTGGGACTCTTCAATTATATGGTATATATGATAGTACATCAGTGAGATCCTGTCAGGAATTAATTGGCTCTGACTTGGACCGAGATTATGTGACAGCCATTCGAATGAAAGTCACAGTGATATGCCCACGAAATCACGCTATCTTCCACTGGAGACTTCCACTAAAGAGACGTGAAGAATATGAGTATGTCCCACACTCCTGAGGTATTCTGCTGCCTAAAATTGCTTCAGACAAAACGCTAAACTGCAGCTTCGCAGGGCCAGAGGGAATACTCAAGCCATGTTTCCATGGCCGGAAGTTCTCCATTATTTCAAGGAAAGAAAGTTTCCAAATATGACTAATCAACCCTCCGCCGTGGACTCCGTGATTAAATAATGCCATAACTGGCTTTCTACCAAGCGTATTACTTTATTTTAACGGGGGTTCTATAAAATTGGTTTGATGCAATGTCTAACAAAAAATGGTTCAAAGGGCTCTGAGCACTATGGGACTTAACATCTGAGGTCATCAGTCCCCTATAACTTAGAACTACTTAAACCTAACTAACCTAAGGACATCACACACATCCATGCCCGAGGCAGGATTCCAACCTGCGACCGTAGCGGTCGCGCGGTTCCAGACTGAAGCACCTAGAACCGCTCGGCCACAATGTATCTTGGCAAGATATTTCTGACATTATTTAGTGTCTTCTTCCAATCATTTTTAATAAGCATTCAGAAACAAAGTTCAGTGTCAATAAAATTCTTATCAGTCTTCTACACTTTTACTCTGTGTAATGAAAAATATCTGCACAAGACTAGACATGACTACCATATAGACAGGCGTGTCATTTAAGTGGTGTTCACCTACAGGTAAGATGTCGAAGCAGGAAGCGAATTTTCGATGAACTAACGGATTTCGGAGACGCTCACTGAAAGTCACAGGTGTAATAAGTCGGTGCGAAGCATTTGTAACTTCTTAGCATATCATTCTCAAGTGTTCGTTTTGAGACAGGATGAAACACAACAGGACTTCACAGCTCAAAAGAAATAACGTAAAAATCACATTTTGATTTCGAAGAATGATGGAGGAAGCGTTCATCATAACCCTTCAAAGCAATAAGTGAAACGTATTTTCTGTAGCGAATAATGACAACCATCAGCTGTATAATGGAATGACAATGAAAATTTGCTCTAGACTGGGACTCGAACCCGGATCCCGCTTATCGCGAGCGGTCGCCTTGCATTAGGCTATCCGAGCACGCTTCACGTGCATTAGGTACACTGAAGCGCCAAGAAAACTGGTATAGGCATGCATATTCAAATACAGAGATATGTAAACAGGCAGAATCCGCTGCTGCGGTCGAAAACGCCTACATAAGACAGCAAGGGTCTGGCGCAGTTGTTAGATCGGTTACTGCTGCTACAATGGTAGGTTATCAAAATTTAAGTGAGTTTGGGTGTGCTGTTATAGTCGGCGCATGAGCCACTGGACACAGTATCTCAGAGGTAGCGACGAAGTGAGGATTTTTCCGTACGATCATTTTACGAGTGTACTGTGAATATCAGGAATTCAGCAAAACATCAAATCTCTGACATCGCTGCGGCCGAAAAAGATCCTGCAAGAACTGTACTAGCTACGACTGAAGAGAATCGTTCAACGTGAAAGACGTGAAACCCTCCCGCAAATTGCTGCAGATTTCAATGCTGGGCCATCAACAAGTGTCAGCGTGCGAACCATTCAACGGAACATCATCGATATGGGCTTTCGGAGCCGAAGGCCCAGTCATGTACCCTTGATGACTACATGACACGAAGATTTACGCCTCGCCTGGGCCCGTCAACACTGACATTGGACTATTGATGACTTGAAACATGTTGCCTGGTCGGACGAGTCTCGTTTCAAATTGTATCGAGTTAATGGTCGTGTACGGATATAGAGACAACCTCATGAATCCATTAAGCCTATATGTCAGCAGGGGACCGATCAAGCTAGTGCAGGCTCTGTAATGGTGTGTGCGTGTGCAGTTGGAGTGATATGGGACCTCTGCTATGTCTAGATACAACTCTGACATGTGACACGTACGTAAGCATCCTGTCTGATCATCTGCATTCATCCATGTCTATTGTGCATTCCGGCAGTCTTGAGCAATTCCAGCAAGCCAATACGACACTCCACACGTCCACAATTGTTAGAGAGTGACGCCAGGAACACTATTCTGAATTTAAACTCCCCAGACATGAACATTATTGAGCATATCTGGGACGCTTGCAACTTGCTGTTCGGAAGAGATCTCCATCCCCTCGTACTCGTGCGGATATATGGACAGCCCTGAAGGATTCATGGCGTCAGCTCCTTCCGGCACTACTTCAGGCAATAGTAGAGTCCATGCCACGTCGTGTTGCGATACTTCTGCGTGCTCACACGGGGGCCCTTTACTATAATATGCAGGTGTACTAGTTTCTTTGGCTCTTCAGTGTACATTCCCGTACAGGAGAGACATTTTAATTGAGACTCGCATACCCAATGTCGGTGGATAGATACGATGTTGGGGTGCCTGTGTTGTTCAGAAGTAAAATACATGCATGCCCGAAGGACCACTGCATTGTACTTCTGAACAACATAGGCACTGCAATATCGCATCTTACTGCCCAGAAACTGCTCAGTATCCCTCGTTAGCCTTCCCGATAAATTCGTCGAATCTTCTACTGGTCATCCAGTGTTAGGTGTTCCATAAATTCCCTAAATCACTATCCGTAAAAGCTGGGATAGTTCCTTTGGAAAGGACATGGCCGGTATCATTCCCCAATTAGAGCTGATGTGCTGTTTCTAAAGAACTCTTTCTCAGCTTTCATCCATATTTTTCCGCAGCATTCCGCAATAAATTAGGATTCATTCTTAGCCTCATGCCACCGTGTAAGATCCCCATTGCTGAAGAGTTTCCGTTTCTGCTGGACGACGTCTAGTGGCCTGTAAATTGCTAACGTGATCTTCGTCCTCCTGGAAAGCGCTTCAAGTAGCTTCATGAAGCATCTAGCATCGTGCTCCATTGTCACAATAGGACAGACATTATCACCACTTTCATGCTACTCAGTAGCATAAATAAATCTGACAAAAATTAGATTGTGTACGACTATGAAACAGCACATTTTCATGCTGCACTGTCTTCGATGGATTTGTTTAGTTGACCCACAATTCTTTTCGAACACTTCTGAAAATTAATGGGATGTTTTGAAATGCCCACTGCCTAGCAGACAGCACAAAACCGCGTTGACTCTTTACCTGGTTACATTACTTCCCAAAGAATAGGCTGTTAATTCAAAGGAAATCTGTCATTATCTTATCACAAGTACGCTGGCGAGAAGGCAGAACAAGAAAAGTATTGGAACGTTCCCATATATTGTGGTTCTATGGGTAATCTGAAGCTACATTTTCTCATATGTATCCTGAGTGTTCCAACTAATTATATATATGCAAATTTAAGAATGAATAGATATCACTCATTATTCATGGATGGTATGGAAACTGAAATACTATAAAATAAATAAAAAATTTACATTATGAAATTTCTGTCGACTTGATTTCAGGAGGTCGCTACAGCAACGGAGCGTGTTTCACCATTGTGCAGTTTCAGCTTTTCGTCACACGTCCAGTCTATCCTTCGCAAATACGTGTGCGTGGAATGCTCGCACGTGCTTAGATGAGTGTGTTAGCCGCAGGACGTGTCCAGTAGTTCACTGAGGCGTTGCTGGATTACATCACCGAAGCAAGGCGGAAATCCGTAGAAAATGTGATTCGGAGAGACTGCGTAAACGCGCCTAACCTTATAGCCGCCCCTGGTATCAATGTAC
Source organism: Schistocerca gregaria (assembly GCF_023897955.1). NCBI lineage: Eukaryota > Metazoa > Arthropoda > Insecta > Orthoptera > Acrididae > Schistocerca > Schistocerca gregaria. The sequence continues at coordinate 84,563,822 of NC_064931.1, read as the reverse complement.
TGCCCCCTAATTCGTCAGCATCTGCTGTGGAGACTGCCTAACGCCTCCAGAGGGGAGGAACAAAAAGAGATCTTCGGAAGAACACTCCACGGAGTATCTGGAGTGATTTATTCCTCGTCAGACTTTCACTTACTCTCTTCCAAAAACGAATACCAACGCGACTACTTTTGAAATCTCGGTGCATGTGCGTTACTGAAATCCTAACAAGCTGTAGTATTACTGACGAATGCATAGTGTTTATTCTTCAATCAAAACACAAAAGTTAGCATTTTAGTCTCTTCTTCGTGTCTGCAACTTGCGCCTGCATTTCCCGATTTAAAAACTACATTCCGTGGATGATTAACATCATCTGTACTGACATAACATTTTAAACTGTTAATCCGTAAGAACGAAGGCGGTTTCAATGAGTCTATCACATCAAGGAAAGTCATAATAATTACAACGGTAGGTACAGTGACCAACCACTAATGAGTTAAACTGCTTATTTACTCCGTTCTCACTTGAAAGATAATTTCGTTAACATTGCCGTTTCGTGCCCTATTTTAAGACTAATGGTGACTCAGGTTTTAGTAGTCCATCTGTGGTTTTCCATCTGCCCTGTACTTACAGAAAACTGTGTAGCATCATATGAAGCAAAATCTGTGAAAGATGGCACCTAACGACGTTTATACACACATTTTTGTAGTGTTGTATATTGATGACGTTACACAGGATTGAGCTTTAGGTTCAACATGCTTTCGATTTAATGAAATTTTTTTACGTTATCGGTCTTCTGACTGTTTTAATGCCATCCGCCGTTTTAATGCGTTCCTCTGCTGTACCAACCTCTTCATCTTAGAGTAGCACCTATAACCACCGTCCGCACCTAATTCTTGACATACTCCAATCTCTGTCTTAGTTTTCAGACTTTGCAACTCCCTCTAGTGCCACTGAAGTTATTCCTCGATGTCTTAACTCATGTCTTATTATCTTGTCCATTATTATTGTGAATGTTTTCTACACGTTCCTCTCCCCACCGATTCTGTGGACAACTTCCTGATTTCGTATGCAAAAAATCAAGTCATTGTACTTGAAAGGACGGTCTGCATTGTAGCCTCAAAATGGTGAATCAAAAGCGTTTGTGGCCCCGCAATATTATAAATGTGTATGTATGTACGTATGTTCCACATCCCCTCCTAAACTACTGGATCGATTTCAACGAAACTTGGTAGACATATCGCTTACTGCCTGCAAACAACCACTGTTGGGGATATGAAACACCTACCTCACAAAGGGATGGGGAAGAGGGTGCAAAAGGAACGTAGCTTACGACGCGCTAATAGCCACACTTTATTCACTCAGTATTTGAGCGTGAGAGCACTTGGTGGCTTGCAACCAACGTTGATTTTCTTTTCTCGCTGGCACCCGCCACAAAATTATCAAAAGAAAAATTATCAAGTATTATCTTTCAATTTATTAATTCTTTCCTACCAACTCAACTTCCAACACATCTCACAGACAGTCACACATACCATTGAATGCACTTCCAACAGTATATCATTGTTCAGGAGATAAGACGTTATAAGCACTGAGATGCGTGAAAAATTATCGCATCATGGATAACGTTTTAATTTTTTACTTCTTTACTACTCAATCTGTTCGCAACGCAGTTCACAGGCAGTATTCGCATATACCACTGGATGTACTTGCTAATTCATATCAGTGAACGACACAACTCCAGGTGATATAACGTCAAACATTGATTTGCGTGAAAACGAAACGGCAGGGCGAAATGTTCTAGAGATACAGGTGCAATGTGTATACAAATATGTGTGAAATATGTTAAATATACGTGTATGTGAGGTGTTTGGGCGAAGACACGGGTGAAACGCTCTTCCTAAATCCCTGGATCGATTTCAACCAAACTGAGTACACGTTTTACTTCCTACGTGGAAGTTTGGGGCAAGAACGAGCAGTGAGGGGGGAGGAGGAGACAGACAGATAGAGAGAGGGGAGAAGGAGATGGACACAGATAGGAGAAGGAGGAGATGGACACCGGGGGGAGGGCGGGACAGATGGACAGAGAGAGGGGCTGGAGGGCTGGAGGTCATGGACAGAGAGTGGGCGGTGGAGGAGGTGGACAGTGAGAAAAAGGGGGGGGGGAGGAGATGAACAGAGAAGGCAGGAGCACGTGGTTGGAGGAGCAGGGGTGAGATGGACAGAGAAAGGGGGAAGCAGGAGATGGAGTAATAAAAGACTGGAATTAATCCATACCTGACAAAATTCTGGTTGCTCAACTGAATCACGAAAGGTCTACTGATGATCTGACGCCTTTATGCAGAGCTGACACGCAAAGAAGTAGGATATGTCAGTGATGTTCAACACAGTTCCACCTGGCTAACTTTATGAAAAAGTATACCGCTTTATACGAACGTCCGCAGCGAGTTAGAGCAGAAGAAAATGAAATTAAAAATTTGTAATACACTCATCGATGCAAGAAGCTCAGTAGATATGCCGCACCAAGTTAAGAGGAAAAATTAGAAACTTTTTTCTTGAATCCAGAATCAGTTTTCATACTGAATCAGTGTGTGCACTGATTTTAAACTTCCTTGCAGATTAAAACTGCGTGTCTGACCGAGACTCGAAACTGGGGCCTTTGCCCTTGGACAAGTGTTCTATGGCTGTCTCTCTCTCTCTCTCTCTCTCTCTCTCTCTCTCTCTCGAAACTGTGGCTCATTCTGCCCATGTTCCACAGTCTTTGAAAACAAACTCTTCATGTGCGGAGTGGCCCCGCGGTTTAAGGCACCATGTTACTAACTGCGCGGCCCCTCCCGCCAGAGGTTCGAGTCCTCCCTCGGGCATGGGTATCTGTGTTGTACTTAGTATAAGTTCGTTTAACTTAATTTAAACAGTGTGTAAGTCTAGTGACCGATGACCTCAGCAGTTTGGCGCCTTAGAAATTCGCACACATTTGAACATTTTTTATGTGCCGTAAAAGATAAAATTTGGTTCTTTAAGTAATAATCATTACAAAAAGTAATAAGAGTAACAAATAACAGTAGCCAAAAATTTCTGCTGTTTCTTTCACTCTATTGCTCGGATTAAAAAGTTGGCATAATTTATTTATAATTTTTAAGTTTCTTTAACATCTGATGCTCTGTTGTTATGTAGATAGTTCGATTGGTTTTTGCAATGTGGGGGCGGTTTCGTTTTTGCTAATCCGGCTCCTGTATCGAGGCTTGGTGGAAAGTGGTTGCAATTCTTTGCCTTCTTCATCTTCTGGTCCTCCCCTTGTGAAGAACTTCTGGTTTTTCTCTGGTGGGTGAGACTTGTGATCTGTACCTCGTGGTGGACTAATAGCCTGTGGCAGTTTCCAACTGTACCGACAGTGGAACTGCATATCATCTCGGACTCATCGTGTGTCACGATAGTGAACTTATTCGTCCTGAGTCGATCGTCTGACGTTTGACAATTCCAGCATGCACTGTCGTACCTGTAAGTCAAATTGGTTTGGCCAGTCCAGCAAACGGGTGCATCTCACACTGACATCTGCGCGGATTTCAGGGCTGTGATACGGAAGTTTCCAGCATTTTAATAATCAGGACGCCGGACCGCGTCTTTGCAAATTTTCGTGGATGCGTCAGAACATTACAGCTGGCGCAGCGCACCGCTCCTCGCCCACAGAGTGCCGTTTTCTGCTGCCGCTTGAATCAAGGTGAAAGGGTAAAGTATTGCTGCACCGGCGGAGGGTCGTTAAATGATGTTGACAGCTCCCTGTTCTCAGGTGAACCATAGTTTGTTGTATACGTGGCGTAGTTGATTCCATTTGAGTAGAGTTGGGCCTCTCAGTGGATGGCTCAAATGGCTCTGAGCACTATGGGACTTAACATCGGAGGTCATCAGTTCACTAGTCTTAGAACTACTTAAACCTAACTAACCTAAGGACATCACACACATCCATGCCCGAGACAGGATTCGAACCTGCGACCGTAGCGGTCGAGCGGTTCCAGACTGAAACCCAGCTCTCGCTATTCGTCCACGAGACTCAGAGGGCCTTAGACACGGGTTCACAGGTAGATGCCGTGTTTCTTGACTTCCGCAAGGCGTTTGACACAGTTCCCCACAGTCGTTTAATGAACAAAGTAAGAGCATACGGACTATCAGATCAATTGTGTGATTGGATTGAGGAGTTCCTAGATAACAGAACGCAGCATGTCATTCTCAATGGAGAGAAGTCTGCCGAAGTAAGAGTGATTTCAGGTGTGCCGCAGGGGAGTGTCATAGGACCGTTGCTATTCACAATATACATAAATGACCTGGTGGATGACATCGGAAGTTCACTGAGGCTTTTTGCAGATGATGCTGTGGTGTATCGAGAGGTTGCAACAATGGAAAATTGTACTGAAATGCAGGAGGATCTGCAGCGAATTGACGCATGGTGCACGGAATGGCAATTGAATCTCAATGTAGACAAGTGTAATGTGATGCGAATACATAGAAAGATAGGTCCCTTATCATTTAGCTACAAAATAGCAGGTCAGCAACTGGAAGTAGTTAATTCCATAAATTATCTGGGAGTACTCATTAGGAGTGATTTAAAATGGAATGATCATATAAAGTTGATCGTCGGTAAAGCAGATGCCAGACTGAGATTCATTGGAAGAATCTTAAGGAAATGCAATCCGACAACAAAGGAAGTAGGTTACAGTACGCTTGTTCGCCCAATGCTTGAATACTGCTCAGCAGTGTGGGATCCGCACCAGGTAGGGTTGATAGAAGAGATAGAGAAGATCCAACGGAGAGCAGCGCGCTTCGTTACAGGATCATTTAGTAATTGCGAAAGCGTTACGGAGATGATAGATAAACTCCAGTGGAAGACTCTGCAGGAGAGACGCTCAGTAGCTCGGTACGGGCTTTTGTTAAAAGTTTCGAGAACATACCTTCACCGAAGAGTCAAGCAGTATATTGCTCCCTCCTACGTATATCTCGCGAAGAGACCATGAGGATAAAATCAGAGAGATTAGAGCCCACACAGAAGCATACCGACAATCCTTCTTTCCACGTACAATACGAGACTGGAATAGAAGGGAGAACCGATAGAGGTACTCAGGGTACCCTCCGCCACACACCGTCAGGTGGCTTGCGGAGTATGGATGTAGATGTAGATGTAGATGTAGAAGCGCCTAGAAGCGCTCGGCCACGCGGCCGGCCTCTCAATGGACTCATGTAAGCAAAGCCAGACTGCGTTGTAAAAGGCATTAATTCAGGCGAAAATTTGTTTAGCTTCCACCCCAATGTACGCTTTGTAACCAAGCACCATTCCTTTTCTGATTTGTATTGGCCATTTTTGTGTAAGATTTATCAGCTAGTTGTGGTTACCAAAGGATTAATAAAACTTGTCGTTGTTTTGTAAACTGAATTATGCCACTTTTCCCATTCATACTCCCTCAACTATTCACTGTTTTTATTTTATTTTGGTGGTACCTGTGTAAAAGGTTCAATGTTACTAATTAATTAATTTGATTATTAATTTGAGTTATGAAAGTGACCACAAGCATAGGCAACCAAAGTGGGACGAGTAAATTCACTAATTCATAGATAAAAATTAAGGGTGTAGCTCACGATTTGAAGGTTAGTGATAAGATAATATCTTTCTTTATTTAAAAATAATAATATTTATGATAAAAGTAAGCGCCGGCTTGCAGCGGTATCGTCAAGGTTTAAGAAACCTTTATGTGTGATTACATGAGGCAATGTTCTACTGATACACGCTATCTTTTGTCGAATGTAAATCCACACATCTTTCGCTCTGTCACACACGAATCGGTGTTCCTCAGTGTCAATTAAATTGCAGACTGAGCTATCCGAGCACTGTCTCTCATCCCTCCTCACAGCTTTATTTCCATCAGTACCTCTCCTCCTAGCTTCAAAGCGTTTGGAACGCGGTAAGATACATCGGCGGAAGTAAAGTTGTGAGTGCGGATTACGAGTCGTGCTCTAATAGCTCAGTCGGCAGTCACCCTGCGAAAAGCGACGGTGTGCGGACTAGAGGTCAGAAATGAGCTCCGTACTGATGCTTTAAACTCACCAGCGAGTCTTGTGACGTCACCTCCGGACGAGGTATACGGACCTTGCAACACTAGTCGACTTGTCCGTCACGCTTCGCGAACTCTCGGCCCTGTGCAGGACGCACGAAAAATCAATATTTAATTGAAAAGGTACCTATTAAAGCTCTTAATTTTTTCGTGTGTTATCGAGAGCTTGCATGCAGCTAAACAGTCAGGAATTATTAAACTCGTCTGAAATAGTTACTCGCTCTCCACCAGAGACGGCTGCTGGCACTCGTTCCGACCCGCAGTGTCACGTGCTGTGACGTAAGCGTCACTACCTGTCTTCCACGTGAGCCACGTGACCCCGCCGTCTCCGTGTGCCTGCAGACTCGACTCGTGAGTGTCCGTCGCTGGTGACTTCCCACTTGAGTTTGTTGTAGGGTACAAGAGGACTCAGCCCACTCAGGAAAGAGAGAGTACACGAGTTCCCAAGTATAGCCGCGGACTCGCGTCATTCCCGCTACAAACGCAACCATTTTGGAAGCATTGAACTGTAAATTAATATTCATTTTTTTCATAGAACCATGATTTCGGCTTCATACCGTTTATCAAGTGCAAGTTAAGCTGTCACAAAATGTTTAACTTTGTACAAATGACAGAAGCAGGGTAAACACCAACATAACGATTGGTCAATTACCGATGAATGTTGTTATACATACTTTTACATAGTTAAAACTTTTTCGAAACTGCTATACATTTATTATAATATTTAACGTCTATTCAGAGACTGTCTGACAATTACGTTGAGCCGGCCGTGGTCGCAGGTTCGAATCCTGCCTCGGGCATGGATGTATGTGATGTCCTTAGGTTAGTTAGGTTTAAGTAGTTCTAAGTTCTAGGGGACTGATGGTCTCAGATGCTAAGTCCCATAGTGCCCAGAACCATTTGAACCATTTGATGAATAGTGAGACCAGGCGAGATATCACATACGTCTCACAGAAATAAAACCAACGAATAAACGGGTGTGTACTATCTTACAACAAAGAAATTCAAAACTTCCGAAATCGAACGCAACTTCAAAAACGTTAAAGACGTATGTTTTGACAGAGCACAGAGAAACTGTATGATTGTGAAACTATTGCGTTCATTTGTTGCAGCTTATGTGACAAATTATTATATTTTCATCATTTCCTTGGAAGTGAACACATTCACATTCATACGAACGCCTATATTGAGCAAGGAGGCATATCGCACTCACCTACCTGGTGTACAAACTGGGAACGTCGAAAAGAGATTCCTATGATATGGCACACGTAGTAATGCAGTGTATGACACATCAGAGATGTTTTCCGGTGGGGGATTCGGTTGACTTGTCGCCTTGCCATCAAACGTTTGCGGTTCCCATTCGAAAACCACTACCTTTCGGCTGGTAACAGAGTAGTTGTGCAGGATCAACTGTCATTATAGGTCGCTACCTTACACCTCTCTTTTGCGAGCGAACTTTACGCCACGAGACAGACACAAATTTGAATAAAGCGAACAGTAAAAAAAAAAAAAAAAGAAAAAATGGCTCGCCTGGTTTTTACTTCGGGGCGGAAGTCCCATTACACACATTCAAGTTTATCGTTGATCTACTCACTCAGTTTTTTAGGTACAGAGGGCAACTTTCCCTCTGGTCAAACACGCTGAATTACTGCGCCGACAGGCTTAGCAGCCCATAACCGTAACCACGACGCCATTTCTCATATTGTCTGATCTGTATTGCACTTCTTGTTCTTGCACTGTTCACTGTTTCTATTTTGCTTTTTTTCGTAGTTCAGTACACCTTCTTCCTGTTTTCGTGCTTGACCTGCTTTCTTTTTTTGACGGGCTATCCACTGGCCCCTCTTACCACTAAATCTGACAGGTGCGCGATGGGGATTTTTCCTTGGTAGTCTCCTGCATGCTTCTGTGAGAGAGAACGATCGGCGAGTATGGAGCGCCATTGTTCTCAGACTCGTCATGCTAGCGGGACTACAGCGAGAACGAAGGAAGCCCGTTAGCACTGACTTAACAGCGGCACTTTGACTTGTGAAATATGTAGCCCGAACAGTAGACTTCTTCCGTTTGTGATCTGTAGTGCGGACTGCCGGGTGTGCAGCGCGTTGGGGCAGAGTGCCTTAGCTGTAATGGTGACATCTCTTGTCCAGACTAACATAGTATAATGGTTCAAACTGGTAGATAATATACTTTAAATTTGGCTAGAAGAAATCTTGAAAATCATTTTCCATGATATTGTGGGTATTAGTTTCTTTATAGTCAGCAGTGTTGTTTACGCCAACCTGAAAATCTCTGAAATGTGTGACAGAATAATAGATCCAGAATCTGATTTTCACTCTGCAGCGGAGTGTGCGCTGATATGAAACTTCCTGACAGATTAAAACTGTGTGCCGGACCGAGACTCGAACTTGGGTCCTTTGCCTTTCGGAGGCAAGTGCTCTACCAACTGAGCTACCCAAGCACGACTCACGCCCCCTCTTCACAGCTTTACTTCCGCCAGTACCTCGTCCCCTACCTTCCAAACTTTACAGAAGCTCTCCTGCGAACCTCCTGCAAGAAAGGATATTGCAGAGTAAAAATCTCATTCTGGAAACATCCCCCAGGCTGTGGCTAAGCCATGTCTCCGCAATGTCCGACGGTTATCTCTGATCAGGCCACATATACAGTGTGTCCCAGGAGGATCGATATTCATGGATTTGACAGGAACGATCATTCGAAGCCTTGTTCGTCTTAGATACTGTGAAATAAATCTCTTCAATTGCAATCTCTTTGCTTTTTGGGTGGTAGTAGGGACAAAAGAATAAAAAAAATGTCTAGTATACATGGGCTCTAAACTGCACGCCTGAAGAATTATGAGAAGTTGTTCATTTTCCCATCTGAAAAATACATTTGGTTTACTGTGCAAGAGATCATGGTTTGCATAAGATGCGTTTAAGGGCCCATGTTTACAAGACTTTTTTGCTTCGAATTATCGTTTGTCTCATGTCCCTGAATACTGATCCTTCCTCCTGGAACATCCTGGTATGTATAGTGGGAGGTGCAGGAAGGAAGTGTTAGATTGCTGAGCCGAAATTACATTACATATTTTGCTTAAAATAATTTATTACGCAACAATTCGAACTTCTATATTAAAACCGAGAAATCTTGTTTCAACTTTCGCAGGATGAATTATACGCGCTATGTACTTCAGAATAAAAATCTACGATGACATCGTGCTAGAAGAAAAAGCAGATTAACTGTGATGGTGATACACGTGAAACCAAGTTAAACCAAAAATTTTACACACCAACTATAGCTCAGGAAAAGAAGGTTTCAAAACTACGTAACTTTCGTAGAGCTTAGGTAACAATTACACAAGTTAAGGCCTGAGTTAGAAAATTTAGCAGCACTTTCGCGAATTTTGATTTATTTTAATTCCGGAAGAATGAACTTGTGACTACCATATAAAGTTTTATCAATCTTCTCTGCAGTGAACAGATTTTGAAAGGAGCAACAATAAATAGATAAGTTCAGCTAGTGAATAATTTAAAATTTAAAAATTAAATACACAAATCCCAAATAAATTAAATCTCAGACGCATAGCGTTTTCAAACAGTATCTACCTGTAGGAGCTGAAGCATCTCATTAGAAACAGTGGTAGTTCTAAAAAAAAACATTGACTAGCCTACAACATGAGAAATTAAATTCCAGGTTACTTAAGAGTCTGGCCCAAACAATAGCACATGGTACAAGCTTGACTGTCAAATGGCTGCTTCCTGCGTTTGTAGCAAAACGTCAGCCCGGTGGCCTTTACGATGCATTAACAACGAAGAACATTTGAGTAGAAATGCCTGAAACATAGATTTCTTACGGTAACTAAAACATAAGGGATGACATTTATACATTTGTTACGTGCAGCAGCTATTAGAATGTTAACAAAACACGGCCGACTTGAGGTCACAACACTATTCAGACTTTTACGTGAGAGTAAACATAACTCAGCTTTCAAATGAAATCAAGGCGCGGGAACAGTATAAAGAGTATAAAAATTCTCACAGCTCGACAGAAGGAAACCACCGGCCCATAGCTTAGCTCTCTAGATGGGCTAGCATTAACCCGGTAATGACAGGTTATGACAGTAAGAATAATTGACAATACTCTCACAGTAGTCTGTCACAATGCCACCAATGTATGGCAGACTCCACAAGCGGCCGCTCCACAGAATTCCAAAATAGCATACGGTCTCCTGATCTGCCTTTCCTGATGCTAATACAGCCCGTCGAGACCCACGTTCCTCTGGCAATGGCAGGCCGGACCGCGCTACTATACAAGTAACAGCCACCTTAGACATGCTACAGCCGACTGCCCGGCGCCTGTCACTCGCGACAACATGCGGAGGGCCACCACACAATCCATCGCGCAACTCTCGAAGAAAACCCCACTCAACGCGCACGAGACCAAATAGCCTCACGCTCGCTGCACAAGAAACCCCCTGACAGGAAAATTTCTAGAGAACAATCGAATTATTCTAGAAGTTAGATAGCGCAGCAAAACCATCGCAATATAATCACCTCTGTCATGTATGATCGGCCCCAATTTAACAGCTCTGTCAGGAGGGCCAATATGGAGTTAGATCAGCTGCTTTAGGTAGCTACTTTGTCAGGCATAGGTTTAGTTCCTGTTGGTTGGAATGTGGGACTTCACAAGGCATGACCTGCATCTCAATTAGAAAGGAATGGGTAAACTGACCGGGATGATAACAAAATCTTTGATCGCTCCCACAAGTATCACTTTACTGTCCCCCAGCCCTACTCTGCCATCCCTCCCCCTCCCTGACCCCGCCTTCTCCTTGCCCCCACCACCCAGTTGCCTCTCCGGTCATAAGCTGCTGGTCGCACAATCTGGCTTCAGCTGTCAGAGACTGTGGTCATTTGTGTGTCAGTTGCATTTGTGTGTGTGTGTGTGTGTGTGTGTGTGTGTGTGTATGTGTGTGTGTCTGTTTGTCTGTGTGTATTTCCATCAAAGACCTTTTTGGCCGAAAGCTCACTTTCCAACAGTCTATTTGTTGCGCCTATCTGCGACTCAGCAAGTATCCTTTTCATAATACTGATACATTCCATCCTGGATTTTCCATTGTTTGACATCGGTTCTTGGTTATCGTAATCGGATAGTACAGGAAAACAGCACACTGGTAGATAATTTTTTTATAGACCAATATAAATTTAATCAAATAAAAACTTTTTCTGTTAAGACAGTTATTTCTGACCATGATGCACAACTAGTTACAGTACATGACATAGATCCATGCAGTAATGCAAAACTGTCCAAAATAGTAAATTTAATTAACAACTACAGACTTTAGGGAAAGCTTGCAACAGTTAGACTGAGATGAGGTGTACAGAGAACCTGATGCTAATTTACAATTTAACCTGTTTCACAATGCCTTTGTGAGTGTATCTGAAAATAGTTTCTCTAAGAAAATAGTGAAACATAATTGTAAGACACCATCTCAAAGACCATGGCTTACTAAAGGGATAAAAGTATCTTGTAAACAGAAAAGAGAAATGCATCTTATAACTAAAAGCAGTAATGATCCAGAAACACTCAAACATTATAGAAACTACTGTACTGTATTGAGAAAAGTTATTAATAAGTCCAGCATTATGTGCATTATGCTGAGATTAGAACCTCTGGTGATGAAATTAAAACAATCTGGAAGTTGTTAAAAGGGAACAGAGGCAAGTGAGAGCATTTCTATCAAACTCAATGAAAGGTTTGTTAACAAAAGGTCAAAAGTAGAAAATATAGAAAATACTTTTAATAATCATTATTTAATGTTGTAGAGAAAATTGGATCCAGCTGTTCATTAGAAAGTGCGAAGATGTATATCAAAGAGGCAATACCTATGCCATTTAACAAAACTGATATTCAACAACCTCTCCTTCTGAAATTAGGAAAATAATAAATTCACTCAAAAAAAAAAAAAGGCTCACATGGAACTGATGGCATTTCCAACACAGTACTAAAAGCTTGTTCCCAGCAGATAAGTAGGATTCTCAGCCGCACATGTAATAAAACGATAATGAAATGGACACCCTAGCTGCAAACAGGCGTTGACGTACTTCATTAGGGACATGTTGAAAATGTGTGCCTCGACCGGGACTCAAACCCGGGATCTTCTGCTTACATAGCAGACGCTCCATCCATCTTTTTCTTATTTTTTTTTTTTTTTCAATCTAATGAACCGCTGCAGGAGCAGGACGGCGGGTAGAGCAGGGGTCGACACCCGAAGCCTGGCCATCCCGCCGCCACGCCCAAGCAACGTGTTCGAGTTCGAGGATCGAAGGATCAGGAAGAGGATGTAGTGCGTTTGTCGATGTTGTTTTATTTATTTCTTTAATTTTAATAACATTGTTTTGTATTATAGATTCATTTTTATTTCATGACAAAGAAAGATCCTACAACTGCCGTAGCCGAGCGTCCGAGTCGTCTTCTCGTTGGTTGGGAGGGGTTCCCCCCTATTCCGTCCGTAGAGGATCAATATGCTCCAGGATTCTTTTTCATTTTCAGCGTATCATACCCGGAACGCCCAAGTGAGCAGGAGGATCCGCAAATAAAGAACCTAAATAATTTGCGAAACGAGTTCTGTATTTCGGATGGCGGCTGAAAGCTGCATGTGTCGTCATCAATAGGGACTAAAAGTCGAGCGTGCCTTTAGGAGCATCACAAAATATGTAGTAAACGGCCACGCCTTTTAGCCAGTTAACGGCGTTCGTTCTGGTTGATGGAAAGTATACGCCGGCGGGGCGCAATACATCATCAGGGGCGATAGACTCCGGCAATCGCCGCAAGAGTAACGCCAGCATGCGCTGCGTCAGTAGCCAGCACTCGCTGGTCGCGGCACACTTCAGACGGTGTGCATCCGAGTCAGCGACTGAGCATGTCGGACACAAGGGGTCGTCGGTCAGATGTATCGCATGTAGCCTCTGACGAGTGGCGAACTTCCCATTCACAACCACGTACCACAATGAACGCACCGTCGTAGGTAGAAAAGGCGTGTGTACCTCTCGCCACACCGTGTTCCAAGCAACTTCAGGATGTCTGTGGGTGACCGTATTTACAGGTTTCTGCTGTTGATAGAGGCGATAATAGTCTTTTGTGCTGGGCTTCCGTGTCGTCGGAAGTTCTGACCGTAAGTAGCTGAAGTCAATCAAGAACTCTCTGATGTGGGTGAGTGCCGGTTAAATGTGTCCTACAGAAACCGGGGGATGCAGAGAGTTTGGTGCCACTTCCGCTGTCAGGGTGCCCGTCGGAGTGGCGTGGGCAGAGATCCACGTGCGATGCATAGTGTTGAGAGAAAGCGATCGCGCACGGTTATATACAAGAATTAAACCGATACCGCCCGCCCGCTGCGGTGGTGTCAGGGTGGCGTATCGGTCTTTAAAAACAAGACCGGTGCTTACGAAATGTCCATATGGTGCTTGAAATATTTCGGCCATCGTAGCCGTCAAGGATATGCGCAAAATAGTTCAGTTTTGAGACAAGATAGGTGTTGACATAAGGTGTTCTGAGGAGCATATCCAAGCGACGCCGTTTGTTGTCCTGCAGCAGAGAACGTGTCTGGTGTAGGAGCCGGCGGTACGTAGCCGCCACCGTACGGCGGACATTGCTGTAGAATTGCACTCCTAAACCCCTGAGTACGGGCACCTTGTTAAAGGGCACCGCCGTTGTGTGGGAAAGTCCCCCTCCGACATCCATGTATTTTGTCTTCTTCACGTTGATGACGCTCCCAGCGACCGCCCCGTACTGGTGGTGGTGGTTAGTGTTTAACGTCCCGTCGACAACGAGGTCATTAGAGACGGAGCAGAAGCTCGGGTTAGGGAAGGATTGGGAAGTAAATCGGCCGTGCCCTTTCAAAGGAACCATCCCGGCATCTGCCTGAAACGATTTAGGGAAATCACGGAAAACCTAAATCAGGATGGCCTGAGACGGGATTGAACCGTCGTCCTCCCGAATGCGAGTCCAGTGTGCTAACCACTGCGCCACCTCGCTCGGTGCCCCGTACTGGCGTAGCCACTGTAGCGCCATATGCATTTCATCCTCTGATCTGGCCAGGAACACCACGTCATGGGCGAATGCACCACAACGAAAGGTCACGTCCCGCAAGGAGATACCAGTTAATCGCTGCCGTAGATCGTGTAAAGCTGGTTCAAGTGCTGCAGCATATAATATACCCGACAGGGGGCACCCTTGTCGCACTGACCGTCAAACAACAATGTGACCAGACTGATAACCGTTGACCATCATGCGGTAGCGCGCTCCGTGGACCAGTCGAAGGACCACCTGTGCAGACTCCGGAGAGAGGCCCATGTGTTGCAAAAGTGCGCGTAAGAAGCCGTGGTCGACACGGTCGAATGCGTGCTCAAAATCTACGGCGACAAGGGCGCCTCGTATTTTGCAAGCCGCCGACAAAGCAATTACGTCGCCCTATGCTCCTAACGTCGTATGAATGTTGCTGATACCACCTAAACATGTCTGATCGGTGTGGATGGCTTTCCTGATAGCGGTGTGGAGACGCGCGCGGTGGATACGGGCGAAGATCTTGTAGTCGTTGTTGAGGTGTGTGAGTGGGCGAAAGTCCTGCCAACTACAACCACCATTCGGTTTCGGTACTGGGATCAAGATGCCTTCTGTAAATTCTGTGGGGACAGAGAAATCAGGGCATATCAGGTCTTGAAACATTTGGAGCCACTTGTCACCCATTAGGTGGTAAAAAGTGCGGTAGAATTCCAGGGGTAAACCGTCCGGTCCAGGCGACTTGATCGGTGCCCCACGTGTCAAGGCCGATGTCAGCTCGTCGGGTGTAATGGGCAACAGCAGACTATCATCGGGTGCCACGTCCCGAGGGGCGGGAAAATCGTGCAAGAGCTCGTCATAATCACGTACATTTCGCGGATCTTCCATGTACAAGGTCCCACAGTGTCCGGCGAACGTGTGCGCGATGTCCGTTTGTGTCACTGCGCGGCCGCCCTCCTCCGTGTTTACCGCCGTAATGAGCTGACGTTTGCGGTGGCGCCTCTCGCGCACAATGTGATACACTGACGCTGTTTCGTCGGGGATACAGTCTTGCACTCGCGCACGGATGCGGACACCTTCTAGCTGCTCTGTCCTGATGCGAAGTAGACGAGCTTTGATGCGTTGTATATACATCTGACTTTCGGGAGACGGTGGTTGCGTCACCAGCTCACGTAACGCTGTATAGTAAAATTCCGATGTTGCCTTTGCCAGTTCTATCTGTCACGCCCGTAGGCCATCAGGGTCTTTCGGAGTGCAGGTTTGACACATCCCAGCCACCACAGCAACGTGGAAGCATACATGGGCAGGCGCCTGATACATCGACGCCACGTGTCAGTGAATGTTCGCCGACAAGCTTCCTCGTGAAGGAGGGAGACGTTCAGCGTCCACGGGCCCCTGCTGCGTCTTAAGAGTTGTCGGGGCAATGTGACAGTGCAGATGTACGCGAGATGGTCCGTGAAGGCCGTCGGCCAGTGTTGTGCATCACGGGTTGCTGTGCGGACGGCACGCGAGACGTATATTCGGTCCAGACAACTGGCAGAATGGCTGGTAATGGTTCAAATGGCTCTGAGGACTATGGGACTCAACTGCTGTGGTTACTAGTCCTCTAGAACTTAGAACTACTTAAACATCCATGCCCGAAGCAGGATTCGAACCTGCGACCGTAGCAGTCGCACGGTTCCGGACTGCGCGCCTAGAACCGTGAGACCACCGCGGCCGGCAATGGCTGGTAAAGTGGGTATATCCACTCTGGATCCCATGATGTAAGAGCCATGTGTCGTGGAGCGCGAGGTCACGTATCAATGCTTGTAGAGCCGGGCATGGGACGTAATGCGGTATCTGGCCCTCGGGCCGTAGAACACTGTTAAAATCGCCGCCCACTATGTAATTTCCTTGCAAAAGTGGGGCTACCTCCTCCGAATAGAAGACATGCCTGTCACCACGGTGCGAAGTACCGGAGGGAGCGTTAACGTTAATGAGGCGGACTGCGCCAAGTGTGAGTGCCGTTCGGCAAGTACGTCGCGTCCGTCGCGTCTATGTCATCTCGGAGAAGGATGGCCGTTCCTCCTGCGCCATCGCCTACGGGTAGGCTGTACGTAGTGTAGCCATATATGTCTAAACGCAGCTAGGGACGGACCTCCTGGAGAAGGGCAATGTCCAAGTCTGCCGCTCTGATCATGTCGTGTAACATGCGGGTCTTCACAGTGGAGTGGACACCATTTACATTGACTGTTCCCACACGGTATGACTGAGACATAATAAGTGGCGGAGGCAGTGCGCCGGTGCGAGCCCACAGTGATCTCACACACCACGCAGTCATACATCAGCACGCCGTGCATTACTGTGCCGTATGAGTTCCTGACTGGCAGAGCCCTCCGGGCTCAATGTCAGCCATGGGCTCTGGTGGAGATATCGATGTGTGCTGTGCATCATCTGCCTCCATATCGTCTGCCCAATCACCAAGAGACGATTGTGATGTCATTGGGGGCTGGTCGCTTTCACAGGAGCCCACATTTTGGGAGTAGACGCAATGCGGCTCGTTTTCTGGGCCACCAGATTTAGGAGTGTGTTCCTTGTCTTCAGGCACCTTCTGGGGAATGATGCCACTGGAGTCCGTTGCAATTGTGGGCGAGTCAACGAAGTCGATGTCTTCCGCCGGCTTCACTTCCCTGTCCTGTTCTTCAGCAGACAATCGCCTCTTCTTGTGTCGCTTGGGTGATTTTTGCTTTCGGGTCCGAGATTCGACATCCACTGGAGGGCGGGGCTCGACACAGTCTCGGTCGCTAGGAACCCCTGTGTCCGATCCCGACAGTGACGGTGGCTGGGCGCCCACGACGCTGCGGTGGGCAGAGGCTGTAGGAACCTCTGCACCGTTGGGGTGCGTCGTCGTCGACGGCGTTGACTCTCCAACGGAGCTGGCAGCGGCTTGAGGAGGTAGCATGTGTTGATCATCCGTCACATCATGTAGTGCCGCCTCCACATATGTTAGCGGGA
Source organism: Schistocerca gregaria (assembly GCF_023897955.1). Classification (NCBI taxonomy): domain Eukaryota; kingdom Metazoa; phylum Arthropoda; class Insecta; order Orthoptera; family Acrididae; genus Schistocerca; species Schistocerca gregaria. The sequence continues at coordinate 84,546,705 of NC_064931.1, read as the reverse complement.
GGGAGGTCATAGTGGATCGTTGGGGAAGTTCATTGCGGGGCACCTGAACGAGGCGCCGCTGCAGACACTCAGTTCTAACATGGCCCTCCTGGCCGCAGCCCGAGCAGGTCCTCGGTTGTCCATCATATATAACAATTGCGCGGCAGCCACCGACGAAAACATATGATGGAACGTGCTTCTTAAGTTCTATGCGCACTTGTCGTACCCCGTTAAGGACAGGGTACGTTTCGAATGTGTTCCATTTCTCCTCTGTGTGGCTCAGAACTGTGCCGTATGGCCGCAGCGCATCAACGACTAGGTTGACAGGAACTTCGAACGTTAGTTCAAAGATGCGCACGGTACGCACCCCCAGACCAGCATGGTCAACTCCTACCACGCTCACGTTACCGTCTGCGTGACAGAAGCGAAAGCCGTTCCTAGATCGTTGGAGTAATCTGTCGCAGGCCGCTTAGTCAATCAGTTTGAGGTACACTGTGCTGGTTACAATAGACAGATGAATTCCTATCAGTTCCTGTGGTTCTATGTGCGTGATATCTCGTAGAAATCGTTCAATTTCATGGGTCTCGTGTACGATGCATTGAACGTTAGTTTGATTGTAGCTGTTCGATATGAGAACGCCATGTCGCGTCGGTACATGTACTATACGGCAATACAACGACGCGACCGCGCGCTAACGGGTAAACAACAACACCTGCGGAGCACAGCCCGGCGCGACTGCAGGGACTTATCCCTTGCACGCTCCCCGTGAGACCCACTTTCCCAACATGTCCACATCACTACATTCGAAATGCGCCTAAGAGATGTTTGCCCAATAGACTCATTACTCGTGGCAGTCCCATACGAGATCGGTCATAGTGTGTGCGTTTGCACAAGAAGATCAATGGCCGGGAAGTCATATTTTAACTATACATGACGATAGTATCTGTGCCCTCGGTGGCTCACGAGTCTGCTTCAAGCGGTGGCGCGGCACGGACCTGCTGTCCCGGCCGCGGGAGCGCTTGAACGAGGAAGTGTTTACACCGCCGGTACTCGGGCGTGTTGCTGTCTAACTCGATCGCCATGGCACACAATTTTCGAAAGACTACGCTCCAATTTACGTTCGACAACGAATTTGCCAGACCAAAAGCTTTCGAAATAGAGAGTTTTTTGAGGGAAGAAGTTCGTTTACCTGATGCAGACATCATTGGAATACACTTGTCCATTGTAAGCAGCACAATGTACGTAAAGATGACCGATGAAGCTGCGTGTAGAAGAACACTCTCCGCTGCTCAAAGAGAATTTAAATTTCGACACTCGGATGGCCATATCAGCGATGTCACAGTAGCTCCTTCAGGATTGGGTGTGAGGGTCATTCGGATTTTTGAATTGCCGTTTGAGGTGCCAGAATCGATGGTTACTGAATCGCTGCGACCATATGGAACGGTACTTAGTCATACGCCTGAACGCTGGGCTAGTTTTAGCACCTATCCTGTGCTAAACGGCGTCCGACAGGTGCGGATCGTCCTTACTAAACATAGTAGTAATAGACGGCAAATCATCGAGTAAAACTGAAGTGATATCAGGTGTTCCCCAGGGAAGCGTCCTGGGACCTCTACTATTCCTGATCTATATAAATGACCTGGGTGACAATCTGAGCAGTTCTCTTAGACTGTTCGCAGATGATGCTGTAATTTACCGTCTAGTAAGGTCATCCGAAGACCAGTATCAGCTGCAAAGCGATTTAGAAAAGATTGTTGTATGGTGTGTCAGGTGGCAGTTGACGCTAAATAACGAAAAGTGTGAGATGATCCACATCAGTTCCAAAAGAAATCCGTTGGAATTCGATTACTCGATAAATAGTACAATTCTCAAGGCTGTCAATTCAACTAAGTACCTGGGTGTTAAAATTACTAACAACTTCAGTTGGAAGGCCCACATAGATAATATTGTCGGGAAGGCGAGCCAAAGGTTGCGTTTCATTGGCAGGACACTTAGAAGATGCAACAAGTCCACTAAAGAGACAGCTTACACTACACTCTTTCGTCCTCTGTTAGAATATTGCTGCGCGGTGTGGGATCCTTACCAGGTGGGATTGACGGAGGACATAGAGAGGGTGCAAAGAAGGGCAGCTCGTTTTGTATTATCGCGTTATAGGGGAGAGAGTGTGGCAGATATGATACACGAGTTGGGATGGAAGTCATTACAGCATAGACGTTTTTCGTCGCGGCGAGACCTTTTTACGAAATTTCAGTCACCAACTTTCTCTTCCGAATGCGAAAATATTTTGTTGAGCCCAACCTACATAGGTAGGAATGATCATCAAAATAAAATAAGAGAAATCAGAGCTCGAACAGAAAGGTTTAGGTGTTCGTTTTTCCCGCTCGCTGTTCGGGAGTGGAATAGTAGAGAGATAGTATGATTGTGGTTCGATGAACCCTCTGCCAAGCACTTAAATGTGAATTGCAGAGTAGTCATGTAGATGTAGATCCCTTCTTATTTATACATTGGAGGATGTCGAGCTATTGTGATTTACGATGACCAGCCGCGCACCTGTTCTGGCTGTGGTGGAGAAGGACATATCCGCTCGGAGTGCATCCAACGCCGCGTCGTGTAGCTGCCACATGGAGAAGCGTCACAGCGAGAAGTTCCCACGCAACTGCCGATGACGTACGTGTCGGTGGCCCGCCGGGAGGTATTACCAAATTCGGAGCGTGACAAGGACGTGTTTATGCAATAGCAGACCGAGTTACGGGAGCATGGAGGTTACTCGGAGAATGTCCCTACACTCAAGTCACGTCAGTCGAGGGAGGACCCTTCCGAATACTCACATGTTGCATGCGGCGTGGAAGTAGAGATCGAGACAGTGGCGCCGGCAACAGACCAACGAACGATCGACGAACACAGTGACGCAGCAGAGGGCAGGGCACGCAAACAGCGATCGCCAAAGCGTCGCAGAAAGCGTCGCCATAGTTCGGGTGACACGTCCCCCCCTAGCCTAGGGGACACGGAAGGTATCCTAGCCGAAGAACTGTCTGATACAGAACACGTGCCTTTAGAGGACGCTGACGGGATTCCGTGAGATGGTGACCGGATGTCCTGCCTTACAGATGGCCCCTCTTCATTGACACCGACTGATCCAGGGCTGCCGACGAAGGAGTCAGGGACACCAATGTCCCGGCAGACACGTCGAAATACATCATAGGACGTTTCTTGGATTGATGACCACTGCGATTGGGCGGAACCAGTCGAAGACATACAGGAACTGCCACCCCTAATGATGACCACTCACATACAGGATGCACACCACGGAACGACAACAAAGGAGGGCCACGCGTTGGCGGCCACCCCTCTGAGCACGAATAGTGGACTAAAGCCCTTGGAGTTCTCAATGACATGACACGAGCATCACAACGACAACGAACCAAGCATATAAGGTGGGCACAGTGAACACTAACACCGCACGTTCGCTTGCAAAGATGCAACTTCTCCGGGACATGATTTACGCCACAGACGTTGATATTCTACTGATGCAGGAAACCTGCAATGCTGCTTTTCTCGACGTGGATGGATACAACACTTATCTAGCGCCGACTCCAGATGGAGGACGTGGCACAGCGATACTAGTCCGGGAAGGGATTCCGATGTGTGACCTCGACTATCTACCTTCGGCTCGGGGTTTGGCTATGACCGTGAACGGCATTCGTATCGTCAACATCTATGCACCCTCCGGATCTGACAGTCGCCAGGCGCGTGCACGATTCTACTCGGAGGAGATTGCCCCTCTATTCCATGGGAGGTATGACCACATCTTGGTAGGGGGGGATTTTAACTGTGTACTCGCACCGAAGGATCAAACTCCTAATTTCAGCTCCTGCCACGCATTGAAGACGATCTGCCGGGACATGGCCCTAATAGACACGTGGGAAAAGATCCATGGGCAGTGAGAGGGCTACACGTATTTTACTAGCCACTCAGCGAGCAGGCTGGATCGGATTTATGTTTCTGACGGATTAAGAGATCACGTTTTGGCTGCTGAACGTTGGCCCACAGCTTTTACGGATCACCTTGCATATTTCTGCACGTTAATCCTCCCACGGCAGCGGGTCTGGCGGAGTCGTAGTTCCTGGAAACTTAATTCATCCTTATTGGTGGATCTCGAATGTCGCCAGCGGATCGAAGAAACATGGCAGATATGCACTCGCCGTCTGCCGCTGCACCGTACGTTTATTTCATGGTGGCTGCAGTGTGCGAAACCGGCGATACGAAGAGCTCTCGTAACGTATGGCAAGGAAAAAGCGAAATGGCTCCGAGATACACTTGATTATTACTACATGGTGCTCCGCGACCTGTCCTCCAGGGCCCCATCGCCCGAGGGTCAAGCGGAAGTCCATAACATTAAGGCCTGCATTTTATCGATCACGAGACGTCGACTGAAGGGAATTTCGATCCGTGCTCGGTGCTTGGACAACGTCGATGGGGAACGTATTGGCATGCATCATGTGGCCAAGGGACATGCGCGTAATCGCCTATCCCTAATCACAGTCCTCCATGATAACGATGGTCGGCCCTTGACGTCACAACAGGACATTGCTGCTGAGTTTCTGGAGCATTACCGCCGCCTTTTCACTGGGACGCCGACGGACAATCGGACAGGAGAAGAAATTTTGCGACAGATGCAAACGGAGGTGGATGGTCCGGATGCAGAAGCGCTATTGGAACCCCTAACGGAAGATGACATCCGGGGCGCACTCGCGAAGGGTCGCGGTGCATAAATCCCCTGGGCCAGATGGGTTGACACTCGAATTTTACCGCGCATTAGCGGATTTAATGATGTCCCAGTTGGTATTGATGTATAATGAGTTATTGAGCCCTGACATGGACGTTCCGTCGCAGTTCATGGCGAGACTGCTTATACCAATACCGAAATCGACAGCGAGTGTCAGCGTCCACGAATTTCGACCGCTCACGATGCTCAATACTGATTATAAGATCTTTGGGCGAATGTTGGCGGCAAGGCTCAAGACTGTAATATCCAAGACAATACCACCAGACCAGGCTTGTCTAGGGGTTCGGAGCAACATACTTTCTATCCTCGGCGAATACCGTGACTTAAGTTCCCTGACGGAAGCTTGTCGCATGCGAGCGGCGTTCGTATCGGTGGATTTTGATCGTGCCTTTGACAGGATCAACCATGCTTTCCTTGACTCGACCATGCTACGCATGGCGATAGCACAGGATTTTATTACCGTCCTCATGCGCCTCCTTCGCGGCGCTTCTTCGACGGTGAGAGTCAATGGCAGGGAGGTAGGACCGATTCCTGTTTGCATCTCAGTTAGGCAAGGATGTCCTTTGTCGATGATACTGTTTACAATACCGCTAGAACCATTGATGCAGACTCTTAGACGGTCTGTAACAGGCGTCCGACTCCGTGCGAGCTCCTTCACGTGTCGTTCATATGCCGACGACTTGATGATACTCGTCCGGTCGGAGAACGAAGTAAGTCAGGTGGTTACCCTTCTTACCCTATGTACGGAGTAGCTGCGGGTCAATATGAATAAAACCAAGATCATGCACATCGGTCGAGGGCTGGACGCTCTGCACAGTCCGTTTACGACGGTGGACATATTGCGATGCTTATGTGTATTGTTCACCCGTTCACTACGGCAATCAGCGGCTGCGAGCTATCGACGTCTCCTCCAGAATGTCCGACTGCACATACGCAACAATTCACTCCGAACGCACGACCTGCTCCAAAGGGTGGACTAAACTAATGTTCACCTGGCCTCGCGACTGCCGCACCTGGCACAGGTACTGCCAATGCCACATGGTATTGCTGACAGATTAGTGGCAGCCTTTGGATACTATGTCAGCCAAGGAATGTTGTTTAAGATCAAATACAAGACTTTGACTCTCCCACACTATTCTGGAGGACTTAACCTCACGTATGTGCGGAACATGGCTCTATCTCTATACCTGTGAGCGACGCTACGAACTTGAAAGCAACGGCACCACGCCATCACGTCGGCCATCCTAGATGTGCTTCTTCCCACGTCCTTTGAACCACCGGTGGCGGTAGGCACAATCTCGCCCTCGTTTTCTCACGTCGCGCGTTTTTTTGTTGATTTTAGTTATGGTCAGTTACAGATACCTTCTACAAGAATCCCCACTACCCGTGAGATATATCGATACTTGCGGCGTCATCTAGGCAGCAATGTTGTCGAACTTAAACACCCAACACGAAACTGGCGACAGATTTGGCGAGCTGTCCATACACCTCTCCTCACCACAGCAGCGCGATCGTCATGGTATACATTAATCAACCGCAAGACCGTCAACCGCCAACGATTGTACGACATTCGCATGGTAGATTCCCCGCTCTGCCTTATATGTGGCATTCAGGACACCGACGAACATTCTCTGCAGTGCGGTGAGGCAACGGATGTTTGGCGGCTGACGCAACGCATCATGGCACTCCTCCGACGCACCGACGAATCCACGATCACGACGGACGCTTTATTTTTCCCTGACGCTGTCTTTTTCCCCTCACAAAAAACATCGGCGATCCGCTGGATTGGAGAACACGCACCGCACTACGTGCTCTAGCGGACCTTGATATCGGGCATGGAGTGACCACATAAATAAAGAGACTGAAAAGCTACGTAATCATATTGTTCAAAGGAGAATACATCTGCACTTACTTCGTCATCCGCAAGCCACCTAGCGGCGCGAGGCGGATGGTTCTTCTGGTACTCCACTCTCGAAAGGCGAGTGGGAATAACGACTGTCGGTAATCCTCTATATTTGCTCTAATTTTTCGAATTTTCTTGTCGTGTTTATTTCGCGAGATGCAGAAATACATCGTCCGACCTCTCCCGGAAAGTGATCTGTCAAAATGTAAGTGGAAAACCTCTCTATGAGGCACAGCGCTTCTCATGTAACATCTGCCATTGGAGTTTGTTGAGCATCTCTGTCACGCTCTCGCGCCGACTAAACGATCCCGTGACGAAATGCGTCGCTCTTCGTTGCCTAGTCTCTCTCTCTCTCTCAGTCTCTCTCTCTTTCTCTCCCACCTCTCTTCTACCTGCCCTATGTGGTAAGGATCCCAGACTGAGGAGCGATACCCTAGAATCGTTGGAACAAGCGCCTCGTAACCCACTCCTTTCATGGGTGAGTTACATTTCCCTAATATTCTTCATGCGAATCTCAGTCTGGCATATGCTTTTCCTACTACTTGTTTTATGTGGTAATTCCACTTAAGGTTGCCCTGTATAGTTACTCCTAGGCATTTTCGTATAGCCACTGTTCCCACCAGTTTGTCATTAATAGTGCAGTTGAAACTCCCTGGCAGATTAAAACTGTGTGCCAAACCGAGACTCGACCTTCGCAGGAGAACTTATGTGAAGTCTGGGGTAGGAGACGAGGTACTGGCGGAAGTAGGATTGTTATGATGGGCCGTGAGCCGTGCTTGCGTATCTCAGATGATAGAACACTTTCCCGCGAAAGGTACAGTTCCCTAGTTCGAGTCTCGGTCCAGCATTACAGTTCCTTCCAGGAAGTTTCATACTAACGCACGCTACGCTGTAGAGTGAAAATTTCATTCTGGAATTGTGTAGTTGTACAGTAGTGGATCTCGTCTCCTATGTGTGAGCAATGTGTTTACTCACGTTCAGGGTCAACTGCCAGAGCCTGCACCATTCATCAGTCCTCTGCAGGTCATTCTGCAAATCGACACTGTCTTTTGGCATTGCTACTTATAGACAACCGTATCATCTGCAAACAGTCTTAAAGAGCTTCCGATGCCTCCTATTAGGTCATTCATATATCTACATCATACTCCGCAATCCATCTAATTGTGTGTGGCGGAGGGTACTTTTTGTATCACTAACTGAGCGCTCCAATCCTGTTCCACTCGCGAATATCGTATGTGAAGAATGGTTGTCGGCAAGTGTCTGTATTGGCTCTAATTTCTCCTCATGGTCATTATGCGAGACGTATATGGGGGGAAGTAATATGTTGTCCGACTCTTCGCGGGAAGCGCTCTCTCGAGATTTCAGTAGTACATCTCTCCGTGATTCACGACGCCTCTCTTGTAACGTCAGCCAGTGGAGTTTGTTGGGCATCTCCGTAACGCTCTCGTGCCGACTGAAGGACCCCGTGACGGAACGTGCCGCTCGTCAATGGAGCTTCTCTATCTCTTCTGTCAATCCTATCTGGTAGGGATCCCAGATAGATTAACAAGACTCAAGAATCGGTCAAACAAGCGTCTTATACGCCACTTCCTTCGTGGATAAGTTACATTTCCTTAAGATACTTCCTATGAATCTGGGTCAGGCATCTGCTTTTCCCACTACTTATTTTAAGTGGTCATTCCATTTATGGTCACTCTGGATATTTTACGATAGACGCTGTTCCCAGTTGTTTATCATCAATAGTGTAGCTATAAAGTAGTGGATTTCTTTTCTTATGTATGCGCAATAAATTACATTTATTTACGTCCAGGGTCAACTGCCAGAACGTGCACCATCCATCAGTTCTTTGATGGTCAGTCTGCAAATTGTTACTATCGTCTGGCGTTGCTGCT